>NW_024340696.1:23960970-24644947 GCF_902729225.1 Pteropus medius | reverse complement strand
CGCCAGAGTGTTACATTTGTTATAATTGATGAACCTACATTGACACATCATAATCACCCAAAGCCCATAATTTACCTTAGAGTTAGCCCTTGGTTTTGTATATTCTGTGGCTTTGGACAAATGTATAATGACATGTATCCATCATTGTAGTATCCTACAGAAATCCTGCAGAATATTTTCACTGTCCTAAAAATCCTCTATGCTCTGCTTTTTCATCCCTCCCTCATCTCCCAACACCTGGCAACCAATGATCTTTGTCTTCATAGTTTTGCCTTTTCCAGAATGTCATATAGTTGGAATCAAACAGTATATAGCCTTTTCAAATTGGCTTCTTTCCCTTAATAATATGCATTTAAGGTCGCTTCATGTCTTTTCATGCTTGATAGCTTATTTATTTTTAGCACTGAGTAATACTCCATTTTCTGGATGCAGCACAGTTTATGTGCATGTTCACTCTTTAAGGACATCTTGGTCGCTTCCAGGTTTTAGCAATCATGAATAAGACTGCTATAAACATTCATGTGCAGGTTTTTGTCAGGAAATATATAAGTTTTCAACCCTTTTGGGTAAATCCCAAGGTGCACAAAATTTTTTTGAGAGACTTGTTTTAGTTTTAGGTTTTTTGTTTATTTTTCTTTTAAAAACCTTAAAACCCAACCTATAATCAAATAAAACAGCATCTACATGGGTCACGTAGGCAAAATTCTTTTACCTTCTCTTTATATATCTAATTTTTCCTAGCCCTCTGATTCTTTCGTAGTCTCTCCTAGAGTTGCCCGTTCCCCCTAACTTCCATTTCTTTAATCTTCTTACATTTATTTTGGATTATAGTGAATTATAGCAAGAATTTCCCAGCTAATCATCTGTGCCTCCTTCTTATTGCTAGCATAGCCTCATTAAAGCACTGTTTTTTCAGGAGACCTGTCTCCTCAAGTCCAGACACCTCCTCTGGCCTTAAAGGACTTCCATAATCCAGTTCTCACTTTCACCCTTAAACTTTGAAATCGATTTTCTAGAGATCATCTAACCAGTCCTCTCTGGTTCATGATTCTAGGATGGTTTCTCCAAACTCCACCTTCCTTATACTTACTGACCAAATATGACAGGACACAAATCATCATTATGTTACAAGAATTCATGTTACAATGTGAATGTGCAGTGGCTAACCTGGACTAACCTAGATGGGTCTATACATAGAAAGTTATTGATCAAATATATTAAGCACTGGTACCTCTGGGTTTAACCCAGCCTTCTCTAAGGTGCCATTTCTGCACAAGAGAGAAAAATAGAGATCAGGCATTTGCCACCCATATACCCTAAAGAGTAGCCAGCCCCTGTTGCCTACTTATTTCATTCTGCTGTTAGAGGATTTGATATCTCATTTTTCTTCTAGATAAACAGGCATTTAGAATATGTTTTCTATTCATTGGCTTTCACATTCTAGTACTTTGATGACCCAGTTAACTGTCAGAGCTGGGGATCTTGGCTCCTAGGTCTTTTGTCAGTCACTATACCAGAGGTAGCAGTGATGCCAGGGTGAGTCAGGTGCTCAGATGGCACTTGCTTATTCTGCATTTTCTTTTTTTTATAGTTGTTCGATTGTTTGGGTTTTTTTTCTTCAAGGATTCAGAATTTTTTGTATTTTGTGGAAGTGGGAGTAGGTACTGATCAAGAAGCTGTTAACATATATATGAAGCTAGCCTTTGCCCTCAAGATTGCATTCATCTAGGCAAGTGTATTCAGTGTGCTGAGTATAGTTGGGAAATACTTTACAGACAAAAATTTAGTTCAACAAGTATCCGAATATAATTTAAACTAAGAAAGCCAATACTTCAGTTACATGTCCCCACTGTCAGTGTTAATCATACACCCTATTATAGTACCTTAAAATAATTTGTGAGCATGAGAATTGAGATAACATTCATAGGGATTAGCAGTCATGCTATTAAGGCATCTAAACATACTGCTCTTTGCCAGTGGGGAGCAGAGTATTGTTTCTCTACTGTTACTGGAGTACATACACAGAGGAGCTGAGAAGAAAGCAAGCAGTCATTTTAATACAAGATCGATCCATTTGAATGTGTCCTGTGGGAGTACCATTTGGTTTCTGGTTTTCCAGCAAGTATTGAGATCACAAAATCGATTTTTCATATAGTTGACAGTGTATATTTAAAGTATTATGTGGGAGGGCTGTTTCCATACCACCCGCTCCGGATGACTAATTCTGTTTCATAAACAACGGCAGTGTTGTTGTTTTCAAACAATAGGGCTCCTCTCACTTGTCGTTTCTTTGATTAAGTTCTTAAATGTTAGATGTAGTAGCATTAAATTCAAGAAATGGAGTTTTAATTATCGGTTAAGTAAGCTAGAATTCTTGGTGCATATTCATCCACTTGTGTACAATTACTGGAATAATCAGAATTTATAAAGCAATTCTAAAATGGCTACCTGATCATCTTTGGTCAGAGACACACATGTGTGTCCATGAATGAGTGGGTGTCAGGTAGCAGGAGCCCCAGAGTTCCCATCAAATCTGGCTGTTGACCTTGGCAAAGGGCAAATCATTTGAGTTTTCCGTCTCAAATGGCTCTCAGATAAAATGGCCCTACTTGAAGTTTCCCACTTTTTTTTTCTTTACCTATACTTCTAAGTGACCTGTGTGAAGGAGACCTGTTAAGTTAGCACAGTTAGTTGTTTTTTTACCTCTTTTCATATTCCCCATGCTCCTTTCTTGTTACTAACGGCATCTGATTGTCCTTTGTGATCCTTAGCCCCCTTGTATCTAGCATTCTCGTGGACTAAACTAAGACGTCGCTTCCTTCTAGGCGTCATTTATCACTGTGATCTTACCAAAGAGGAGCTGGAGCCAAGAGTCTTCCGAGAAGTGTCTGTGAAAGGAATCGATGCTTCCGGTTACCAGACAGTCCAGGTATGGAGGAGCATTTGAGCTTGATAATGTGAGTTAGAAAATTTGACTTTCGGGTCGCGTCATTCACACGCAGCTCGTCAGGACTCATGGAGGTGATCCACATTAATACAGAGAGTTTCGGAGCTCCTGCTTTTCTGGGCATCAAGCGGGACACAGTCCTTGCCCTCTCAGAGCTCATAGGTTCCGCTCCCATAGCTGCAATTCTTGACCAGAAGCCAGAGTCCCTTGTCTGCCATGTTTAACTTTACCGCAGTAGCTATCAAAGGAACACAGTTTGTGTGTGTGAATCTGTTTGCCTGAATGTGGGTTGTGTTCTAGCTCAAGTCTTGTGGTGTCATAAATAACAACATAGATTTGCTCTACATAAAGTAGTTACTCAAATGCTATGAGTAATCTTTTCATTCTGAAGTTCATACATATTTCTGCCTAGCAGAGAGTGGGCATGCTGTAAAATATTAGAATGAATGAATTAACTAATTGTCATGGCACCACAAGCTCAGTTTCTGGTCACCATCCTTTTAGGTTAAGAATCTCCATTTTTATTTTTTCAGCTCCCCAAAGGTACTGAGTCTCTCAGAAACTGAATCATTTATTGATTAATGATGCAGTATGTCTCTGTTCCTTCACGATGAGAGGTCACCCAGCAAGCACCAGGTGTTTATCAGGACTCTCCCACCTGGAGGGCTGGATCACAGGGACCACACACTAGGAGTTTAGGAATCAGAACATTGTTAGTGAAGGAAGGTTAGAACAAAGAGCACTGGATGCTCTTGAGAATGTGTCTGTGAAACCAGAGCATTATTTTAGCTTGGTGAATTACTCTTCACTGTCTGAAATAGTCTTGGTGATGTACTAGATCTCAATCATAAAAAATATAAAGCTTAGTTTATAAACAGTGGGCTGGATCTGGCCCAGTCCTGCAGTTTGCCAACCCCTGTTCTGTATAGAAAGTTGGCAAACTGACCTCGGGTTTTATCCGAGAATACCCACACCCGTTCATTTCTGTACTGTCGGTGGCTGCTTTAGCACCTCAACTGGGTAGGTGCAACAGAGACTCTATGGCCCACAAAGCCTAAAATGTTTAGTATTTAGCTCTCTAAGAAGATTGTTGATCCCAAGTCTATATGAATAGTATTTATGAAATCAGAATGTGTTGAGTAGATGCACAGAACCTTTGTCATGAAGCTATCAGGCCTGAAATCTGCATATCCGTGTTGGGTGGCATTGCACAAGTCATTTAACCTTTCTACCACAGTGTTCCAAGCTGTAAAATAGAGATAGTATCTATTTTGCAGGATTCCTGCAGGATTACATGAGATGATAAATATTAATGACAGATAGAATGTAATCAATTTTTTCAGTCAATATTAGCAATAAATATAACAGACTTTGAGTGTTCCATGTCTATTTTGGCTTGTTTCTTTCATTTTCAAGGTGAGCCATTACCTAGAGAGAGATCCTGTAAGGCCAGTAACCCCAGTCTGGTACTTACATGGTTCATTAATTCACCTTAGTCTTGTATTAGACTTTAAAATCACATTTAGACTGTCATTGTCATTCTTTGCTGTTTTCCTTTTTTCCATGTGTCCTATCTGCTATAACATTTGTCCCTACCTACTGTAACATCTGGCCATCTCCAGGCCTGCTTCTAGTCCTTGCCTGTGCGTCAGGTTTTGTGTGTGTGTATGTGTGCGTGCGTGCCACTGCCTGTCCCATCACTAATGCCAAGGAGGCCCAGGCACAGTGACCATCTCCTCTTCTGCCATCAAGGGTGCAGCTTCAGCTGCCCTAAAATTGGGCAGAGTTGCCCAAAAGAGACCTCTGTCTTCTCCGCATCTGTACTGCATAGACCCTCAGATCTGTATTAAAAAAACAAAGAAAACATTATTTTTGCTTTTTCATCTTCTCACAAACAATTAGTGCCCAAGTGTAAAAATTACCTTTGGCATTTGAGGGAGGCGGGGTCACCTGTGATGATGACAGCTATCAGGGAAGTAACTTACTTCACACTGAGAATGGTTGGAGTTATTCCTCCTATCAAGTAGCGTTCTTTTTTTTTTTTCTTTTCTGATAATACTGGTGTTTTTTTTATAGGTGATACACAAAGAAACTAGTTACTACCTAATGTGTGTTGTTTTTATTTATAAATGAAAAGGTAAAACTTTACAGTTGGAGATATGCTTGTGTGGAATAGAAATCTCTCAGCCTGAAATTGCCAAATTAAACTGGGGAGGAAACGTGCTTAGGTGATGCCAGTTGCCTGTGTTGTTGGAAAACTCCCTGAATTCCTCTGTGTCTGACTGTCCATTTCACAATGAAAACTTCCCTAACATTGAGCTACACAAATACTTACAACTTTTTATATGTACTGTTGCACTACAGTAGCGGGGCTGGGAGGTCATAGTAAATATTCAAAAAGATGGTAACCGGAGAGAACACATCAGTTTATAGATTCTTGTGCACTGTTCCTCATTTTCATGTCTTAGGAAATGGAGATATGCCTGTGGGCACAGTATAGCTTTTGTATATAATGCCAGTAGAAGATTTTATATCTATTGATTATACACATCATACATATTGCACTGAGCTATTAAAATAGAATTCTTTCCTTGTGTAAAAATGCCTTTGAAATGCACTATGATGTCACAACACCATAGGCTTATATCACTTAACATCTATTTACAGTGCTTGAGATTCAAGTGTGCACGGCAAGCTTGGACATGAAATGTGAACATGACAAATGTTTTCACGTTTTGATTAGGCTTTCAGTGGTGTTGCCGACAATGACCTACTGTTGTAAAAGTGGGCCCTAGAGAGGAATTTGTGCATGAATGGAAAACATCCTGACGTTGTGTAATAGAAACCACAGCATTTTGAAAAAAGATATTCACTTAGAGTAATGCCACTTTTGATTCCACGTAACCCTGGCATTTATACTTATTCCGTATGTAATTTAAAAAGAAGATCCTCAGGGTGTTTGTCATTCCTTCTTACAGTCTGTGAGGCACCATTGTTGTTTCGAAGCAAATACTGCAGCACACATTTCTCTGTGTGGTTGATCAGTGCAATTAATGGTGGTCGTGACCATGCACTTCTCCTTGGTGTTGTAGCTGGCAAGAGAGACCAAGCCAGGGGAAAGAGAAGGATCGAAGAAACACGTGGCTAAATAAGCAAGCCGCAGAGGGCTGTTCTTTGTGTGATCTGCATTCACCCAGGACCCAGAGCATCTTGAAAGGGGTGGTGGGGGAGGGGATATGCAAGAGTGTGCCACCGTGAAGCATATTTTTAAAGGATGTGGTGTCATATTTTGCTGACAGATGCAAAACAGAGCTGCTTTCTGTATAGCCTTTATCCGTTCCTGATTGCAGCTATGGGTACGAAATTGATCTGTATCAGAAATATGTTTTTGAAAATCGGATTCTGGAAAAATTGTTCATTTTTCTTTTGGTCTTGGATACTTAATAATTTAGTTGTAGATAAGTGTCCCAAATCTGCAATTGACTGTTTTTTCTTCTTTAATTGTGAGTGACATGACCACATAATTTTGATGAGAACCTCTGTACCTATGTCTTTAAAAAAAAGTTGAAATACTGAACATTAGAAATTATATTTATTAAACAGATCTATAAGTGATTTATCTGAAAAAATATGTATTTATAATCATAATATGTTTCATTTTAAACAAAAGTGAAGTACTAGAGAAATGTTAGTTAAATTTAGTCCATCAACAGATATTCATGAGGTGACATTTCAACACTAAGTTGTACTGTTTGAACATAGAGAAATTCTAGACACGATCAAGGGAAAGGTGCAGGCTTCAGTCTGCACTGCGGTTTAGAGACCATCCCAGCCGGGGTCAAGGGGGAAGGAAGTCTTCACAGCAGAGCTGGAAGTGGGGCAGGGCTCCAAGGGATGGATGCTTCCATAGCTGACGTTTTCCCACTGAGGCTCTAGAACAGTTTCACTACCACTCTTCATTCAGACTGCCTCTGCTTTTTTGTAGCAATGTAACTTCATAATTTCACAGTAAATCCAAGAAGAAAGGAATCATGCCCTCAGTATCCTGCGCAATAGGGTTTGCCTTTGGCAGTTATCATCTGTGGGTGGAATAGTGTGTACACTGTGGTTGAATGTGGCATGACAAAGGAATGTAGTGTAGCAGAAATGCACTTTTTGGTTCCTTGGTATCTCATTCTTGTTCAGCCAGCTGAGAGATTGTCTATTCTTCCAAAATGAAAGTCAAAATTTATAGACATGAAAAAGAACAGTGAACTGAGTGTACTGTGAATAAACCCCATTAACAACAGTTTCCACATTTTATAAAAGACAATAAATTAAAAGGAAGATCCAATTTTATGGGGCAAAAGCAAACAAATGAATATAGTATGAAAATAGAATTATAAGTATTTAACATAGATTTTGTCGTGATTCTTGGTCTCTTCTACTTTGTAGGAGCTTTACCTTTCTGAGATTTATCTACAATAATACATATGAAAATCAAGAACATCTCAAAGGTGGTTTGCTGTGTAGCTGAACAGAAATGCTAAAATTAGATGATTCTTTGTGTTTACCAAGATGTCCTGGGATAGGAGCAGGAATTTTTTTTAATCAAGTCTAGATTTTTCTAACCTTAATGATAACTAATTTGTGATTTCTGGCTTACAGGCTGTGCCATTCACAGAGCATGTTCTCAGAATATTAGTGTTCCAATACTCATGAACTTTAGTGCTGAGTGCATGACATGTATAATTTTTAAATGCTGACTCACCCACATCCTTGGTGAGCTGACTGTTGAACTAGTGAGTGTTTTCTATAGCACTATGTTCTCACCAGTATGTATCAGTCAGAAATCTTCACAGCATGTTAGTGAGCAGTGAGTGAATGGGGGGACATTTTCAAAAAGAACTTTTTGAGGAGTCTCTATGCTTGCATATAATTAGAAAACTGCTTTAAATTCAATCCGTTGTTGACGACTTATTGCCCAAGTATTCGTGTTACTTTTGATATGCTTCACAGTGACATACTCTTGCATAAACAGATTCCTTCCCTCTTTCAGAATTCTTTTTGTCATGCAGGCATTCTAGATAGAAGGCATAATATTCGTATTCAGAGAATACACGTTTGTGTCTTTAGATATCAACAATGTGACTGTAAAAGGTGACGAGTCTTTGCTTTCTTGCTATCTTATAATAAAGAAATGAGTTATGGGACCCAAGTCTGTAGTTGCTGCAGTCTCCATATCACTGTAAATAAATCTCCCGTGTTTTAAAAAAGGACATTATTTTGCAGCAGCCTGAGAATATGTAACCCACTTTCAGTAAAAATCACAATGTGGCCTTGAGAATTGAGCAAGCAATCCCCTTAATGATAGACCTGGGGAAATTTCTTGAGCCTTCTGTGAGACTTCCCTGTGGCAAGGAAGGTAGCCGGTGCTGACCTTCCTCTGAGTGTCTCTGAACTTTGCTGTGAGGAAACGGGCCCTGTTTAAATTATGAATGGTGTCTGCAGTGAGATCGGGACTGGGAAAGCAGCTGCACCCGTGCCTGGTGGCTTATAGCACACAGGGAGGCAGCCAGGAAGAGAAGCCCCATTGGCCAGCTTGCCTGGGGCATTTGGTGGTGACTCAGCATCATGGGGGTTTGCTTAGCTTGCTTTGCTGAGATGTTAGAGCGGAACAGATGTGGATTTAATTTGAATGGGTAGATTGACTTCTAGAAGGCCATCTGGGTTTATGGTTCTTTAAAAATATTGTATTAGAAACCATAACTGTCAGATCAGGCTCTAAACTCAGTACCATAGGCTACAACTATACTCACTGGAGTATATACAAAGTTCTTACTATTTAGATAATGCTGAATTTATAGGTTTAAATTTTGTTCGCATTGGTCTTAGAGTCATGGCTTTTGCAATGCATAAACGTCGCAGGTTGGGAAGCTTTGCTGATATTGAACTCTTGTTTTGCTGTTTTGACATTAGCAAAAGTGTGATGCAAGAGTATATGGGACTATTTTGAGCACTAAAATCAAGATGATGAGGAAGCTACGTAAGCTTGTGTCCAGATTGCTCCTCGGGTGTTTGATTCTATGCTAGAGTCTTCTTGCCTGGGATAACCTCCTCGACTTACCTGCAAAGGACATGGACACAGGCCAGCTCTTTGGCATGGAAGCACAGTGCACATCAGCCTTTTGGGAGGTGGTCAGGCCCCTAATTTCATAGCTGCCTCTCTTTTTGCTAGGTGTATATTTTTCTACTAACATGGTTTTGGGCTCTGGATAAAGTTGTATGCCTTCTCGTCAATATATATTAGGGTACATCTGATTGAACCTTCATTTTACAGGTGAGGAAATTAAAACTCAGTTGGTTATATTTTAAGTGACAGAGCCAAGACAAAAACTTAGAACTCCAGACCTGTGCTAGTACTGCACATATAGTTATCAGGATAAGTTATTTGCATTCTCTATAGCTCAGTTGTTTTTTAGTTTTGGGTTGTTGTTATTGTTGTTGTTGTTTCACCTCTAAAACAAACAAATTAGACTAAAAGGACTCTAAATCCTTAAGATCCCTAACTTCTAAAAGGATGTTTCTACATCATGTAAGTATCTGGCGACTACTTCGTAGACTCTTATGGAACCTATTAAATAATAAAAATCCCCTCTGTGTGAAAGGGGAGACAATAAGGGCCCATAAATCCATTTGTTAATGACTTATATGTATTACGATTTAGTTAGTGTTCACTTCTAGTTTCCTTATTGCATGTTAATGGAGATTCTCATTGTCGTACCCATTTATTTACATCATATACATATCATACACACCATATATATATACACATACATTTATACTTTAATCTGAGGAGCTCTATTCAAGTGTTAAATGTTAGCCACCATGCAGCAGCTCGAAATTTCATTTTAAGTATGCTCGGAATTGAAAGAAAACTTAAGTGTTTTTCTTTTGGCTTTTTTCATGTTATCTCTCCTAGACTTAAAGATCTTACTCAGGTTGGCATTAATGCCAGTACTGGCACCTAGTGGCTTCTAACTCAAACTCAGAAGAATATTCACAGATTTATTTTGGAAGCTCTAGCTCAAGGCTTTTGCTTCCTGTGCAGTGAATGTGGAAGGCAACTTCTGTGCCCAAAGCAGGCACCCTTGTTAAATGCTCTCTCTTAGAGGAGCTCCATTCCAGTGTCTGTATTTTTGCCTTTTTAATAGGTGAAATTAGACAAAGAATTAATAGGATGAGGATAGTGTCTAGAAACGGGGATCTGACCATGGTTTAGATTTTCTCTGCATTGAGAAGGCTCAGCAGGAGAGAGATGGGATAATCTTTTTCTTGCTTTTCTGTAATAGTATCACTCCTAAACCCCAAGGGTACCTCTTCTGTAGGTTGCCACCTAGACTAATGTTCTTTGCCCTCCTGCTCTACTCTGTCTTTTGGGGCAAAAGGTGAGACAAGGCCCTAAGAGCTTAGTGTAGGCTCTCCACCTGCTACACAGTTTATTCTCTCCCCTCTGCCTGGAGTTACACTGATGATCGATGGATAATGGTGTGAGTAAAAATAGACCCAGCACTGCCAATATTCTTTTATCTCCCTGGAGGGAAAACCATTACTGGCCTTACTTCATTGGTCTGTGAAGAAGACAGGAAAATGTTTCCATTACCATAGTATCATCTTTTGATTGCGATCAAGTGTACCCTGACCTAGGTTTAGAAAAGTAACCTGGATCTTCCTCTCTACACTCCCAGGGTTGACTGAATGTAAGAGGCAGATTCAAAATGTTGTAATAAGGATAAACATGATGGTAAAATATAATGAAGCAGAAGCCACCAGGAAGGTACTAAGCAGGGACACACACAGGTTCCTGGTCATTGTCTGTGTTGAGTGTGAGCTCCTCTGCCCAACTCGTGATGCCTTCCTTCATCCATCTTTGCAAAGGTCCCACCTCCCGAGTCCCCACCCCAAGTACTTCGTGCCATCCAGGCTCGCCTCCCACCCTAGCCCTTAACCACCATATTCAGCTCACCTCTTCCTGGCTGTCCTTCCTCCGTGCTCCATCCTGGAACCACTCATTTTCTTTACTCCAGTTTCTACACATGTTTCAGTATTCAACCAAGTCTCAACTCCTGTAGAAGCAGCCCTTATTATTTTCGCCCTTGGGAACTTCGTCGAAAGCAAAAGGTAGAAAAAGGGGATATTCAGCTGTTACCTGAAAATATAGCATGGGTGTGGGCACACAGTATGCCAGACTCTGGGCCATTGTTCTATAGAATTCTATGCATTGTTTCATTTCTTCAGAGAAAAACCACCCTTTGAAATCATTACTGTCATGGTCTTCATTTTCTAGATGAAGAGCTTATGTAGGGAAGTTAGGCGAGTTGCCCCAAGTCACACAGGGCATAACTGGCACTTAAGCCCAGTTCTGCAATTCCACGGTGCTCCTAAGCACGGTGCTGCCTTCCTTAGAAGCTGTGCTATCTTCTCCAATTCGGCTGTCAAAGTTCAACAGTTGAATACCCCGAAGTGTAGGTAGTTCTAGGTCTTCATATAGAAGTTTATATAAAACGTTGTGGTTTTATTAAGACCCTAGAGAAAGCTTCATCATTTACCTTGATTAACGTCTCAAAATAAAGAAATGTGAATCATCTGCTCAGGCTGTATTGATAAATGCAGCCCATATTAATTTGTATGCATTTAAAATCATCTAGTAGGTTCTGCTGAATTTAGTAATAGATGATGCCTTGTGCCCTGCCTCCAGCTGCCTTTGTTTGTATAATGAGTGTGTGTGTGTGTGTGTGTGTGTGTGTGTGTGTGTGTGTGTATGAGTAGGTATAACTCTTAATATGCATAAACAGAATGTGTTCTTTGATTCCAATTAAGGTAATGAGGTAATTCTGAAATTGAATCTCAGAGAAAACCATTTAGTGTGCAAGTAGAAACCATTATATATGTGCTGCCTACATTTGAACCCTGAAGTTTTCCATGTTTTGCATAGGATATATCTAGTTCAACTCCAGAGTTTAATGTGCATATAGCTAATTTAAATATTTGGAAGAGATTAGAGAAGAATATGATTAAACCGTGGCCTACGTGTTGTTTGAGAATCTCCAGATTTGACCGTGTTGGAAGTGACGACGTTGAACCATGGCTCAGAACCCTCAGAGACAGGAAAGACAGAGGAGTGTCATGGAGCATTGCTGGAGCTGCCTCTGCTCACACATCTAGACTGTCACACCTCGTTCAAGTCTAAATACAACTGTCAGCAGGTCTCCTCTCCTGCCTTCAGAAATTCCTGTCAGCATTGTTAGGTGGAGGTGGGATGGGAAAAAACCACTTCCTTCATCCAAAATGTATATCTATAAGAATTTGCTTCATGCCAACCATTGTGCTAAAAACTGGGAATGTAGCAGTGAGCTAGAGAGATGTCGTCTTTGCCCTTATAAGATATACAGGAAAAAACAAGTGAACAGAAACATAAAGTTGGAGGAAGGGCTGTGAATGAAATAAAGGACTGTTGCCAAGAATGACACAGGGCCCAGTGTGAATTCAGTGGCCAATAAAAGTTCCCTTGAGTTTTCATTTAAAGGCTATGTGGGAACTGACCATGTGAAAACGAGGGGGAAAGAGCCAGAATGTGGGAGCAAAGGCCCTGAAAACAAAGCACTTGGCCTCAGAGAGGACTTGAGCGAAGTGTGGGGCATGGTGAGGGAGGGGGACATGGGGTTGGCCATGGAGGATGGCAGGGCCTTGTAGCCATGTTACGGGTTTAGTAGGGATCCCAAGCGTGGTGGGATTCTGCACGGTGCTAATTAGAAAGTTCTGGTGTATGAAGACCATCTTTCATTGTGTGGAGAGTAGAGTGAAGGGACAGGTGTGGACACAGAGCTGATAGACATCTGTAGCAGTCGACCAGATAAGCAATAAGGTGGCCTGGATTAAGTAGAGACTGTGGATGTGGGAAAGTGTGTGTTCGGGATACAGCTGGAAGGTAGAATCAAGGTAGGACACACCAAGGGATTGCATGTGGCGGGGAGAGGGAAAGGGCTACATCAGGGATGAGTGAGAGTTCGAATCTGAGCAGCTGGCAGTGGGTTTGGGAGGAAAAATGTTTTGGACATGTCAAGTTTGTGATGCCTGTTAAATTGTCAACTAGGTGGCCGTGTCAAAAATGGAGTTGTGTATACTTGAGTCTTAGAGCCAAAGGAGAGATCTGAGGTGGAGATGCAAGTGCAGGCATGTTCAGCATGAGTGTTGTTAAATCCAGGGCATGGACAGAATCACAAGGCGGGGCAGGTAAAGACTGAACAAGACTCAAGACTGAACTCTGAGGAGCCCCAGATCTAGGGTTTCATAGGAGGACAAAGAACTGCTAAAGAAGCCTGAGAGGAAGCATCCAGTAAGGTGTGAGGAAAACCAACAAACCACAGACCAGATGGACCAGGAAGTCAAAGAAAGGATATTAAAAGGAGGGAGTGGCATACGACAGTGTGTTTGGTTGGACAAATAAGGAAGAAGAGGTCTTGAATCTGACGGTGGATTCATCGGTGATCTTGACAAGAGCAGTGGGGGCGGATGGTTGGCTGAATAAGGTGTATTGAAAGAGAAAGGAGATTGTACATGGTGTTCATAATACTGGTTTCTTATAGGTGAGTGTAATTGAGGGATTGGGGATTAACTTTGTTTTCATACATTATTGTATTGAATTATTTCCCTAGTAACAACAATCTCGTATTAATGCTATAATCTAAAAAGCTTACATTTTAAAACATTCAAAAATTTTTAAGAAAAATATGACCCCCGAGAGATTAACTGAGCATCTCTTTTGATAGCTGTGGTTTATTCCCACTCTCCCCATTCTCTTCCTCCTTCTCCAGATTAGTTTTCAGATTTGTCCTTTTCTTCCTGCAGAATAACTTGCACATCTGTTTTAAGACACATTAATCCAAAAAACATCAAATTTTAATAAAACATTTTACAAATGGAGCCTTCTATTGCTTTTGTGGCAGTAAGTTCAGGATCAGGAAAAAGATATGGGGAGAGGGGAATGGAGACCCAGTCTTTTGAGAAGTTTAATTGCATGGGGCAAAAGGAATGTATGAAGTCAATGGAGTGTCTTAATCATGTGGGAGAAACCAGATTATTTTGGCATGTTAATGGGTGGGTTCCAGTAGGAAGGAAACCCCCATGGGAGCTCAGTGTCTTGACAAAGTGAGGGGACCTCAGGCCCTGGTGGAGGGACAGAAGGCCTCCCTTTTGCCTGGAAGGATGAATGAGAACGTGGGTGTGAGAGGGGCAACGGGCCTCAGAGTTGCTACTCCAAGTAACAGCTCCTTATTCTCCTCTGTGAGACCTCTTAGGCCCTAAATTGCCTGTTTTTACCTATTTTTTTTTCTCCCAAACAATTTTTTAGTTTCGACTAAAAATCAAAAAATAGCTTTGAAATTTTGAACTATATACATTTTCGATATGTACTCAGCTTAGGAGTGGGAAGACTCTCGAATATTGAAAGTTAGAATTTTCTGTTTTATGCAAATGGGTTGGTTTTTTTCTATATCAGTCAGGATAGGCTGGCTATTGCAGTTAACAGGCACCTCCAAAATTCAGGAGCTTTAAAGTCAGAAAAGTGTACATATATCTCATTGTCTCATGCTGTTCGTGGGACATCCACCAGCGCACCCTCCATGCCCTGCCTGAGGAGCCTCCCCACCTAAGCATTGTCTGTTTCTGTGGCACAGAAAACATCACATCTGTGATGGCCTGCATCCCATTTGTCTAGAAACATCACCTCTCATCCTCAGCCATATATTGTTGGCCAACACCATGTCATGATGACAAACCAGCTTCAGAGTGGGCAGCTGGTGGTGGCCATCTTCCATGCGCTGGAAGGAGCAAGAAGCGTGGGTGGGACTCACCCTGCTGATACCACACCACCCTCCTCAGAGAGGCAGAGTGGGCCCTGGTGGAGTTTGGGGTTGCCTGTGCCCTCAGGCCCATCCTTTGACCACATCACCTAAAATTCTGTTAATAGCAATCCATTCCTTTATTTTTAAGGTTTCATTTTTCCAAGTATTTTTTTTTTTTTAAGTAGAAGCAGTTCTAGAAAACCTAGTGAATCGTCACCTTTTTCCTCCAAGGACCTTATTTTCTTCGGCAGTCTCAAAATTGTAGGAGAGTTTGTTTTTTAAGTAATTGTTATTTTCCTTCTTTACTAAATATAGAACTGTCAGTTGAGCTTCTGCTTAGCCTGAATTGATGATAACTGCAGGCCGATCTCTGCAGCCCGGTCTTACAGGTCTGCTTCCCACTGAGCTTTTGGGGGTTTGGCCTATGGCACTTGGGCCTTCATTACTCGTTCATGAACCCATTTGGACCCAGGAACTTGGCTTTAGTTCCACTAGTTCTCAGATGCTGAGGGTCTGTGAGAGGAGGGCCGGACGATGCTGGAGGCCAGGGAGCAGCTCAGCGACTTGCTGGACACTAGTGACCCCCAGGGATGCATGCAGTGTAGCCAGGCACTGGCCCTGTCTATCTTCTCCATTTTTCCACCCATTCTCTCCAGCCCCTCCTTGCCTACTTTCCTTTTTATCTTACTCCTTCAGGCCACCTCCCTCTCCTCCATAGCCACAGGGCTTGCCCCAGGCTGTGAGACCAATAACAGAGTTAGTTTGTGGTGGAGATGAAACTGGCATTCTGCTAGATAGCCTCTAATATGGTATGCTTTCGTCTGTGGAAAAATTTAAGTGTAATCTAGTGAAACTCTCCTTGGGATGACTTTGGTGAATTATAGTCTCCTGTAAACATATTACCTCCACACTATTGAAAATTTGTGGCGGTGTCAGTTTGAGTGAATGATTTATGTTATTCTTGATATATTAACAGGCAGGCTTCTAGGCTGGGGTCAGTATTAGGCAGGGCAGCCAGTTCTGAGATCAGTGGTCAAAAGGAAGGGACTATTAGCTAATGTTTCATAGGACAAAATGGCTTTTTAATGAACAGCATATCCTTTATGTTTGTGTTTGTCAGCTAGTTTGACCAGCCTTGAGTAATGCCTACAGACCCCCCCAGTCTGTGTTTACCCCGACTCCTTTACTTTCACTGCACTGATAAGAGATCCCTTTCTTCTCCATCCTGTGTAAGGTAGCAGTCCTTCCCATCCTCTCCTCCTCATACAGCTTTATTGATTCCCCATTGCACTTATCACTAGCTGACATTATCTTTTCATTTGTTTATGTGTTCTTCTGTCTTCCCTTTAGAAAGTGGTTTTGCCCACTGTGGTGTCCCCAGAGCCCAGAGTAGATACATATAAATACTTGAATGAGAGAGGCCGTGATAGATGATGCACTCTGAAATTACCTAGTTGTCATTGCCAGAAACTTATAAACTTGGAACATTTCCTTTCTGTAACATTTCTATCTTGGACTATCTGTCTCTCTTCTCTCCTATGATAATTGGTCCTGTCCATTCAAAGCCAACATATACTTTCAGAAAATGAATATTTACTGCCAATTTTGTACTTTTGTGGTTTTTTTCTTATGAGCTGGTCTTTTAAGAGTATTTTGAGTCATATTCTATAACCAAGGCAAGAAATAATACTGCTCTTCTTTCCTAGAGCACCAAAGTAAATATTTTTATATATATATTCCTAGCACACATTCATTGTGTCGTTGCCTGCTTACAAATGTTTGGGAACCTTTTAGACAAGTTGACCTAAAAAAAAGTAATTATATTGACATGTAAATGCAATTGACTGATTCTTTGTTATGTTTTACAAAAGAATATGATCATTACTTTGGAATTTTTTTTCTTTTTTTATTCCTTTTACTTTGGAAGCTTAATTTTCTCCTTTTGGCTTTTGGCTTTTCCAACATGTTTTCTAAAGTAGTCTTTTATTTCACGCATTCAATTTCCCTTACCTTCTTTACTTTTCAATTTTTTAATTGATTTGTTTGTATGTTTCTTACCTTCTTCATAGTCTGTGTTTTCTTGTAATGTCTTTCCATGCTGTCTGTGTTAGTCTAAGCGAGGTCCCTGAAGTCCCTGTGCCTCAGAGGGTGCTTAAGATAGTGATAGGTATACTAATACTAATATAAATAAAATGGAATTTTCAAGTGAGAAGATTGGTTAAGTAAATAAAAATAATTATTTCACATTTATTAAGCTACTACCTAGTATCTGGCAGTGCCGAGAGCATCAGGAAAGATTGCATTTACTAGGGGAAATGGGGATGTGATCAAACATTTTTAGCAATTTGATGACGGGAGAAACTTTACGAAAGTTGGTCACAGGTCCTGTGGGAGAAGGAGGAGCATCTAAGACTGCTCCTGGGAAGGCTTCCTGGAAAGGAGCTCCAGGGGAGGGCACCGGAGGGAGGGGAGTGTGTACAAAAGCAGAGGTGGTACCAGCAGCACAGCTGGAGCCCGGTGGCAGATGAGCCTGGCAAAAGAGCCAGGTCCAGACCCGGAGGATCTGGTATGCACCCAAGTGGAGTGAGATTTTATCCCCTGCACGATGGGGAGCCCTTGAAAGGGCCTGTGCCAGAGGCACATGGGGCATCTACCAAAAGCTCAGAGAATTAGGGTCAGAAGTCAAGGAGAATTATGAAGGCTGGCAGTTGTGGCGGTCGATGAATGCAGGGGCACAACTTGAAAACCCTAATGGTGTGTATAGACTCAAGGGAGTGCTAACGTTTAGTTGGTGGAGGTGGGGGAGCTTGCATCGCAGGACCAGGGGAGAAGTTTCAAGGAGGATGGCATGGTATTATAGAGAAGTAACAGGGGATACAGGTTGGGCAGTGTTGGGATTGGCCATGAACATTTGATCTGAGAACAGCCAGTGAAAGCCGAGTAGCAGTGGACCGAAGACACTGTGAGTGGAGCCAGTGAGCCCAGCTGCCTCTAATGGAATGACAGGTCTCTTTACAGCCTGGGGCCTTGTGTGTTGATTACCATTAGTAGTGATATTACATGAACTTCATGAAAGTTTTTGTACTCAGAGTACTGGCTTTATAGCCAGCTTTTCTCTGTACAGACCCTGATTTCATAATCATCAGACAGTCCCCATCCACCATACTGAAGGCTGTCTTCATCAGAATGGCATGGTGTTCTTTTCTAGATCTCCCATGAACATGATTAGTTATTTATCTTAAGCTTTCATTTTTCTTAGACTGATTTTTCTCTACCTTAATGCCATCTTGATTACTGGTGATAATAAAAAGGTTGTGTGTAATTAAAAGTATATTATTTCCACATTTTAAAACATTGAAAAATGAATAGAGAAGACTTTTCTGTCATGATAGTGTTGGGGTAAACGAGGTGATTGGGGGCGGGGCATTTCGTAGTCCATCAAAAAAGAAAAAACCTAGATACGGTTTCACCGTTAAGGTTTTTGCTACTTTTATTCTGTTGCACAAATATAAAACATTTCAAACAGCCAAGTTTAGATGATAAATCACAGAAGAATTTATGCTTGCACTTTTGCAGCAGGATTTTGGAACTTCGTGATTTACCTTCATCCTTTCCTCTTTCCTCCTCCTGGTGTGCTGCCTACCGCTAGCTGTTTGTGATGCTCCTGTGAGCCTCTAGTTCTGTCTCCTGTAATTGATGACCTCTTTGCAGCCTGCCTTCACCAGCATGAGTCCACTTCTGGCCCCATGTTTCCCATTGGGGGTAATGAAATACACTGTGGTGCTCATGAGCTGACTTCTTAATGATTGTCCTTTAAGCGACTTGAAATCACCTAGACTTGAAATGTCTTTGTGTCAGAGAATTTTACTTCCAAATTCGCCTATTCAATATTGCGGTCATTCATTTTTCTGCATTAGAATTTTGTGTGCCTTTGCTTCTCGCAGTGTTTTGCTGTATCTCCGTTTCCCCTTGGATGTATAAATGACAAATAGTAATTAGACAGTTGTGCCAGTTTCCTGGTTCCTGGGCTTTGGTCATTGCTGTCCTTAATTCAGGACCACACTCTGCTTTATGCAGTTGTTTCATCCCCCCACACTGCCACCAACTGCTTGATTGCACAAACACGCTTTCACTACTCACTAACATGTCTCTTTAATAGTTCACCCTTTTAAAGAGTGCATAACTACCAGCCACACATTTTTAAAGCTGTGCAGTTCTCTTGTGTCCTATTACTGAATATTCTGGTGGGAATTTGTCTTTTCCAATACTTTGGTTATTGATTTTATTTTTCTAATGAAATAAAATAAGCAGTCTCCTATGATTTTGAGTTAATGAGGATTTGAAATGGATTTCAAGTATTTTTGTTGGGTTTTTATGGTGCAGGTGCAATCTCATGCCGTAAGTTACCAGAACTAAACAGTTTAAGAGCTATAAAACTCCTCTGCCATGGATTGCTAAAATAGATTGACAGCTACATGTGAGGTAAATGTCAGATGTTAAATATTTTTCATTAATGATAAGTTGGAAATTTGTAACCTTGTCCATGTTTATATAGCCTCATAAGTCCCTCAGCCAGTGTTAATTTATATTTATTACTTTTCAGCTTGTAAACATTTTGATGCCAGACTCTTGGTTGCTCAATTTGTATGGATTTTTTTTTTTTAATGAACTACCATTTAAAATGCTTATTTTTATGCCATTTGGTTGAAGCATCGGGTCCACTTTGAGCTTTCATTTATGCATTTATCTAGTATATGTTTTCTA
Organism: Pteropus medius; assembly: GCF_902729225.1. NCBI lineage: Eukaryota > Metazoa > Chordata > Mammalia > Chiroptera > Pteropodidae > Pteropus > Pteropus medius. The sequence continues at coordinate 24,625,354 of NW_024340696.1, read as the reverse complement.
AATGCCTACTATCTGCCAGGTACCATGCTAGATACAGAGGTAAATAGACACACAACCCCAGAAGGGAGACACATTAGGGCACAATAGTTGTGCCACAGAGGGTTCAAGAGGGTTCAGAGGATTTGCTGATCCCTTATTAATGGTGGCTAAGAGCATGGAGTCTGGAGTCAGACGGCCCAGGTTCAAATCTTGACTTCATTTAGGAGAAATATGACTTGGACTTGCTTCTCTGGGTCAGAGTGACCCCCTCTAAAAAAGAGGGGTATTTGTGGTATAGGCCTCATATGTGGATTAAAATGAGGGAATATTTATAAAGCCCTTAGAATAGTGCTTGGTACATGGTAAGAACTATAACATTTTTTAAAAATCAAGTAAAATAAATAACATTTTGACTGAAGTAAGAACTAAGGAAAACTCTATTGTGAAAAATACAAAAATAACTGGGAGTATTTTAATATTTGTTTTTTAAATGTGTGGAAATTTGAGCTGATAGCTTATTCAGGGATTTACTATCGCTAGGTTCTGTCTCCAGAGCCTTAGCTTACTTTTTGTTTCCTATATTTTCAGCTGTTTTGACATTTTCAGGTAAGAAAGAACTCTCTAACAATTAGACTCCGAAATGAAATGAGCTATTATTTATGCTATTGTAAATAAATTTCTCATTATCAGAAACAGCCAAGCAAAGGTTGAATCTACCTGTAGCTTTGGGGATGCCTACATTGGGTAGCAGTCGAGGGAGATCAAGTGAATTCCTAAAAGTCAAATAATTTTTTTTTTTTTTTTTTGGTCACGCTTTAGTGTATAAAGGTATGCAGCGTTGGGAGCAGGAGTCTGAGGTGTAAAATGCCAATTTCAGTGAAGAGGACAGTTGAGGTTGAGAAGGATTCACAAAGTTTGAAGGCAGAAAGTGGAGAGTTTTCATTGCTGGTCTAAATAGTGGACTTTGTTTGCTAGAGAATGTGGGGAGGTATTATACCTTTCAGTCGGAGAGTAGCCTAGATTCAAAGGAAGATTTTAGGGAGAGTAATCTGGTAATAGGTGCCCAGCTTAGAAGCAGGAGTCCTGTTAGAAGGCATGGCCCCCACGTAGACAGGCAGGGGTAAGATGTGTGTGAGAGGCATCTAAGATGACTGTGAGCCTCAGGAACTGAGGCAAATACCTAACTTGGTTAGGTATTTGGGGATCAGAAAGAGAGCATTTTATATGCAACTCTAACTCATTTTTTCATTCAGCAAATGTTTGTTGAATGCAAACAGTGCAGAGCTCATACCCACCACCCCACCCCCTGCCCCGTGATGGATTTATCATGCTGTTTTCATGAAAAGGAAGACAAACACATGTACAATCCACAGGCACTTTAAATCCCATTGTAGTGAGCCTTGTTACAGGGCAATTTGCATTCTGCAGGAACCTCTTAGAAACAAATGCCTGTTAGAAAAACAGAGCCGCTTTCTTTGGACCTCTGCATATAGTAGGTCCTTCACTTTAGTGAGAATATCTGATTATGTATTTGCATTGATCACAAAGAAATCAGAACAGTGGGACTGAAGACAGCTTTTATTTTCTACGATCAAGTCATGTTTGTTCATCATAGCCGTGAATGTCTTTCGACCTTAAAACACCTGAATACCTGTAAAATCCAAATAAGCTCATCAAAGCGCCATAGTGCAAGATCCTCCACCACTGTCCTTCTTTTCTTGTGTTCAGAACCATTTGACTTCTGGCTCCACAGTTTGAGACTGGGAATAGGCTTATTATTCAAAAGAACAGATGGCCAAGCCTTAGAGAGCTGATGCATTTCTGCAGAGACTATCAGTATAGCACTTAGCACATTATTAGTGCTCAAGAAATGTTCCAAAAGTTAAAATAGATTTTTTTTGATAGGCTGCCGTTGCTGTAATTGAGGTGCCCCACGAGAGTTTTTAAATCTCCAGTGTTACTAAAATGTCATCCAGCCATCCTTTGAAAAGCAAACGCAAACAATCTGGAATAGAAATTTCTCTTTATATTTTCTGCATAAAGGTGACTCTTAAACTCCTCCCCACTCCTCTGGAGTTAAATGCCTGGAAAATGCCAGGCTAGTATTTTTAACCTAAGCACAGTACAGAAATGTGCAGTGCCTCCTCGAAGTCCTAGGAAGTTCTTACATTTGACTAGTTTTACAAGATAATGGGGGCATGGAGGTTGCTTCTGCCCAGTTATTTGGGGGGTAGAATGTCTCATTCCCTGCCTGCACTGACTTACAGGGATTTCCAAGCAGCTATGCTCCTTGTCAGATGTATTTGCCACACTTAGCACAGGCCACACAAGTGGCCTCTGTCAGCTCTGATAAAAAGGGAAGCTCAACACCCTTTTATGAACATTCTCCTTTAAACCTGTCAGGCTCTAAAATTAGGCAGGAGTTGCTATCACCAGACATTCTTCTCTCCACAGGGCTTGCCCTTTGCAGTTTACCTTCATCTTCTGTGGATGAGCACATCCCTGTTACTGGTGATATCGAGAGTCCTGGCATTTGCCTTAGATAGCACCAAATCAAAACAACATCAGCTGTGGTGGTGAAGTTTGTTTTCAGGAGCTTAAGTGGTTGCACGACTTTGAGTATCTTAACAAAATTGATATTAAGTAGAGACAGCTGATCTATCTAATGTTCTCTTGATTTGTTATGTTTGCTTGCTCCTGCTTTTCGTTTAAAGGCAGATGTTTTTATTTCATCTATTTGAAACATATTCAGATGCTAAGACAGCTGGATGCATATTCAGTGACTGCTGATGCTTTCAGAGCAAAACCGCTTTCCAATTGGTGATACCTCTGGAAAGTCAAGCTTGATAATAAGGATGGGTCATTTCTGACATTTTGAGCTATGTACTTTATGTAAATGCAAACCTTTTCTCTCTGTTCCTAAATAGTTTTTTTTCTTTTTTTAATTTAAGCTTAAGGATCATGAGCTCATATCTGTTAAACAATCATTCATTGGAATTTGGTTTTAAATGTGCAAAATTAGAAGCTGCTTTAAATTTAATCGATTAAATTTATGATTCGCTTCACAAATGAAGCATTTTTTGTTTCATTTGTGAAGCGAATCATGTAAGTTAAGCCTTTTTAAAATACTATTGCATGATTCGCTTCACAAATGAAGCATTTTTTGTTTCATTTGTGAAGCGAATCATGTAAGTTAAGCCTTTTTAAAATACTATTAAAACCGAATTTTTTTTAGCAGAATGGAATGACAGGATGTAGTGGAATTTTTATTGTTTTAATAATCTGTCTTCAAGATGGTAACACTGGTGAATGGAGAAGGGCCATTTTTCCAAGCAGACCTGCTTTGCTTAAAAAAATATAATAATAATAAAATAACAACAACCCCTGTATCTTGAATATATGACTTTTGACATGCTTGAATGAGTATCCTATTCAAGAGGGTAACAGAAAAGCAAAAAAGCACAGCATTTCTGGCAAGATATTCGTCCCCTGGATTCCTTAGAAATGAATGATCATTGTCTTGGGGGAACAAAAGGATTACAGTCAGTCTATGCCAAAGGTTCTAACATTTTTAAAATTTTGCATCATTACACCCAGTAACGATATTTACAAAGAAATCATAGGTCGAAATGAATTACTTTGTGATGTAGTAGAGAAAACTCTGGTCCAGAGACTTGGGAGATCTGAGTGGTAATTTTCCATAAGCTGCAGTATTACCTTAGCAGATGCTTATCTTTGTGGATTTTAGGTTTGTCATTTGTAAAAATAAGAGAGTTGACTGGCTAGATGAGGTCCCAGAATGACAGTCTCTGCTATCTGAAACATTTTAAATCCCCAGATTTGGGGATTATCATCTTAATTCTACTGGGCTGAGAAAGAACTGACACTGGCTTCGTTACCAGGTGGCACAGTCTTTTGATTGCTCAGAAAATACCCATCGCTGTCCTCTATAAAGAAACAGTGTGGGCTTCACAGAGTGTCTGGTTCCTTATACCTTATTGTGTTCCTTATACCTTAATGTTCTTGGTTTTCAGTGTGGAGTAACATTGTTACACTGCTGTAAGAGTTACCAAAATGGAGAATTTTTTTTAAGGGGGAGGAAAACAAAAATTGAAAGAAGCTTTCTTCAGTATTTGATCAACCTTTGGCTGGCTCACTCATGTTTAGAAATAACTGTGGCTTTGAATCACTGTCATGATGTTTATTTTTATTTTTTTTATATTGATGTCCCTGATGAAAGTTGCATATCAAAACACGCTAAAATAGTCCCTCTTGTGAGATTTCATGGGTACTTCCAGAGAGTGTCATGGATTCTTTGGTGGTGCTTGTAGCCTGTTAGGGTGAAAGGGTATGCCAGGGCCGACCCTGTTGCTAACACGGGTTTTGCAGGCTCCTTGCTGACCTGCATCACAACCCATTTGCTCTTCTGCTGACAGAAAGAGAGGGAAGCCAGGGCCCATCAGCTTCATGTGGCAAGCCTGGATGACAGACTTTTTCTATTACTTGAATGAGTGTCTTTCTGATCCCATGTGAGCACTTTGTTCCCCCTGTCCATTAAAGATCCCATAAAAACTTTGTCATCCTATTAAAGTATTGTACGCACAGTGGACACTCAAAAAGAATGGATCTGTATACTTAGCTCTCTCATTTGGTTCCAAGTAGGAGAAAAAAATAAATCTTTTTGCTTTTTAACTTGAACCTGAGTATTGTGATAGCAGTAAACTATTGAATAATGGAAAAATAACACATGGATTTAAGCTTTGGCAGTCAGGGAGACCAACTCTAATGCCTTTTGTATTATATATACGGATGCTCCTGGACTTACAATGGGGTTACATCCTGATAAACCCATCATAAGTTGAAGATACATTTAATACTACACTGTAGAATATGGGTTGCTTACCTGCACGATCACATGGGAGCTGTGGCTTGCTGCCACTGCCCAGCATCACTAGAGAATATGGTACCACATATATCTAGCCTGGGAAAAGATCAAAATTCAAAATTTGAAGTATGGTTTCTATTGAATATATATCACTTACGCCCCATCGTAAAGTTGGAAAATGGTAAGTCGAACCATCATAAGTTGAGAACCATCTGTATATATAAATTACATTATAGTTTTTGTATGCTACTAATAATAGTTTAAGGTTCTACTGTTCCAACCACAATTCCACTTTAGAAAATAAGAGGAGTCAGGGAGACCAGTTGGTTTGAGGCTGATGAGTAGAGAATTCTGAGTAGGTTTGCCAAATGAGAGGAGAGGCTTGCTTGTAAGAACTAACGTGACCAAATGAGGGCCTGGGTGTGGGGGTCTTTGGCACAAGATATGATTCAGAGAGTTAGTAGTCAGGTGGCTGAGGAGAGAGTGAAATAAGAAATTGCTGCCACGAGACGAAATAAGCTTGGAGAGGAGCATGTATAGGGTATACCTGAGGCAAGGTGACTTAGAGATGTAGCAGAGCCCTACCCACCATGTGAGATCATAGTCCCCTTGGAGTTGAGGTGCCCTCAGGGCCTTTCTACCTAGCCCCTCATATGGGCCTGCAAAACTGGAAGTGAAGGTCCTTGGCACAGAGTAGTTTATTGGAGCTGAGGTGGCAGAGCAGAGATTTGCAGAGAGAAAAGAGAAGACCAGGTATAGAACATTGCAAAATAGTAGCGTTTGGCAGGAGGAAGAAGAGCTAGTAATGGATCAATTAAGAAAGCTGAAAAAGAATTAGAGAAATAAAAAAAGAACCAAAGAAATACTCCACCCAAGAAGCCAAAGTAGCAGTTGCCAGATAAAGATCAAAATGAATGGGGTCTGGGAAGAAACCAATTCAAAAGTTTCTGAACAGTAGGGGAAAGAATAGTTCTTCAGTAAATGGTGCAGAATAGTTGGCCATTTGGGGAAAATTAGATCTAAGACCATATGTAAAAGTAAACTTCATTTGGTTTTAAAATATAAATAAAAATTTTAAATGAAAATATAGACATATTTTTATAATTTGGGGTGAGGACGGCCTGTCTATATATGTGGTATCTATAGTCAAGATACCACAAAGTAAAAAAACAAGTTATAGACCAGGAGGAAGTACAAACAAAACATACAACAGAAAAAGGGTTAATATCCTTAATGTAAGAAGAGTTTCTATAAACTCTTAGAAAAATTACGATAAAGGGTAGGTAGGCACACTTTATTCTCCGAGGAAGAGATATAAAATGACTTATAAATAGATGAAAATGTATGCTAATTTAAAAACTGAATCAGTCATAAAGCAATAATGAGATGGTACTGTTAGCCTGCTAGACTAGCAAAAATTAAAATCCATTTTAACATCCATGTGGATGAGAAATGGACACTTAGGTAATCATTGTCTTGAGGAGCTTAAGTTGATACACCATTTTTAGGGAATTGTCAGAATCGATTGAATTTTTACATACTCTTTGATGTAGCAATCTCATGTCTAAGAATATATCCTACAGAAATCATAGCATGAGTACATAAGATTTATCTGAAAAGGATGTATTCCATCATTGATAACGAAAAAAATAGTCTGAATATCAGTGTGCACATGGTTAAATTTCATACAATGAAATGCTGGACAGCGATTTTTTTTTTTTAATGAGATAAATCTGGGTGTTTTAACCTGGAAAGAATTCCATGATATCTTTCTAATTGAGGAGTGGCAGGAGTAGGTGGTAGCCCAATATTAGCCTCATTATGTGTATTGCCCTACAATAATAAACTGTATATGTGTGTGAATATGTGTCTCTATAAACTTACAAAAAAGTTGGGAAGGGTCTACACTGGATAGAGGTAGGGATGGAGGGACAAGAAAAAAGACAAAAATGTTCATTGATGTCCTTTGGAAGAGCGGTGGTGGGGACAGAGGCGTGAATGGGGTAGGAAAGTGTGAGCTGTGTGTATAGGTTTGATCAGAAAGGAAGAGGGAGATGCAAATTTATCTTGAGGGACAGACAGGGCAATACAAAAGGTTTTGGATTTTATATAGGATAGGAGAAAATTGAGTCTGTTTAAAGTATGCCCAGGAAAGGGAGAAAATACAGAAAGAGAAAGTCATGGTAATCGGAAGCAAGTGGTAGTAGTGGAGTTGGTAAAGAATGGAATCAAGGCTGAGTGATCCTTCTTTCTCTGGGGTTGTAGATGGTGAGTGAAGCTGGCAGGTTTTTTCAAGAACCCCTAGCAGCTGGCCTCCATAAAGATATAGGCAAGGCCAGATGCAAAGAGTCAGGAGTGTAAATAGATAGTGTTAGGAACAGAAGAAAATGGAAAATGTTGGAAACTGCCACTCTGGAATTGATTTAGGAACAAAAAAGGTGTAAGGAAGACATTTAGGAGATATATGGGAAGGAAAAAAAAATAAGGAATTCATTTAGGGAAAGGAAAAAAGTAATAAAGCATAATTTCAGAGCCAGTGATTTCAAGTGTTATTAATTTGTAGTGAAGTGAATTGGCATTTTCTGAGTGCCCAATAGCCCAGAGGAGGAGAAGGGATCCAGTGGGTGCGGTTAGCATTAGAGGATTTCATGCATTAGTGACACTTAAAGGGCTGGCCAAGTGTCCCAAGCTGGGCAAGAAAGCCCAAGAGAGGTTGTCAGCCAGAGAGAGTATAGGACTATGAATTGAATTCTATATTGAAGAATATCACAATAAGAGTTTAAAAAAAAAAAAAGCAGCAGCAGATGCCCCAGAAGGAAGGAAGGAAAGGAGGTAGTGAAAGAACAAATTGGAGTCCCAGGGGGAATGTCAGAGTTCCTTGCAGAAGAGGTTGAAGTTCAAAGGGCCAAGGCATAGCCAGCGTAATGGATGTGTGAAGTGCCTGTTGGTTTGTCTCCTTAGACTTTAAGTTTCATGAGGGAATTATCCAGGTCTTGTTCATCCTTATGTCTCCAGTGCTTAGCGCCATGCCTGGCACTGAGTATTGGAATTAAGTGGGTAGGGTAGAGTGGAAGCAAAGGTCTTGACACTGAGGCATTTAAGCCTCTGAAGGTCAGGATGCTGGACAGGTCATCACTTGCATTGATAAAGTCACTGAAGAAAATTGCAGGAGAACTGGATAAGGAAATATAGAGTCCCATATTAAAATTGTCAAGGATTGTGAGAAAATAACTTTTAGTAGATATTGACAAGGATAGAGGGAGTGATAAGGGCAAATGGTCTGACTAGGTTTTTGAGCCCAGTTTCACCTGTATCAGAGTAGCTAGAAGACATACTAAATCTGCAGGTTTCAGGAAACTATTTTCAATATGTTCGTCACAGATGCATAGGCCCAGCCAATAAGGTTCAAGAGACACTGGTGTGGCTTCTGAAGTGGAGCTTTCTGATTTGGCCAGGTTTGAGGACCAAATGGCAACAAGTAGTTTGCTAGCTTCTCCTCCTAACCAAGCAAATTCAGGGCAGTGGGAAAGAAAATGTACCCAAAGCCTCTTAAAAGTTTAAAGGAAGTGGCTTCAACAGATAACCAGTTTCAGTTAAGCAAGTAGAAAATGCATAATGGAAAATGGCTGGACTATTTTCAATGACTATTTCTAAAATGTCCACATGGATTCCTTCCATAATTATCAGAAGACTCAGGATTCAATTTGTCCTTTTATTGAAGTCAGGTTAAGGTTTAATATCAATTGCTTTTCCGCAAATGGAAATGACAAAGAATGCTGCTGTGTGTGGGCAGAAAGATTTGATAAAATATACACACATGTATATATGAGGGATGTATGTTTATTTCAAGACTGGAATTAGCCTTGTAAGGAGTTTTCTTGAAGATGATTTTATTATAATCATCTTCACAATGCACTTTCACTTGTGAACAGTGTTCACATTTTTTTCAATTTTTATTTTTCAATTAGAGTTGACATTCAATATTATTTTGTATTAGTTTCAGGTGTACAGCATAGTGGTTAGACATTTATATAATTTTCAAAATGATCCCCCTAATTAGTCTAGTACCTACCTGGGACTATACACGTTATTACACTATTATTGACTATATCCTCTATCCAGAAGTCCCCAACCTTTTTAGCACGAGGGAGTGGTGATGCTAGTGCTGGGGAGTGGCTACAAATACAGATGAAGCTTCACTCGCTCACCAGCCACTCACCTTTGTCTGTGCAGCCCCGTTCCTAACAGTCCACGGACCGGTACTGGTCCATGGTCCAGAGGTTGGAGACTCCTGCCCTATGCTGTACTTCACATCCCAGTGACTATGTTGTAAATACCAATTTGTACTTCTTAATCCCTTCGCCTTTTTCACCCAGCCCCAAATACTCCTCCCCTCTGGCAATCACCAGTTTGTTCTCTGTATCTATGAGTCTGTTTTCATTTTGTTTGTACATTTATTTTGTTCCTTAGACTCCACATGATATTTGTCTTTCTGTCTTATTTCACTTAGCATAATACCCTCTAGGTCCATCCATGTATTTGCAAATGTAAGATTTCTTTTTTTATGGCTGAATAATATTCCATTGTATATATGTACAACTTCTTTATCCAGTCATCTATTGATGGCCACTTAGGCTACTTCCATACCTTGGTTATTGTAAATAGCACCGCAGTGAACATAGTGTTGCATACATTTTTTTCGAATCAGTGTTCTGGTTTTCTTCAGATAAATACCCAGAAGTAGAATTGCTGGGTCATAAGGTAGTTATTTTTAATTTTTTGAGGAACCTCCAAACTGTGGCTCCATAGTGGCTCAAAATGTTATTTTAACATCTGAACCACACCAGCTTAAAGCTAAGATATATTTTTGCAACTACTGGCATAAAAGGGGCTTTGTGCTTTTGTTGGTATTCTAAAAGGTTACCTTTGTCCTGGAGCCAGATGGGAGAGTTGCAGACTGACTCGCAGGCACTGCACATCCTACAGGTGGTAGCAAGAAAAGTGGTGCCAGAGAAGGAAGTCAGATTGTCACAAAGTGACGAGATAGAGCACTCCATGAACAAAAAGAGAGTCTGTGAGTTAGCTTAGTGGGGGCTAGAGGTGCATCAGCCCTGCTGACTGATGAGCTGGATGGAGAGAGACTGAGTGCAGGGGCAGGGATTTGAAGTTGGGGGTGGCCGGAAGGAACACTCCTTTTTGAACAGCTGACTCGGTTAGGGTAGAAATTGTGTGAGCCCAGTTGCTCCCTGCTCCTGCTATGCTGTGGTTAGAGTGCTCCAACATCTCCCTAAATCTGAGTTGAAGGCCCTGGATTTCAGCTCATTAGCCCCAGCCAATCACTTGAAATGTGTTTCTTTTACTCTGCATTTACTCTTACCACCCACACAGTCATACTCTGTTAGTGACTGCTCACTGCCACTAAGGAACTTTAAATAAAACTGTGTCCGCTCTGTTAATTTTGAACTCTATATTCTTCTCGATTCCTAAACTGTCAAATTTACGTCTCTCAGTATTTCTAAGTCAGAAACAAATGCTTTTATACTATTATTTCTTGGCAGGTTTCAAAAAACTACCAGACTTGCAGGTGTTTATTGTGACCCAGTTGTGCCTTTCTCCAAATTTGCATTGTCTGCTGCCTCTCCCCTCCCCCTACTATTTACTTCCAGGCACTTTGTAGCATCTTCCTACAGTAGAACCGCTACCTTAAAAGCTTTTAATATAATATGGCTGCAAACTTGTGTAAAGGCTTATGTCCTTGACTGTGACAGATGAAGTCAGCAAGACATTTCTGAGCTGGGTACTTTTTCCAGTCATCAGTTGGGGTAGAGACACCATGTTTGTCCAAAGAGAAAGCTCTTTACAGATTTTCTGTCTAGAAGAAGCCATTATCAGCTTTTGGTGGCTTACTGCTTATTCCATGACTTATCATTCAAACAACATTTAATGTTCTCCTTCTTCTTTTTCTCATTCATTTTATCCAAAAAGCAGTGAATATGGAAATGTTGACTAAACTTGCCTGAGGATGCCCAGACTAAGGGAAGGTTTCATGAATCTTAAAAATACTGGAGAAAGTGTCTTCATTTAACCAGGAATAATAGAATTTTCATGTTGTTCCTCCTCTACTCTCTAAGCTAATATATGGTTTGTTTGAAGTCAGACTTGGCCATCCTGCCGAACAATTCAATATAGGGAGATTTCTTCATCTCCCAGTGTTGAGAGTGGAAAACAAATGTGTTTTCTGTGTGCCTTGGAAGGCCCTGGAAGGTGGGCATGAGGGCTGCATTTTAGGACTGAACGACTGAGGCTGAGGGAAGATAAACGGCATGCCCAAGGTCACTCGCTAGATGGTTGTGGAATAAGAATTCAAATCCAGCTCTCCCAGTTTTCAGACCCAAGTGCTTTTCACTGTTCCTCACTCTCTCCATAAAAACTGAGAGATGCTTCGTCAGACACCCACTCCACTGTGCCACTATACGTCTTGGTGGAGGATTTACTACCTGTATATGTTTCCCATATAAAAGCATACAGGTGTTTATGGAGTAATGCTTAATCTAACTATTCTCTCTTTTGTTCTAGATTTTCTACCCTAGCAAGGATGGTACAAAGATCCCAATGTTCATTGTGCATAAAAAGGGCATAAAATTGGATGGTTCTCATCCTGCTTTCTTATATGGCTATGGTGGCTTCAACATATCGATCACACCCAACTACAGGTAAGCGTGGAACACTCTTGGCGCTTCAGCGTGCGTTTGATCCTCTTCATACAGTGGGAAGAAACCAGAGGTGGTGCTAATGAATCTTATTTTTCTATATATTTAACCATATATGTCTTGCTTGCCATTTTCGTGGAGGGGCAGGATTATGTGTTATTCTCGATGCATTTTTAGTCAGGAATTTCAGGATCATTACGAGCTAATCTTGTGTAGTATCTATTGAGTCTTGAAGAAAGAAAGCTCCTACCTTTGGTGTTTGCATTTGCCACCACCCCACTGCCCTCAGTATTCTCTTCAGAAGGACTGGTTTTTCAGCTGATATTTTTTCAACAGCACGAGTCTTAACATAGACTATCTTAACATTCAGCCATAAATATATTTTCTGCATAGCCTATTCATCCATTTTAAACTGTTCTACACTGTTTCTGTGATTATTTCCCAATGACTTATGTTTAGGGAGAAAAATCTAAATTTGTACATTTGCCATTGTTTATGTGAATATCTTGTCAGTTATTTGCAAACTTGATTTTAATATCCCATTTATAGTATCAAATGCAATTTGCTTTGAGCATTTTTAATAAAAGCAAGGAATCTTCTACCAGACCAGCTTTAAGCCAACTTCTGAATAGTGCCTCGCGTGAAATCTGATTCAGATTCATCTTTCTTATTTGGGAAGAAATTCATGGGCTGGTGACTGTCAGGACATAAATTCAGAGTAGATTCAAGCAGGTGTCCCAAAATTGAATACAAGAAAGCCATTACTTTGAGTACTTGGTATCAATAGAGCACTCTAATTATTTAGGACTTAGTAACAGATGAAACATGATTGCTGCCCTCAGGTGGTTTACAGCCAAATTGTGAAGTATCTTGAACATGTGGCTAAAGTTTTTGATTTTATCCTTTTGTTACTAAGGAGCTGATGAAGGTATAAAATCATCATGTAGAATAATATTTTTAGATTTGTGAGGCGTCAGTCACATGAGTAAATTGAAGGGAAACTACTTTGAAGAGTGTACCAGTGGTGGTCACTCATTGCGCAGTGACAGCGCCATGCACATTCTGACGCCTCCACCATACCAAGCACTGGTGTAGACCAGGCCTGAGCCCACAGACGGGCTTCCTGTCTCTTAGCAGAGTTAGCCAGGCAATGAGATTCACTGTTTCATTACTATGTCCATGTCTGAGTGGTAAAAACCATATGCCAGATTTATTTTCTGAGATTATTAGCCTAAGAGCACAAGCCAATAGCTATTAGTTCATTAGATTCACCTAATTCTTACAACAAAAAAAAGTGTCGTCGTTTGCCCCTCTTATTACTCAAAGTGATGAAATACACCAGGAGTCCCCAACCACCAGGCCACAGACCTGTACCAGAACTGGGCTGCACAGCAGGAGGTGAGCGGCAGGCAAATGAACGAAGCTTCACCTGTATTTGCAGCCGCTCCCCAGCGCTAGCATCACCGCCTCAGCTGCATCTCAGATCATCAGACATTAGATTCTTATAGGAGCACCAGTCCCTGGTGCCAAAAATGTTGGGGACCGCTGAAATACAGGCTTAAGTTTCAAATCATAGTGATGCCAGGGAATAGGGCCAATGAATACCTGCTTCACCTAATGAACGGGTCAGAGACTTGTACCTTGAGCCCCAATTCCCTTGGTCCCCATAGCGGGGCTAGGATCAAGACAACACTGATTCCTGAGCAGATCTGTAGCTAAAATCATTTGTCTTTGTTCATTTGCACAGCAAGTGTTTATTAAGCCTGCTCTCTTGAGAATCCAGAGATGAGTAAGGAAGGGCCCCTGAATCGTTTTCATCCCAGAACCCAGTGCATTGCTGGTATTCCAGTAGAGACTATTAGGGTGCATGAAAAACGCACCTTGAAAAGACCAAGTGATTGAAAATCCATTTGGCCAATTTTATATGATCTGATCACCTACCCCAACCCTCCTTTCTGCTTTATCCTTGAGATCTGGGAAATCAGCACTCAGACTGTCTAGAGCCCCAGGCTGCAGAAGCCTATGGTTTCCCCAGTTACTAAAGGGAAGAATGATGAAATTTTCAGAAATAGTTCTCAAATTAATTTTAACTAACAACAGATAGAAAAATGTCACTCAGCATTTTTAAGATCAGAGTAGAAAGAGGAGTAGAAAAACAAAATCATATTTTCCAAAGGACATAAATTTTTTGTCCTAGAAGCTTTGTGTTGTAGTTTCTGTTTGCTTCCAGGAAATATTCTCCAGCCATGAGCCCTCTATTTTCTGGTCTGTGTCCTCTATCTCCTCTACCTCTCTCTCACTATATGTAGTCTGGTTCAACATTTAAATTTCTGTAAAACTGGAAAACCTATTTAAAATCAGTGTTTCAGAATGCTTTATTTTTTCCAATTTGAGCAATTTGAAGAGAGATACCAAAAAAAATGGTAGCAGGGGTCATTAGTGGGTGTTCTTATGCGCCAGCCCAGCACTACTCATACCAGGCTGTCACATGGTTGGCAGTATTTTGTTTGCCAACATAGTTGTTAAAAGATAGATTCAGTTTGAAATGAAGGCCTCTGGTTTTTCCTGTTTGCATTGTGAGTTGTATATTCACACTTTGTATGTGAAATATTTACCAATATAGAAATGATAAAGACTAAGTATTCAGGAAAATATATGAGCTTTGCAGTTAAACATTAATCAAAAGTTCTATATTTTTTACTTTAATCAAGTAATATAAAAACATTGGACTCCAGTTTAGATATTACAACATGGAGTGTTTTCAGGGATACAATTATGTTTTTGAGGTGGAGGGAGATAACATGGTCCTTACTAGGCAGTTAACGAAAGGTTAACTATTTTTACTATTTCTCAGTGTGTCTAGGCTTATCTTTGTGAGACACATGGGTGGTGTCCTTGCAGTGGCCAACATAAGAGGAGGCGGTGAATATGGAGAGACGTGGCATAAAGGTGAGCTATTTTCTCTACAGAAACACAAATACGGCATAGTCAAAGCTATGTTTGAATGAGCTAAGGGAAGTTAGGAACAGAAGAGCATTTTGACTAGACAAATGAAAGCTAAGGATATTTTCCAGCACATTGTAGACACCACTCACTCTCCCTTTAAAAACACCTTTTCACATTTTATTTTCCTTTGTAGTCTGTTTTAATGAAGTACATATTTTTCAGAAGCATTCACTATAGACCATAATCAAAATTATTTGTGTGTTTTGTTTTTTAGCAATGCTTAGGGTAGATTTTTATCCTGGAAGAAGTGAGTCTCGGGGCTACTTTTTAGTATTTATTCTGTTAGCCTGGCTTTTACTGCTCAGCATTAATTGGCTGTCTCAAAACAGACTTCAAATGGATCATTTTCTCTTAAAAGAGCAACCTAAAATAGAGCTTTCCTGTTCCCAGTGTGGGCATCCTTTTGCTTGTTTTCTCTGATTTCCCCCAAAACTGCTGCGAAGTAGCATCCTCCTAGCCTTGCTGCTGTGACTTGTATCATGTGCAGGTTTAGACACAAGAATTTAGTTGTTTTTCTTTTCTCGTTTTAATGATTTGGTTTCCAGTCTCTGGCCTTCTGAAGCATGTATTCTGGTTGACTGAGGATGACTCTGTACTCAGTTTCATTCTCGTATTGTCACAATTTTTTTAAAGAATGATGATCTTTATTTTTAAAACTCTATCTCTTCCTTTTCTCTCTATATAGAGCACACTCCTTCTCCCAGGCTTTTGTGTATCTGGAATTCATAGACTAACAATAGCCTGAAGGAGGTGTTCTTCACTTGTCTTATTCCTATGTCCTGTGGAGGATACGGGACAGCACCTTCACTCCCACCAGCTCCATGCTTCTCCCCTCTATCATCATCAGCCATCATTTATAGAAAACCTACTGGGACAAGGTAGCCACTAGTGCTTGGGCTTGGTCAAGCACTGTTTGTGTCAAGATGTAGGAAAGGCCCAGGCCTGACTCCTGGGCATCCAGCATTTCCCCCAAAAGCTGACTATTTGTGCATCTTAGCAAGAGTGAGTGTTCCTATTTGACACATGGCCTGCCTACCATCATTAGGTTGACTTCTGCCATGTCATCCCCAAAGACTTTATCAATTGTCATATTTGAAACAGCATTGGATTCTTTGTATAATTTTGACTTTGACCTGACATTAGTTTAGTTACACTAAAATCATACTGTGAAATTCAGTTATTGAGAGATGACTGATAAAGGGAGACTAAATAAGAATAGACTCTCTATATACCATGTGTTTGATTTACATTCCAAATCTATATGCTAAGTCTGGGTCCCTTGACTTACCTGATTTCCTAAAATGTTATGGTGTACGCACTCACACACACACACACACACACACACACACCTGCACAGACTCCTGATCCTGTAGTCTTCTCAACTCGGATTCTTCTCTGTAAAACCCTTGTGGTCACCATCAGGTGCCTACTGTGCTGTGATAGGGCAGAGTGCCTTTGGTCTAGTCAACTCGCTCTTTCTCATCCATGTATTCATTTGAACCAATTTATTGTCCAAAAGCCTTGGGGAGTTTGGAGCTTGACTGAGGCTAAAAGCAGAGCATGTTTAGACTGAGTCATAAACTTTCTCCAAATTTAGGCTGTGAAATACAGCAGAAATTGACCTTTCCCAAATAGACCCTAGTATACTGAACATTGATAAATGTAAATTGTTAATTGAATTTAGAATTTAACGTTCTTTGAAAAATAGTTATATACCCAGAATGATATTATTCCTGGAAACTAAGTCATCCTAGCTGTTCTAATTCTCCAATAATTTCTTATTAAAATCTTAATAACATTTGTTTTAATATGAAAAAAATTTCTTTAGTAGCACTGCTTCTTCTTCCATTGAATTTCTACAAAAGTGGTTAATTTCAAATATCCAATTAGATCTGTCTGCCTTCATTTCAGAGGCAGTTATTTCAGACATCTTTTCCTTTAAGGGCATGTTTTTGACATTTGGCCTTTTCTCTTAGATATTTAAGACCATACAGACATTCCTCTAAGTAATTACTTTGTGTGGTTTTACACATTGGAGTGACTTCTAGATGAGAAAGCCCAGATTCCCTGGGAAGATGTTTGAGATTCTCTTCATTCAAGATGTGCTGCTCTCTGCAGCACCACCTCCCTACCTAATTCCTGTTTACAGCAAAATTGGAGGACTTATTTCTCGTCATCACTTATCTATTTTAAACTCCTGCAAAGAAGAGGGGTGAGAAGTGCGCCTCTGCAAAGCACTTTCATCTTCCCAGGGAGCGGGAGGCACGCAGAGCCCCGTCGTCGTCGTCGTGTGCTAGGTGGAACTCAGAGGACTGAACGCTCTTCCAGGTCTCGTTTCAATTTGAAGCTCAGCTTCACCAGAGCACAGGTTCTTTTTGATTACATTTACTTTCACAAGTTCATCTTCATGGTTCTCTGACCATCTCTTCCCTTGGAGGCATTTCCCTTTTAAGTTCTAGGAGTTCTTAGAAAAATATAATCCACCATATGTTGTGGGACAGCGATCGTGGTGTTGATGATGTATTTTGACAACACATAATAAAATTTAAATTGAGGCATTTTTCTAAATGTAGTGTTGTTATCTCATTGTGTTTAAGTTGATCAGTAGTTGAAACTGCCCTGTCATATTTGAACTCCCTTTAGGTTAAACTGTTGTGTTTTATGTTTTGTTTTGTTAATTAACTGTCGTTTACTTTGGAACATTATAGGTGGTATCCTGGCCAACAAACAGAACTGCTTTGATGACTTTCAGTGTGCTGCTGAGTATCTTATCAAGGAAGGTTATACATCCCCCAAGAGGCTGACTATTAATGGAGGTTCAAATGGAGGCCTCTTAGTGGGTGAGAACTGAGTTTTATTCATTGTACTTGCTAGGTAAAACTCTTGGGGTTTTCAGACATACTGTCTGTAGGCAGCCCTTGGTTTACTTTGGCTCCTGGATGGGAGAAATGGTACATAGAAAGCAAAATCCATCTGTATTTGGGCATCTGATAAGTGACACATAAAAGCCAGCCGAACCCACATTATACAGACTTGAATCATGATAGCTTAAAAAGTTATCTGACCTGCTCAGATCTCTTCTGGGCTAGACTGCAATTCTCTCCCCAAGAAGATGGGACCCTTCTCCCTACAAACTTGTTTCTGGGGTTCAGACAGCACAGGACTAAGTCTGATAAGCCCTCTGATTGTATTACTCAGAACTTGTTAGATGTTATCATCATTAAACATTTGTTAAATACTAACTATACTGGGTGATGCTAAACACTGGGTGCAGAGAGAAGAATCACGAGGAAAATGAAGTACACATAAAGATAGATCCACAGCATAATAGTAATGAAATAGTTCATAGAAATAATTCCCAAAGTAATGAGTACCTCGTGTCCTGGGCCCAGTCTGAGCTCCTGACATGGATGCTTTCATTTGATGTACACACAGCCTGTGAGATGGGGCTGGTAATATCCCATCTCACACAGGAAGACACAGAGGTTAAGCAGCTTGCCCAGTGTCACACAGTTGGAAAATGGTAATGCTAGGGCTGGAGTCTAGCACTGTGGTTTTTTAGATTCTGCTCTTTTAACCTCTTTGTGGCACTGCTTCTAAGTAGCTTTTCCTAATTTTTGGTAGTTAATGAAATTTTAGTTTTCTCCCCCAATAGCACAGAACATTGTAATGAACATTTATGGTGGACCGGAACCTTGCTTGCTGAGTCCTACAGCCAGTGTCATTAGGATATGAGGAGCCATTGTACAAATGTAGAACAGCACATATGGGCTCAACTTAAAACACATGTGACAATTTTCAGGGTTTTCAATGTTTTGGAGTAGTGACACATTCATTCAGTTTCCTTATCTTGGAGACATGCTGAATGGTGTCAAAACCTGAATTCCTGTTCTTACTCTTAGCCCCAATAGAATATATA
Source organism: Pteropus medius (assembly GCF_902729225.1). Lineage (NCBI taxonomy): Eukaryota > Metazoa > Chordata > Mammalia > Chiroptera > Pteropodidae > Pteropus > Pteropus medius. Next base: position 24,606,855 of record NW_024340696.1, on the reverse strand, counting down.
GTCTTGAAAAAACATTTTCCTTTTGAGGTAATATATATATATCCAAAATAATTCATTTAAAATTTGGAAGCGTATTGATGAAATTCTTATGAACAAAACAGACAATACCTCTGCCTTCATAGTACTTTCATTCTTGTATGAGGAGATAGACAGTACACCAAAGGCCCTGAGGCCAGCATGAGTTCCAACTGTTCTAGCACCAGTAAGGAGGCCCGCATCTATGGCTGGACACAGCGAGCAAGGGAGAGGTGGCAGGAGGCTAAACCAGACAGGACCCCAGCCAGGTGAGAGGACCTGCTTTACTCTGTGAAAGGAGAAGCCTTTGGGGGAGTTCTGAGCAGAGAAGTATCATAATTTGACCTTTTGGGATCATTGATCCTGCTATGGTGTCAGTGGAGGTGGAAGGGAAAGCAAGAGCAAAAAAGCAGGAGGGCAGGTAGAAGACTTCTGTCCAGTGAGAGACAGTGGTGGCTTGGACCTGAGGTGTAGTGAGAAGTGGTCAGATTCTGGGTATATTTTGAATTGAGTCAACTTAATTTGCATATGGATTATATATGAAGTGTAAAAGAAAGAACTAAGGGCAAATCTAAGATTCAGTGGGAGAAGATATTGAAAATACCATCTGATTTTCAATAGCGGGAAAATTGTTTTTGTAATTTACTGGTTCATCCAGTAACTTCTTTATATTTTGAGAGTTTTATATTCAGGAATTGGCTTATGTCTGTTGACAAAACTTGTCCCTTAAGGAACCTGCAGAGATGGAGTTCCCCATCAGAATGCTGAAAGCTTACTTAAAAGGCCAGATTCCTGTCCGTCCCACCTCTGAATGTGAGAATCAGGATCTCCCAGGGATTCAGTATTATGAATACGCACTGAAATCAGAATTGGAGTGAAAATTTTTTTACCAGAGGCAGGAAAAGTCCAGATCCCTTGACTAACTCCTAGTCATGCCGGTTTGATATGACTTCCTAACCGCCTTACACCTGGTTAGCTGCCTCTACAACCCACTTCCGTAGCACCTGAATTTTCTCAACAGTACTGGTTTCCACACTATCATTGCTTGTTCTCTATCTTTCCCTCTAAAATATTCAATGATCTATCTCCAGGCCTAGTGCCAAACACATGGCCAACGTTCAATAAATGTTTGTTGAATTCTCAAAAAAAGATTTACGTAACTTCAGTATACAAAGAAGAATATTTTTAAAACAAGACAAGAAGGTGTGCCAATATTGATTAGAGCTGGGTTTTAGGCCCTATTCTGCCTTGGACTGTATGAACTATTTCTCCTCACACTTCCAACACCAAATATGTGGGGGTTTTTCCCACGGTTTTCCAACTCTGCAGACACCACAAGCTTGGGATCCTACAATTCAGTACAATTCTGAAACTACTCAGAATTAGCACAGACCCCACAGGGTAAGAGCTCAGGCCCACAAGACTGTTCCCACTTCAACTGCCGAGCAGAAGTCCTGGGTCTCCCGTACTTGTCACCGACTGGCTATAAATTGGAGTTCCCATGACCTCCTCTTCAGGTTTGCTCATTTGTTAGAACAACTCATTGAACTCAGGAACACTCAGGTGGAAGAAACATATAGGGTAAGGGATGGGGGGATGGGGGGAGGTGCATGCAGAACTTCCATGCCTTCTGGAAGTGCTATCCTTCCAGCACTTCAGTGTTCACCACCCCGAAGCTGTCTGAACTCTTGTTTAGGGAATTCTATGGAGGTTCTATTGTGTGGGCAGGATTAAATCAGTGATTAATTTAAGCTCCAGCCCTTCTTCCCTCCCTAGATGTCAGGGTCAGGGTATGGGTGAGGCTGAAAGTTCCAACCCTTTATTCACATGGTTGGTTCCTCTGCCAACCAGTCCCCTTCCTGAAGCTATCTAGGAGCCCACCTGCAGTCAGCTCATTAGCATAAACTCAAGTATGGTTGAAAGGGGCTAGTTATGAATTTCAAAAGACCTCTCACCCTTATTACTTAGAAAATTCCAACAGTTTTAGGAGTTCTGTTCCAGGAATGGGAACAAAGACTAAATGTGTATTTCTTACTATATCACAATATCATGGCTAGTTTTGAGATCCTGAACTAACCTCCCTCATTACCTGTGAAAGTAGGGACAGGAGGAGGGAAACAGGTTTTTCTAAACGTGCTTGATTTTTTAAATAACCCTTCCTATCGGGATTCACTTTGGGGAGTAAATCCATGTTACTGCTTAGAATATCCCACTCTCAGATATATTGGAAGGAGAGGAGAAAGCTTGCGGGCCATTAGGTGATTTATGATGTTTACTTCCTGTGCTCTAAGAAAACAGGCAATCAGAGCTCTGAAGCATCTAAGTACTGTTTTGGTTTTATTTAGGTGTTTAATGACGGACTGCCTCCCTTTTCTATCTCGGTTTTTAGCTACCTGTGCAAATCAGCGTCCTGATCTCTTCGGTTGTGTCATTGCCCAAGTCGGAGTAATGGACATGCTGAAGTTCCATAAATATACTATCGGTCATGCTTGGACCACCGATTATGGGTGCTCAGACAGCGAACAACACTTTGAATGGCTTATCAAGTAAGGTTTTAATTTATATTGACATATATGTTGCTAATGATATGATATCATAATTCTGAACAGTCAAAAGGATAAGTGTTTGGCTCTTTGTTCCCCTCAGTGTCTCATATTTGCACATAATTTGCTACAAAAGAAGGGGAAGTGATGGGAATACCTATCTGTCTTCCTTGTTTTGATCTGGTCTTTAACACAATGTGATAGATTCTAAACATGGCCCGCCCAAGTTCTTCAAACACTAATCTAGGTACTCCTGGGAAGGGACTTTGCAGATGAAATTAAGATTACTAATCAGCTGACGTTAAAATAAGGAGATTATCCAAATGGGCCAAATCTCATGATACAACCATTAAAGGCAGAGCACTTTCTCTGGCTGGAGTCAGGGATATAGCAGAAACAGAGGTCACAGAGATGGAAAGCATGAGAGGGACTTGACCCACCATTGCTGGCTTTGAAGATAGAGGAAAAGTGGGGAGGTGGGGTGGGCTCCCATCAAAGAAATGGGAACTTCAGCTCTATGGCCTCCTGGAACTGAATTCTGCCAACAACCTGAATAAGTCTGGAAATAGATTTTTTTTTTCCCAGAACTTCCCAATAAGAGCCCAGCCAGTTGACACCTTGGTTTCAGCCTTGAGACCAGAGCAGAGAACCCAGACTTCTAACTACAGAACTGAGAGACAAGAAATCAATTGTTTTTAAAAGCTGCTAAATGTTTGGTAATTTGTTACTAATTTGTAAAAAGGTGTCATTATTCCTTACGTTAGTATATATGAGATTTCCTTTTCTAAATTGAATATATGCAAGTACAGTTAAAGTTATTTTGTGCTCTCAATGTAACTGCATATATTTGAAACTACAAGTTGCATTATAGAAACGCTGTACAACTTTCCTCATTCATGTCCCTCAACCACTTTGGCAGTAGCAGTAAGAAAATGCCATACATTTAGATTCTCCAGACTGTGAGCTACGTTCTTTTTTTGCTCTGCACTCTCTTTACTTTCCACATGTAGGGCTTTGGGGATTTTTATCAGCATTATTTTGGAATTGCCCTTGGAGTAGCACAAGAAGCCTGTGTCCCCTGACCCACTCACTCTTCTCAGTCAGTTGTAAATTCCTCAAGTTTTTTTTTTCCATTTTATATGTTTTTTAAGGCTAGCTCTTCAGCTAGAAATTCAGCTAAAATGACAATTTTTTTTTAGTTGGATACTTTAAAACTACTAAATTCATCTCTCTTAGGAGGGAAAAAGTTTACTTTGAAAAGCTATTACATTTAAATGCACAGAGAGTGTCGTCGACACATACCGGTATTTGAAGAAGACATAGTTCAAATTAACTTAGAGAAAATATACATGTAGGAGAACAAGTCTCATTTAAACTCAGTTGAAAATACTGAGTTAATTGTATGGTAACTACAACAAAGTATGTGATGGAACCTAATACTTCTAAAATTAATTGGAAAGAAAAAAAGTGTTTTGAATATTTTTTCTCTCCAGATGTCTTTTGATATTCCTACTTTGGACTTTTCCAACCTAGCACTCACAGGGCTGTTTTCCTCTTACCTGCTGCTCTCAAATGAGAAGAGAGCTGAGCCCCACACACTAGAGCCAGAAGGTGCCTTACAAAGCCTGCTACCTCTGGAACATGTCCCATGAAGCATCATCAAGGATAATAAAGGGAGCCCCCCACAAAAGAGCTGGATTTTTCAAGTTTGGGAATGGCTGGGATAAATAAAGCCTAACAGATTTTCTTCCTACAGAATTTCTCAGAATCTTTAATGTATAAATGTGGCATGTGAATTTTGATGGAGGAAGGGTGTTATTAGTAGGCAGAGTTTTCCAAACTTCTTTCCCATTGAACTAACCATTATCTGGAGGGCTGAGGCTGAAGTGAGATCAGAAAACTAATCCCATCGCCACCCCCATCTCATCTATTATTGGGAGACTACACCCCAGAAGTAGAAATTGTACTGTTCGACTATTTACCCTCCAAAATAAAACTCTACTAAAAGTTGATTATATTTTTAAACCCTTTAAAAAACATTACACCCATAATGAACAAAATACAAAGAAAAAATATCCATAGATTTCTCTCACTTAACTATTATTAATCACTATTTAAGTCAACTATGCGTTTATATTAAAACCCTTATAGGTAACTTACCTTGTATTTTATAAGGTACCTTCTCTGCTCCTCCCCTAACTTTCTCACCATTGGCCAAAGGCAATTTCTCTCTGCTAAAGCCAGCAGGAGGCATGCAGACGGGAATTTAGGCCCAGAGAAGACCACGATCGTCTTAAGACTGCCAAGCTGAGCCTGGAATAAAGTTTTACAGATATTAAGGGACAAAAAACTGCTGCACACTGCAGATTTCAAGTACTTCAACAAAAGAAAGGCTTGCTTGTTTTATATCCACAATCAGTGATTTAAAAAGACATTCAGTCCACTTTATAGCAGTGAAAAACTAAGGCTAAAGATTATGAAAATAAGACAATAAGTGTGTATGCATATAGTTTGAGTTAATTAACAGCCCTGAGTTTCTCTCTTACACTGTGTTTCAAAGTAGGAGCCAAATAAACAACACAGCTCTCCCCAGTTTCCGGTAGCCCTAGATAGTTAAGGCCCAAACAACAGTGCACACAGAGTCTGCAGTGGTCGTTGCTAGTGGCATTAGGCTGGCAAACTACATAGGTCACTGTGCCCACCAGTCTTCCTTGATTATCTTAATGAGCAAACAATTCTGCTTTTGGTAGTTAGCATCATGAAAGTGCCTTTTCCTTTCAGATATTCTCCACTGCATAACGTCAAGTTACCAGAGGCAGATGACATCCAGTACCCATCCACACTTCTCCTCACTGCCGACCACGATGACCGTGTGGTCCCACTTCACTCCCTGAAGTTCATTGCCACCCTTCAGCACATCGTGGGCCGCAGCCGGAAGCAGAGCAACCCCCTGCTTATCCACGTGGACACCAAGGCAGGCCATGGGGCCGGGAAGCCCACAGCTAAAGTGATAGAAGAAGTCTCAGATATGTTTGCGTTCATAGCACGGTGCCTGAATATCGACTGGATTCCGTAAATGGAATTTCCCGCTCCCTCCTGACAGCCACAGAAAACCTCAAGGGCTTTCACACCGTTAAAACCGAGAAACCACTGGGCGTAATGCTTCCTTCCCCACATGAACACTATTCCTGCAGTCACAGACTGCAGTTGAACAGAACTGCTGTGGGAATCATTTTATCTTTTTTAGGCTTCTCCTTTTTAGCAAGCCCTTGGCGGTTTTTTTTTCCACCCTGTGCAGGCACGTTTTTTTTTAAAAAAAAAGGCATGTTTGGATAAATAGCTAAATGGCAGCCAACACATTGTGAATATTAGATTGCTGAATTAAGAGTCGTAGTCAGGCATACTTCATATAACACCTCAGTGAAATTTGCTTCTATAATCATAACCAATATATCTCTAATTAAATGTGAGAACTGTTCTCATGAAAAAAGACTTCTTTGCAACAGTAATAAATGTTATTTAAGAATGGAAGCTTTATTTCTGGTTCTTTTGTATTGAGGGGCAATGCCAGAAGGGCAGTCATTCTGGATCATGTCACTTTCCATAGGAATAAGCAGTTCGCCTTTCCATACAAGTTAGTTTCCAAACAATGAAGTCATAGAATGTTAACATATTAACCACTCAGTGAGCTGATAATCTGATCTGGGGCTCTCTTGGTTTGGATGCTTCCTTTTAAAAATCACTGGACCAAAAAAAATCAGGGGACCAGAAAGTAAAGATTATTCATCTGTTTCTCTATCAATTTGGTTACAAAGTATGCCTGGAAATCAGAGTACTAGGATATGAAACTGAGACCACATGAGTGAACTATTCAGATAAATTTATCCAAACTTACCTTGAAGTCAGAAATTTCAGCATTTCTCAAGCTGTTTTTCCCCCATAGACCACTTCCTGGAAATAGAAAGTCATATTTAAGAAAAAAAGTTTGGGGTCCCCTGCCACCACCTCGAATCCTTAAGAGAAGGATATACCATTCCTCAGACCATTGTCCATAAAAAAAAAATTAAGGCACTTTTTTAACATTACATGAAACTTTTCCTTTGGGCATCGGTTTGGAAATGTTGATCTAATTTCTGAAAAGAAAACTTTATTCTTTGTCTTGCTTCATCAGACATGAGGAAAATAATTAGTATGTTTTGTATGAAATATCTTAACCTTAAATATCTCAGAAGTCTTACTCTATTTCGATACTCTCCCAAGTAATTCCTTTTTCCAATTTGTACACATTTGTGCTTTCCTTTCAAGTTCTCTATATGTACCTACCAACCACGGCTGAAAGGTGGCTACATAGTTTGGCTTTTCTCTTCTAGAATCATGTTTCTATTACCATTTGTTTAAACACTATATAATTCCGCTGTCGTTGAACATACGATTCACCATGACCCCCCGAGAAAGAGTATGCCACTAGCTAGCAGTGCATGCAGAGACTGACATCATCTACCCAGAGAGATGTGAGGGTATCTTTCCTGGTAGATGCTACTTACCTCTGTGTCCTGTGCTGTGGCCCTCTGCTCTGTCTTATGTTGGTCTTTGGTATTTGCGGGGCGTGCGGGGGCAGAGCTGCACATGTGGTCTAACTGCCTCATCACAGGACCTTACTGAACACTAAAGAGCATTTGACACCTCAGTAAGATAAAGACACATTTAGGACATTTAATATGACACACCTGGAATATTCTAAAATTTTGCAATTAGTCATATTTCCTAATAACTACCACTAAAGCTTAGGCAGTTACATACAAATGGTGCTGCCAGTTTGGAAGTTTAAATTTCAACTAAGAAATCTTATCACCAATTTCTCCATGTTTATCAGACAATTTTACCAGCTTTGGGGAGTTCCCCAGGGCAAACCACATAGCCAATACCCAGAAAGGTTACAAAGATCCAAAGGTAAGTTAAGGATAGGTGGGAAAGCTGTGAGGGGTCTGTAAAATAGCAAAGGTCGAACTGTAAGGGGATGGTCAGGCCTATGGCATGAGGACTGAGGCCAATGAATGAGGAATATTTACCATATTCTGCATTCATTGATATTCCAGAGGCTGGAAGTATAAAAATGACACAAACATGACACTCCGAAGGGAGGAGACAGATAAATTATGTTCTGAGGCCCTTATGCCAACCTTCTCTAAGCACTGTGTGTGGATGTGTTTGTCCTCTAGCAACCTTATAAACAATGTGTGACCCTTAACCCGCATTTGGCAAAGCCCCGAGTTCCCCAGCCAGGAAGTGGGCAGGCAGGGCAGTAACCCTGGCAGCTGGACCCTGGACACCACACTCTTGCCCACTAGGCTAGTGAGATAAGAGGGTTCCAGTTGAAGATGGTGACACAGGAGGATCCTGAACTCACCTCCTCCAAAGGACACACTGAATCTACAGCGACATACTGAACAATATCCTCTGGAAGAAACCCAAACACTAGAGGAATAACTCCTATACATTGAGCAAGAGAGAAAAAAACCCATGACGAAACAGAAGAGGCTGGGACAGCCACCCACAGTCAGGAAGGAACTCACAACTCCAAACTTCTCCCTGAGAAACGAAAGGTTTGGGCCCGACATCTGGCACCCCAGCTCCTAAAACCTGCGCCTGAGAGGTAAGTCCCCAAAACATCTCTCTTTGAAAGGCAATGTGTCCATGATAGTCACAAAGCTATAGTGAACTGGGAAACAGTTTTGTTTTTTCGCAGTCTGATCACATTTTTACTTTGAAAGGCCAAAACAAACTATAATATAGAAAATACTAATTGTTTTTTAAAGATTTTAGCAACTTTCAAATATACGATACAGTGTTATTGCCTATAGTCACCATGTTGTACATTACATCCCAGAACTTAATTATAACTGGAAATTTGTACTTTTTGACCACCTTCACCTATTTAACTCACTCAAGAAACAGTTCTTAGAGGGCTCACACAGACTCACCTGGCTACCCACCTGTGCCCAGCAGAGAGGCCGCCAAAGGAAAAGCTTCCAATCTTTCTGTGAAAGACATTTACTGGCTTATCTAAGAGGCAGCCTTCTAATTTAACATACATCTAGCGGCCTACTGAAATACTCTCCAAAGACCACCGAGGACAGTGGGGGCCATCTTTTCACTCCGCTTTGCTCCAGGTCGTCGGTATCTCCCAGAAAGGATCTCGTACACATGTATGGTACCCCAGCATTTGTGACTATGCTAGATTCCTTGACAGCCTGGCTCTTGTGGTTAGCGGGGCTTATGTTCACAGGGCTTCTGTTCTTGTGTTGATTGGGACAGTAGCAAACAAAAAAACAGTTCTTAAGGGCTATTACGCTAGAGCTCTGCGGAGGGAGCAAATGCCCATCTCCCAGTCTTTCCTTGAAAGAGGAATATTTGCATACTGTGAAAGATGTTGTCTCAGGGTCTGGTTTTCCATCAACCTGCATCTAGGTGCTGACTGAGATCCTCCTCTTTGGGACACTGACAGATTTGGGTACACTCTCAACTACTGGGAGCCACTAAGAATAAAGTAGGCTGCTTGGACAATCAAAAGGGTGTGAGAGACAACCAGGAGCTAGGGTGCTGTTGAAGAATAAGCTTCATCTCCTGTAGGAGGCCACTCCTTCAAGACTGGGAGGGGTTTTTTAATTAATGCATAGAAACCAACAGAGAGTCAAGGAAAATGAGGAAACAGGATTATTTCTCAAATGATAATAATAAAGATAAAACCTCAGAAAAAGCCCATAATAAAATGAAGATGTGTGCTTTACCTAAAAAAGAGTTCAAAGTAACATAAAAAAAATAAAAAAACCTCACCAAGCTTGAGAGACAAATGGATGAACAAAGTAAGAACTTCAACAAAGAGGAAAGGGGGTCAAGATAGTGGAGTAGGCAGACCCTGAGCTCACGTCTTCTCATGACACATCGAAACTACAACTATATATAGAGAGAGCAACTACCTCTGAGAACAACCTGAATGCTAACAGAAGAGTCTCTACACTGGAGGATAGAAAGAAAAAGCCACACTGAGAGTGTACAAGGGGTAACAGTACAGCATCCCATAACCAGCAGGGATATCACAACCTCAGGGAGACCCCGCTGAAGAGTGAGACATCTGAGACCCAGCCCAGGGGACTTGTACCAGGTAAAGGAATCTCCATAATATCTGGTTGCAAGAATCAGCAAGGCTTACATCCCATAGAGCTGAGGGGCTGTGGGAAACAGAATCCTTGCTTAAAGAGCCCATTGCACTAACTCACTTGCTGAGTCACAGCACAGAGACAACAGTTTGAAAGATGCCTGGATCACATGTGAAGGAGATATACTAATTTTAGAGAATGTGCCAGAGGATTTGTTCGAGCTATCTCCAGGAATGCAAGCACTGGAAGACCCCATTCTTTCTTTCTTCATTTTGTTTGCTTTCCTTCCACCCAGCTGGCCCCTGCTGGTGGACACCAGGTCTGATACTCTCCATTAACCTAACTATTCACCCCACCTGACAATCCCTTGAAGACTCACCCAAACCAACCACTCTCCAAAGCAGCACCCTTTCCCCCAGCACCCAGCAGACCTCAAAAGTGATACCCTGTCCCCCATAGATTCCAAGGGGCCTCCAAAGTGGCTCCTCAACCCCAGCACCCAGCAGGTGGCATTAAAGCAACCCCAAACGGGGTTGAGGGACCAGCCCCTGCACACCAACACACTTGCAACAGTAGAGGCCAGGCCTCAGCCACGCACACAGAGGCCCACACACCAACGTGTCAACAATAGTCACAGTCAAACCCTCATCAGCCTTGTCGAGGTTCTGCCCCACACACCAGCATGTTCACAGCCATCACAAATGAGCCTCACAGCCAGGGGCCAACCCAGCCCACCAGTGTGCTCATAGCAGTTAGAGCTGGGCCTTAGACGGCTGAGCCAGGAGCCAGCCCCATCCTACAAAGCAGCAATCCCCAACCTTTTTGGCACCAGGGACCAGTGCTGCTATGAGAATCTAGTGCCTGATGATCTGAGGTAGAGCTGAGGTGGTGATGCTAGCTCTAGGGAGCAGCTACAAATATAGATGAAGCTTTGCTTGCTCACCCCGCACTTACCTCTTGCTCTGTAGCCCGGTTCCTAAGAGGCCATAAAGGTTGGGGACCCCTGCTACAGAGCACTCACAACAGTCATGGCACAACTATGACTGTTGTGCATGTAGCCCACACAGAAGACACTCCTAAAATACATGGCCCTGGTAACCACGGAGGAATGTGCTACTGGGCCCCACAGGACAGCTTCTGCATAAGGCCACTCTTAATACTATGAGATGCAGCTGATTTAATACATAGAAACAGACACAGAATCTTAGGTAAAATGAGGAGATAAGAGAATTATGTTCCAAATGTTCTGGGTTTTGGTCTTGTCCTTTCTGAAACAGAGATAAGCAGTCTACCATACTAAAAATTCAAAGTAATGGTCATAAGGATGCTCACCAAACTCAGAACTATGGATAAACACAGTGAGAACTTTAACAAATAAATAGAAAATGTTTTAAACAACTCAATCGGAACTAAAAAATAAAATGAAACTACACCAGAGGAAATCAACAGCAGGTTAGATGATGCAGAACAGATCAGTGGCATGGAAGACAAGGTAGTGGAAATCACCCGATCAGTAAAAAGAAAAAAGAATTTTTAAAAATGAGAGTTTAAGGGACCTCTGGGACAACTTCAAGCATACTAATATTTACATTATAGGGGTCCCAGAAGGAGGAGAGAGAAAGGGATAGAAAACCTGTTTGAGGAAATAATGACAAAAACTTCCTTACCCTGGCAAAGGAAACAGACATCCAAGTCCAGGAAGCACAGAGAGTTCCAAACAAGATGAAGCCAACAAGACCCACACCAATACACATTGTAATTAAAATCTCAAAAGTTAAAGAGAAAGAGAACCTTAAAACCAGCAAGAGAAAAACAACTAGTAATGTACAGGGGAATGCTCCCAAGGCTATCAGTTGAATTTTCAGCAGAACTCTGCAGACCAGAAGACAATAGCTTGATATATTCAAAGCAGTGAAAAGGAGAAAACCTATTACCAAGAGTCCTCTATCCAGCAAGGTTAACATTCAGAATTGAAGTTTCCCAGACAAGCAAAAGTTGAGTTCATCACTGCTAAAAATGCATTACAAGAAACATTAAATGACTTCTTTAAGTGGAAGGGAAAAGGCCAAAACTAAAAATAAGAAAATATGTGAAAGAAAAATCTCACTGGTAAAGGCAAATGTATAGTAAAGGTAGTGGATCAAAAACATAAAACATGGAGTGGGATGGAGTAAAAATATAGTACTTTTAGAATGTATTTAAATTTAAGTGACCATCAACTTAAAATAAACTGCCATATACACAAGAAGTTATATATAAATCCCAGGATAACCACAAACCAAAAACCTATGATACACAAAAAATAAATGGAAAGGAATTCAAACATATCAGTAAAAAAAAGTAACCAAATCACAAAGGAAGAATAAAAAAGGAACAGAAAAACTACAAAAACAATCAGGAAACAATTAACAAAATGGCAATAAGCACATATCTATCAATAATTACTTTAAATATAAATGAACTAAATGCTTCATTCAAAAGACATAGGGTGGCCACATGGATTAAAAAAAAAAAAAGACTCATCTATAATGCTGCCTAGAAGAGACTTCAGATCTAAAGGAATACAAAGACTAAAAGTGGAGATACAGAAAAACATTCCTCATAAAAATGGAAACAAAGAAATGTGGAGTAGCAATACTTCTACTAGTAGCAGTCAGACAAAATAGACTTTAAAACAATAACTGTGACAAAAGAAAAAGAAGGACATTACATAATGATAAAGAGATCAAACTACCAAGAGGATATAACACTTGTAAACATCTATATACCTAACATAGGATCACATAATACATAAAGGAAATGTTAACAGATATAAAGAGACTGACAGTAATACAATAACAGTAGGGAACTTTAACACTTCACTTACATTAATGAATAGACCATCCATACAGATTATCATCAAGGTCATCTGTTCTAATTTGATATTTACAGTATGTTCCATTCGAAAACAGAATACACATTCTTTTCAAGGGTACATGGCACATTCTCCAGCATAGATCACATGTTAGACCACAAACCAAATCTCAATAAATTTAATAAGACTGAAATCATATGAAACATTTTTTCTGACCACAAAAGGTATGAAACTAGAAATCAACTACAAAAAGAAAACTGGAAAAAAACACAAACACCTGGGGGTTAAACGACATGCTACTAAACAATAAACAAGTTAATGAAGAATTCAAAGAGACAATAAAAAATACCTTGAGAAAAATGAAAATGTAAAAATCACGTTCTAAAATCTATCAACATAGCAAAAGCAGTTGTAAGAGAGACATAACAAGACAGGCTCACTTCAAGAAACAAGAAAAATCTCAAATAAACAATCTAACCTTGCACCTAAAGGAACTAGAAAAATAATAAACAATGCCCTAAGTGAGAAGGAAGGAAATAAAAACCAGAGTGAAAATAAATGAAACAGAGACTAAAACAAACAAAAGATCAATAGAACTAAGAGCTGGTTCTTTGAAAAAGTAAAAAAAATTGTTAAATCTTTAGCCAACTTTCAAGAATAAAAGGAGAAAGAACGCAAATTCAGAGTGTAAGAGAAGTTACAACCAACTCCACAGACATACAAAGCATCATAAGAGAATACTACGGTTATACTCCAACAAATAAGACAACTTAAAAAAAAACGAGTAAATTCTTAGAAACACAATATTTTATTACTCATTCAGAGAAAAACAAAATCTGAACAGACTGATTACTAGTCATAAAATTAAATCAGTAATCAAATTCCCAAAAAAGTCCAGAACCATACAGCTTCATAGGTGAATTCTACTAAAGATCCAGAGAATATTTAATTCCTATGCTTCTCAAACTATCCCAAAAAATAGAAAAGGAGGGAATACTTCCAAACTCATTTTATAAGGCCAGCTCAGATACCAAAACCAAAGACACTAAAAAAAAAAAAAAAAAATTACAGGCCAATATCCCTGATCAACATAGATGTAAAAATCCTCAACAAAATATTAGCAAACTGAATTCAACAATAGATTAAAAGGATCATACACCATGATCAAGAGAGATGCAAGAATGGTTCAATAAGCATACATCAACACAATACGCTACATCAACAAAACAAAGGATAGAAATCATATGATTATCTCAATAGATATAGAAAAAGCATTTGGCAAAATTCAACACTCTCTTATGATAAAAACTCTCATCAAAATGGGTATAGAGGGAATGTACTTCAACATAATAAAGGTCATATATGATAGGCCCATGGCTAACATCATTTTCAACGGTGAAAAGTTGAAAGCTTTTCCTCTAAGACCAGGAACAAGACAAGGATGCCCACTATTACCACTTCTATTCAACATAGCATTGGAAATCCTAGCCACAGCAATCAGACAAGAAATAAAAAGCATCCCAATCGGAAAGGAAGAAGTAAAACTCATTACATGCAGATGACATGATACTATAGACAGAAAATCATAAGGACTCCACCAAAAGCTATTAGATCTAATAAATGAATTCAGTAAAGTTGCAAGATACAGAAATCTGTCATTTCTGTACATCAATTATAGACAATCAGAAGAAGAAATTAAGAATAGAATCTCATTTTCAATTGCATCAAAAAGCATAAAGTATCTAGGAATAAATCTAAGAACAAAGAAGTGAAAGACCTTTACTCTGAAAACTAAGAAACTGAAGAAATTTAAGAAGATACAAATAAATGGAAAGATATATCTTTCTCATGGGTTGGAAGGATTAATATTGTTAAAATATCCTACTACTTAAAGCAATATACATATTCAATTCAATCCCTATTAAAATATCAGTGGTATTCACACAATTGGAACAACTAATCCTAAAATATATATCTCAAATATAAATCTCAAATAGCCCAAGAAATTTTGAGAAAGAATAAAATGGAACGTAGCATGCTTTCTATATCAAAATATACTATAAAGCTACAATAAGCAAAATAGTATGGTACTAGCATGAAAAACAGTTACATAGATCAATGAATAGAGAGCTCAGAAATAAATCCACTTATATAGTCAATCTATGACAAAGGAGGCAAGGATATACAATCGGATATCTCTCTTCAATAAGTGGTGTTGGGAAAACTAGACAAATATATGCAAAAAATTAAAATTAGACTACTTTCTTATACCACATACAAAAAAAAAGTGGATTGAAGACTTAACTGTAAGACCTTAAACCATAAAAGTCCTAGAGGAAAACATAAGCAGTAACTCTCTGACATCGCTCTTAACAATATCTTTTTGGATATGTCTCCTCAGGCAAGAGAAACAAAAGAAAAAGTAAACAAACTGCCTATATCAAACTATAAAGGTCTTGCACATAAAAAGAAATCAATAAAATGAAAAGACAACCTACTGATAGCCAACAGATATACGAAAAGATTCTCAACATCGCTAATCATCAGGGATATGCAATTCAGACCACAGTGAGATATCACCTCACAGCGGTCAGAATGGCTCTCATCAACAAATCAAGAAATAACCAGTGCTAGCGAAGATGTGGAGAAAAGAAAACCCTAGTACAGCCACTATGGGAAACACTACAGAGATTCCTCAAAAAATTAAAAATAGAACGGCCATACTACCCAGCAATTCTACTTCTGAGTTATTTATCCAAAGAAAGAAAACAAAAACACTAATTGGAAAGGATATATATCCCAATGTTCACTGCAGCATTACTGGTAACAGCCAAGACCTAGAAGCAACATAGATATCCATCGATAGATAAATGGATAAAAAAAGGTGTCGTATATAGACCTAGCAGATATTACACTAAGTGAAATAAGTCAGATGTAGAAAGACAAATACTGTATGATTTCACTTATATGCGGAATCTAAAGAAACAAAACAAATGAAGAAACAAAACAAAATAGAAACAGACAGATATCGAGAACAATCTGATAGCTGCCAAAGGAGAGGGGAGTGGGGGTATGGGAAAAACAAGTCTAATCTTATATGTGCAAAATGAGAGTAGACAAAAAAATGCATGTCTCCTTTCATTTGACATTTTGTCTGCGTTAAAAAAAAGAAATATTGAAGAAAATTTTAACAAATGCCCCCAAAAAATTATTTTTAAAGATAATAAACAGAAAACATAATTTCAGGAATAAACTATGAAAGCACATGGGACAAAGTGAGTGAATAGTCCCTGACAAGGGATGCTATTTTAGTCAAGGAGGTTAGAGAGGAGGTCTTTAAGGAAATAACATTTGAACTGATACTTAAAAATGGGGGAGCAAACTGGAGAGGGCAGGGCAGCTCTACACAGGTAAGGCCATTCGAGGTGCTGGTCAGGGAACAAATAGGATCAGACCCAATAATCACATGGAAAACTGACTTAAGAGGACATGAAGAAAAGCAGGAGGTGCAATTAAAGAGCAGATGGTCTTAGCACCTTTAAGGAATTTGGGATTGGGGCAACAAAAACCCACCATCGCAAAAATAATTCTGACCTACTACCTCAAACTATCATACTACCTATAAATGAACCACAAAAACATGCCAAGTAAAAGAAGCCAGACATGGATGACCACATACTATATGATTCCATTTATATGAAATGTCCAGAAAAAGCAAATCTATAAAAAACAGAACATAGATAAGAGGATGCCTGGTGTAGGGGGTGGGGGGATGGGGGAGGTGGAATTTGGACTTAACTAATTGGGTGATGAAATGTTCTAAAATTGCATTACAGAAATGGTTGCAAAATCCAGTGAATTTACAAAAAAATGAATTGCACACTTGAAATGGGTTAGCTTTATGTATGTAAATTATATCTCAATAAAGTTGTCAAAATAAACTCTGGTAGTGAAATAAAAATAAAGACCAATGAATCTCTGGATGCCCATCATCCAGGAATAGCCACCTGGAAAATTACAATGTCAAGTAGAAAAGGCAGGTGACAGGAAGCCATTGAGATTAAAGTGTTATCAGGTTCAGGCAAAGATGATGAGGACTATTTTGAGCAGCAGTTTTTGTTTCAGAGTTCACCTCTCTGGCACAGCTGTCCCTCTCCCTCGTACTGAGTCGGCCCCTGTAAATCAGACTATTGATACTGGGTCCTACTAATAATGCCCTGAATCCACTTCACAGGTTTCTCTCTACTCAGGAGCTCAGGGCCTCCTGCAGAGGCCTTACTACAGCAGCTAAGGCAGTCGGGAGAAAAGCAAGCAGCTGTCCTTTATCACTGGGTAGTCGACTAAGACGCTATCATTTTCTCTACCGTTCAAGAGAAAAATGTCTTGGTGGACATTTATGGGAATTATTAATGCCAAATAACCTTAGGAATTGTAAACAAACTACTTTAAAGGTAGTATGTGATTTAGAAAGTGATTTATATTTAGTTGGCAATGAAAATATAACACTGTTCTCTCATGTCAAAATATTAAAGGCTTTAGTATCAAAGAGCTTCCAGCCATTTTAAAGAGGGAGTCAAACGGAGGTTAACCTAAAAACAAGGTCAGCATCATAACACAACCCTCCTTGTAAATTATATAAATGTCTAACCATTATACTGTATACCTGAAACTGATATAAAATTAAAAATAAATAAAATTGTTTGAAAAGAAAAAAATAATCCAAGCTCTGTGCCTGGCATAGTAAATGCTCAGTAAATGCTAACTAGTAAAAACAAAACAAATACATAATAACCCTAAATTCTAGAAGAAATGATAGAAGTTAACACAGATAACTCCCCGGGACATTCAGGGGGTTGGCCCTGTAATTGTCCTTTTCTAGAACGCCGAGTTCCCTGCAATTTGTCCCCAGAATTTGCACGTACCTGATGACTCCAGGAACAAGGGAAACTCTCCAGCTCTGCCACTGCTTGGGTCTTGTTCAGAGAGTAAAACTCCTTCTAATTCATCCAGGACTGTTAACTGTGAATGCGTATTGGGAGGGAGGATAACTGGGAGGGGCTTCAGTGACTGTTAACACCTGAACCTCTGAGTTGGTTTTGCTATTTCCTAGTAAATAGCAAGGCTGTGCCGGCTAACATGTGGGTGAAGTGGGTTTCGGGCTTACTTGGCAAGGGAGAGAATGGTCGAAGTAGGGAGGTAGGTTCCAGGAAGGCAGGATTCCAGAAGAGAAATTAGAGAACAGACATCACAGGTGGAGTTTGTCTCACTCCCGTTCTTGGCGTCTCAGCCCAGGAGCTCTGTTGCGTGGCCTCATGTGTCACACAGGAGTTTACCCTCAACAATCTCATAATGTCAGAGCTTCAGCTGAGAGCAACAATCAAGGTGGTGGAAATAGAGATTTTGCAGCCTGAACCAGTCCAAACTGATGAAGGAAGACACACAGGGACCAGAACTAATTCACATACGTATTAGCCACCTTACATACACGTTGTTCCAAGCACTAATGTTTTTATTTTAATCTCAGAAGCTTGTATACCTTTTAGAAAAATAGCTTTTACTAAAAAAAATTTTTTTAATTGTTACAAAAATGAATGCTGCTGATAACTTTTGAACTGTGTGGTTTATATGTACATAGAAGTTGCTAAAATAGTACAGAGAGAACCCATATGCTCTTCACCCAGATTTCCCTAATGTTAACATCTCCTGTAGCATAGTATAATTATCAAACCCGGAAGCTATCACTGATATAGTACTATTAACTAACCTACACACCTTATTTAAACTTAGTCAGTTTTCCCACTAAATGTCTTTTTCTGCCGAGTTCTACATTGTATCCAGTTGTCATATCCCCTTAGTCTACTTCAGTCTGTGACAGTTTTTCCTTGCCTTTCAATGACCTTGACACCTTTAAAGATGACTGACCAGTTACTTTGTAGAATGTCCCTTATTTTTAGCTTTTCTGTTTTCTTATAACTAGAATGAAGTTATGCATTTTTGGCAAGAATATCCCCAATGTGTCTACGGCCATGCCACCCTGAACAAGCCCAATCCCATCTGATTTCGGAAGCTAAGCAGGGTTGGGCCTGGTTAGTACTTGGATGGAGACCACCTAGGAAGACCTACTGTTCTGTAGGCATAAAAAAGAAAAAAAAAAGAAAGAAAGAAAGAAAGAAAAGAATATCCCCAATGTGATGTTGTGCCCTTCTTCGTGCATATCAGAAGGCCTGTGGTGTAGATATATGTCTTATTCCTGGTGACATTAATTTGGATCACTTGGTTAAAGTGGTATCTGCCTGATTTCTCCACTGTAAAGTTACTATTTTTCCCTCTTGAAGATTACCTTATAATGATAATTATATTTTGCCTAAATTAATATACATATTTAAATGCCACCTTTTAGAAAAGTATCTGAGACAAATTATAATACAAGATATATACAATTAAGGTGGCGTGTCCTATCTCAACAAACAGTCCTTACCTGTTTCCTAAGCCTAAAAAAGTTCATTTTTCTTCTTAATCCATTTCCTGTTTTCTCTGAGAATACTCAGGTATAGCATTTACCCCAAGATAACTCGCAGATTACAGTCCCAAACTTACCCCCAAAGTTTGTCACGAAATATCTCACTTTTATTATTATTTTCTCATCACTCTAGTGTATCGATAGTCTTTGGGAACAAATGACATTACTCTATTTATAGCATTCTATTTTTAGTAGTGGTGCTTTCATTTACAAAATAGTTAATTCTTGATCACTGAAAATGTCAAATCCTAGAAAACCATAGCATTCCTACGCATGATGTTAGATCACTCTAGAACATTTAGTGGAAGATTCATTTGATGAATCTGATTTATGTATGCATCTGTTATATTAGAATTAGAGACAAGATCTGTTTAGGAAAAACTCCAAGAACAGTTTTTATATTTTATCTTCACATTAGAAACCAGTCAGATTTGCTTCAGCCTCAGTTTATGTAAAATTAAATTAACACTGACAGTGAGTTGCACTTTTTTTTCTAAATGAGAAAATGGGTTAAATCAAGTCATCTTCTGGTTCTACCAATTCCAATTTCTAAATATTCCTTGGCTGCATCTACTTCTCTCCAGCCTCACCATGTCTCATAATTTGTCTCCCAGACACCGAGTCTTGCTCCTCTCAAATTCTATCTACTCACTTACTCCACAATGAGCTTTAAATAGCAAATAAGACCAGGTCATCTCCAGCTTTGAGTCTTAAGTGGCTTCCCACTGCCCTGAGGCAGAGATGATCTATGCAGCAAGCCTGGAGTGAGCCCTCTGGATAAACTGGTGATAAAATGATCCCCTGCGTAGCTGAACAAGTTAATCTCCCAGCCGCAAATCAGAATCAACTGGGGAGCTTGTTAACAATATAAATCCACAGATCTTGCCCACTCAGAGGAGGAACCTGGGATCTGCACTGGAACAAGCTTCCGAGGTTATTCAGATTTGGAGGGTAGCTGAGGAGCCACTGATTAGACACACCAACATGATATTAGTTTTGGCGGGGTAGTGGAGAGAATTTCCAAATTTCTGTAGTGCTGTTGCAATCTTGCCACAATTATCAAATGTACCTAAATTGATTTTAAATTACATTAAATTTAAAAATCAGCTGAATGAGAAGAACTGGCATTTTCTTATTCCTGTTGAATTTGCACATATTATGAGAATATTATAATTTTTAAGAAAGGTGTTAATTTTATTTCCTAACACTCATTAAACTTAACTCTCTAGTGAGGTGGATATAATCCTTTTGGAATCATGATATGAGGTCTTATTGTCTTATTTCGAAGATCTCAACCAGTGCAGTGTCCAGCGACATTTACCAAGCTCTGGTTCCCATATTTTAAAACCCAGGCCAGGCAGGGTGCCTGGTTGTGGAATATAGAAGCACTATACTTCATGCTGGCACCCAAGGTTTGAAGGACAAACACAGTCAGCTCCAGTGCTAAATATGTCTTTTCAGTCATTCCCAATATTTTCAAATTTAAATAAAAATTAAGCAATTTCAAAAACTCAGGCAAGCAATTATTAAGTCAAGTTTATTATACTTTTACAGGGGTCAAGACATTCCAACACTCCTACGTATGACTTACATAAGCCTCAGCATAACTCCCAACAGTAATTCTTAGCCTTGTATTCATAAACAAAATACATATTACACCAATGAGGTGTTAGGTCAAACTAAATATTTAATGTGAACACATACTTGATCTCCCAACTAAGTAAGAGGAGTGGCATATAACCAGGCTTGTGTACAGTCAACATGCACCTCCCTCCACTCTGGTCTTGCAGGTCCTGCAGTTTTACTTATGGGAGAAGTGCTAGCAGAAGATGAGGTGGGGAACCTCAAGTCAGTAAGGACTGGCCTGTGATAGACTCTAACTAACTACCTGGTTTCCTGCGCTCCTCCGTTCTGAGTCACAACCACATGGAATGAAGATGCCTCCTTTTCTTGTGCTAAATGTGTATTTTTTAACTCTCAAGAAAAACTTGAGAACATAAGTTATGACAAAATCTTGATTAAGGAATGAAGTTTCTTTCGGGGATACTTTCTGTTTTGGTTAATTAATGAGGAAAATATAGGCATTGAGCTAGATCTTTATCATACACTCTGACCATATGCAAAACAAAGAAAAAGGAAAAATGCATCAAATGTGATGCATTTGAAAATTCAATAGTCTGTTATGTTTAACTATCTCCTTTCCTGTTTGGAGTCTAAAATCTAAAACCAATAAGCTCCAAATGAATGAGTCATAAAATCACCTGGGAGAACAAGGCAAAGGTTTCTCCAATTGCCACTTTTATCCTTTGTAGAGCTTTTCATTTGGGATTACTAGAACATTTTTATGACAAGATAATTGATTGACTCATTACCGCAGTGCTAAACCACACTGCATTTTATTTGTTTGGAGTGTATATCTTCGAAGAATTAAACAAGACATCTAAAAGTAAAACCAGAAAACTTAAAAAGCTTCGAAGTCACAGAGAAAGCGATGCTAAGTACCTGGATGAACTGCTGAAGTTGAATGCTGAATTTAGCCCGGAGCCTGCTAGACCCTAAATGAACTTGGGTAAATTACCCTCAACTTTAGGAGCCACAACTCCTTTAGCCACAAAATAAAAATATTATTTACCTCAAGGGCTATTATATTACCCATGGATTCAGTGAACAAATGCCTTCCCTGACTAAGGACAGTCTTCTCTTCTAGCTGGCTTCTCTCTCTCCACCTTCCTTCCAGGGTCCAGGCCTTTTAGCACAGGAAAGGTCTGCTCCGTGACCCACACTAGTAACTGCCAAGGACCAACAGACCCATCATCTGCTCTTGGCTCCAGCGTGCTGGCCACTTGCCTTTACTCTGCAGCTTCTTCAACCTGACCTCAGGGTCCAAATAGTCTTTTATCCTCCCAGAATCTCTGAATTTCTTAGGTGGGCCACTTAAGGACCTCTGGCTCCCTGCAGGCCTCTTGCAGGCTGTGGAGAGCTGGGAGCTGCTGCAGGCCCATCTATTAAACCAACTTCTTCTTCAGGGATGTCCCAAGGCAGATGTGCCAGCTAGTAGATATTATCGACCTCCTAGGGATCAGAAGGGGTGCAGGACACAAAGCTCTTTGCTTTTGCCTCCACCTACTGATCATGGCTTCTGGACACCTGCCCAAAGAGGAGTGGTTAGGACACACGTGTCTCACTGCTAGCTTCCCTACATTTTCCTTCCTCTTTCACACATTCTCCCTACCATATGTCATAGGCTGACGTCTCTCTGTCCCTGCCTTTTATTATGATCTAGCCCACAGGACAGCTTTTAATAGGTGCTAAAGAAATTCTCTCTCCACAAAGCTTGTCTTTCAAAACAAATGCTTTTCTGCAGACCCAGAAGTCCTACTCTAGGTGTGACAGGTTGGCTAGTGAATCTTTCTCTTTATATTCCTGCTGTGGCACTTCTAATCCTTCCTCAAGGCAAACCAGATATTTCTGATCTGAAAATGGTCATTTGTACTTTATTTCAAAGAACATATAGGTTCTTCAGAAAAATTTCCTGTATCGGTTTCTCTTTCTACCTCTCATTTTCTCTCTCCTAATGAAGCAGGGCTGAAAGACCTCTCCAAAAAGAATAGCTTAAACTGGGAACTTGGAGAAACAAAGAGAGAAGGAGGATAGTTAAGAATGAAGCAAGCCATGTGGCTTTTTGCTTTACCATATCAACTCCTGCCTTTTGGTCATGTGTCTATCCGAAGATGACTGGATCAAAACACGAAATCTCCTTTCCTTTAAATACTATTTCAAAAGACAATATACATCCTGTCCTATTAGAACTTCAAAACAGATTTTCAGGCCCATCACAATTGCAGAAAGGTCTTGTGCTACCTAATGGTTCATCACACATAAAAGATTCTGCGCATACTCAGTCACAGTTCTATGAAATATTTTGTGAAATACAAAATACAGACATGTTATTCAACTTCTTCTAGGACATAGTTCTGTAGGCAAGGTAGAGATAAGTAAGTCAGGGCCTGCAAGGCAGGAATTGATAATCTAATGAGAGAACAGAGAGGAGATAAGCAGCTATATAATCAGCAGTAAAACAATGGAAAATAAAATGCTATGGAAGTGCCAACAGTGGATCATAAAGGACACTTCTCACATGTGATCCCATATAGGCGACACTGAGTCATGTGCTAGAAAAATGCTCTAACAGTTGTTTTATAGCCAGGGCAGAAGTGGCCTCCACGAGTATGAGTTCTTCTAATGACCACTAAAAAAACCACCTTGAACCAAATCATCATGGTTCAAGTATATTGGCTTCTGACCAAGTGGAGGAGGTTGAAGTGTAGCAAAGCCCACAGACTGAATGGCACTTCTCTATACCAAGCTTTGGGAAATGTTGGATGGTAGACAGGAGCCAGGAATAGACTACAAGAGCTGGCACAGAAATCTGCTGCAGTTCTACATGGTATTCTAAGCTGTTGATTGAGCACAGACATGTGCTTTGGGAACCCGATAAATGAAGGGTAAGGTTGCTATTGTGCTATGAAACTTGAGACCACACTCTTTATCTCCAGAATTTTCATCCAGATGGAAGGCAGAGAGCAGTGATCGAAAGGAGGTCTCAATGAACTCAGAGAGCTGGCAAGGGTCAACTGCAAAAGCAAATAGGGAGAATACTCAAAACTGAAGAACACTGACATTACTAAAGATTGGATCTGGAAATTGTTGTGTATTTGATAAATCCTTTAAGGAAGAAGATGATGGAGTCAAGAATTAGAAAAGCCAACTTTGTTGGAAAACTAATAAATCTAGTGAATGAAATCAAGCACAATTTAGAATAAGCAACCCAAATATTCATTGGAAAAATGTTGCCAGGAACGTGGAAATTAAAATATATCCATTTAAATAAACATCTAAAGGTCTCTCTTATTTCACAGCATGTGTGAGGAGCTGGCAAAGCCCTTATTACAGGGACCACGGTACAACTCTGGGCCTGGAATGTGACCCATGTATTTTTTACTCCATTGTACCATAATGGTGTGAAAAGCTTAGGAAACTGTCATTCAACCCAAAGTCTAGAAAAAGGTGAGTCATGGGTTAGTCAGCCCTGTCCAGGCAAGGGGACAGTGATTCTGGTTATTTTGCCTCCATGCAAATGAATAAATTCATGTTCTAGCTTGCCATTCAGATCAGAGAACCTGAAGGGAGAGTCAACAAAGCAAAATGCAAGACCACATCTGTGACACAATCTAGATGGTGAATTTGGACATTAAGCAAAGGAAGCAGGACAAAACTTAAACTAAGCAGTTTCTTGGTGTCAACTTCCTGTGTGTTAGTAATATGTGGCTTATAGAAACAAGTGCGGAGTTCTGATGTATAGAAGACTTTGTAGCCAGCCCTATGATAGGAGGACAAAGACTCAGAAAACATTTCTTGATTCTACCATCAGAGGAAACAGGGCATTGTTTATACACAATTTCTTCTTGGTTTACTACATTTGTCTAAGGCAGAGGATGACAAGATCTGGGTTTTAAGGGCCAAATCTTTCCCTCCATACACACACAAAATGATAGAACTGGAGAGGTACCAGAAAAGGGGAGAAACAAACGTACGACTCAGAAAAGTAGGCGCTGGAATTGGTCATGGTATGTGGAGCAAAGTGGATCATCATAAAGTCCAGAAGCCTGATGACAAATAACAAAATCTATCCCAGAGGACAAAATTTAGGTTGAGAAAATTGAAGACTTGAAACAATCTTCAGACAGTGTATGTCACCTGTGTAGACCTCAGATTCACATCTGTAAAATGAGGAATTTAGATTAGACAATCTCTGAGATCAGAGTCAATGTGAATTTCATTACTAAATGTATTTAAGAATTAATAGAAAGCAGAAGAATTAGGCCAAGGCAGAGTTATTCCATAAAATGTCTTCTGTGACACACTGCATTAAAAACAATAAAAATCCCGTCCTAAGGTAGAGTTTGATCAAAACAAACAAACAAAAGAAGCAACAGCATGTAATTTATGCACAAAGATTTTTAAAACTTGGTTCTATGAGATCATGAGGAGGAAGCTACAATGCAAGAAAAGGTTGATGGAAGGGAGACAAAGTGAAAAGAAAATAAAATAATTTGAGACCTTAAAAGGAATTTATGCTTTATACCGCTAAGATTTTCATTGGTTTTAGAGGTAGAAAAAGAAATGCCAAGTTGTCTCACAAATGTTTTTTAAAAACTGTGAGCACATTTTTAAAGTACTTTACAAATATACAGTGGTTACAATTCTTGTTACCATTAAAACTAGTTTATCGGGAACACAGATGCTTTGAATCCCCAGGGCACTCAGCACTTACTCAGGGACATTTGAATATATGCTACGAAAGCAGTAGTTGACCACCAAAAGCACAGATGGGCTCCTGAAACAATTAATATGACAAAATAATAATCTTGAAATAATGATGGTAAAATTTAGGAGGGACAAAAAGCTCCAAATGCAAAGGAACAAGTTGAAGGAATCAGAAGAGTTTAAATCTTTAGTGTCTTTTAGGTCACTATCAGTATGAATATTAGAGCAAGTTTTTGAAGGTTTTAGCTAAGCTCTTAGAAATCTCATGCTTTCATCAAGACTACAGAACAAGAGAGAATGCATTTTAACACTGAAATAAATGGTAATAATGCTATTACAAACATCCTAGATATTAGATAGCTTTAACACCTGTTTCTTGAGAATATGTGCCAATTTTCTGGGAATTAGAGTGCTTATTTTCCCACTGCTTCCATCCTCACTCCTGTCATCTTTGCAAAAATCATCAATAAGAATATGATGAAAGTTTTCCTGCATTAGAGGAAGTCTACACTGCTGTACTCTATCTGCTGTCAACGATGATCGACAGCTCCACGAAGCCAAGAAGTAGCCTAAATGTTTAATGAGGCAGGAAAGTCATTCTTCAGTTGTAATGCAGACCCACCAGACAGCCTGAAAAGATCACCTCTGTTTGTTTTAAACTAGGGATAGACTGCTGAATATTTAATGAGTTCCACAGTATTCAGCTCTGTGTGGGGCCGAGCGAGGGTCAGGGTATGGCTGCCTGCTGCTCCCTGCAATTTCAGATTCCCTCAGGTTTATTAAAGGTGAGAGATACCATAGTCAAACCAAGACAGTCTCCAGCAGCACCCTCTGTAGCCTGTATACATGAAAAAAAAAGGGGGGAGGTCACGTGCCTGTCCTGGGGAAGCAATGTTAAGAATTAGGTGCAATCTTTCAGGAAAAATGAGCGGTAGAGCTAGCATTCATTGCTCTTAATCACAAAGGTGGGGAAGAATGATAGTGTTAGGAAAGAGAAGCAATCAAAGATCCTTGTGATTACGCTGGGAAAGAGAACTTGCACCCGTGGATCCCATCATGGTATACCTTACCCTCTACACCCTCAACAATCCTAGTCCAAGGAAACAATACTTTTGTGAACGATTTCCTCATAGCCAGTTTTAATCTTTAACTGATTTAGAAACTGTTGCAATAATGTGAGTGAGAGTTGATAGTGGCTTGGACAAGGCCGGCAGCAGTAGAAGTGGAACAAAGAGGCATTTGCTGATTGACTGGATATAGATTATAAATTTTTTTTTTTTAAAAAAAGAGCATCAAGGATGACTCTAAGATTTTGGCTAAACCATTTTGGCCAGACCATTTACTGTGATGAAAAAAGGAATGAGAAAAGCAGTTTTAAGAGGAAAATAAAATGTATAGTTTTAAATGATGTTAAATTTGAAATGCCCTTTAGCCTGAACAGTTGGATGTACTAAGCTTTCAGTCTGAGTCGAGTTATTTGGGATTCACCATTATAGTGATGGAATATAAATAAGTAAATTACCTGGAGAATGTAGGCACTTTAATATTTAGTGGTCAGGAAGTCGAAAAGAACCCTAAGAAGATTGAGGACTTGGTTCTTCAATTTGTCCCCTCATGACTGTAAGATGGGTGCTGCAGACATAACAGAATCTGACTGAAGAAGAGTTGCATAGATGAAGAATAGCGACATTGCTTCTCACATCTTGTTTTCTGGTAAAGAAACCTGGTAGGAAATTCAGCAAACTTTGCCTCAGTCCCATAGGTGAGAATTCTGTTTATGTTCTTGTTGGAAGATAGGCTGGCAAAGTGAGCATCTGGTGTTTTCAATACCTTAGCGGGAGGCAAACCGTATGACAAGGCTGGCTATCAACAGTGTCAGCCTCAAAGGTAGACATACTGATTAAGTTTAGACAAAATTAACAAGTATAAATCTTAAATTTTAAAGATACCTACTAAAAAAAAAAACAGAAATAAAGTAAATAGTTTCCTTATTTTGGATAGGAATGAAGGACAATTTAGGAAACTAAAGTTCAGAGAGGATAAGTGACTTGTCCAAGGTCAAGCAGTTACTGCAGAGAGAAAACCAACTCTCTAGGTCCAGGTGCCTAATCTGGTTCTTTCCACAAAAACAGCCAATCCTTTTATTTACCCCATGGTCTTACTACTATCATAAATGAATAGTCTTTCTATGTTACACACGTACACAAATACACACACACACTCCAATCTCTTGATTCATTGTCATAAGTCATTTATTTTATTTTTCAGGAGCATTGATAAATGTACTATCAATACTGTGCTATCAGAACTCCCTCCCATCTTCCTTGGACCCAAACCGTGCATTCACATAGTGCTCAAATAGGAGTAATGGAGCAGTCAGTGCTCAGGCACTAGAAAAAGCTGCTAGTTCCATATGAATTTCGAGCTTATAACCCTGATATCAGCTTTACCCACCATGGAATTCCCAAATCTCTCAGACTTACCACTATCCATCTTGTTCTCCATGCTTGTCATCTAGGAGTCACTGTTCAATAGTCATCTTTTTTGTTTGTTTGTTTCAATCGTGTTTGTTTTTTTTTAATCATGGTAAAATAAATGTAACCTAAAATTTACCATTTTAACAATTTTTAGGTGTACAACTCACTGTCATTAAGTATATTCGTGTTGTTGTGTAACCATTACCACTATCTGTCTCCAGAACTTTTTAATCATCCCTAAGAGAAACTCTGTACCCATTCAGAATAACTTATCAATCTTTTCTCCCCACCAGCTCCATGGTAACTACTTTTCCACTTTCTATCCCTACAAATTTGCCCATTCTAGATACCTCATACAAGCAGTGTCATAGAATATACATCCTTTTGTGTCAGGCTTATTTCACTTAACATAATGTTTTCGAGGATTATCCATGTTGTGCTATATATCAGAATTTCATTCTTTTTTATGGTTGATAATATTCCACTATATGTACATACCATATTTTGTTTACCCATTCATCAGTTGATGGACACTTGGGTTGTTTCCACCTTCTTGTCATCCATTCTTCACATTGCCAAGACTGGATGATTTGTCTTCTCTTTTATTATTCTTATTCATCCAGCCTCTATTTGTTCCTGGCTTGTTTCCCTGCAAGTCCTTTGCTGATCTTACTACCTGCAAACTATCTCTAGGCTCTTTAATCATTCTCTTTCTCTCATTCTGACATACAAGTCTTCTCTTTCTCACATACGATTTTGAATACTTTGTCTTCCAACTCAAAAGGTAACTCCAGGTTGCTTTTGCTTTTCAATTCACATATCTAAGTACAACCAGTCACAGACTCTCTTTCCTCTTTACCCTAAATCAACTGGATTTACTTCAATCTATACTCTGGTTCATGCAAACCAAATATTTAACCAATGTTCACATATTACCTATCCACTTTCATAAAATAGATCTTTCTACCTAGTTGGAATCCCTCTGTTTGTCTCTTTCCAGCTATCTTCTCAAATATACCCAAAACATTTCCTTAAATGTTCATAAATCATTTTCCTTAAGAGTCTATGACAAGTCCTAGTAGTCACTAATTGTACCAACAATGTTCTTGATGTTTGTAAATAGATCTGCCTATTGTGGAAATCTGATAGATGGAGCTAACTCTAAATGGTTTCATGGTTGTTGTGCAAGAAAGAGCTTGGGTAAAAGATGTAGTAATCATGATTTTTATTTTATAATGTTTTGACATCTTGGGGCCCTTGCTGGTGGGGAGAAAAGTCCCTCCTGGGGCTAGCTAACTCCCAGATATCATAAACAGCTCATCGGATACAAACCAATCAATTCAGAGTCCATATCCCCAAGCACTTCCTTTATCTAACTCTCACACACTAAGCCATATTTCCCTTGCCCCAAATCAACCCAGAGCCAGGTATCAGAAAACCAGAGACCACCTCTATAGCCCAGAGCCCACTGCCATTTTTCAAACTAGCTAATTGACATTATTCAAACCTAAGCTGTTTCCCCAGTCCTGCCTTGCCTTTCCTGCAGGGAATGCAGTAAAGGCTCTGGGCCGTACGTTCTTTTCACTCCTTCTGCCTCCTGAACAATCCTGGTGCTTCTCTATGTGGCCCTGCTTGCCCTTCTCTTGGGAACTACCAGTAATAAATTCCTCTTTCAATGGCAGTTGCCTCTTGTGTTATCACTCAGTCACCTCCACAAATTAAAAATCTTGAGGGTACAACTGAGAAAAGGACCAGTCAAAACCACCAACGGTATCCATCCATTGTGAAGGGGAGCAAGAATAGTGCAAAAGTTCTTCTATTAACTTGTTCTACCTAAACAGAATCCAAAACCATGCTGTGCAGAAAAGAATTACCATTAGCAGGCTTGATGCTATCTTTCGAAAGGCATGCTTACAAAGCTGGCCCATGGCTGGTGCCTGGGAACTTAAATTTTGGGAGGGTTCCCACCATTATCTACTAAGAATGGCTCACCGTGTATACATTACTTGCACAAACAATGTGATTTATGATGAACACATACTTTCTTTCTGGCAGTCTGGAATCTGGGTATCTGCCAGACAGAGGGTACCCCCAGTAAGAACCCTGGACAGGTCTCCAATGAACTTCTCTAGTTTGCAACATTTCTCATATGTTGTCACAACTCATTGTTAAAAGAAATAAGTACATCCTACATGGCTCCACTGGGAGAGGATCCCTGGAAGCTTATACTTTGACTCCCTGGATTTGCCCCATGCACTTTTTCCCTTTGCTGATTGTGCTTGATATTCTTTTGTCGTAGTAAATCATAGCCATGAGTAGAACTGTGAGCTGAGTCCTATGAGTCATGATAGCCATTCTTCCCGTTCAGATGCTGTCATTTTTTCTTACTTTCATACTTTCTAATTAAAGCAATTCTGGTCCACATCCATCATTCACTAAGGGTGATATATACTGTTGTCATTTTCGAGTGCCCTTCTTCTCCCTAGAATTGTGGAAGAGCCTTGCGAGAAATTCTCTGTCTGTGGCTGCTGCTATTTTACTATAGATTCTTTTCTTGCGGCCCAAGCTCTCTTCAGTGATGTCCCTCTTGCTGTGCTTCCTGCTGTCCACAGGTACTCATATGGACATGCCACTCCACCTTCTCCCACTCCTGTACCAAAGTCCAGACAACTCCAGGATAATGTAGGTTCCAGAGATTCCATTTCAGCCCTTTCTTTTCTTGAAGTATACACCTTCTCTCTTTCAGACAATTAGCTGAAATTCTTGCTTCTTTAGGGTTTGATACCCAGTCACTGATAACTGTTCATTCTTTCCAGGAGCTATGGATGCCAGAATGCAAGAGCGAAGATCTAATACCTGATGTATGGAGTTGAGTGTGTGTGTGTGTGTGTGTGTGTGTGTGTGTGTGTGTGTGTTAAGAAAGCAGAGAGAAGGGGGATAAGAGAATAAAAACCATTTCTCTACTCACACTTCTGATACCCAAATGTGTGGGGGTCCCCCAAACCCATATCAACCAGTTCTACAACACTCTGGACACCAACTGGGTGTCCTACAATTTAATTCAAATCTGGCACCGACTACTTGGAGTTAGCATCAGACCCCACAGCTTAAGGACTCAGTTCCACAAAAGCACCTCCACTTCAGATGCCAATCACAAGTCCCAAGCCTCTGGTATTTCTGACCAAATTGGCTACAAATTAGGAGTTTCTCACGACCTCCCCCTCAGGTTTGATAATTTGCTATAATGGTTCACAGAACTCACGGGAACACTTTGTTTACTATTTACTGGTTTATTATAAATGATACACAGATGAACAGCCAAATGAAGAGGTACGTAAGGCAAGGTCCAGAGGGTCCTGAGGACAGAGGCTTCTGTCCCTGAGAAGTCGGGGTGGGTCAACCTCTTAGCAAAGGGATGCAGCCACTGACCTGGAAGCTCTCTGAACTCTATTGGAGTAATATTGGTTAATACAATTACATAATTTTCAGGTGTACATTATCATTTGACATCTGTATTTTCTATTGTGTGTTTGCCAGTAAACTTTTTAAAGAAACATTCTGACCAAAGACATTTACTTATTAATACCAGTCAGCAATTTTTCTTCACTATCATCTCTCTGCTACTAAGAGACAATTCACTATTATTTAACCTTTCTCTAATACATAATCTCCACAGGACATCTCATGTCTATTCCTCATTTATAACATCCGCAGACAACGACTTGCAACAACAATTTATGGCTGAGAAAAGAGATTTCTAATTGAAACAACTGTTGGTAATAGAAGTGTTAAGATTAATTCTGGAGACTAACATTCACAGATAACAACCACAGAGGCATATGTGACTCAGATATATTCGATTTAGGGGTCCCAATTCCTGTTGAGAGACTGGGCAAAAGGGTTCACATTTCTCTGCATCAACTCTAAAAGGCCAGGGAGAGGAAGCTTGTCACCTCACACACAATACAAATTCTCTAGATTCCACCCCAAAGTGCCCTGTGGCACCACTTGATGCTACTGTACTTTAATTCTCAGTCTGGGCCCAAAGTATAACATAAATATCCATGAGTCCACGCAGATATAAATAAATGACTGAGAGAGAAGAGACAAATCCTCACAAAGAATCAAACAATTTATGTAGCTATTCCACCGTTGAATAGGTGGAGTTTAATCCTCTTTCCTTCTTGATTTAGTGACTTGCTTTCAAAGAATAGACTGTGGCAAGAGGCGGAAGTAACTGTACAGTGGAGCAACCTAGCAAACACTACCTTGGCCAGGTGATTAAGGTTAACATCACCCGTGATAAGTCAAGTTCACCATATATATTCCTTGATATGATGTGATGAGAATGTCACTTTACCTCTGTAGTATTTATCCCCCAAATCCCTTATTCCTAGTCTAGCCACGAGAAAACATCAAACAAATCAAAAATTGAGGGACCATCTACAAAATTCTTGACCAGTACTTTTCTAAATTATCAAAGTCATAAAAATAAAGACTAAGAATCTGTCACAGACCAGAGGAGATTAAGGGAACATTACAACTATATGCAGTGTGATATCTTGGATAGGATTGTGGACCAAACAAAGCATAGTAGTGGGAAAGCAAGTGAAACATGAATAAAATCTGCAGTTGAGCTAATAATATTCATGCTAATTTCTTAGTTAGACAAATATATTATGGTTATATAAGATGTTAACCTCAGGGGAAGCTGCTGAAGAGTATATAAGAATTCTGTTCTATATCTGTGATTTTCTATAAATTGAAAATTTTTCCAAAATAAAAAGTTTTAAATATATATTATATTATATATGTTATATAATATATACAAATTATATAATACATAATGCTTTGGCCACTAACTCAAGCAAATAAAAGCGTCCTCACCCTCCCGATGTTTCTATTTCATTTATTTGAATCGCTTTGCCTGAAAGCTGAAACCGGATTCCTTAAAATCGACCAGGAAGGATAAGTAGATCTGGAAGAGAGCTTTCTCCTCATGAAATAAAGTGAGTATTTTAGAAACACTTTCGACCCCATCGGCAGAGCTCGTGATGCCCTGGGAAAACATCTGCCAAAGATGAGCAAATAAGAGCTATGGGTCAGCATTGAGAAGGCTTCATCTCAGCCTTCTGAAATTAACAGTTTGCTTCAGTGCCATAATTCAGCATAAAAGAAATCACAAAGGAACCAGCAGTCTCTGCCATTAAGGATTGCTAGTGAATGCGTTTTTTGTAGCTATTGACACTTCTTAATTATGAACTTTGGTAATTACTTCTATACTCCAATGCCACCTTCATTTTTCACTCCAATTCTTTCTAAAACTCTCTTACAATACATTGAGTATTTGGATTAATTTCACCTGCAAAATAAAAATTTTAAACTATTGTTTAAAAAATATTTGGGATCATTTCATCATCTAATATCTATTTGAACAAAACAAAAATCCCTCTTTCACGTGAGAATTAAAGATTTAAACATGTTGTTAATAATATCTAATTTTATACCATACATTTGCAACACACTTTTATACACCCAAATTCATTCTTAAAATAACCCTTTCAGGTAAGCAGGGCAGATATTATCAGGGTGAAAAGTCAGGCAAGTCGGCTCTGTCACACTGGGATCTCAGCAAACAGGTGGAAAAGAGGGGGAAAAAAGCTATAATAGGAAGGACAGCAGTTAGAAGAACTGGCACTGTTATAGGTCTAGCCCCCTAGAGGGAATTCCAGCCATAGCGCACATTACAGAGAAGGGATAGGCTGGGTCTGGGCCAGAAGACATCTCATCTGGAGATGGTTCATGGCAGAAGAAGCATCATGGAGTTTATAGAAGCCTAGTTGATGACTAAGGTGGAGAGAGAGAGAGGGGAGGGAGGGAGAGAGAGAGAGGCCAGAGGCTCCTGGCCATAGCTATGCCAAGGCTCTGATCCGGGGCAGAATACTAACCAAAACCAAGCAGAACACCTTGCCCAGGGTACTTCTGATCCTGTCCCAGATTGCCTCAGGAACTACATGGAATTCAGTCTTCTGGAAATCTCAGGATACCAGCTTAGAAACCTGAAGAGGCAGGTTGTAACAATCATTCCCATTTTTCAAATGAAAAAGTAGGTGAAGTGATTTAACCAAGGTGGACTCTGCAGCCACTTTCTGGCATGTTAGCTAGGGCTGGCTAAACTGTGGTAGCAAGTAGACCCTTAAAGGTGTAATAATTCAGACATGGTAGAAGTTGTTTTTCATCTATG
Organism: Pteropus medius; assembly: GCF_902729225.1. Lineage (NCBI taxonomy): Eukaryota > Metazoa > Chordata > Mammalia > Chiroptera > Pteropodidae > Pteropus > Pteropus medius. The sequence goes on along the minus strand of NW_024340696.1, from coordinate 24,572,718 downwards.
TGATATACCAAGGAGGGCATTTCTGGTCGCTGGAAGTGAGGCGGAGACCTAGGCTCCTTCCACCTATGGCTCAGCCATCCCCCAATGCCTTATCATCTTCATCCAGCTGGCAGAAGGTGAAAGAGCATGGAGGGGGCACTCTTGTTTCTAAAAAGCTATTTTCTAGAAACGGCACACATCTCTCACATTCTATCTGCTAGTATTTAGTCCGGTGGCTACTCTTACTGCAAAAAAATGCTGGGAAATGTCAGCTGGCTACGTGCCCAGAAAGAAGAAACAGGTCTTGGGTGAGCGGTGTCTATTATACTAGCCATGTGACCTCAGCAGAGTAACTTAGAATCTCTGTGCCTCGTTTTTTTCTCAACTATAAAGTGGGGATTATACAATTACCTGCCTCAAAGAGTTTTTATGAGGATTAAATGAGTTAATACACAAGAAGCTTTTGAACAGTGCCATATTCTCAGTAAGCACTCCATAGATGCTGGCTATTATTACTGTCATCAGCATCATCTTCTCCATTACCATGATTACTGAAAACTAGGTGGCTGGGATTTAAATCTCCAGTTTCTGACTAAGAATCCAGGGAGAATTTCCTTGCTCTTCTAGACTGTTGCTACAGTCTTGAGCCTCTACACAAAATGATTCAATTCTCAGCTTTTCTCCTGAAATAAATATTGTTTCTCTAAAAAGCACAAATGAGAAAATCCGGTCACAGTAATTGGAAGCAACTGTTTGGGCTAATGGAAGGACACGATAGCCTTATTTGATTTCAAAAGTAATATTTCAGAGTATTTTTCCTACTTAGAAATTTTTCACTTCGATAAAAGACAGCATAGAAATGCCACGTTAGGGAGAAAATTCAACTAAGGACTCATTGTTCCCTAGGCTTTGATTTTGAGGGGAGAATATACATATTTAAATTTTTTTAGAGAGCAGCTTAGTATCTCTCCCCACACATTCATTTATCAAGGATGTATTAAAGCAACCGCGAGTGCTTACTTGATTATTCTCTGCCCTTCTAGCCTTTTGGCTAAAACAGATAACATCGTTCCATTTTAGTTAATTCTGTGTCATTTGCTTGAGTATTGTGAAGAATATCAGAAAATGAAAATTTCCTTCAGCGAATAAGCCAGACGCTTTTCCATCAGGTAAATAAAAATAGAAGGGCAAATATCATCACCATGAACAGTATGATTTTCATTCAATATCCTTGAGCTATTTGACCATCTAATGTCATCTGTCTGCATATAAACTGGGGCTTTATTGTAAATGTACTGTGGTTATGATTCATTCTTAGACTGCCTGTACATCTTGCCAACGGCCTTGACTTATTTATTTTCTTATCTCACTCATCAGATGAGAAAACCTGTGGCCCAGTTGATCTAGCCAAGCAAGACTGTCTTTGCTGGAATAATACATTACTGGGTTTGAAGCATCAGTTTATTCTCACCTAAACAGGAAGCATTAAACGAGTAGATCATGAAGAGGTATAATTTGGTCATCTTATTCACCTCCGAAGTCATGAAGGTAGAAAGAGAGTCTACTCTTGCATTCTCTCCTAAATAGGCCACCTCTATACTCAGGAAATTCCAGAGACAGAGTATTTCAAGAATGTGCTGAAGGAAAGAATGCTGTGAAGTGCAGGTCTGGAAAGCATCCTGGACACTTTCTGAGTACACCTCACCTTACTGGGTGGCCACCAGAGGTCTCTGGGAGGTGTGTGAGGGGACTTTCGATAGAATAACGTAGCAGGGACTGTGAATTGTCTGCCAACATCTGCTCCCTGCTCTTTAAAAGTAACGGAATTGTAGCTGTGTCCATGGCTGCCCAACAAGATTACATTTCTCAGACACCCTTGTAGTTAGGTGTGGCTGTGGAACAAAGATTTCACCCAAGGAACCTGAGCAGAAGTGATATGTCCCACCTCCAAGTCATTAAGGAAGCCTCCGCCACCCTGCTCTTCTCTTCCTGCAGGTTAGATAGACCCTGAATGAAATAGTGACCCAGCTGCGACAGTGTAGACAGTGATAATGCCCTTGGGTCCTGCTACTGCTATGTAGTCAGGGAACAGCACCATCATCTGGGAACTACGAGAAAGACGGCATCTCAGGTCCTACCCAGACCTACTAACATGGAATCTGCATTTTAACAAGATCCCTAGGAAATTCATGTGTACTTTGAAGCACACGTTGAAGTTTGACCAGGAGATGGCAGAGCCATGACTTGGAATGAACTTGAGGCCTCACTTGAACGGAGCATTCCCACTGACCTGTCACACTCACTTTAAAACTACTTTGGAGAGGGAGAAAGAAATTTTTATTATTATTATTATTACTATTACTAAAGTCACAGTTTTTGGAGCATCTTTATTACTGAAGTTTAGGTTTCTCCTAACACAGATACTGAGACACTGTCCACAGAGTCTCATTTGTCAGACCTTATTTTAAACTTCCCATGGACATTCTTATTCCCAAATGGATAAATTTTAAGACCTTGCCATAAGCCTGTACTCTTGCCAGGTTAAAGATCTACTCAAAGGTAGCTCTCACTACTAACTAGTGATCCTTGTCCTAGTGATCCTTTCAGCCACTCAGAAATCACCAGCAAAGTCAGGAACTCAGAAAGAAAGAGCAGATAGATTTGCCTCCCTTCCTCCCTTATGATCTGTTCCAAGATGTGGCGTTTCATACCAGCCCTCTGGACAATGTCCTATGTGGCCAAACAACCAGTTGTGTATTTTTGTGAGGATCTGCCCTCTCAGTAACATGTCATTTTCATTTGCTTTTCCTCCTTCCCTGTCTCACTTCCCTATTTCCTTAACTCATGCTGTCTTTGAATCACATCTCCCAATGAAACTTTAGCATGCAAACTTTGCCTCAAACTTCAGTTTCTAGGGAACTTAGTGAATTCATAGGGTAATCAAATGGATGAAGAAGCAAAAAAATGTAAAAAGTTGGCATTATGTAAATTAATACATGACAACGAAATTATTGAATTAGAATATTTTCATGTTGCGATCTCTTTAAAAATAATGGGTCCGTTATTTTATATCTATCGATGGCTGATAATGTCACAAGAGAGGTAAGTAGATGTTGTATTCCTTCTTATGAAAGCAGGCAGAGAGAAGGCCTGCACTCTGACTTTTGCAGTGGGAGAAAAGGTCTTTCTTACGATAGTTCATATGCTAGGAGAGTTCCTATCTTCCGTGCCCTTGACATCTAAGTGTAACCCCTCCTTTAACCTGACATTAGAAACCTGACATAATTCAGCCAAAAGTCTATGTATTCTACAAATACAATTTGTACTTTTTCAACACCACACCCTTCATCATACCCATCCTTTAACCTTCTTTGAAAATTCCACACAAACTGCTATCTTGAAACATATGCAGAAGGATTGTGAAGGAAGAAGCATTGCGTAGATCTATGTGCCCATGGTTGGCTCAAGTCTATGCCAGTGATGCCACGATTGAAAATAAACTCTCCTTAATCAAGTTTTTGTTGACTATTTTTCAAACAGAAGTAGTTTTTTTCCCCCATGAGTTTCTAAAGCACTTGTTTTGTACTTTTTTGCAAGTCAATTATTACTTCCATTCTTCTCAGCTTAAATATTTATACCCACACTGACAATGAACCAGAATTTAGGCAAATCCATGGGACTTTTTTAAGTTGTCAATTTTACTTAAATATTTGAAAGAATAAACAAATTTTAAAGAGTATTTTAATGTTAATTGTGGCTCTATATGGATATTTTGCATAATTTCTTTCAGGTAAATATTCAGCAGTCAGCTTTAAATTTTGATACTGAACTTCCCTTGTTTGAAGGAGGTGGAGGGGTTGTAGATGGGCAGGTTTAACATGTCTCTAGTTTAATAAGAACCTAGTTAATGAGCAGGAATCTTTATGTAACACGTACCTCCATTGCTATTATTACATAGAGCTTGAAGTTTTTTGAAAAGACATGGTTATTTTCATTGAGAAGTAAGAAGCCTTCTGGAAGGAAAAGATTGTGACCTCAGCCCAATTTTTTCAAGGTTCAAGATTATGGAACCATGTACAGATGATCTGGGATGTTCCTGATGGAGGCTAAGCTGCAGGAGAGGGCTACAAGTCTCCTGTGAGATGGCCCTGCAAAGACAGAAAGCAGAACAGGGTGGCTTTTGCACCATGTGCGAGAGGGTCCTCCTTGGAAAAACAGCTTGGTCCTCAGACCCTGACTGATAAGGGGCCTTGATAGAAACAAAGGAGTATACTAAAAGATATCCAGTGTCAACTCCAGGCTATGGTTCTCCCTAAAATGAAAAGATCGGTGGGGAATATTGAAGATCCAAGAGAGTCTTTCAGTTCTTTCTATGCTCTTGTTGTAGGAGTCACATACATCTATGCAGACTCTAATACATGGGCCAACCAGGGACTTTACTTGAAGAAGAAGAAGAAAAGAAATATGGCATTATAGGCAGAGATTTTTTTTTTTTTTTAATGTTAATTGTACTTTCTAACCCACTTACCTCCTCTGTTCTTGTCCTTGGCATGATTCTTTTTTAATAAAAGTTTTATTTGTTTGTGCACCTCGACTGATCATGTGAATGAAAGAGTCTAATATTTGGAAGAGACATACTAGTTTTATAGACTCTCTCCTTACAACAAAACTGGGTGGTCCATGATTAGACTGGCCTACTAACCGCTGATACCACAGTGAAACTAGTTTGGGAGAAACTAGCTTTTACTGTTTAAAAATCACTGTTTAAAAATCATTGCTTCACCCTGTTAATTTAACAAGAAAAGGAATGATTGTGCCAATAAAAATTTTCTCCCTTTTTGTTTTGTGGAAACAAAACAAAACAAAACAAAACAAAACAAAACACAACCACCACCCCTAAATTAATCTCTGTATTTAGTTGCAGATGTTAGATGATGATGATAGATAAATGTAGATATGTGTGTATGTGTAAACACACACACACACACACACACACACACACACACACACAAACACACTGTTCTTAAATGTTTTTCATTTAATACTAATTAAAATTTACATTCCATGGGGGCAAAACACTTCCATCAGCGCTTCTTCTCCTAATGCTCTAGAGTGTGTAAAACAGGCTTTTATATACTGTGGGTGGACACTCAAGGAAATTTATGAACTGATGAAGTTACTACAGGGAATGCCATCATTTGCTTTGCTCTTCCAGGAAATAAGGATTTGTATTTTATGAATTCCAATAAAAAACTGCTTCTCTGGGTTTTATAACATTATTTTCTTCACTAACACATTCCCAAAACATAATTCTCCAAATTTAATGATAAAAACCAATGGTAAAAGATTTAAGAGATTGTATCTTACCATGTGGAACAATTCTCTTATGCAGGAATTCAATTTTGCTTTGAGAGCTAGAAAGGATTTTAATCTATATCAACACAGAGACGTATGAGACTTAGTGGTCTTCATGTTGACACAGGTATTATCAGAATTCAAGGCATGCGTTAATGTCCTTGGACTACAAAGGATTAGGGAGCTAGATGTGTCTTGCTGGAGAATAAACAAAACACTTACTTGTGCGTATTTTACACTGGGCTTTTCATAGAAAACTGTTGGTTTAGGTAGCATGGTCTCTCACTGCAGAGCAACCTCTCTTCAGTGCAGAGTTCACAGAGTCACATGCTTGCGCCAAACATTTTGTTTCATGAAGCACTTTGAACTTTTGCCATAATGAGGCTCTGTGAATCTTACAAGGTCAGTAAAGGTTATCAGTAAAGACCCAGAGTCTACAAATCAATCCTAGTCAACTGAGTTACGGGATTGCTATAATAAGAGACCTGGCATCAGCAGAATTACAACCAACAAAGAATACTAATGACTTAATCTGAGTGTAAAAAGTGACTGACTTGTTAATGGCAGCAACAGAACCAGCTAGCATGGATTGTGATTTCCAAGACTTCAGAAATGCCAAGTTTGTTTTACTTCTTGTTATTATTTCATAGCAGATATGAATAAACCAATAAGAAAGTTTTATTAGAAGGCTTTCAGGAGCAGATGTTTAGGTGTGGATGCTCATATCAGACAGATTCTTGAAAAGATGTTTACTAAATAACATGAACAGCAGTTTAATAAAATATGGCTAGTAATATTATCATCATTACTGAGAGTGTTAACACACACAGTAAATACAAACACATTCTTAATAGATAATGCAATAATCATTATATTGAATGAGTCTTGGAATTGTTTTGATGAGAAAAGTACATGGAGGAAAAGTTCTGGGAAGATGGACTTAAATATCTTTGTCAAATCAACTTTGCTAAGGTATAATTTACATACAACAAAATACATCCATTTTAGGTGTAAAATTTGATGAGTTTAACAAATAAATGTATGCAACCATGTGACCACCATCACAATCACATATGAAACATTTCCATCACCCCAAAAAAGTCCTTGTGCCCTTTTGCACTTAGTCCCTCTTCTCCTTGGTCCTAGTAACCAGTAATCTGATTTCTGCCACTACAGATCATTTTTGCCTTTTCTAGAATTTCACATAAATGGTACCAATCATAAAAGTAATGTACATGTCTGCCTTCTTTTGTCCGGCTTAATGTTTTTGAGATTCATCCATGTTTTTGCCTTAAAAAATAAATTTCATTGCCAAGTTGCTATCTCTTGGGCATAATTTATTTGTTTGACCAGTTGTTTTTGACTTGCAATACTATGTAGTGAACTTGGTATTTTCTACTTTATTAATAGTTACCTGCTGGATTTTAATTAGATACATCTAAGTGTCATCGCTATGAAAATATCCAGATAGTAGGAAAATATCCATGATTGTGGTTAAACTGATAACAAGAAAATGGGATTTGAAAGCTTAAAGAGTTGAGTAAAGAACAAACAAAAAGTATGATCATTGGGATTGATATTACATCTCTACTCACGGTAGGCACATGGCTTAAAGACATCTTTCTGGAAAAGTCATTCTTTTTTTTCTCTTATCAGAACAGCTTTCTTTTACATTTAAGTAATTTTTATGCCTCGTTGAATATGGTGGGTAAGAAACTATCTTGATATCACCTTTTGGCTTTTTATCCCTGCCCTTAAAAGCCTGGTATGACCCTTTCACGTTATGTAGGAACACTGGATTTTTTATAAAATTATTTTAAAGTTAAATCTTTGAATATTTTTATCACTTACAATGTTTAAAGGTTTAAATATTTAAAACACAAAACAAAAGAAGAAATAAACAATATGAAGAAGAAAAAAGTACCCCAAATCCCTAGCTCTGAGAAACTCTGATATGTCCTCAATATTTGACAATTAGTTCAGCAGACTTCAGCAATTGACTTAAAAATCTAAATTCATCCATATAGATAAAAATTGGATCATAGTAGGCAAAAATAAAACAGTTAACTAATTAAAAGAGTGATTATGGAAGATTTATTCATTTTTTTTTTATCTCACCAACAAGTTTGTGCAATAAGAGCAATGTTTAAAATATACTTAGGTACAAAAAAGAATCCCCAACTGAAAAATTAGTACAAAATTGTGAGCTAGAGTAAAGCCTTCTTGAATTTCTTCTCATGAAAAGAAAAACGAAAAGTAAGTTGTGCTTCCAAATCACTGGTGTTATATTTTGCAGAAAATAGGGTAAAACGTTTTAATTGAATAAGCAGAGACTCAGTGATAACGTGGTGAGCAAAGCAGATAGATTCCTGGCTCCCACTGGGCTCTTGTTCTAGTGTAGGAGTGGTGGAGACAGTAAAAAATTTAAAAACATATATGTGATGTTAGAAATGAATAAGTAATATGAAGAAATATAAAGCAGGGACAGGGGATAGAGGATGACAGAGGCCACTTTAGATAGAGTGATCAGGAAAGGGCTCTCTTGGGAGAGATAAGAAAGTGAAGTGAGAGCTGTGTGAGATCTGGGAGAGAACATGCCAGGCAGAGGGAAGAGTAAGGGTAGAGGTACTTTATTTCAGAATATATTGTATATGATTCTTAGCAACTATGGTCCAGTTAGGTCTGGATTATGAATTCCCCAAATAATTGAAAATAACATAATTAGTCACACACACTCACACATACACACACACACACACACTCACACTCACCCATGCATGCATGCGCACATGCACACACACAACTGAGGCACACTCTTTTGTCAACAAGCCATTAGCTAAATTATTTTCAAATTGTAGTGTGCATGAGTATCAGCTATGGATCTTAGTAAAAATGAAAAATGAACATTGCAGGACACTTGGCAGTCTTCTGGGCACTTAGTTAGCTCCCACTTATCATTGTGGGATCAGGCTTCATCTTTCTCTAAGCTTAGCCTAGATTTCTTCAGTAAAGGATAGTTTGCTGGTATGGATCCAGGAGCAAAGGGTTGTCATAAAAAGAGCAAAAGATTACTTCCAGCAGATAATTCTTCCACTGGTGACAACTATAAAATCTGGATGAGATTTTTTTTTTTTAATCTTCAAAGTATCAGAGAGATAAATGATAGTAAAGAATTACTAGTCCAAAATTCTGAAAAGTAGAACCTCTTCTACCCTCAGTTTTATATCCTCGGTCTAGAAGAAGAAGCCAAAAGATGACCTTTTGAGAGCAGGGAGGTGGTAGGAAGGGGTATCAAAACTTAGAGTTTAGTATCTACTAGAGTTAGAAACTTCTGACCCCCACTCCCAAGTCACAGGCTGAGACTGCAAAGGGCTATGCCACTAATGTGAGACTATAGATCACAGTCCATGCATTACTAGTACCCTTAGGGGCCGGCAGAAGAAAAGCTTTCCAAAGGAGGAAAACATCATCATAGGTCCAATTTATTCCATAAGTATTTTTTTTTTCCAAATACAATGCCCAGTAAAACCAGAACAATAATGAGGTACATGAAGAGATAAAACAAAACGAACAAGAGCCATCAGAAACACACAGAAGGTATAAAGAGAGCCATGGGAACTCCAAATAGTAGAATTATTAGACACAAATGATCATACGACTTTGTTTGAGTGATCATGATGATAAAGGGCAACCTTGGAGACTTTAGCAAGAAACTGGAAATTTAAAAGATGATATTGCTGATTTGAGAAATAACCACGTAGAAAGTGTAGAATAATAATGATAATAATAATAATAATTATTATTATTATTGAAATGGAGAAAACAATAGAGAGTTGAAGAAAGAATCAGTGGAATGGAAAACAGTTCCAAAGAAACAGTCTAGAGAGAAGCACAGAGAAACTGGCAAATAAGCAGAGAGTGGGTAAGAAGCAGAGAGGCTACAGTGCAAAGGTTTAACATACGTTTATTTCAAGTCACAGACGGCGAGAAGAGCAGAGCAACATTGCAAGAAACAAAGGCTGAAAATTTCTCAGGACTTTTTAAAACATTACCCACAGAGTCAAAAACTTAAAGCCTGCTTGACAAAGTCAAGCAGGATTAAAAAAAGGACCATACTTAAAGATATTGGAGTAACATTACAAAAAAACAAACAAACAAACAAAGAGAAAAACTTTCTTGAAAGAACATAGAATCAGATAGAAACTAGGTTTAAATCCCAGCTCTGCCATCAATAAATCATGTGACTTCGAGTGAGCAAGCTGCCTCTCTGTGCCCCAGCTTCTGAACCATGTAAATAATAGTGGCTAGACCTCATAGTCATTGAGAAGATTCATCAAAATCACTTATATAAAATGTCTAGTCAGTATCTGGAACATAGAAAGGGGTTCCTTTTCTTCCTTAGAGTGCTCTTTGAACTGTGCCCTTTGCTGTCAATTGTCAGGCCTTTGCAGCTTTGTGAATAGAATCTCTGTTAAGGAGACAATTTTAAACTTCTAGTGCAGATTTTTCCTTAAATTATTGTGAAGTATAATACTGAACGCACAAATCTAGTCAAACCATTCACCAGGATAATAACATCAATGCAAGGTGCTTTCTTTTAACCTTTGAAGTAAATAGGTAGTTGTTTATTAATAAGACCTCTCCCAGCACCAAGTCCTTTGCAAATCATTTCCTCCAATGCCTCTGAAAGCTGGTTTGTTTTTGTCTAAGTACTATAATATTTATCATGGCAGGATGCTTTAAGTTCTTACTCAAAATTTTTCTTATTCACCTTAATTATAAAAACCTAAAGGGTTAGGGCTAGACTGTCAAAGAGAAAAAAATGGATATTTACCTACAAATACTGTCTAATCAGAAACTTCAACATCTTCTACTTAGATAGCTATTACTTTCATAATTTCATTTTAATTATTTTTCTTTACAGTAAAAGGCTCTGTTTTCTTCAAAGAAAGGCTGCATCTTGAATTTTTATTTGCTGGTAATTTCTCTTTCATTCTAAATGTAAGATGGGAACACCTGGCCAGAAATGGTTATATACGTTCATCGGGGAAAATATCTTGCATGATAATAGATAGCAACACAGAGCAACTCAACAATGTTAAGAGGATGTTCCTTACTGTATAGAGGGAAACAAGAATTATAGCTTTTATATTGATCCTCTTTTCTTTTTATCTTTACTTTTGTTCTTTTTATTCTTTGCTAGTAGTTGAAGAAGGCCCCGATATAATTTTTCCCCATCAAAAAGGAAAATCCCTGTGGATTCACTTTGTGCGTTTCGTGCTGCTTGAACATTGACCCCATTTTATAGATCTGCAAATCCATGTATCTAATTAAACTTTACTTGAGAGTCACAAAGTCTTTGCTTTAATATTAGAGTACGACCTTAGCCAGTCTCTACTTTGCTCTGAGTCTTAGCTGACAAGGGAATCAGCCCTTCATAACCAACAGAACTTTAAGTCACGTACTCTAAAAGTTTTACAACTTAACCAACAATGAGATGTTTAATATTCTATTCACCAAGGTGAGTACCATGAACCCTACAGATTATGGAAGTCTGTAAACTCTAAACTCTCAAAGTTGGTTATCAGTCTTCTTTTCAAATGGCCTTTTTGTAGTTTGCTAACTAATACTTCCCCTCCCCTGCTGGGGGATCAAGATTGGAGATCACTTCTCCCATTTCTGAGCATAAAAGACCCCTCCTCTCTGCTGACCTAAGTCAATTTTTGGAAGAGATCTTAGGTTGTACTCATGATAAAAAACATCAGACAAATCCCAGTTGAAGGCCATTCCGCAAAATACCTAACCAGTACTTTTCGAAACTGTCAGTCATCAAAAACAAGGAAATCTGAGAAATAGTCACAGACAAAAGAAATAGTCACAGCCTGAGAAGACATGATAACTAAATGTAATGTGGTGTCCTGGAACAGAAAAAGAACCTTAGGTAGAGACTAAAAAATTGGAACAGATTGATTACTAGTAACAAAATTGAATCGGTAATCAAAAATCTTCCAAAAAACAGAAGTCCAGGAACAGATGGCTTTATGGGTGAATTCTATCAAACATTTAAAGAAGAATTAATACCAATAATTCTTTTCAAATTCTTCCAAAAAATAGAAGAGGAAGGAATTCTTCCAAACTCATTATATGAAGCAAGCATTACCCTAATACCAAAACAAAAACAAACAAACAAACAAACAAAAATGCAAGAAAAGAAAATTACAGGCCAATATCCCTGATGAACATAATGCAAATTTCCTCAACAAAATATTAACAAATCAAATTCAACATTACAAAAAAAAAAAAATCCCAACTCATAGATATAGATAGAGAACTGATTGCTGGTTGCCAGAGACAAAAAGTAGGGGATGGGTGAAGGTTGTCTAAAGGTACATACTTCCGGGTATAAAATAAGTCATTGAGATATAACATACAGGACAGAGACTATAATTAACAATATTATATTGTATATTTTAAAATTGTTAAGAGAGTAGATCTTGAAAGTTCTCATCACAAGAAAAGGAAATTTATACCTAAATGTGGTGATGGATGTTAATTAAATTTATTGTGATTGTTTTGAAAGATATACAGATATAGAATTATTATATTACATATCTGAAACTAATACAATATGTCAATTATATCTCAATAAAAAACTAAGGCAATCTGAATAAACTATATGGACTTTAGTTAATAACCATATATCAATATTGGTTCATTAATTGTGACAAATGTACCATCTTAATATGTTAACAAGGAGGTATATAGGAACTCTCTGTACAATCTGTGTAACTTTTCTGTAAATCTAAAACTATTCTAAAATCAAAAGTTTATTGAAAAGAAGAGGAAGAAAATCTGCCTTTCGGAGGAGTTAGGAAACTGGGGATTGTGATCTCCAGCCTCTGACCAGAGGTAAGAATTCTCTTCCTTCCTTCCTGCACCAGTCTTTATAAATGAAAAGCATTGGGTTTTTATTTGAACTTATTTTTTTTTAATATTTGACTTTTAATTCTGAGTCTGTGATCTGCTTTTCCTACAAGTCAGTTTCTCCTATAAAACTGGAGTGATGATAGATAGCAGCATGGAAAGACACCTTGAGCAATAATGAAAAAAGCAATTCTATGTTTGGGTCAGTTAACTTGTAAAATTGGGTTCTTACCAACATACCCAAACATCTCCAACAGCGATAGGCAAATTGGCTGACCCTAGTCTCTGTGTGAAAGTCAAAATGGACCTGTCTCTAAGTCCTTCCTTCAAGATGCCTAATTAAATTCACTTAAAAAATCACCCAACTATACTGATAGTTTCTGAGTCTGCCAGACAATGTTGGTATTTTATGAGACAGGCTGACTGAAAACTGGCAGAGCCCTTTCAGGGTATCATCAGCTCATCTACAAAGCCCAGAACTTTTCATCATAAATGTCAGAAAAGGTGAATGGAAAGTAACAAGAAAAAAAAAAAATAGAAAAATGTCACACTAGAACTAAGAATTTTTTAAAAGAGTCTCTTTGTTTTTCTGCCTCAGTATAGCTTTACATGTGGATTATCTTTCATAAATGAGGAGACAGGCACACAATTAATCAAAGACATTAATGAAAAGTCATGCTGTCTAGCTTTATTTCATTAGGAAACTATTTCCAGCAGTGTTTATTTTGGCACTGCTAACACATGTTGAAATGAATTTGCATAATAAAGGTAAGATCTTTAGGAGACACACTCCTACTCTTATATTGAGGAAATATATATAGCAACCAGGCTACCGAGGTATGAGTGTGTGTGTGTGTGTGTGTGTGTATGTGTGTGTGTATAATAAAGTAAACAGTAGTTATAACAGAGTCAGAAACCTATGACTTATCCTGAGATAATACACCGCAAAAATATAAAGAGCTATACACAACCAAGCTTTTGCTACTGAGGATGTTTACAATAAAATGGCTGAAATGTATGCAAATGTCAGAAGGAATTAACACCTTTATCACCTAAAAATTGGCACTATTTTGCTCTTCAGCATCTAAACACTTTCTGTGTCTGGGGAATTCCCTCTCTTTGAGTTTCGATCACAGGAAAAGGGCACCTCCCACCATTCAAGCTAAAATCGCCACATACTCACTCTCACAGGATTTGCAGTTAACATTTATTTTGGTCTTGTTGGTTCCATATACCGGACTGGACTTTGAAACGGGATGCAGACGAGCGGGAACAGCAGGGAGATTTCTTCAGCAGCAGCGTCAGGAGCACCCAGTGCTGAGGGGCTGCAGCAGCCCTGTGCCAGGTATGGAGCATTCTGTCCATGGCACACCTGTACAAATCAATGTTCGGCATGCTGTGGCAGTGTCCTCACCGGGCCAGCTTCATGGTATAATTTTGGATGGCCAGGGTCCAGAAGAATTGGACTACCTGATTTCAGTGAGGATACCAAAATCCATTCCTCTTGGTATTTCTGTGGGTTACCCCACATTCTCTTAATAAATTTCTTTTCTAAATCAAACTGAATTGGTTTGTTTTTCTTGCAATTGTATCCTAACCGGTACAGGCATGGCTGCAGGCATTAGGCCCCAGAGAATTAGGGCGGAATTCGACATTGATTACATGACCTGGTCAGGGTAAAAGGCAATAAAAATCTAGCTAGGATTGAAGGTTTGGGGAGGTGGGTGGTGAAGAGTAGCAGTTCGAATTTCTCAGAACCTGCAGAGGTAAAATGATTCATTTCATTATTTCCCCATCAGGAATGAAGTGCCAATTAAGTGGTTATTGCCATAGCTCAGGATTTCTCAGCTTCGGCACTACTGACATTTGTGCTGGATCATTCTTTGCTATAAAGGGTGTCCTGTGTGTTCACTGTAAGATGTTGAGCAGCCTTCCTGGCCTCTGCCCTAAATGCTAGTAGTACTTCTTCTCATAGTTGTGACAACCAAAAATATCTCCAGACATTGCCAAATGTCCCCTCAGGGGCAAAATTGTCTCCAGTAGAGAACCACTGCCATAATGAAGCATGAAGAAGCTGATGAATTAAAGGACTTTGGGGGTAGATAGCTTAATAAGGAGAGTGACAATCCATAATTCTTAAACTCTCAGTTCAAAGGATGGAGAGAACCAGGGATTCTGACTTCACCAATGATTCCTTTACCTGTTTCAGCTGCCCTGTGATGAGAGCCAAAGCCCAATCACAAACTTGAGCTTCATTCTGCCACTTGGTTCCCAACCCAGCAGAACCAGTGGTGCTCAGAGAGCTGTAATTGGGGAGCCCATATGAAACTTGTGGTAAGCTTCTCCTGAAGGACTTACCACCCTGGGTACTGGGATAGTGCCTACAGACAGCCTTCAGCTGTCAGACCTCTTTTGGCAGTGACTCAGCTGAAGAGAGTTTGCTTAAAATCTTGCCCCTCTCCAGGAGAAGTCTACATCTGAAGACTGATGATACAGGGATATAGGTGCCTGGCTCTCTCACTTCAAACTCTACAACTCTGAAGGGCTATCCCAGCTTTTGAACATGTTGTGGATTCAGCTAAGGCCTTGATTGAGATTGCAGAGATGAACAGGTAAGTGGATTCTGTGGAGGAGGAGGGAAAGCCCTGATTTATAGCATTTGCCAATTTCCATGCAGGCTAGCTCCAGCATACCACTCGTCACAGCTCAACTTCTCTCTCAGCCCTGTTCTGCTTTCTTCCTTTCTTATGTACAAGTGGTAATCCCAAGACCACGCCCTGATCAAACATCTGTTCTCCAGTCACTGTCTGTCTCAGAGTCTCTTCCAAGGAACCTACCCCAGAACAAATGGTGAGTCAAGACAGTGGTGGACCCCTAGGAGGGAGGATAAGCTCCGATTATGGAGAGAAAAAGAGTTCACTGTTTAAATCACAAAGAGCTTTGTTCGTCATACAAAGTTGTTTTGAATTTATCTTGTAGACAATGGGGAGACATCAAAGGTTTTAAACAAGATCTGATATTTATTTTAGGAAGACTGCTCTGGAAGCAGAACACAGAATAAACTGGAGTGGCAAGAGACTGTTGTGATAGTCCATTTGTGACAGTGAGAGTGGGGATAAACAGAAAGCCCACAATAAATTGAGAGGATTTGATGACTAATTACATGTGATAGTGGAAAACACAGAAAGAAGAGTCAAAAATTAAGATTATTTCTAGTTTGGAAGACTAGTTATGGCAGAGAACTTTAGGAGGAGGATAATTTCCAACATGTTGAAATTAAGGTATACCCGCATGGACTATCAAGGTGGAGATATTCAAAAGAGACATCTCTCTCTCTCTCTCATATATACACATGTATTATATATTATAGAATATCGCATTACTTATTTTCATACTCTGACTATTCCAAAAGAAGGCTATATAAATATATATGTTATAGCAGGATAAAAATAAACAGATGAAAAATGGAGGTGAAGAGAATTAAGACAGAGGTGAGAGTAATACACAAAAGACAAAAGGCAGACCCTAAACAACTACAGACTGGCTGCCAAATCTGCATTGAAGTTCCTAGTGGCAAAGCAGAAAGAAGCACGATGAAGCACATGTTTCATTGAGACCCTCAGTTAAAAGCAAGTCATTGGCTTCAGCGAAGCACCCATTTCTGGGTACTGAGATCCGAGGGGAAACATCTTCTAGGACTAACCAGTAGTTGAAATAGAGAAAAGGAAGCTAAGAAGAGAGGCCTGTGATGGAGATAGAGGTGTGGGAGTCGGAGGGCATAGAGGGTGGTGATGATTGGAGGCACACGGAGAGTGTGCAACAAGAAAAAGGACCTAAGATGGAATCCTGGGAACACTGACATTTAAGAGAAAAGCTGGAGAACCAAGGAAAGACAAGTAGCAGGGAATATTAAGCCTCCCCAAGGAATGCCAGCAGTACGAATATCAGATACGCTGCTTGGGAGGACTTGCAAGTGCATGTTATAATTTTTGTCTACTTCAATGACAATGGAAAACTTAGACTTGAAATATATCAATAATAGCCTTCAAATGCTTGCCTAGGGGAAAAAACACAGGAATCTCTTATCTTTTCAAAAACACAGATAAAGGTCACTGTCAAAACATAACCCAAATGCGAAGGAATATTAGGTTATACCAGTGATGTCAGGGTTATTATGATATGACTAAAGTAATGTAACTGGCAGTAGCAGAATGTCTGTACAAGACTTTATAGTTTCTATCTTAACTCTAATTTTAAAGTAAAAATCTCAATTTATATTCACTCAGAAACTGCATCTTCAGATAAGATGTGTATTTTTGAAGGATAAGTTTCTCTCAACATCCTGTCTTAAAAGTATAAAAGTTTGTTCAGTTTTTTAAAATTTTCCTTGCAAATCAATTCTTCTCTATATCCTGCCAGAACAAAAGAATCACTAGGTTTACCTATGGATTAGCTGATAAATGAAAACAGGTAATCTCTGCCCTGAAGAAATTTGAGACCTGCCTATTCTCTGAGAAGGAAGGCTTGAGAGAATCAGTGCGAGAGGTCATTGCAGGCACTGCTTTCCTTGAGGGGTTTAGGAGGAAATGAAATGCCATGCAACGCAAAGAAATAATGTAAATAGAAATCATGGAGTCTCCCTAATTCAAATAATTTCTGATAAGTCTTCAATCAATGGAAATGTACACTATATTTTACATCAGATTTTAAAAAGAAATAGAAAATAAGAGTAGACTATGCATCTTGTATGAGAAAGGAATGAACAGATGTAAAACAGGCAATCATCAACCCTATGAAAGCCTACTGAAGAGAAGTGGATGATTAATACACTACGAACAGGTCGGGACAGCATAATTTATCTCTATCTCAGAATGGAAACGTACAATGCAGAAAATGAGGTTAAAATGAAAAATGTAGGAATCCTGAAAAACAACAGAATAAGAGATAATATATGTTTAAAATAAGGGCATAAACTGAAATATATAATAAGAACCAAAATTCTTCTCATAAATAATCCAGGGATCTATTGACAAATGTGGACAAGTAAGCTGAGCTAGAACTCTTCCTTAGAGAATTTGGGAGTTTCCTCTAGCCCAAGATAATCCGTAGATATAGAATAAAATAGCCCCTGGATTTCTTAGTAGATGATGATGCTGTACTAGTAGCAAAAAAGATTTTACAGAGAGGGCGAGGGCAGCGAATGGAAGGCACTTAGATTTTTCTTTGTGGTAGACACAGAGGAATAATTCAGGGGTTCCAGGGGAGTAGTTGCATTCAGATGATAAGTCATTATGGAAATTAAAGATAAACTAGAATCAAACCTGCTATCTGACAATATTCTAATATTATTAATAATCAAAATTAAATATCACTTGCCAGGTGTCAGACAGGGTGGTAGGTATGTATTTCCTTTCTACAGATGAAAAAATAGGTTTAAAGTAGAAGGAGGACAACTGTCAAAGAATAGGATTAACGCACAGCTCAGACTTCTGATGTCCAAATGAGAAGATCACAGTGTGCCTCATAATTCCACAGTATAATTTAGTCGGCGGGAAATAGTGTTTTTCTACATTTAGAAGAAAAAGTATCTTCATTTTTCCTATTCCTACTTCTCAAGAGTAAGGCCCCAAGCTTTCTGGAAGAAGTCATTAAACAGCTACAATTTCATTATGTCAACGCTTTGTTTGCACAAACCTTTTTTTTTTTTTTAAACCAAGAGCATCAGATAGGCATTTCGTTTCTCAAATAAATGTGTGGCTTGGTATATTTTATTTTGGATTTTGTGTAATAATCAATTTTATTGAAGTAGGTATACAGAAAGTGTGCACATAAAAAATTCAGTTCGATTAATTTTCACAAAATGAACACACCTACATAACAAGTTTTTAGATAAAGAAATAGAATGTGACCAGGGTCCCAGAAGTCCTTTTGTGTCCATCCTATCACTAACCTTCTCCCAAGGTTAACAATCATCTCAAAATTAATATAATAATTAGTTTTGTCTGTTTTTGAACGTCATATAAATGGAATTACATGCATTTATTTATTACTGTTTAGACCGTCTCTCATTCAACATTATATTTATGAATTTTATTTATATAGTTGCATGTGGTTATAGTTTGTTCATTCTCATTGACATGTAGTATTCCACAATTTATTTATGTATTCTACCATTGATAGGCATTCATTGATTCCTTTTTTTTCTTCAGTTTTTGACAGGAAAAATGCAGCTATGAATATGTCTATGTATCTTTTTGGCAAATATGTGGGGGTCATTTTGGAATTATTCAGATTCATTGACTACATTTTTTATTTAAATGGAACTTAAAGTATATTATTTCTCTTTTTAGTGTGTATTTCTTTATTAGATGTTTGGTTAATACTCATGAACATCCACTTTACATACTATGTTACATTTTTCCCTAACAGTATTTCTAGTGATTACCTCAAGAAATGGCAAAGCCTAAAGTTCCTTGAACATGTTACTTACCATATGTTATAAAACTTCAACAAGTAATCAAATAAGCTGTCAATATCGACTTCTATGGATGTATGTATGGCTGACTAGGTTCACAACCAATGAAAAGAACTAGATAATATTTATCTTTTAAAAATCTTAAATGTGTTGACAAATAGGCTAGAATAGACTATAAGGAGTTCTCAGTTCAAAAACTAAAGGGGAACATGTGGAGACGAGAGAATATTGATGCTACTTGCATCTTGAGGGAGTATACTGAATCCGGTGAACAGGAGCTTTGACATGCACAGCCTTCTGGGGCTGGGAGGAAGGAGATAAAACCCAGGGCCTAAAGAGAGTGTAAAGCTCGGACTCAGAGGGTACACCTTCAATGGAAGGATGAACTAGAAATAACCCTTATCTTCCAGGGAAATGCACAGATAATTCCCAAAAAGTAGGAGAAGAAAAACACGACAAAGTTATCATTAAAAAATATCCTTATACTAATCCACAAAGCAAAGCTCCATGAGTTACAAAGGAATGGTATCAGACAGACCACACAGTTTAGAAACCAACAACAAAATAATAACCAGAAATATCCCATATTTAAAAATAAAGAACTATACTTCTGAAAGATCAATTGTTTAAAGAAAAAATTATAACAAATTAGACAATATTTAGAACTAAACTATAATGAAGATTCTACATATTAAAACTTTTGGTATGCAGCTAACACAATAATAAGAGAGATATATAACCTTTGTTGCATCTTTTAGGAATTAAAAAAGGCTACATATTAGTGAACAAAAAATTTAACTTAAGGAATTAGAAAAAGAAAAGCAAAATAAATCCAAAGAAAGATGAAAGTAAGAAGTAATAAAGATAAAAGCAGAAACTAAAAATCAGAAAATAAACTTACAATAGTGAAAATTAACAATTTCAAAAGTTGGTTCTTTGAGGTCATTAATTAAATTGATAAACCTTTGATAAAAATGATAAAGGTAAAAGACACACAAATAAACAATATTAAGAATGAAAAAGGAAACATAGCTGCAGATACTACAGACAATAGAAAAGGATATTATGAATGACTTTATGCTAATAAATGTTAAAACTTAAATACAATAGACAAATTCCTAGAAAATTATAACTTACCGAAACTAACTCAAGAAGAAATGAAATGCTGAATACTTCTAAAGAAAATGACTTAATGATTAAAAACCTTTCTACATGAGAGATAATAATAGATTCCTCTTTAAAACCTCTATGTTTTGTGGTAATTTGTCACACAGTAACAGAAAACCACAACAATATTTACATTTGTTATAAGGGTCTCTAGGTAATTTTGAACACAGACTAGATATTTACTGATATTAAGGAATTATTATTAATTTTAGATATAATTCAGGTATGTTTAAAACAAGTCCTTGTCTTTTAGAGATACATTTTTAAGAATGTATGGATGAAATGATATAAAATTTGGAATTTCCTTTAAAATAATGAAGTAGGTAGGGGTCACATGAAACAAGACTGGCCATGGTTGATTATTGATGGAGACGGATGGTTGGCATAGCGATCCATTATCTCATTTTCTTCATTTTTGTGTTTGAAATTTTTTTTGTAACAGGTTTTTTTAAGTTCCCAGGAATGAGAACCATTACTTAACATATGTTTTATAAACATTCTTTTGATCTATTCAATAGTTAATTTAAAAAATTTAAAAGTGAATTCAATATTACCAACATAAATTTGATTCAACTTCTTTGATAATCTGGATACTTCTCATATTTACTTTTTAGGGGAAGTTTCATCTTTGAAGACACTTTGAATACTTTTTCAAATGAAGTGGGTATTAAGAAAAAATTATGTATACTGTTACTAAAGCATCGTATAGCAAATCATTTTACTGGTATGAAAAATCCCCACTCCCCACCCCCATCTTCTCACCAAGCCTGAATCCTTCAGTCCAAACTCCACCTCTTCCTAGGATACACTAACAACAATTTTGTATACAATTTTCTATCTCACTTTCCCTGCTATGTACCCACTAGAATGCATGTCACCTCACCCGCTTCAGAAGGACTTCATTATATCTGTGTGCATGGTCCTAGCAGAGTACCCAGCCTGTGGTTCATGTTCAATAAAGAATGTTCCTCCAGCTCCTGCCACCATCACTGGCTTATGGTGAGACTTGAAGGAGATGAAAGTAATAGCCTTAGAAATAGAATGTCTAATTGTACAAGATTCTCTGCCCCTAGAAAGCAGGGAGGAAGTTCTCATCTTTCGAAAGAGGCTTCTTTGCGCGGAAGAGGCTCCTTCCCTGAATCCACTACCACAAGAAAATGGAGTGTTTCTTTGTTTCTTTACTCACTAGTCAGGCCTCCCTAGCATGGGGTGGAGAGGCTAGACAATGAGGGCGAAGCCCTGGCTTGCTGCCAGTCACACCATGTCTGTCTCCGAGGTATGACAGTCAATTTAATTAATTCAGAAGGGGCATGGCATGAGCTCCTGGGAAGAAGTTAGATCACGTGTAAGAGCACAAAATAATGGAGATTTTCTGTGTGGGCTCACTCAATTTAGGGTATCTTCTTAAGTAGCTCAAATACTAGCTGGAAATACTACAAATCTCAACTTCCCTCATTCCTTTGCTCTTGATTAGGTAAGAGGAGTTTGAGAATTTTTTTTTTTTTTTAATTTCTGCTTCTTTTGCCCTTCCATAGGCAAGAGAAAACAAAACGATGGATTATTATGCTTCACAGAAGCATGGAATAATTTCAGTTAAATTTGAGATTGGTGTTTTTAATATGTCAGTTTGTCCTTTTAAATTCATTTCTCTATACAAACCAAGAAACAAAAGAGGTTTTGGAATGAATCTCAAAGTTGCTGAATAACCAGTCATATTGGGTGGATTTAAAAAGCCCACAATAGTACTAGACCTACCAGGTAGAATCACTTCATAAGGTATAAAAATGTCTAACCACTGTACACCTGAAACTAATATAAGTGAATGTCAATTCTAATTGAAAAATAAATAACAAATAAAAAAGCTGCTATTGAGTGATGGGCTACATAGCTTGTTTTTTAGCTGTTTGGATGAATTTTTAGGACTTTTCCTTTGTCGGGAAGACCTTTGTTTTTCTACATGGTATAAGTACGATTAATTCAAGAGTTTCACACTCAGGACCAGCTGAAGGACAATTTTATATTTTAATACATTTAAGGCCCTAGGTCCCCTTCTTTCCTTCCTGCACTTGTGACAGCTCCATTCCTCATACCCTCCTGTGTGACTCTGGGCAAGTCCTCCCATCCTTCCTAGAACACAAATATACAATTTAGTCACCCCCAGTTGATAGGAACCAACAATGCATCCTTATAGCTCAGAAATGTCATGATAGCGTCCAGATAGGACCTCCCCATTCTAGTCTCGAAGATCAATTTACTCTTTAAACCAATAATCCCACTTCATCAGGGGAATGTATCACATGTACTTTATACAATTTACTTGGCAGTAGGAGATATTTTATAAGGAATGTGTTATAGGGCTATATACATGTCGACAAATTCTGTTTTCTTTTACTCAGTAGGGAATTGGCGTTTCTTTAAAAATTGGAGGGAAGGACAACCTCTCTTCCTGCCCATTTCCAACCATCTTTGCTCTCTGGGTCTCCTTTGTCAGGTTACTCAGCTAAAGAATTACTGGCTCTCTATACGCAATGTGACCAGATCTCGCCCATTTGTGAGTGTGCTTCTTAGACACAGGAGAAATAGGAGCCACTCATGCTAAGAATGGTTGCTTTCATTTCCATTTCTACTATGGCTTGGTTAATTTGTGTTTTCTTCCCTCAATAATTTATTTTGGTTAGTGAACAGGTCACACGATGAAGAAATTCATATGGCCTGAAATGGTGAGTGAGTGTGCATGAGCGTGCATGTGAGTGTATGTTATTAAGGTAATTTAGAAAAAACACATTTGCAAGATAAATCAGTAAGAACCTGGAATGGATGTCTTGTAACTAGGTTTCGTGTTGTATTAAACATCTATTACAATCACATACTTGTTGGTGGCTAGCTGAATTCAAAAGCAAAACATGTATAAAACAGACTAATAGGATCCTTTCTCAGATTCTGGAGAACAGGTTGCATTTCATCAAAGGAAGCCTGGCTCTGTTGCAAGAATGGCTTGCTCACTCAGCTGATGAATTAGTTGTATTAACATGCCAGAAACAAAACAATCTGGGGATGATTTCTATAAAACTTGATGTTTCACCCAAATGTGATTAACAAGAATTTTTGCCTTGCTACTATGAAATAACTCAGAGCCAGAGGTTGAGTTAATCAGAGCTAATCTTTTGTCCACATTTGAAGAAAGGAGTCAGTTGATTTTCCTTCCTTTCTGCATAATAGTTTTTGTTTTTCCAGTTTGAAGATTTTTTTTTTTTTTTAGTGAAGATCAGAGCTGGAACCTACTAGATTAGAGGTTAATTTTGGAATGCAAGGTACTCAAGGGGATCAACAATTATGCAAATTTTGTAACAAAATAGTTATTAGATATTAGATAGCTACCGAACTTTAAAGCTGTGGTGTAGCAGGTCAGAAGTTATAAACATAGCCTTGCCTTTATTCTTTGAGAAGTATTAGAGGATTGTGGTAAAATACACACGTTGTGGGCATCAGAATGATTGAAAGGTTTAACACTGCCTCCATCACTTTAGGTTTAGTGGGAACTGAAGCTATTTGCTGGACACCTTTATGCCTCAATTTCCCATCAATAAAGAGAGATAAAGATACCTACCAACCTCACTGAGAAATGGAACAAGATAATTTAAACAAAGCTCCTAGCACAAAGTACTCAACAAGTGGTAGTTATTCCTACTAGCTGCTTAAATATTCCGTGGGCATAATTATGCTTTAGTTGATAATGAAGATCATGCACCAAATCAGAAGAAATAATAAGAATTTATCTTATTCGA
Organism: Pteropus medius; assembly: GCF_902729225.1. Lineage (NCBI taxonomy): Eukaryota > Metazoa > Chordata > Mammalia > Chiroptera > Pteropodidae > Pteropus > Pteropus medius. The sequence continues at coordinate 24,549,033 of NW_024340696.1, read as the reverse complement.
ATTAGTATTGTCAAAGTGTTAATACATAAATTGTCTCCATAATTTACAATGCCTTATCCATAAATAACTTAGTAGTTATTTAAAAAACAAACAGACCATTTATTGCATCTGAGACAACTGAGGTACAAGAAGCTTTCTGATTACATGATTATTTGACTACCGTAAGCTGACTCAGAAGGTGTCAAAACAACTTAGTGTTTGGGTACAGAACATGATTTCTATTTTCAATATCTTAATCCTTTTGACCTCATTTTCTCTACCAACAAAGGTTTGAGATAAAAGCAGCAGGGAAGGCAATTACTTGCCCTTTCCTGCTTCTCCACTAAATGGAGGAGCCAGGATTAAAAGATGAATCTTTTAGAAACCAAAATATGTGCATTTAATTCCTATACTATACTGCTTCCCAAGTTAGGGATAAAGACAGAGAAGTAATATGGTACAGGGACAAAATGTGTGGCTTCTTGGAACCCACTCTGAGTTTGAATCCAGCTCTGCCACATGTGCTATAAAACCCTAGGAAGATTACTTAATCTCTCTGTGCCTGAGCTTTCTTATCTAGAAAATGAGAATGGAAACAATACTTGCCTATAAATTCATGAGAGAATTAAATATCTTAATACATGCAATCCACTTAGAACAGCACCTGACCTATCACAAGCAGTCATTACCTGTTATTTACCTTGATGGACATATTCCTTTGGGAAACATCCTAAAGTTTTGGCTTTTTCTACACCTATTTGTTATTAGATCTAGGGACACTGTCTCGTTTGCAACACATTTTTTACTTTTCCTAAAAATCAGGGGATGTACCTTTTATCTCTTATGAACTGACTACTTCAAACACTATTCATAAATAGCTTTACCTCCCTCCTATTTCACAGGGATTTCTAGGGGTTGAAGGAGATATTTCTAAATCAAATTATATCTCCTTAAGGACTGTAAGTATTAAGTTATTTATCTTTGGGCAATGGTTACAAAATCACAAAGCTTTAAAAAAATGGGTTATTGGAACTGCTTTGTAAACTGCTGAGGACTATAAAATTGTAAGGTAAACTCTAACCCAGGGAAGTTGAATCTTAAGTTAGCATTTGAGGCAAAAATTAAAGATGTTTAAATTACTCTCGAACATCTGTTAGCCTACAGAACAGTTCTATTGTTCAGTAAATCCACTATAGCCACTTTTTTCTCTAGCTTTGGAACACATCACATTCCTTCCATTGAACACCAGATGAACTAGTTGATTTGTATTTGAGCCAATTTTGTGAGAAAAACATGTACAACATAAATCAAGCAGTTTATATACACTGTCTCATTACGCCTCACAGTGACCTTATTGTATTCATATTCCCTTGTTACCCATGAAATACTGAGGCAAAACAAAGCAAATGACTTGCCTGTGGTCACCAACAGGTAATCTGTGGAGCAGAATTTTGATCTCAGTTCTCTTGGACACCGAGGCCCCTATTTTCTCTCTACAGCATGTCCCCTCTGCCTAGAGTCCCTTTGGTATGGCACTGAAGGATATAAATTGTCCTCTACTCTGCTCAAGACTGCTGAGCAATCTATTAGAGGAAATGTTGAGTTTAGAGCTCCTCAGCTCAAATTGAATACAGAGAAGTTGGAGGAAGTCCAGAGAAGATAAAGGAACCCATTTGAAAGAAGTCCCAGGAGGGAGTCGGTTTAAGAGTGGAAAGATTTAGAGAGAGACATAAAGGACGTTACTGACTCCACTGGGTTTTAAAGCCATAAATAAGTTATGCAGGGACACCAGGAAGAATCAACTCTGTGGTTATGTGGCTTGGTTGCAGCTCTCCTTGAAGATGGGCTGGATGGGAGTCTCCCAGAAGAGTCCTTTCCATCCCATGGTTCTAAGAATCCACCCAGGACATCACTAATAAGCATAGCAAAGCCAGAGAGACTTTGGCTGAGGCCAGCTAGAGATACCACTCGGCTGATCCCTGAAATGCCTCTCTAAAGGAGGACCAGACACTACTGTCTTCCTCTCGTTTAATGATGGAGAATGAGGCCCAGACACTCAATGTGCAGGAAAAGCGACTATTCAATGGACATTTTTGCTGGACAAGTGGCCCCAAGGGTGCTAGCTTTACACATCAGTTTCCCATGCAGGGCTCCAAGGACATCAGTGAGAGTGTCAATGCCTACCCTCCGGCCTGGAAGAAGTGCACAGAGGGTACCTAGGGACCTTGCACCTGTGGCAGTACTCAGGGTATAATCAGGAGAATGTTCCTGATGGTTGGTGCCACCTACCTGTGGCTGCAAGAGCAGCCCATCGCCTCTGTACAAATTAGCCTGTGAAAGAAACCAATTTACTCAAATTGCTGGTCCACAATAAAGGCAGGATCCTTTCTCTTTTTTAGGGATTCTTTTTCTTTTCATTGCTTTTTAAAATGATTATATATATAACATAGTTAATATAAAATTAAAAAATTAAAAAACAGAAAGATGTATAAAATAAGATAAACTATTTTTTCCTTATAACTCAGATATACAATAGTCTGATATGAATAGTAACAATAATAACGATGGAATAGCTTATGCGCCAGGTGCCGTTCTAAGGACTTAATCTGCATTATCTTGCTTAATGAAAGCAACACTGCACAGGAAATATTTGACACGTCCTCCAGAGGGTAGATGAAAAGTAGGAGAAAAAGAATTAGTATTAAATTTAGCCAAGGAAGTATAAGATTTGTACACTGAAAACTATAAAACATTGCTGAAAGAAATTAAAGAAGAACTAAATAAAGGAATGACATCCCCCGTTCATGTATTGGAAGACTTAATGTTGTTAAGATGGCAATACTAGCCAAAGCGATGCACAGGTTCATTATAACCCCAGTAAAAATCCCAATGGTCTTTTTTGAAGAAATGGAAAATATAATCATAAAATTCATATGAAATACTAAGGGAGCCCAAATAGCCAAAACATACTTTAATGTATGGGAATTATGAAAAAGGAGAAACAAAGTTGGAAGACCCACACTTCCTGATTTCAAAAGTTACCAGAAAAAGAAAGTTATTAGTAATCAAACAGTGTGTGGTATTGACCTAAAGATCAAAGGAATAGAATTGAGAATCCAGAAATAAACACATATGTCTATGGTCAATTGATTTTGATAAAGGTGCCAAGCCACTCGATAGGAAGAAAATATCCTCTACAACACATAAGGCTGGGACAACCAGATATCTGCCTGCGAAAGACTGAAGTTGGACCCCTACCTTGTAATATATACAAAAATTTACTCAAAATGGATCAACAAGCTAAATATAAGAGTTAAAACCATAACACTCTTAGAAGAAAATATAGGGGTAAATTTTCATGACCTTATATTTGGCAATTGATTCTTAGATATGACACTAAAAGCACAAGCAACAAAATTAAAAATAGATGAATTAGACTTCATCAAAATTAAAAACTTTTGTGCATCAAAGGACACTATCAAGAAAGTGAAAAGACAACCCACAGAATGTGAGAAAATATTTGAAAATCCTATACCTGATAGGGGTCGTCCATGATCAGAATATATAAAGAACTCTTACAACTTAACAACAAAAAGACAACCCAATTTAAAAATAAACAAAGGACTTAAATAGACCTTTCTCCAAAGAAAGTATATAAACTATCAACAAACACATGAAAAGATGTTCAATATTATTAGTCATTGGGAAATGCAAATCAAAACAACAAGATTCCACTTCCTACCCATGAGGAAAGCTATAATTTTTTTGTTTTTTGTTTTTTTTACAAAACAGAAAATAACCAGCGTTGTCAAGGATGGAGAAATAGGAATGCTCGTATGTTGCTGGTGAGAATGTAAAATGGTATAGCTGCTATAGAAAGCAGTTTGGCTATTCCTCAAAAAGTTAGATATAGCATTACCATATGACCTAGCAATCTCTCTCCTGGGTATATACCCAAAAGAACTGAAAACAGATATTCAAAGAAAAACTTGTCCACGAATGTTCATAACATCCCTGTTTGCAATAGTCAAAAGTTGGAAATAAGCTAAATGTTCATCAGCTGGTGAATGTATAAACGAATTGTGGCATAGTCATTCAACGGAACATTATTCAGCCATAAAAAGGAATGAACCGATACATGCCACAACATGGATTAACCTCAAAAACATTAAACAAAGTGAAAGAAACCAGACACACAGGCCATATACTGTATGAATCAATTTATATGAAATTTTTAAGAATTTGTGAATCCACAGAGACAGAAGGCAGGTTACTGGTTGCCAGAGGCTGGGAGAAGAGGAAATTGAATAGTGACTGGCTTTATGGGTATGGAGTACCCATTTCCACTTCTTTTGTGTTGATGAAAATATTTTGGCATTTGATAGAAGTGGTGGTTGTACAACATTGTAAATGTACTAAATGCCACTGATTGTACACTTTAAAATGGTTAATGTTAAAGTACATTTGATGACTTAGATATTTTCATAGTCTTCATTAAGTAATAAAGCAGGTTATAAATGAAATTTTAAAAATTAAAAAAATATAAATGAAACAAAAGCAAAAGAGGATGAGGAAACAAATTAGCAAAGGAAACCAAGAGAGAGAGAAGAAGAGGCAGGGAAAATGAGAGTGGGAGAGTGAGAAAAGGAGGAGGAGGAAAAAGAGGATTAGGAGAAAAGAAATATGAGACAAGAGCAAAATTTTTAAGTTGGGTAATATCAAGTGCCAGTGGGGGCTGGGCAGAAAAGAGTGCTCTCCTACATGGCTGGTAGGAGCGTAAGCTGCCGCAGCCACTTTGGAGAATAATTGATCAGTAGTTAATAAAATTAAAACGGGCATACTCAGTAATGTACAGCATGGAAATTATAGTTAATAATACTTTATTGCATCTTTGAAAGTTCCTAAGAGTAGATCTTAAAAGTTCTCATCACAAGAAAAAAAATTTGTAACCACGGCAACAGAAGTTAGCTACTTATTGTGGTGATCATTTCACAATATATACAAATAGTGAATGATTATGTTGTACACCAGAAACTCATATGTTATATGTCAATTATACCTCAATATAAATAAATAAAATGAATATACTTAGAGTTCCACTTCTGGTGGAACTTAGGGATATCATCACATACGTGCCCAAGAAATTGTGCACACAGCATTTGCTTGTAATATCAAAATATCATAAACAACCTAAATAGTTAAGAGATGGATACACTGTGATATACTACTAACACAATAATATTACGCAGTAGTTTAAAAAAAATGATTATACATACATATGCACATATACATGAAAAGAGAAATGACCTCCAAGTTATTGTACTGTCTGAAAAAGAGAGCTGACAAATATAGTTTGATGGCACACAATATACACTAGTATATGACATTATATTAATATATTACTTGTATAATAAAAAATTTATAATAAACAGAAAATGAGGATATGGAGAAAAATAACTGTACGCAGGGATTTAAAAATAAAAGAAGCATGGAAGAAAGAAAGAGAGAAGGAAGAAAAAGAAAGAGGGAGGGGAGAAAGAAGAAACAAGGGGGTGTGGTGAACAAGCCAGGTTGGAGTCATGTCTGGAAGTAAGGGTGATTAACCAGCAAGTACATAAACCTCAAGGGTTGAAGCCAGGGGAAGAGCAAGTTGACAGCAAGGGGAAGGAAAAAGGAAGATCCTGGAAGCCTCAAATTAAAGCTTTCCCAAGGTAAGTGGATTGAATGAGACCTGGTTTAGTACTTAACCTGCTCCTAGCTCTTCACCATAAATATTTCTCACATTACAGTTGCAACCTGAGTTGTGCCAGCTGAATTGACTGTGTTTCTGTCTAGCCACTGAAGTGTAGTCAAGAGAATATCCCCAAGGACCTGAAGGGATGAAGACTATGGATCTCAGACACACAGTCTTTGAAGCAGAAATGCAGCTGCAAGTCCGAGGGAGCCCTAGACCTGGGGCTTATCTGTGGTACACCATTTCATTAGAGTTTTTGTCTCATGGAGACTCTGCAATGAAGATCAAGGCAGGGACATGTATCTGAAGGATTAAGAAAGAAAAAAATCAGAATGCAACAGGGCAGCAATATTTAGCACAAAAATTTATCAAAGGGACTACACTGCATGTACTAAAATGCTGAATGTCTGAAAACATATACAAGTTATATTAATTACCATCAACTTAACAGCTTAAAATAACACACGTTTATTATCTCACAATTTTGTTGGGTCAGGAGTCTGAGCACAACCTAACTAGGTTGTCTGCTTAGGATTTCACAAACCCAAAATTAAGATATCCTCTGGTCTGCATTCTCATCTGGAGGCTTGACTAGGGAAGAATCTATTTCCAAGGTCATTTAGATGGTTGACGGAAGTCATTTCTTCGTTTGTAGGACTGAGGACCTTGGCTTCTTGCTGGCTGTTAGGTGGAGGTTGCTTTCAGTTATTAGAGGCTACCTACAGTTCCTTTCCAGGTAGACTTCTCCAACATGCCAGTACTTCATCAAGGCAGAAAGGAAAGTCTCTAGGCAGTGGTCCCCAACCTTTTTGGCACCATGGACCAGTGCTCTTTTGAGAATCTAATGCCTAATGATCTGAGATGGGGCTGAGGCGGTGATGCTAGCACTGGGGAGCGGCTGCAAATATAGATGAAGCTTTGCTCACTGGCCCACCGCTCACTTCCTGCTGTGTGGCCCAGTTCCTAACAGGTCAAGGACCAGTACTGGCCCGTGGCCCTGGGGTTTGGGGACTACTGCTCTAAAGAGCATCTACTAGCAAGAGTCTTTTGTAATGTGATGTTATCACAGGAGTGACATCCATCAGCTGTACTATATTTATTATTTACAAGCACATCACAGGTCTTAACTGCACTCAAGGGGAGGGGACCCCACAAAGGGGTGAACACCAGGAGGCGGTGGGAATCATGGGGCCACCTTAGAGTGGCATATCTTTTTCTTGCTTCTGAGTTTCTTAATTAAAACTAACCATGAATATAATCCTTAAAAAATTATTTTTTCATAATGTACATGATGAAATAAGCAGTAAAATCTAAACCCAGAGTACATTTAACATCAAAGCTTGTGACCTCCTCACTTCCCTAGCTGTATTTCAAAGATATATGTATACATCGTGGACTGTATTTGCAACATTTCTGAGTAAATCCCTAGGATGAAGAATAAGAGCAAGGGCCTGGGAGCAGAGTGGTTTCTAGCCACAAATGGGGTGTAAGAATATAAGTATTTTTTGACCCTCAGTTCCAGCATCAATTAAAGGTTACTTTTATCATTTATATTCATTACTTTTGCAGTTATTCTGGGGACCGAAAGAGACATTGATTACTTAATAAATATTTGTTCCTAGCATCATTGTCACCAACATGATTATACAAAATGAAAGTGAGGGTGTTGAGAAAAGGGAGGGGATGGAAATCCTTGAGTAAGCTGTGTGTTTCACTGGCCCCTCACCTGCTACTGTATGGCTTGATACCCAAAACAAAACAAAACAAAACAAAACTTCACTAATTTCATAGGAGGAAAAACGTGTTTGACGTTTGCCTTAAATTGCATACAATTGGCTTATTACTGATTTGAACTTCTTTTTGATCATTTGTATTTTAATGTTTTCCTTGTATAATTGTCTATGCTCATTTTTGAGTTGTTCATTGATTTGAATCAAGATATCAGCCTTTCTCTGTCCTATACACCCCAATAGTCCCATCCTCCTGGTCATCTATCTCATTTTGTTTATAGTGTGGGAGTGGGGTGGGAGGGGGGAGGTGTGGGGGGAGTGAGATACACCGTTGCTTTTCATTCCAGTAGTCATCCCATAGCTGTCTAGTATAATACCGAATACCAGGTTTATTTTACAACCATGAGCGGTGCTCTTTTGGGGAAACCTGTCTTTGCAAACTTTGTCCTCAGCGGCCGCTAGGTTTATCAGCAGTCCTGCGACCCGGTGGCCACTCCGCCTGCTCCCTGGAGGCTGAGACTGGGGCTGCCTGGCCCCGCGCTGCAGCCGCCGCCCCCACCCTACCCGTTGCGCCCCGGGACGCGCGTCCGTGCCTGGCCCCCGCCCGCGCCACTGCGCCGCTCGGGAGCTGGCTACCGTCACGGTGCGCCCGAGCACGGGGCGGACGCCGGCCGAGTGGGCTGTGAGAAGCGCGCGAGCCGGGCGCTGGGGGCTTCCGCGCCGGCCAGCCGGGCCCAGCGCGCTGAGCTGGGAAACTTCTGCGGGTGCGAGGCCGGAGCGCTGTGCAGGGCCGGGGAAGGAAAGGTAAGAGGGGGACCCTGGCAGCACCGTGGCCGCCACCTTCCCGGAGCTGTCCGCACCGTGGCACCTCGCAGCGCCGCGGTCAACTTTGCTGGAGCGGCTTCTGTCCTGGCCCCGCCCTAGGGTAGGGGCTGCGAGACCGCCGACCCCCGAGAGCTCCTGTTCTTCGCCGCCCTGTTTTCCGCGCTGTCTGCGCCGCCGCTCGGCTCCCGGCCGCGCTCAGGCCACTGCGAGCCTGGGGTCCCCGCGGCGCCACTCGAAGCTCGGAGGACTGAGGGTCCGCTACTGCGGGTTTGGCGCGCGCACGGCCCTGGGGACTGGAATCGTCCGCCCTAGAGGCCGATCTTCCCCCAGATCTTCTTTTGGTCGCACTCTTGTCCCAGGTGCCTTTGGAGCCCAAAGAAAAACGCCGGATTTTCGAGAGAGGAAAGCTGGTCCAAGGGGTCCTGAGAGCCTTAAGTTTCACCTTTGGGAAATCGTGCAGCGACTGGGAGTTTCCTGTCTTTCGTCGTCTGCAATGGGCCTGACCAGGGTTGGGGGCGCCGATCTGGGGCACTAGAAAGCTGCTTCGTCAAAGGTCACGCTGACCTGTTTTCTCTATCTGGGGATTCCTCTGCCACCTCCCACTCTCCCACCCCCACCCCCCCAAAAAAAGGAAAGAGAAAGAAAAGAGGAAAAGAAATTTGAAAATCATTAAATTACTTCATTACCAGGGTCGAGTACAGAGATATAATACATACTGAGGGTCTGTATTTTGGGAAAAGATTAAAGAATTAAAAATGCAGTAATAAGGTTATGGCAAAAAAATTTGTTTGTTTTGCAAGAAGTGAAAATTTTCTATATGTAAATAATAAATGGAAATGTAGAATTAGAAGGCCACTTTTGAACATAATTTGATTTAGTAAACTTTTAGAATGCAACAATCTTCCTTCCCGACTTTTCACCCTAACTCTGGTAGTTAGGTTTTTTGAATTTGTAAGTTTACACATTGCAATTGAATATTATGGCAACCTTAAAAAATTATTGCTCTCTGTTCATACTAAAGTTTAGTGGCTATTTTCTTTTCTATTATTTTTAACACTAGGGACTGTTGCATGAACATATCCCTGATGTACAGTAAATTGGCATTACTTGTGGCAATAGAAAAACAAACAAGAACTACATGAAACAAAATATAAACAAAACAAAAATTGGATCTCTTTACATACTTTCAAAATAAAGAGATCTGGCTGATCTCGGATGCTCTTTAAGAGTCTTTCCTTCCCTGAGAGACTATCTCTTTAAGAGTCTGGGATACTAATATTAATTGAAATCTACAGTAAGACATCCATCCTTAAATTTTATATATACATATACAGGAGATATAGTTGAGTTTCTTTAACCTCATCAGTCTCTCAAAATAGCTGAGTCATTGTGCTTCCTATGCTTCTAAATGGTGACATTCTACGCCATTAAATAAAAATGTGTCACGGGGAACCAAAATCCCATGCTTCATACCACAAGATTGACTAAATAGGGTTGACACAGTGGAGGATTCACGCCTGTGTATTTTGCAGTTGTCTCCAGGAAAGATCAAGAATGGTTATGAAGCATTTCCTGTAGTATGTGAGCATAACAACACGTAAGCAACATAGGAGGCAAGAAGTTTCAAAACCGCTTTTGAAAATATCCATGATAGATATGCAGGCCTGCAAATCGCAATTAAAATCATTTTCTTTAATTATGGTTATTGGTCAGCTGGGATGATGAGATATAGAGAGTAAATAAGAATTTACCAAAGTGTATTCAATCAATAAGTAGATTTTTTTAAAGGAAAAGGGAAAATGTTTCTGTCATCTAAATGTTACAACAGGCATTTTCTAAATTAAATAAATAATCAAAGTTGCTGACTTAAAGTCCCTGTAGTAATGCTGGATCCTCCTCCAACCCAGAATTCAGAGATTAATTCACACTGACCAAAGTAAGACCTTCACATTTTGTGTTCTTCAACAGACTAATATCCTCTAGTGATTCTCATATACACTCTAAATTGAAGGAGGGGGGATTTAAGTTCTAGATAAATGAGCAACTGGCTGAGCCTATGGAAGAATCATCATCTCTCTGAGCCTCATTTTCCACTCTGAACAACGCTGATAATACTATTTATGTTGTTGAGTTGTTGTGACCCCTAAATGGGTTAGTGTATGTGCCTGGCACATAGTAAGAGCACAACTAATCGTATTTCTGTCTTCTGTAGTAGGTGTTTGTTTATTGACTAAACAAACTATAGGATGAACAATAGGTTACAGCTTTAATTTTTAATTTCAAAAGCGATGTGGCAAAACCTTGATAATTGTTGAATCTGGGTAATGGGTATATGGGGGTTTATTATATATTATTTTCCTGTTTTTGTATATGTTTAAAATTATTCATCAGAAAAAAATTTAAGTGTGAATTATTTGAAAAAAACACACATTAGAACCTATATTTCTAATCTCGCATTTTATTTTAAGTTGCAATTTTTAAGATTTTCCTATATGTACTGGAAGGATAAACACAATTATCCTTATATAGATATAGATATATATGGATATATATAGATATAGATATATCTATATATATGATATATATGGACATATATATCATATATATATGGATATATATATGATATATAGATATATATGGATGTTTGGGTGGGGAATAGAACTGGAGAACAATCCACATGATCTTCAACTTTTGTGGAATTTTTTTATTATAACAAAGATCCAAAAATATGACAGTGTTGATGTTTGTTAATTCTAGTTGTTGGACTCATGGATTTTTATTATATTCTTTGAAATATTTGATTTGAAAAATTTCAAATTAATATAAAATCATCTTATTGTTTTAAAAAAATTATTACAAAGAATGCAAATATAGATATATACCAAAAAAGTAAAAGTAGTACCCCACCATCCAGAAATAACCATCCTTAACATTAAGTGATGATTGTTCTGTACGTCTTTCTTTCCATTTATAAAAATAGAAGAGTGCAGACCATTAATATATAATGTGCTACTCTAGAGACACATATGTTTTTGGTATGTTCGTTTGTTTTTGGTCTTTGATAGAAGTTCTAAAAAACAAGCTTGTTTGCATTTTGATTTTTAAGACTTTAGACTGTCTTTTAAATGTAGCATTTATTTAAAACTTTAGTATGCAATAACTGATTTTCAATGAGTTTTAAGTAGTTTAAGTTTATTTACAAATAAGATGTACTTTTAGCTATTTAAAATAGATCTCATAATTTGAAACTAGGCTTAATATTATTTCAACATTTGAATTTCATTAAAATGCAAGCTCCATGAGGGCAGGCATTTATTGAATTATTGCATATATTAATTAATATTTTTCTGGCCATTTGAAAGTTAATGGACAGTTAATTTTGTTATAATGCTTGTTTTGAAAACAAGCATCATTCCAGTGCAATTGAAATATTGGAATAACTTGAGCATAACATGAATTTTGCTCTTGCTTATGCATGACTTACTTAGTAGGAACACCAAGTGAATGTATTAGACTATAACCACCTGACCTGACCATGTAGGAATGCACAAAAAGCACACACACACACACTTCAAATATTTACCAGCTACCTTGGTTCACCACATGTTATCCTGCAAGATTGTGGTATGCTATTCTTTTGCACTTGTGAACTTTTCTATATAAAAACACACTCATTCAACATCCCAACGATGTCTAAGCAGCTTGATTCAAAAATAATAAATAGTGTACGCAAAAGGAAAGCTTAAATACTGAAGAGAAGCTTGAGATAATGAAACGTTTTGAGAGGATTAAGAAAATAGTGATATTTCCTGAGCAACAGGAACAAAAGAATGAATAATCCACACGGGATCATGACAGGCAACACCACAAAAATAAAAAATCTCTATGGCTGGGAAAACTGCATGTATTGCAAAGTCAATAACAACAAAGCTGAAAAAATTGAAGAAATGAAAAGATTGTTGAGCATGTGGATTTACTACCAAACAGTGAACAATCTGAGCTCCTTTCTCTATAGAAACACTATAAAAGAAATTGCAACACCCTGCAGAAGTGCACCTTTTAGCACTAGCAGTGGCTGGTTTGGTGGTTTCAGACATTACGGACCCTGGTGTATGGTCCACCTGGTTATTTAGCCAGAAAAAAAAAAAAAAAAAAAGAGAGAGAGAGAGAGAAAAGAAAAGATTATAGCTAATTAGCTAGAACACATGAACTTGTTAGATGTGTTTTCCAGGAAGGAACATGAGAACCTTAACTAAAATAAACATGGAAAAAGTAAGTTCATTTGCTGAATATAGGTCACTTGGAGGAGAGGGAAATGAAGGTGTCTACCTTTGGCTCATATCTAGAAAAGACTGTTTAATGTATCCATGGATCCACTTCTCTTGCATCTTTCATCAAGAATCTCTGGTGAACTTACTGCATAATGTAATAGCAGCCGTTCCAAAGTAAATGGCTTCCTGCTTGTCCCCTTAGCCATTTCTAGGAATTGGAAAAGTCAGAACTTGAAGCAGAGCATGGATTTTGTTTAAAGCAATCGAACGACAAGCTTGAGAAAGAGAGGTTTACTGCTGTTTCTTTAAATCAAGAATTATAGGGCGCTGAGTGATTCAACATAGGGCACACCTTCCTATCACTCAAAAAATTGTCATTTCATAAGACATTTAAACTCACCGAATCTAGAACTGAAGGGAGAAAATAAGAATGTTGTTGATTTGTTCCAATAATCCAAATATTTAGATTCAAATATACCTGAAGCAGTGTGTTATGGTGCTTAAGAGAATAAAATAAACATAGCCAAGCTCTTATTTGTATGGAAGGCCAAAGGTATTCAAGCATTCGCCTGCCTGGGAGTGAATCTGGGCTCTATCATTTATGTATCCTTAGGTAACCTACTTAAATTCCCTATACTTCAGTTTTCTCATCTATAAAATGAAGACAAGAAAACTACCTACTTCAAAAAGTTGTAAGTATTAGATGACATGGCACATAGTAAGTAGGTACTCAGTAAATGTTAGATGCTGGTAGTAGTAGCGGTGGTAGTAGTAATAGTAGTAAATGAGGATTAAGAAGATGGCAACTAGATATTGCATTAATTTCCCATTGCTCAATTCATCTGGATTTGGTGGAGTCACACAATTGGAAGAATTACAGAGCTGTTACTGGTGTTGAGTTTCTATGGCCTGTCTTTTGAGTGTTAATCTCTGCATGTGTCAGAAATAACAAGTATTTGCTCTATACATATGGCTCGGTTTTACGAAGAACTGACTGAGCTGAAAGTCAACCAAAGAAATGGTATTCCAGGAATTTTGGAGATTGATATGTGAATGACATAACTATTCTGGAAGTTGCCCATGTGTCTAAATTATTAACAGTGTTGGGGCCACCTCACTCCACAAATGGAAAACCTATAAAGTGGTGCCGAGAGCCACAATGAATTTAAATGTAATTCCCAGGGCCTCCCTAGTGTCTTGTTTTCCAGATACTATTGAAAAACTATTCTAACCTAATTTTCCTGATTTAAATCTATCAAGGATTGATGCCTTCTGCCCCACTGACTTGTATTCCAAATCCATCGTAAATGCAGATTATTAGATTATTGAAAATCCCCATGTATAGTGAGCACTCATAATTGTGCATGTATATTAGTTTTCTATTGCTTCATAACAAATTATCGCGGACTTAGTTGCTTAAAACAAGGCAAATTATTTCAACAGTTTTTGTAGGTGAGGAGTCTAGGTGTACTTGAAGTGGAACCTCTGCTCAGGGACTCACGAGCCTACAGTGCAGGTGTCAGCCACGCTGCATTCCTGATTTAGAGTCCGAGGACCTCTCCCAAGCTCTTCAGGTGGTTGGCAGAATTCAGTTCCTTGAGATTATAGGCCTGAGGTCCCCATTACCTTGGTAACTGTTGGTTGGGGGTTTCATTTAGCTAGCTCACAGAGACTGTTTACAGGTCCTTGCCTTGTGGCCCCACTGGCAGTTCACAGTGGTGTTTGCTTTCTTCCAGGTCAGTGGGAACATATCTCTCTAACATCCAATCCCTCTCCAATCCTACGGTGGATTCTTGTATAACAATGTAATCATAGGAGTGACTATTTCAGCACCATTTGCCATATAATGTTATGTAATCAATGGAGCATCCCTCTCATCTCACACTCAAGGGAAGGGGATTATAGGTCATGTGCATTAGCTGGGCAGGAATCTTAGGGTCCTCTTAGAATTCTGCCTACCACAGTATATGATAAAGTGAAAAATCAAACATGGCTGGAGATAATCAAATATGACCTTAGTTGAGACATGGGACTCAGAGAAGTCCAGCACAGCTTGTGGGCATGTTCTCTAATTTCATTGTCTTAAGAGAAGCCAAGCTCTTATTGTTATGGAAGATCAAATCATAATCCAGCCTAGGAGCCTAGTGGAGCATGAAGAGACTCATGCATTAACAGCGCTCCCCAACCTTTTTGGCCCCTATGAGAATCTAATGCCTGATGATCTGAGGTAGAGCCGAGGCAGTGATGCTAGTGCTAGGTAGCGGCTGCAAATACAGATGAAGCTTCACTCGCTGGCCCGCTGCTCAGTTCCTGCTGTGCAGCCCGCTTCCTAATAGGCCACGGATCAGTAGCAATCTGTGGCCTAGGGTTTGGGGACCCCTGCATTAGGTAAAAACAAAGGCCGGTGTGGACCTTCTGGAATCCAGAAGGCCACAATCCAATCTCCAGTTCAAAATTTATGACACCATCTGTCCAGCCTTTCCAGTGTATTCCATGAGGTATCATCAAGAGGTAAAATAAGAAAGTAAAACCATGTAATATAATTGCTTGGGAAAGTGGAATTCTCCTAAGACAAAAGGAAAAAGTGGTGCCTTCCTTGGTAGAATAAAGGCCAAGAGCTTCAGTGGGTTGGCCATCTATGTAGGTGGAAACCAGATGGTGACATCTATGCCTTGGATAACATCTGACTGACTATAACAAATTGTAGCCAATATCATTTACATTTCCATCAACTCTCTGTTCTTAATCTTAGATAATTCTTCCATATTTATACACTTATACATTATACATATGCACTGTTTGCACAGCATCATGCCAAGTCTTTTCATTTCCTCTCTGTTACTTGAAAGATTCTAGACCAGCACTGCCCAAAAAAGTATAATTCAAACCACATATGCAATTTTAAATTTTCTAGT
This sequence comes from Pteropus medius, assembly GCF_902729225.1. Lineage (NCBI taxonomy): Eukaryota > Metazoa > Chordata > Mammalia > Chiroptera > Pteropodidae > Pteropus > Pteropus medius. Next base: position 24,533,579 of record NW_024340696.1, on the reverse strand, counting down.
AGGAACATTAAAGAATAAGAAGAAATGAGTGAAATTTACTTTTAATAATGTTTTCTTTAACCCAGTACTTCCAAAATTGTCATTTCACCACATAATCAATATAAAAATTATTAATGACATATTCTTTATCATTGTACTAAGTCTTCAAAATCCATTGTGTATAACACATCTCAATTCAGACCAGCCACATTTCAGGGGCTCAACAGCCACATGTAGCTAAAGGCTTCAGTACTGGACAACACAACTCTAGAGTTGTTTCAAAGGCCTCTGATCATGGGCATTTAACTTTGACTCTCATTTCTCTCATAATCTTACCAACCCCAGTCTTTATTCAGCGTTGTCTTGTGTGATAGTAACTGTTAAATATCCTTCCATCTGCCCCTTATCTTCTGCTGTGAATTCTGTTGCTAGACCAAGAGCATCAGATTAGATATGGCTAAAGCGGAGTTCCCCTTTTTGATTTCTTTCTGAACTTTGGGATTGCCTACAGTTCTAAAAAGTTTTTAACCCTTCTCTGTTCCTCTATTTCAATAGAGACACTTCTTCCTTTTACATCCTCCTCATAGTCTAATATGTATATGTGTGTATATATATATGTATATATGCGTATATTATATATACATATATATGTGTGTGTATATAATATATATGTGTGTGTATATAATATATACATGTATATATATACATATGTGTATTAATATGTATACACACACACACACACACACACACACATAATTAGAAGATTGTTGGTGGCTTCCAATGACTGGCTTCTTGGCCATCGAAAAGCGAAGACTCAATGCTGGGCCAGTTATGGGTCTGTACTTACCAATAGTAGGAGATCAGGACGCAAGGTAGGGAAGAATAACAGAGATTGCCCTTGCAAGAATGAGTAAACTTAGAATTTATAACAAAGACAGATAGCAGCCCAAAATGACCATTTGTATTTCTGTCTTGAGTTGTAATCCTCTGGGGGAAAGAAAGTTGTTTTTTTTAATTATATTCTCCAAACGGCCCAGCTCTGTAACATACAGTAAGCAACAAGCACAGCAATGCTACTTCTATGTTATTTAAGAATTTGCCAAGGATTTTTAGTGTATATGATCTCATTTGAATCTTCCGGCACCCTTTAAAGTGGATAGAATAGGTGATATTACCTCTGCTTCACTGATAAATAAATATTTCTGAGTTGCTCTAAGTAGCAGAGAGGAGAATAAAGCCCACATTTTCTAAAACCTGGTACTGCGAAAGCAGAATAAAGTGGTTTAGACTGTGAGCTTCAGAGTCAGGCAGACCTGGATGGAATTAGCAATGTGACCTTGAACAATTTATTACTTTCTCTGAGTTTCAATTTTCTCATCTGTAAGATGGAGATAATAGTACCTACCTCACAGAGTTGTTGTGAAGATTAAATGAGGTAACTTTTTAAATATGTGGCACATAGTCACCGAGTAAGTGTACCTCCTTGAAGATAAGTAGAGAAAGCCAGCTTTAAGTAAATGATTATTTTTTGCATATAGAACACATACCGAAGTTCAGATCTGATTCCAATTAATGAGCACAATATTGATGGAATTTTGATCTTCCAGGTTGCCTAGCAACCAAAACTAATTCAATAGCACAAGTTACCAGAGTTGTTTTTAATCAGATCAGGAATTCAGCAGCTCTTAAGGAGCTCAAGTTTGTAAGAAAACAAAAAGATTCCCCTATGCATTTGGAGTTGTGCCAGACATTTTAAAGAAGTGATGCGCTAACTCCTTAGTGTCTTTGTACTGAACTATCCTGGGCATTGGGATCTTCCCCATTTCTGTTCCCCAAGGTGACAGAAGATGTTAGATCATCCATTAAATTGGATTGAGACTGGGAATGGAGAAGGCAGAGTGCTTATATCTCTACACCAATATATTCAGTCAACATTCATTGAGTGCCAGGGGTCAGAAATACAAAAATATTTCTTTGTCCCTTAAGAATTTCAGAATCTAGGAGAGGAAATTAGTCAATGTCGAATAATAATAAAGCAAATTATTGCATGAATGGCTTTCTATGTCCTTAGCTGTAGTCTAAGCATTATGGATTGAGAAGTACAAGCAGATATAGCAGGCCTTAAATATCCAGTGTTAGGATTATTATTTTCCTGGCAAACTATTCCACTTCGGTCTCCCAATATGTTAATGTCAGATTCATGGCCTTGAAAAGTGGCACTGACTGCTGGTGAGGCATGAAGCTGAGCTGAGGGGACTTCAGCTTCCACCCACTATGTTGACTTACCGCTTCTTTCACCTGAAGCAAGAGACTTCACCAATCTTGTGCCGCTTTTCTCATTTGTAAGCTGGGCATGATTTAGATTCTGCCTCCCTTGTGGCAATAAGTATGATGTGATGAGATAATAAATGTACAAGTTCTGAACAGATTAATGCAATTTCTGAACTAGTCTTCATCAGTTTGCCACCAAGTTTCTTTCACATTTCATTGATCGTCCTTGTACCTTCCTTTACATTTTCTTATTCCTTTATAACTACTCAGGGTCTTACAATTTAAAGAGAAAAGCAGGGGACGGGAGCGGCGGGAGTAGGGGGGGTGGCGAATTGGAATTATTGTTTATTTGCACTTAAGTTTATCTCCATCATTTGCATCTCTGTGTGCTAACTTCTTTTTCAGGGAAGATTGATTTTGTTGCTTAAGGTATCCTTCGTGCCACTTTGACATTCCAGTGTTTATTTACCCAAAAACATGACTAAAGGCCTATAAGCCTTTAATGCAGGCAGCTGGTTGATGATTCATGTTCAACATTCATATAGTACTGCTGGCACATACCAAAGGAACACTCATGCTCATCACCTGCCCCTGTCAGTTCTTTCTTTTCCACTAACAAAATGCATCTGTTTTGGTGACTGAATAAAAACACACCAAGTGGAGAAAGGCAGGGTGTGGAGTCATGTAATCAGGGCAGTGATACAGTATCAAGGATAGAAGATGGTTTGGTAGCAGCTCATGGAAACAGAAGCAGACTAGAAAGGACCAGAAGCACAGTTCCTCTTATAATCATAATGGATCTCACTCCTGGAATGTAGGTGGCCCAGTGTATCCCCCCAAGTCAAGATTTAAAGGGGACAAGAGTCCCATAAGCTCACTTCTGAATTCCCACAAACATTTTACGTGGCCTTTCCCCATTAGCATTATTTTAACATTTTTTTTGAGGATTATAAATTTTTAAGGAAGTTCAAAGTTCAGAGCTCCTCTAGCAGTGCTTTTTAATATTGGCTTTAGTAGCTGTGTTTGGTACCCTGAGGAAGGGATTCATTGAAAATGCCCTAGTTTTAAAAGTAAAACAGTGAAGAGATTGACATTTACAGTCTGGTATTTCACAGTTCTCATTACTCATATTTAAATTTTTTTCTTTGTTATGAATATCCAGTAGCGTATAATTTTGTGTTTTGTTTAAAAGAGGAGAAATTAAACACGTTTAGTGTGCCAGTTTGCCTTGAATCTCATCATCTCAGAGTGTTGGGTGCAGGGGGTGATAATTAGAAGGATGCAGGATGTTTGAAATGTATTTGAAAGCAAGTTGAGTAAAACTAACAATATTGCTGTAAGTTCTGAGTCGACATTATTCTTTTTTCCTTTTTTGAATGATTCATTAGGTGGCATTCTAAAAAGTCATTATTTGCTAAGAAAACAATCCCTATCCAAGGTGAAAAACCAGAAACTTCAACAAAAGCAGCTCCTTCATTTCCATTTGTAGTTCTGCTGGTGGTTACACTGTTCCTTTTTTTAACTTCGGCTAAGTCATTTTCACCTCTGAGTGTGTATTTTTTTCTATGAAACAAAATCTGCGATACCTGATAGTTTATTAACAGGTGTTCTGGAAGTAATCTCTCAAAAATAACACTATACGAGTTCAAAGGTTTTGAACGTTGCTATGACTTTTAAAAACCAATCTAATGAATGCTTCACATTGAAACCATTTATTAAGAAACCGGGTGGTAAATGATACATACCCTACAGCTTTGTCATCATGGTTAAATCTCTCCTGACTCAGATCACATATTAGCATTTTTACCATCTGGCTGAAAGGGTAGGGAATATATGTGCAGAGGAACAAGTCGATAACATTTTGACCATCTGGTAAATAAATATGCAAGTAGCAGGAATTTTAATATTTATTTAGTTATGTGCATGCAACCTTTAACCTGAAATAGCCTCTAAGATAGTAAAGTAGAACTGAATTTATATTTCTCAAATAATTTTGATCTAAGTCATTAAACATTTTTACAGTCTACTACATGCTCTTAAAATTTAACTCCTAAGTATGTGTTCCTTATGTTTATTTATTTACTAAGTCTCCTTTAAGTGCCTAAATTAAAACATCTTTCAGGAGAGGCCACATGATGGGATCCAGCATACAGGCTCAAATGCTGAAGTTCTGTTCTGCCACTAATCACTGTGTGGCCTGGGATAAATTACTTGGCCTCTCTGAGCCTCACATTCTTCATCTGAAAAGTCAAACCATATCTCTCAAAAGGTGGTCCATGGAAGGCCATGGATTGCCACATCAAAATCATGTGGGGAGCTTGTTCAAAATAGCAACACATAGCCCCACCCCCTCATAGTCTGAGTCAGTATGTCTTGGAAACAATCTATGAATCTGCATATTTAGTTACTGTCCCATGTGATCTGAGGTGCCTGAACTACTGTTACGGAGACTAGCTGATTATAGCACTTAGCTACTTTGAAAAGTATGTAGTTATATAATCCTAACAAATTCTAAAATTTCTATAAGTAATTTATTATTACTAATAAGCATAATTCTAAAACTATACTTTTCACATCCTAGAAATTTACCACTTGACAGCATTGGCACTTAAAATTTTCTAACTTCATAGAAAATGGATGGTAAACTTGAATAAATAATGCCGGTGATTCATTAAATATATTCTCAATTCTTCTTGTTTAATTAGATCCTTTTTTTTTTTCTTGCACAGGAAACTACAAAATATTTGTGGCCTAGATCTAAATCAGGAGCCCAGATGAACTTAGAAGATAGTATGGGATTCTTAGTTTTTCAAGATCCATACACACCAAATCTTTAATCACTACAACTCCTCCAGGCTTTCTCTGATTTTGTGAAGACTTAGCCAAACTCTGATGATGGAAAAGCAAAGGACTTAATCGCTTGCTTCGATATCATCTAATGTCGACAGAAAAGTGAACCAGACAGTAGTATAGCCATGGAAAGAAATTCAAGTTTATGGAAGAACCTAATAGATGAACACCCAGTCTGCACAAGCTGGAAGCATGAGGCTGAAGGAGCCATTTATCATCTTGCCAGTATTTTATTTGTAGTAGGTTTCATGGGTGGCAGTGGATTCTTCGGACTCCTTTATGTCTTCAGTTTGCTGGGGTTGGGTTTTCTCTGCTCTGCTGTCTGGGCTTGGGTCGATGTCTGTGCAGCCGACATATTTTCCTGGAATTTTATACTGTTTGTTATCTGCTTCATGCAGTTTGTTCATATTGCATATCAAGTGCGCAGCATAACCTTTGCCCGAGAATTTCAGCTGTTGTACAGCTCCCTTTTCCAGCCTCTGGGGACCTCTTTGCCTGTCTTCAGAACAATTGCTCTCAGCTCTGAAGTGGTTACTTTGGAAAAGGAACATTGTTATGCCATGCAGGGGAAAACTTCCATTGATAAACTCTCTCTGCTTGTTTCAGGAAGGTTTGTACTCTTGGAGCTTGCATGTCTTTCTTCTATAATAGTCCTTAGCTTGTCTTTCCGCTATATTTTTTTATATCAGCATAGCACAGTCCTGGGTGGCATTTAACACCCTGAGGCATGAGAAAGCCCTGGACACGTGACTCATAGGCATACATATTTAGAGTACATGCTATTATTTACCGGAAGCAGGAAATAGTCTAGAGCCATAACAGTTCTTCTTAGAAATCAAATGTATGAACTGGTTTATCTGGATATGCTATGTGTTTTCAAACTAATTACTGAAAGTCAAGAAGAAGATGATGCCAGCTTGAATTAATACAATACTTACGCTGGCATGCGAAGTATTTTAAATAGACTCACATAGGGCATTTTTTAAATAAAGAACACTAAATTTTATAATGATTAACTTTTTAGTAATTTCTAGTAATTGCCCATTTGCTAGAAGTGGAGTGGGTGCACCTCATTTTATATATATACATACAGTTGATCCTTGAACTACACAGGGGTGGGGATGCTGACCTGCGCACAGTCAAAAATCCACCTATAACTTTTGGCTCCCCAGAAACTTTACTAATAGCCTACTGTTGACCAGAAGCCTTACCAATCACTTAAACAGTCAATTAACACATATTTTGCATGTTATATGTATTATATACCATTCTTACGAAAAATTATTCTTACAAAAAAAGAAAAAAGAAAATGCTATTAAGAAAACCGCAAGAAAGAGAAAATGTATTTACGATATTTATTGAAAAAATCCCCATGTAAGTGGACCCACGCAGTTCAAACCTGTGTTGTTCAAAGGTCAACTGTTTTGAAAGCAAAGTTTAGGGAAAGAAAACAATAATGTGATTACGTTTTTAAAAAGGCTAAAAATTTAATTTGCAGAGGTATTTACAGTGGTACTTTATGTTTTTCAGTGTTCTACTTAATTTAAAATCTGGCTGAGTGCACTGAAATTTTTTATTGAAGTGTAATATACACACATACATGAGCACATATCATAAGTATACAGCTTGATGAATTTTCTGGAATTTTGCCCAGTATTCCAGAATCTTAACTGTGTGAGGAATATCAGTAAATGAGTCTTACAGGAGATTTGTCACTTACCGTAATGTATGAATTTAATATTATCCTCTTCGAAGTTTAATAGCCAAAAAGGTCATCAGAGATCTGAACTACTGCTCCCTCCCCTCACCCCTAATTAGGTGCTGGCTTTCTCCTTCCCTCATAAATGTTGTTCTTTGTGTTTGGATAGGATCAGAGTGACAGTTGATGGCGAATTTCTGCATTACATTTTCCCCTTCCAGTTCCTGGATTCTCCTGAATGGGACTCGCTGAGACCCACAGAGGAAGGCATTTTCCAGGTAAGGGGTAACTAGACACACAAGGAACATTGCCTCTTCCAAACAGATAAACAATGTTTATTTAAAAACAGGCAAACAAACAAAACAGCAGTTAATAGGAATAATTTATATTTAACTTTGGAATGTACTTCGCGTGTATGACTTCGCAAAGCCATTCAACTCTTTTACCCTAAAAAAGCAGAAGGGAAATTCACTTAAAATTGGGGCACAAAAAATGCGGCTGATTAATGTCACTTTATAGGTCCAGCAACAAGGAAAAGAATGGGCATTACATATGATAGAAAGGAGTCTATGAGAAATATTTTAAAATTTTCATTCGCTTAATTAACTGTATATATGGGAATTAAAATATAATTAATTGAGATTTGACTGTAAACTAAACACTGCTACTGTGCCAATTTGGAAAAGCAACAAGAACACAAAAAAAATCAGCCTTTATTTCAAAATAAGTGATTTTTAAAATTTAAAATGCTGATGGATTACAGTTGTTTTCTAGTAACAAAATGCTAAACTTACTGTCACTATTCTGCTGCCACATCTGGTAGTTTTGAGAGATAATCATTTCAACAGGCTCTATCTATTATGGTATACTGTTTTCCTATATGTAATGTATGTGTATGTATACATATACAAATTTATATACATGTGCAAAATAGGTAAATAAATTCTATTTTGTACTATGAAACTGGATTAAGGTTAAATGACCACAGTGTTCAAGACTGACTTGGAAATACTTCTCTAACATTAGTTAACTTTATTATTTTTTAGTATCAAATAGCTCTCACTTCAATAAAATGCAAAATATAGATATATGAACTTAAGGAAACATAAATTGGAGAAGGAAACAATGTTGTGATTATTCATGTTATAAATTATATATAGTAATAAATTTTGTAGTTTTCTATTTTTACAATATATTTTGAGTCAGCGGGCTTTTTTAACCTAAAAAAAGCAGAAAGGAAATTCGTTTAAAATTGGGGCACAAAAATTGTGGCAGAACTTTTCTTGCTTCTTAATCTTTGTTAGTATATTGTCTTATTTTTTTAGGTAACCCTCACAGCAGAAACTGATTGTAGATATGTGTCTTGGAGAAGAAAGAAATTATATTTGCTCTTCGCTCAGCATCGTTACATCTCCCGTCTGTTTTCAGTTTTAATTGGCAGTGACATTGCAGATAAACTCTATGCCTTGAATGACAGGGTATATATAGGAAAAAGATACCACTACGATATCCGGTTACCCAACTTCTACCAACTTTCAAGTCCAGAAATGCCCAGATCACCCCTGATAGAACATTTTCGGAATTCCAGACAATATTGTGACAAATGACATCAAAGTCTGAAGTTTTATAATTATAAAAAAGACACTCTTCATCATTCCCCAAATGAAATAGCAAAATAGAGAAAATTGAGCTCACTGATATTTTTATAAATCCAAGTCAGAGGCAAGTTGCCATTGCCAGCTGTTTTATTCATCTCAACTTCTGCATTGTGAATAAATTTTACCAATTTTTCTGTATTTCTTATTGGAATAAATGGGGCGGGGAGGAATAACTATGAGCAGTTTGTTCTTTTTCTGCATCAGAACTGGGAGAATGAAATCTTGCATTCTCAAGTATTTCCTTAGATTTATTCAAATCTTTCGTCTTGCCCTATTGAGTTAGGCGTTGCTTCTCTAGAAGCAGCCAGTAAGTGCTCTCAGCAGGAGAGTGGATTGCTACCATCCACATCAGTGTTTCCAGCATTCACTTTTTGCTACAACCTCTGACGAAAGCAAGATGTACTCTTATGGTGGGAAGCAATTATTTATTTTAAATGTGAAGTTATTTAATCTGACTATAAAGTAGAATAAATGCGAGAGACGATAACATGCCATTCTTGATTATTCTGTTGCTACACATAATTCATCAGCTTAATCTTTACAATAACATATTTGAAAAGAGGCGTTGCATGGAAAACAAAGCTGCATCATAATTACTGAGTAAAAAGAATATCTATGAACAAATAGTAAAAATGTTGCACAGCATTTTAACATCACATGTTCAGCTGAAAAGGCAAGGTGAGTGGTTTGACTGGACAGTGAGGGACTCATAGTGAATGCACCAGCCACCACACAAATACAGACGTCCGCCTTACAGACAGTCCTTCAGCTTTGTAAGGAAGAGGTTAAGAAAGAGACAGATCCTCAGGTAGGTCCAGTCCCTATCTTTGGAAAACTAGTCCTCTGAAGATTAATTACATGCAGGCCATGTTCTTTGGTGGAAAGATAGGTCATCATACATATAACAAATGTGTGTTGAGCACTTGCCATGGCTCCAGGTGCAGACCTGGGCAGTGGGGATACATCAGGATGGAGATCTCACACCTGATAGAGCTTACATTCTGGAGGTGAGAGAGATGGATAATAATAATAATAATAATAATAATAATAAAAATCAGAAAAAAACTCATGTTAGAAAGAGATAGTACCACGGTGAAAGACAAATCAGGGAATGAGGATTTGAAGGGGCATGTTAATTGAATGGGGGTGGTCAAGGAAGCCCTCAGAGAGAAGGTAATGTTTGAACAAAGACTGAAAGAGGCAAAGGAACAATCCACATAGATATATGGGGAAAGAGCAATCTGGGCAGAGAGGAGAGCAGATGAGAAAGCCTTTCGGCCTCAGCAGAAACAGTGGAAGGCCAGCATGGCTAGAGCAGGATGAGTGTTATGGAGTGAAGGCAAAGAGACCATTTGGAACAGATTGGGTGGGGTCTAATAAGTCATGGTAAGGACTTTGACTTTTATTCTGGGAGTGACCAGAAGCCACGGGTGCATTTTAAATAGAAGAATAATGTGATCTGTCCTCTGTTTTAATAGAATCACACAAGTGAACCTGCTGGGAATAGACTGGGGGAAAGGGGGACAAATGGGACTTGGAAGGGTTAAGTGGGATATGCCAACTAGACACCGAAGTAAAGAGATGAGTCTAGAGTTTAAGAGAAAGGTCTAGGTGGGAGATAAAGATTTGAGAATATTTCACAGATGATATTCAAAGCCATGAGACTAAATGAGATGCCCTACAAAGTTAATGTAGATTCAGAAGAAAAATGGTCTAAGGAACTTTCCTTGGGGCGTTCCATTGTTAAGAGAACAGGGAGATGGAGAAAAGTCAGCAAGACATGAGAAGGAGCAGCTAGTGAGGTAGGAAGAAAATCAGGAGCATGCGGTCTTGGAAGCCAAGTGAAGAAAGTGTTTCAAGAAGGGAGCGATGAACTGTCACAAATGTGGCTGACAAGTCAAGTGATAAGAGGTCTGAGAATAAATCATTGGGTAGAGCAGCATGGAAGTCACTGGTGAACTTGACAGGAGCAGTTTTAGTGGAGTAATTGGGGACAAAAATTTGAAGTAGATTGAGGGGAAATGAGAGGCAAGAATTTGGAAGAGCAAGAATAAGTAAGTTTTTCAAAGAGTTTTGATATGAGGAGAAATAAAAATTAACAGTAGCCTGAGCAGGAAGTGAGGTCAAGAGAAAGGATGTTTTTGTTGTTGTTTTGAAGAAAAGAGAAATATGGCATATATGTATCTTGATAAGAATGATCCAGAAAAAAGGGATGAATTGCTGGAGTGATGATCTTGAGCAAGGGAGTGGTGATGGGATCCAGTAACCTTAAACTAGAATATGGACAATTAACAGTAAGGAGAGAGAGCAGAATATATGGGAGGACAGTTGCTGACAAGTGAGCAATGTGGTAGGAACTTATAAAAGTTCTCTCATAATTACTTCTATTTTCTCAGTGACCTAGGAAGCAAAGTCAGCAAGGAGGATGGGGAAAGAAGTATTGGGGTTATGCAAAATACAGTCCTTTTTCTGCATGTTTAGCATCTGCCATAAGTGGGACAATGTGACAAGGTCTGAATCATTAGTCTGGATCAGCTACTGAGCTATTTAAGTTTGGTACGAACTAAATGAATAGTTGGAGGGGTTCTTCCATCTCCCAGACACACATGGCCATCAAGGGCAGCTCTTACAAGCACATACAATGGCAGCTCTCTGCTTGGAGCAGTCGAAGGCCTTCAGTAAGTATTCACTGGCTTGTGAGTAGGCTTTGCAGTGGCTCTCAGGGAAAACTCATTCCTTTGAGTCTTTAAGACTTTGTGGGATTAAATATCAAAATAAAACACCCTAAGTAGAAGTCACACCTTAAGTTAGTACCAGCTAATAATTTAACAGGGGTTAATTATCAGATTGCTTTCTAACCATAATAGTCAACAGAGATCAAAACCACACAAAAATGGGATTTTGATTTTTGGCTCAAATTCTGTGACAGAGGGAGAAGAATTTACATACAAGTTTTCCAGAAATCTACATTTTCAGGATGAGGAGGAAGGAGTGCAAACATCCTAGGATAAAGGATGTGTGACGAGCACCATCCCTAGGTATTAACAGATATGCTATTATACAACACCTTGGTTTGCACCCAGGTTTTCTTCAAAAGAGAAAGAAAATTAAAACCCTGTAGTGACCTCTATGTATCTACTCTGCATGTTTGGTTTGAAATGTCTAGCAAACCACATTTCACCATCTCAAACTACTCTAATCAACCTACATGGAAAGAAGAAACTGTCACCATTGGGGTCAATCAGAGTTCGGTGTCGCCCCAATGGCAGTGGGGAGAGGGATAACGATGGCACAGACATGTAGTTAGCATTTTTCCTCGGTTCCTCCTCAAATAACAGCAGTGAAGAATCACAGGTCATTGAGATTTAATAGTTTTATTAAAAGTATATTTTAGAAAGACGAAGTATGTCCCAAGGAGGCACAATGGGGCCAAAATTGCTACAAAAGGGTAAAAAAGTCAAAAAACGTCACCAAAAAGGGAGGAGAGCCCAGAAGGGCAAAAAAAGGGCCCAGAAGTGGGATAATGTGCCTTCTAATTGGGCCGTGATGAGTGTTCCAAAGGCATTCCTAGGTGATTGGCAAGTGAGGTCATTTTGATTGACACCTGAATGACACTAGGCAATAACTTTGCCTAGAGTGCACATGCTACCCCAGAATTCTACTACCACTGGGGTGTTCTTTGGGCGGTCTCTAGGCTGGGCCCCTATTCCTTTGTTCCCCCTTGTCACTCATTCTGACTAGCTACCTAACAAAACCACTGATATCCTGGAAAAGTACTCCTAAAGTACAATATTGCTGTGCACTTAAAATTTAACATCTATTAAAAATTGGGCTTGTTTTCATCTCAACCTAATTGTTTCCAGCCCTAAATTCCTTTGATTCATTTATTATTGATAAGAATGCAATAAAATGAAGAACTGGTTGTTTTCTTGTGTTAAAAATGCTTTATGGCTTTGTATACAAGATCTGTATATACATAAATAAATGGAGCACCTTGTTTAAAAAGTATTAAGAATTTCAAGATCCAGACAGTAGAACATTAAACCAAATGTGAGGCTTTTGTAAGCCTGGGGCTCTTTGTGACTGTATAGGTCACATGCCCATGAAGCTGGCCCTGGCTAAGAGTTGTCCCTAGGGCTTGAAGAAACTGGGGTGATTGCTGTGTGATTTTTCTGCCCTAAATTTCGTAGTCAGAAAGGACTCTGAGAAGTCGCCTGAGGGGTAAAGAGAGTGGCTTAAAATCACGCATAAATATCTCCACACCAGGCACCAAGGCAAGTTGGAGGTGCCAAGGAGGCTGCAGGCCCCTCTTGCACAACCTTTACTTCGACATTTGGAGGCTTCTTGTTCCCCCAGGGGCTACTCTTTTGAACCTGATCTGACCTCTGTGCAAATATGAGAAGGGAGCAGCATGATTTGTCCTGGATTCTGCACCATCTATGGTCCCGAGATTAATCTACCATAAAGAATAGTCTGATGTTTGCTATGTAAGCACTTACTGGGTGAAGAATTTTCTCTCGTCTTCAACAGAGAAGCAGAACGAAATTTATTTGCTCTCTGCTCATCTGGATAAGCTCTGAGTGTCATACTGTTATATTGCACAGAACCAGAAAAACCGAATTGAGTTGACAGAGCCAGTTACAAAGTGAAATCCCTCAACTAAGCTGACAAGAGCCACAGAAAAACATACTAGGCAGACAGTACATATTATTATAAGAGCAACACGTTATACAACATTATGTACTTCAGACTCCTGGTTTGACCAAGGGCATAAATATATATGTGGCATTTGACTCTACATTTTTCCCCTCCACCTCTTTTAATTCTCCTCCCTCCTTCCACCCCTGACCTATGGATGTTGCTGTTTCCCCTTAAGAACTGGATCTCTGAAGGTGGGGCATCTCTTCCCACAGGCTTGCTGCGAGCATCCGGGGCCTGGTCAGTGGCTCCACCTGGGGCCTGGTTGGTCCGTGGCTCCAGTTGGGGTGTGAACCCAGGACCTTCTTGCTTGTAAAGCAAATGTGCTAACCACTACACTATGGAGTCACCCCTCGACTCTACTTTCTGAGTTGCATGTTCCACTATATTGCACATGATTATAGAAGAAATTAACCTTCAGAAATGGTGTTCCCAAATTAATGTTTTTTAGTAAAAGAGTTTTTATAGAAATTAGAGAAATCAATGGGCCCAATTAATTCCATTATTTTCTTCATTCTACTAAAATTTAATACGGACATATCAATAAAACATACAAATAAAATATTGGTATTACATAGACTTATTATAATAAAATACAAGTTTAATTTGATAGAACTGTGTATTACTTTAAGGCCAAAACTCTTACAATAATAGAAAGGTGTGGCAAGATTGAAATATTAGTTACTTTAGCTCTTAGTCATCTTATCATGAGTATTACCATTATTTTAATGCTGGATTGTACATTTGCATATATCAGCATGATTTGAAAATAATTCGAAGTTTTATTATTTTGCTAAATTTGACTAGTTTTAAAAACTGGTAGCTATTAAAGGTTGACAGGAAACTTTCTTTTTCCCCTTAAGAACTGATAATTTGTGTACCAAATTATCATTTTTCCCTTTATTTCAATTCAAGCTTTGGTAATCTAAATAAATGTAATTTTATTTTATTTATAGGATACCAATAATACTTGTTTTTACATAATTTTATAGTAGGATTTTAGCTCTACTTGATATAATAGCAGATGTTTTGAGTCATCTAACTTCAGATTACTACTCTTATTAAATATAACATTATTGCCCAAATTATATAATTCCAAAACAATATACTTCACGTATTTAATACTTTATAGTTTACAAAGCATGTGCCTATACATGATTTAATCTGCTTGTTCCTTGGAAGAATTCCATTTCATGGATAAAGTCTAAAGAGGTTGAATCACAGTAAATGGTGACACCCAACTTAAGCCACTTCTTCCAAATTAGTGTCCTTGCATTTTTCACGCTACACTGATCAAGGTGTTCCTAAGTGACTTGAAGAGAACTAAAATGTCCCCAATCTCAAATGAAAGAAAACTCAAAGCCAAAAAGCTATTACACTTCTACTGATTTTGTTAGTCTAGTACAAGGAACATTATCCAAAAATGAACCTTTCTTCCAAATCATCAGCGATTAGCTTGAGCTCAAATGTGGTTTACAAGTAAAATGTGTAATTAAATGTAATGCTAATAAAATGGCTATAAGTTTATATAATGAAAGAGCATTGCCAAGCTTCTTTAATGCAGTTTAAGTAGGCTCTTCAAATTTTGGATCTGTCCAATTTCATTTCAGATATTTCAGATATGGATCATTTGAGATCTTTCCAGAAATTTTACTGAGAATCTTTCCTTTTCTCAGGCCACCGAACTTTATGTGTCACCTCCCCGACTTATAGGTAAATTAATTCAGTGCCCCTTGTAGTGCTGTTTCTCTCCTTCTTTAAAGACAGAATAATATTTTAGGTACAGTGAAACTTTGTAACTGAAGCTTTTTCAAATAGTAGCAAGTAAGGTCTCTAAGATAGAGATGATATTTTTCTTGTATATAAGTGAGGGCTTCTGAAGAACAGGGTATTACTGCGGGATATAAATTGGTTAATTTGAGATAAAAGTTTAGCCAGTGCACCAGCATCATATCTATTTTTTCTGAGAAAAGGATTTCTCCTACTAGTCTACATCTCGTTCACTGTTTGAGAACAGTGCCTGACACAAGGTAGTTGCTTTGTAAATATTTGTCAAGTAAAAGGAAAGTAATTGCATTTGTTCTTAAATCTGTATCTGAATTTTAACACTGAATCCCCCTCCCAATTTGGCTTCAATGATGCAATACCATTGGCAGTATTATCATGAAATAAAATGTCAGACCTGTAAAATGTCATTTTTTTCCTGTGTGATGCAGAACTATCATTCCTTAACTGATGTTCAAAGCCACATTTTTCTTCCTGATGTTGCTGAAGTGAATTTGAGCACACTTGTTTAGAATGCACAGTTATCAGTTTTCAGGTTCCAAAATCACTCTTTAGTTTGGAAATCTGCAAGATGATTTAGCTTAGACTGGTTTTCATATTTCCTTTTTCTCAAAAATTTATACTTTAGGAGCTCCTCTCACTTCGCCTAAAGCCAGTCTCCATACTTCTATTTTGCTGTGCAAAAATCACCCCTGGCCTAGTGCCTGGTACATAGCAAATCTCCTTAAATTATTTTTTGAAAAAAATGAATAAAATGTGCAACTGGTATCAATTGAGGAGATACTCATCAGATACATACAAAATGCATCTTTCTTTAACCTGCCATTGATCTCACTCTTTCACACCCTCTTCCCAGTAATGTCAGAAAACACTTGATTCTAGAACTTAAAAGTAGTTTCTTTCCATTTTAAACGGTCATTCAAAATGAATCCCTCAGTCTTTCTTTTTGTGTTTCTCTCCTTGCTCCAGGGGGCAAGTTTACAAAGCTTTACGGCAGAGCAGGAGAGGTGCTTTGACCTCTGTCCTCTGAGTTCTCCCTTTATCCACTGCAATGTTGCTTGGCCACTTGGTCTCTGGGCATCTAAGCTGATGGCCCTAGAGTATGGCTGGTTCTATCTTTGCCTCTGACAGTGAGGTCTCTGCATTATTCCCGCACTGCTGCAGCCTGACACCAGGCAGTTCCCACTCACTGTTTCTAAATGAATAAATCAATGCATCTCAGGGTTAAACCATCAACTCTTCTTATTCCTTCCTAACTTATCTTTTACAACGTTTTCTTGTTTCATTATTAATATCAGTTAGAGGGGAAGAGAGAGGAGAGGCAGATGGTGATGGGGAGTATCAGAGGAGCAGGGGAGTAGAGTGTCACTATTATGGTAGAGAGGTCACCATAATTCTAATAAAGTGATGTTTAATCTAGTAGAATATTAAGTGTAACTTTGTTTTTATTTATTCCTTCCTTTAAAAAGATAGTATGACTATACTATAAACAAGTTGGAAAAATAAAAAAAAATAATTCCACTGTTCTAACCCAATTTCTATTAACATGTGGTATATACTTCTTCTGTACTTTCCCCATTCATAATAATTTAAATTGTAAAACACGATAAAAAAATATTTACTATTTATCTATTTAAGAATAATACTTGAAAGCAAATGCACTCAATTATTCCGTCAATTATTACTTACTGAGTTTCAAATATATGCAAATCACGTGCTAGAGCTATGGAAGATAAATCAGACACAGTTCCTACCATCCAGAAACTTATGACTAAGAGGAAGAACTAAGACTTGTACATAAATATATAAAAGGTGGCAAGTGATAAAAGCTATAATAGAGATAAAAACTAACTGCTCTGATAGTTCTGTAACATCACTTTAAAACACTTGCCAACAAATTAAATCATTAATAAAGTAAGTAGGAAATGCCAAGGCATTTTAATGGTTTCATCATATAGCATCTTATAATGGTCATTAAGAGTAATATTTTCCGCTAGACTTTTTTCTATTCAACTACAATTTTCTAGGTATTAGAAGTTTTATTTATTCATTAAACAGTTATATGAAATCATCTGCAAGATTTCTTGACTCGCACTGGAACTCTCTGTTGCTTATAGATGCCATTTTCTGAGCTTATAATAAATTCATTACACTTCTTTTCAAATAACTTAAAGTGGTATAGTTGATGTAAAAAATATGAAGAAATCCCTACACTGGGCAATAAAACTGCATAAGAATAGTTTTGCGTATGGCATATAAACCAAAATGGTGTCCCGTTGGAAAATTTGTACCCAAGGTATTCTATTCTTCCAACACTCTACAAAGAGACTTGATGACTATAAAACCCATATCTTTTCAAAACTCAACCTTTTTTCTCCTGTGAAAGACTATGAGGGTCTCTGTAGTTTTCAAATCCAATATCATAATTGTTTTGTGTGGTTCTAAATTGTCCTTAATATACTTAATCTTAGACTAAAGAAATGTTCCATCTTGTTTACTATTTTTTTAATGCCTAAAGATAAAACTGCTGGTATATGGCTCATAAATATTCTATTAGGGTTTATATATGCATTAAACTAGCATGGTATCTTATTTTCATAAATTTATTACAATAACTTAAGTAGTAGTAATAATAAAAATTACCGTTTAAATAATTCTCTTCTCCTGGGAACTCTGAGTGCTTTTACACATCAATTAATGCTAAATGGCAGCGTTATTATTCCCAACTTTTTTTATTATTCAATTTTATAGTGTGTTGCTTAGGGTTTTTGCTTTTAGTTGATGTCAATTACCAGGTTGGCCATTATCAGACCTCACATTTGCCTCCAAAACCAGCCCTTTTTGAGAATTAATTATATATCAGAATGATATTGCTTAGAAACTCTATGATCAAAAGTTCTTCTCTCACCAGATACAGATTAAGTCATTCCATGGCTTTGCTTTCAATTAAAATCATATCTATACCATCGGATTGCATGTTATTAAGAACTGCCAAAAGTTATTTTTCTATTATTAACAACTTTCCAACCACCAGATACCTCATATAAAGAAATTATTTACACACTTAAAAAACAGTACCTTTAAAAGTGTCATCCTCGGGTTGTTGCATTTCTCTTCTCTTAAAGCAGAAGTGCTTAACTTGGGATTCATAGATAGGCTTCAAGGGTCTGGGAATTTTGAGAAAGAACAAAACTCAAGAGAGGTCATCACAGTGGTTGGTGCCAGACTTCTGAACCTGCTTGGCATGGGGGAGGTGAGGGATCTACCTGGACCCTGGATCCAGTTTTGTTTTGTGGATCCAACCTGAGCTCCATCTTTGAGGCTTTGGGGTTGATTGTGAATTCAGAGCTACTACTCTGATCCTCTTTCCACACATTAAAAAAAAATGATTCTGTTACTTATAATATTCTGAGTTACTTATAATAAATTAAATTTCTTCTCTTTGAAATAACTTTCCAAAAAGTTAGGACATCTTATTAAATGCTTCATCTATGGCCTTCATTTGTTACTGTCAATATTTAAAAACAACAATTCACAAATTCAACTCTTCCGTTTTAGAAGAAAATCTATACGTGGAAGAATACACAAAGCAAATATCAGGCCTCTAGTTTTGGACATTATAGTCACTATACACGCATTTCTGCCAACCCCAAGATGATGAATTACTGTAACTTAGCTCTGCCAAGTGCCCAGTTTCTAGAATCTATACTACTGCATATTTCATGAGTTTGCTTTTGAAGTCTATATCTCATTTCTGGCTACTCCAAGGAAATCCCAGACCATTGGAAATTTTAACATGTGCCAAAGTCTTGCAATTTTAACAAATTTTATTTGAAACATTGGTCTTGTGCATGTTATATTCCATCTATTTAAAACAAACAAATACATAGAAAACGAAACTACATCGTAGTTATTTTATGTGTTTATATAATATTTTAACTATTTTATCTGATTAGGGAATTTTGATGACTGAAATTCTAATAACTTTTATTGATTGTGTACCATGTGCAGAGCACTAGAAGGGGGATAGAAGAGATGTACAATTAAGTTACCAAAAGCTGAATGCCAAGCGTTTCTAAAAACATAGTCCCTAAAGGACGAAATAATCCTATCAACTACGAATTATTTTCCCAGTTTAACATACAAGTAATTGAGGCTCAGAAAGGCTTGATAAAAATTTAACTTTCTGAGCTTATTAAATATAAAACCATGGTACAAACTCAGCTGATAATTCCAAAGCCCCCATTCTTTTGACTTCCTACATAATTCACTGCCCTCTTAATGTTCCAGGTCACTTTTTTACATTTTAGTTGTATTTTGTTTCTTTTAAGAGTTGTTGAATGAACCCTTTGGTAAGAGATCTTTGTTCAATGAATCAAATTTAATTCAACTTTTTAAAGAAATCTTTTCCCCGAATTTAGTATTAGAACTAGTTAGACATTGTTTCAAACATTTTTCAGACTGTGGGCCTGGGGATATAACAATAACATAAAAGATTACACCCCTTTGCTTTGAGATGTTGTTTCTTGTTTTTTATTTAGCCAAGATACAAAACACCTGTTCAGTGCATAACCTGTTTGCTTATTTTGAATAAATTAACCGAGTCGGTTTAAAAAGTGAAAAACGCCTATTAGAATGGCTAAAATTCCCAAAACTGGTAATACCAAATGCTAGCAAGAATGTGGAGCAACAGGAACTCTCATTCACTGATGGTGAGATTGGAAAATGGTATAGCTATTATGGAAAATAGTTTGACAATTTCTTAAAAGGTTAACATAGTTTTACCATACTATCCAGCAATTGTGCTCCTTGGTATTTACTCGAGTTGAAAATATGTCCACACAAAAACCTGCACAGAACTGTTTATAGCAGCTTCATTCATAACTGCCGAAAACTGGAAGAAACCAAGATGTTCTTTAAAAATGGTGAATGGGTAAACTATAGTACCTCCATACTCTGAAAAATTATTCAGTGATTTAAAAAATGAGCTATCAAGACACAAAAAGACATAGAGTAACCTTAAGTGCATATCGCTTAGTGAAAGAAGCCAATCTGAAAAGTCAATAGTCTATATGATGCCAACCATGTGACATTTTGGAAAAGGCAAAACTATGGATACAGCAAAAAAAAAAAAAAAAAAAAAAAAATCAGTGCTTGCCAGGGGTTAGGGAGAGGAGGAGGAAGAGCAATGAATAAATAGAGCACAGGATTTTTAGGGCAGCGACACCATCAGGTATGATACTATAATGGTGGCTACGTGTCATTACCAAAGGAAAACTGTTTCCTCTACTCATAACACTTCAGACATCAAATATGTGGGGGTTTTCCCCACACCAACTAGGTCTCTAGCTCTCCACAACAAAATGGGTTTCCTACAATTCCATTCTGACACTAACTACCCAGAGTTAGTGCAGACTCCACAGGTAAAGGGCTCATTTCCATGTCTGACTTAGCTATAAATTGATGTTCCCTCAACCTTGTCCTCAGGTTTAATAATTTTCTATAACAACTCATACAGAACTCATGGAAACACATTTACTGATTATATTATAAAAGGTATAATAAAGGATACAAATGAACAGCCAGATGAAGAGGTACATAGGACACCGTCCAGAAGGTTCCTGAGTACAGGAGTATCTGTCCCTGTGGAGTTGGGGTGGACTGCCTTCCCAGCACATAGATGTGTTTACAAACCTGGAAACTCTCCGAACCCCTCAGTTTAGGGATTTTTATGGAGGCTTTGTCACACGGGTATGATCAGTTATTAATTCAATCTCCAGAGAACAAAGAGTGTGGCTGAGAGTGCCAAGCTTCTTATCATGCATGGCTTAGCCTTTCTGCCTCTCAGGACCCATCCTGAAGCTACCTGGGATCCCACCCAGAATCATCTCATTAGAACAAATACACTCCCATCACCCAGCAAATTCCAAGGGATTTAGGAGCTCTGTGTAAGATGTTCTCATCATCCCATCACTTGGGAATTACAAAAGTTTTAGGAGCACTGTGACAGCAATTGGAAGACACAGACTAAATATTAGAACAAAGGATGCTCAAACCACCTCTATCATCCAGGAAATTACACGGATTTCAGGAACTCTGTGTCAGGAACTAGAAGAAGAAACCAAATATATATTTCTTATTATGTCATATGTAGGTGAATACATGACATCATACATTTGGCAAAACCCACAGGACTGTACAACATAAAGATGAACTCTAATGTAAACTCTTCTTAAAAAGTTCTATCAATATTTATTCTCCAATTGTGACAATGTATCACACTAATGCAAGATGTTAATAAGAGGGGAAATTGAACAGCTGAGAAAGAGAATTTTCTATACTATTTGCTTGATCATCTATAAACCTAAAACTGCTCTAACAAAAAAAGTCTATTAATTTTTTTAAAAGGAAAAAATTTAAAATAATCAGTGAGGTTGGCTGTCAAACTGGTCAATGAAATAATGTAACATTTAATGAGAGGAACTTAGGTACGAAAAGAATCTAATTAAATCATTGTTTAATAATCCATGTTTGACTAGAACTGTCTGCTATGAGACCGTATCAAAAGAAGCTATGGTCTTTCTGTGAGTAGGAGTAACAGTTGAAAGAAGGTCTACCTTGATGTAAACCATAGGCAGTGTAAATAAGAAAGATAAAGCTACATAGTTTTAAAACCAATGACTCCCTCGGGTCTTGTTTTATTTTCACAAAACTTATTCTATCTGAACTTTGAAATCTCATCAAAGTTTTGTCCAAAAGCAGACTTGGATGCCCACAGAAAAATAGAGGTAGAAATAATTGTTTATGGCAAGCTAAGCTGTACTAGTCAGTTTTTGCAGAGGAGACATGCTTCCCTATAATTTGTTATTTATGCCGTGTATCCTTTTCATTATATACATCTGTGCAAGTTACCTCCTTGCATCATATTAGTTTTCAAATAGTGCTCCAAATCTTCAATCTGATCTTTCCATAACCAGCAGGAGGAGACCAAGCAGCCTAAGTCATTCCCCAAACCAACTTTCTGTGCTTAGAATTATTATTTTGAATTTTATAGAGCTAGTATTCATATGTCAGTGATAAGGAATTTAAATATAAAATAATGTTTTTAATTCTTGAATTGGTTATAGTGAAGGATTTAGATTTAGGTTTAGTTCAGTCTCCTCTTTCCATGGAACATAGACTCAGAGAAAACACAGGCTCTATCACAGGCCAAGACTCAAGTCTCATGATACTGAATCCAGTGCTCTTTTGTAAAAGTATGCAATCTTTATACGACCTAAATGCCTTACAGGTATCCTATCCTGCTAGGTAAGGAGTGAACATGTCTTGTAACAGCTGACTCTATAACCATACCTCTGGAGTCTGGCTTTCCTGTCAGTAAAGTATATTACACTATTGTAAAGTAGCATGCATAATTATTGTAGAACATTTAGCAAGAGAAGAAGGAGGGGAACCAGGAAGCATTGGAAGAAGAGCGAGAGAGGAAGGAAGGAAGAAAAAAGGAAGGGTGGGATGGAAAGAAGGAGGAAGAAAAAAAAAGAAAAATCATTTACGATCTCATCACTCAGAGGTAAGGAAGATAAAAAAGCATTTTAGTGCTTATCATCTTGGATGATTTGTAATATTCTATACACTCTTGTAACTCACCTTTTTCTATCTAACATCTTTCCATGGGAGACAGTGTAGCTAGAGTTAGAAGGAGGCAGAAACTGTGTAGCTAGTAGACAAGAGTCCAAGTTCTGGAACTAGACTTCCTGGTTCATATCCTGGCTCAGCTTCTCACTAGTTGTGTGACCCTGAGCAGGTTACTCAACCTCTCATCTCAGATTCCCATCTATAAAATGGAGATAAACATAGTAACTGCTTCTTCATAGGTCCACTGTGAAGATTCAGTGGCCTGATAAATCTAAACCACTTAAAACAGTGACTGGCACAAAGTATACTCCATATCAGGGGCAGTAAACTTTTTTCAGTAAAGAACCAGACAGTAAACATTTAAGGCTTTGCAAGGTCATATGGTTTCTTTGGCAACTCCTGTATGCTGTCTTTGTAGCACAGAAGCGGTGATAAATGAATGAGGTGGCTGGGTTCCAATAAAACTTTATGGACACTGAATTTGAATTTCATATAATTTTCATGTCATGAAATACTACTTTTCTTTTGATTATTTCGACCATTAAAAGATGCAAAAACAATTTTAGTTCAAGGGCTATACAAAACTGGGCAGTGCACTTGACCTTTGGGCCATAGTTTGCTAACCTCTATTCTCTATAATTAATAGACATTATCATGTCTCTATTATCTTTCTATAAATTATTTTTAATTGTTGCTTAGAACAAGATTGGATGTCCTATAATCAGTCTCCTATGGTTAGAATTTAGGTTATTTCTAGGATTCATTATTATAAGTCACCCTCTAATGAATATCCACGCAAAATCTTTGCATGCATTTATTATTATATCTACATCTTAAAATATATTTAGTGGTAGCTACCAAAATGTCAGGTAGACATCTAGAAAGAAACAGATTCTGAATAAGTGGCTTTGAAAACTAATCTTGTATAGTTAGAGGAGCTTTTCAAACATGTTAGAGGAGCTTTATAATTTCAAACATGTTAGAGGAGCTTTATAAGTATAACATATATTCACATATAATAGAATTTGCTATGTACTATGTACCATTCTAAGCCATACACACACAAGTGTGTATGTGTGTGTGTGTGTGTGTAAAATAATTTAGTCCTCAAAACAATCTTTCGAGGTACAGGTGCAATTAGCAGCAGCAGCAGCAGTCCCACAGTACAAAAGAGGAAAATGAGGCATAGAAAAGCTAAGTAACTCCCTCAAGGTTACACAGCTTGCTAGTAGCAGAGACAGGATTCAAAACTGGTCCGCCCAACACTACATGGTCTTGAACACAATGCCGCACTGCCACCCAACTGGTGAGATATGGCAAGTAAGCACTTCCGGTTACTCACTTTATAATGTACCTGTGGTCCTTTTTATATTTAGATCATGCTTGGCATGAATAAGCGACCTCAGATTCTAATAATAAGCACAAATTCTACCTCACAATGGGACACTTTGGGTGGAAACTGAATGCCCAGCTAATCTCCTTTTTTTGTCCTCTAATCCCTCCCCTCACTCCAACTCTTCATTATTTTGCCCTGTATTTCTTACCCAAAATAGTCGTCTTCTATAAACAGTAAAGATTGATTGGAGCATACTTTCATATCTTGTTTACCAATTTATGGTCCCAAACCTACCAAATTTACATGGCAAATACGGCGGAGTTACCTTACAGTAGAGGGCCCTGCACCGCCATAGGAACGCAAATTCCGGATAAATACTCTCCTTCTTTGAAAACGAAACAGTGTCTCGTGTCAAAAGTCTCTCCCGCGTGGCCCCCGCAGCATCAGGGCGGGCTTGCTCCAGCCCCTGGCCGGTCCCGAGGGCGGTGCCCTGCGTCCCTGTGGACCAAACAGCCAGCCTCCGCCGACAGACTCAGACGCGAGTTGAGCGCTCCCGGGCCTTCCCTCCTTATGTCGAGCGGCGGGTGACTGTCCCAGAAAGGAGTTATGCGAGTGGGTCGTTCGACTTTGAGGGGAAACGAAGATTCTGGTTCTCATTTCTTACTCTGATTGCTCTCCCTGCTGGGACTCTAGGGCTCGAGTTATCCCCAGGGGGATAAACGACCCACGCCGCTGGTCCCACAATGCTGCCCGCCCCCCGCTCATGCCCAAACACCGGCAGAATCGAGTAAAGAGGAAACGAGGAAGGAAATCAGCGGGTGTTTCAAACTGATCCCGGGTGTACCGACGACACCGCGGTGGAGCTGGACGAGACGCGCTGGGAGTCCTGCAGAAGGCTGGCAGCTCCGCCCGCCGGGGGGCGCCGGGGCGCCGGGCGCGTGCGCGGTGCGGCCCCAGCCCCGGCCGCAGCCGCCGCGATGCCTATTTTAGTCAAAGCCGCTGCGGGCGCGGGGACCCGGCACGCGTCGAGGAGCCTCTGCGCTGGATCGGCCACGGCTTTCGCTTCGGGCGCCCATCGAGCCGCCGCCACCGTGTCCCCCGCGCCCCGCCTTTGCTACCCCAAACTTTGGCTAGCGCCGCCCAGGCTCGATACCAGGGACCAGCCAGGTAAGGAGCGGGAGGCGCAGCTGCCGCCAGCTGCCTCCACGGGCCCCGCTATTTGCAGCCTCGCGCTCTCGGGGCTAAATCGGGAAGCGAAAGTTGGATCCCCGCTCCGTTGGGAGCAACTTTGGCAGCCTCGGAGATCGCTGCCTGTTCTCCGCGCCCCGGCCGCCCTCTCCTCGCTGGCCGCGCCCTCTCGGGGTTTCCTGTCTTTGGAAGCCACCCTTCTCCCAGGGTCTGGGTGCCGAGGCCACAGACCCTCAAATGTCAGCTGCTGCAACTCGGAGCTGGCAGTGCCAGCGTCGCCGGGTGCTCGGGCCCCATCGGGTGCCGGTTCCCGCGCTCTGCTTCGGGCAAATCCTTGATGAGCTCCGCGTCTCCTCTCCGCTCTGGGCTCCCGGGGCTCGCTACCCCCGAACCCACTACGGCTTCTCCTCGCCTTCTGTAGGGTCGCCAGGTCCCGCGTGTCGCCGCCGCGTCGGGCGCTGAGAGTGCGAGGTGGGGCACCGCGCTCAGTGCACATCCCTCGTGTCCGGAGAGCTCCGGGTCGAGAACGGTTGACACTGACCCTCCTTCTTTAAGGAGCCAGGTAAGCGGGGCCCCTGCGTGGGGGGTTGCAGATCGCTAGGGAACCCAAGATCCTCGCCACCCCCATCTCCAATGCTCCTGTTTCCGGAGCTTTGGGAAACGAGTCTGTTGGCCACACAAGTCCCAGAAACTGCTTGCTCTGAATGAAACAAGACATGCGAAAAAACTCTTAGCGACTCAATGCCCTTTGCCATTTCGAAATGTGCAAAGGTTGTTAGAATTACAGAATGAATAGAGTAAGTCGACTAGCACGACTTTTGCTCATTGCTATTATCTTTTTCATTTTTGTAGTTTGGTGAAGGGTTAAGGTTAGTTTCACCCTTTAGCTATTTAGCCCTGCAAACACCTATTTGAAAACCAATAAACAGAACTTTATTAGAACAGGTTTACTTTAAAGAATTAGACTCCAAGGAACTAAAAGGAGAAAGAAAAAATTTTTCTTAATTTAGTCAAAATTAATCTGAACGTTTACCAGTTAACCAGTCTGATCTTCCTCATTAGACCCATTTATTCTCTATATAAGGATAGTTCAGCGTAAACCACTTAAATCCACTAATAGAGATAAAGGGAAGCTGAAACCGGTAAGATCTTATCAATATTTATTGACAATAGGTAACTGGAATTTCAAAATTGACATATAGATAAGTATACATAGACAAATAATAGACAATAGATGTGTACAAATTAATGAATTATATATAATAAATATACATAGTTAATTATATAATATACTAAATACATATAGAAAATTAAATAAATTCATAGACTATATGTATATGTCTTTAATAAGGTATAGTACATCAATATATGTTATAGGGTGATCTCACCTTTTAAAAATTCATATTATTTTTCTGACTCTTGGGTCAGTAGATCGTAGTTTTCCTATCATTTCTCTTGGACCTGAAATTGGTAGTTTTAGTGCCACTTGAAGAACTTTTAAAAGCCTGAAATTGAACAGTGGATTAATTGGCAGTACAAGTATAATGGCGTATATGTGGGGGGTGGGGGATATGTATTAATTAACTTATTATATAAATGTGTATTAGAGGCATAGGCTATTAAAGCTTGAAGAGGTTTCAGAGACCATCTAGTCCAGTTGCCTTAGTCCAGCCACCTCTGTTCCCAAGAAGAAGCAGACTCAAAGAGCAGAAGTGATTTTCCCTGGCTTATGTGGCTTTCTTGGGGGTAGTGTTATACACACCGAGTCTCTCAACCTTAGAAAGGGTAGGCACACTGCTGTCTACTGTCAAGGTTTGGGGAAACTGAAAAGTGATTTCAAACAGTGTTCCTCATTGTTCGTATCCCTTTGGTGTAGAACTTTGCCTCTGGTATTCTCTACAGAGGCTAGGCCTTTGATGTACATAGATGAATATGACATTACCCCTACCTCATGAAGAACATAGGGTAGTTAGAAGAACAAATAGGACAATGGGAGTGAAAGCATGTTCTAAAGTGCAGTAGAAATGGTAGTTATTGTTAGCTTATGTAATACTAATGCACAAGCTGACATTGACATTAGCTTATGAGTGATAGAGGACATTGAATATCATTCTCCTTCCTGTAGAAATTATGAGATTAATTCTGATTTGATTCTTTAAAGCAGACTGAGTAAGTAGAGTTATTAAAATAATAATGCCTCTCATCCCATTAGGCTTATACTTTTATTGAGTCATACATTTGGAGAGTGGTTCAATTTTTAAGGTTTATTTCTTTTTTTGCAGAAAATCAATATCTAAGTCAACTATTTATTTTATATTTATGAGCTATTTCAGAATTATGTGAAGAGATCTTTAATTGACTTAATCATTATATTCAGTTTGTAAGTTTGCGTGTGTAAGTTTTTTATCATCTTAAAGGATGTGGAATTCTTTCACATTTGTGTAATAACAGCCTTTCGAAATGCTTAACCTATACCAATTATTCTACCATCTAAAACCTTTACTTAAGTATGATGAAAAAATGAACGGAAAAGTATGTTAATTATGGCATTACTTGGAAAGAAATATATACTTCTAAATTAAATTTAAAGGATTTAAAGGTACTTTCAGTCCCCATTTGGAATTATTTTCCTGAAACAGAATAATTCACATACTCTAAATCTACATAGTTTTTGTCAGGGACCAATTTGTATAATTAATGATAGAAAGCATTTTTAAGTACCACAGATGGAGGACAGATAATATAACCAGAAAGCAGTGCCACTTTGTGTAAAATATATATTCTTTGAAATATACTTGCTACAGATTTTGATATTAAATAGTTAAGTGTATATTCATGACCCCTCCTACATATAAGTAAAATGGAAATTTACTACTTTGCAATTTGTGAGCTGCAGCCAACGAGGCTTTCTATGGGAAAGAAAGTAGAGATTTAAATTAGACACTAAAAGAAGGAATAAATTTTATATGTCGGTGTATATAAATGATTATAGTAAAGTATTTATTATGCAGGCATATAATAATGTGGAATGTATGTATGTATGATATAATGATTTCGCAACAATATAAAAATATAGCCTTCCAAATATCTGAAGCCTTCAAACAGTAAATATGAGGATGTTAGTCTTGTTTTGAAAGTATTCAAAAAATCTGTTTTCCAGTTTTTTTTTCTCATGTTTAGATTCAGTGTCACTAGTGGAAATATATGGAAGACTGTACTAAATAACTTTGTAATTGTTGTGGTTTATGAACATTGGCGATTATCTTTCAGACTAGTTAATTCTGTCATTCCTCTCTCTCCCACCATCATGTATGTATATATAGATATATAAATATTACAGACATATAGAGATAAACATATATATGCAAATATACATATCGGAGAATAGTTGTGCATTATGTTAAGTATTTTATATGTTTTATTTCACTTAATGATAAAGTCAAATGTTAATACGAAGTCAAATGAGGTATTATTATTATCATTTAACAGATAAGAAAATGGATACATTTAGTATGTGACAAAGCTGAGATTAGGAACTGGGTCTGTCTAATTCATAAACACTAGAGAAATCTACTTACCAATAATTAGTTCACAGAAATAATTTTGGTATAACATCTATAGGGGTGATAAGATATAGCTGCCATTTTTTATGATTGTTCTTTTATTCATTTGTTTTTACAGAACATTTCAAGATGAATTATACCGAGTCCAGCCCATTGGCAGAATCAACTTCAATGGGTTTTAAACCTGAGTTAGAAAGTATTATACCTGTGCCTTCCAATGAGACCACTTGTGAAAACTGGAGAGAGATACATCATCTAGTTTTTCATGTAGCAAATATTTTTTTTGCAATTGGGTTAGTTATTCCCACTACTCTTCACCTCCATATGATACTTCTTAGGGGGATGTTAACCATAGGTAAGATACCTGAGATTTTATGTAACTTTTTAATATCTGGATTCAGATGGGCTTTGTAATGGGAGTTTCAGAGAATTCCTCGTCATGTCTATAGCATACCAAATATATGTCTCTCTTATCAAATTAGCAGTATATCAAGTAACTTAGAATATAGGCCTTCTCATGCTACACCATTCCCTTACTTACTTTAGAAAAACCTTTGTATGTTTTCATATGTTGTTTAGATTTCCCAGATATCAGAAAATCCATCTGTTCACACAGATGTCAAAGTGTGAACTTTGGAGCCGGATTGTGTGATTTGAGTCCTGGTTCCAACACTTGCTAACTGTGTAACTGGAACAAGTGATTTAACCTTTCTATACCTCAGTTTCCCTATGTGTCAAATAAGGGTAAAAATAATACCACCTCCTGGGATTGTTGTGAGAATTGAGTGCGTGTATGTGTGTGTGTGTATGCATGTACACATTTGACTTATAATAGTGCTTGGCATATACTAGTATTACATAATAGTACAGATGGGTGGTCATATGTGATACAGGTGTGTGCCCAGTGCCAGGGAGAAATGGAGAGAGTGATAGGCTTAGCAGGAAGGCGGAGCAAGCTCCCATTGAGGAAAAGGCACTGGAGCTGCCTTTTGGAAGATAAGGAGAATTTCTTTGAGTGTGAGTGTGTGTGATATCCAGGTAAAAGTCACAGAAGAGAGGGAAATTCACCATATTGAGAGAAGATGAAGAGTAGCTCATTGTTCCTGAAATATGAAATATGACATGGAATGGCCGAAGAAGAGGCTGGAAGGATAGCTGGAATGTAGCTTGTGGGACTTCTGTGTCTGTGTTATCTCTGAGTAAGATAGGGATTACAGCAGGAGGAGCAGTGTTGAATTAAAAAAAAATTATAAAAAACAAAAGCTGATTATGAATTTGAAGACAGTTTTTTGGAGATGGAATGAACCAAGGAGATCATTTAGTCCAATACTTTATAAATGAAGAAACTGGGGCCTGGAGAAGTTAAATAACTCATCCAAAACTAAGGCGAGGAGAAAGTGGCCTAACCAGTACTATAATTCTGGTTCTCCAGCTTCGCAGTCAACCTTTCCATTATGTTACCTCATCTCCTTTAAGTAATAACATTTTAAATTTCTTCAAAATTTGCTATGAAATATTATTTAAAGAACATTTAAAGTTTTACATTTTATGCCGTTATTTAGATGCCCCAAATTATTCTGATGAAATAAAAAACTGCAAATGAATGACTTTTTGACATGGTAGGTTAGCTTTATGTGTGTGTATGTGTGTATATGTGTGTGCAATATATTTGTATCATATTGATAATTTTATTTTAAATTAAAAATATATCAACTCTCACTATAGAATTGATCAAAAGAAATTTGATATTTTATCTAAAGAGAATCGATAAGAAAAACCATTCCTATAGATGAATGGATAATCAAGTGAAAATTCAGATAGCTAGAAAATTTTTGTAAAATATTCAAGCTCACCAATAATCACAGAAATGCAAAATATAATATAATACAAAATTCCTCACTATCGATTAAATTTTCAAATTTTATAATATTTACAACTTGATATGGGCCTTCCCAAGTAAGATCATAAATTTGTTAGAAACCTTTTGGAAAACAATTTCTCAATGTTATCAAAAGCTATGATGTTCACTCCCTTGACTGACTGTCAGGTAATGTACCCTAAGCAAACAGTCACAAAACAGATCAGTTTTTATGTATAAAAATGTTTTAGCTACTTATCAAAAATTACACCTCAAACCAATCTCATCTGTCCACCAGTAAGGAGATGGTTAAATAAATTCTGGTTTAATCAGTTACAATCATTAAAAACTATATACCTGAAGAGTTTTAATGAAATGAGAAAATAACTGCAATAAGTAAAAGAGTAGATTTTAAAATTATATATGCAGTGGTTGTGCCATCAGGTAACGATACATAAAGACTGGAAGGAAGTATTAAATATCAATAATGGTTGTCTTTAAGTAGTTGAACTGTGGATTTTTCCCTCTTTTGAAAAATATTTTCTAACTTTACAAATACTCTGCAACAAAACATGTTTTTCTCTTTTGCCAGTCAGATAAGAAATAAAATGCAGCAATGTGATGTTTGGCTTAAGTATTTCTAAAATGCGTTCGATTTATTTTATATACAGAGGATAAGTTTATGAGCTTCATGCTGAAGCTGTTCTGAACTTCTAACATGTTAACTTTGTTATTCAACAGGATGTACCCTTTATATCATCTGGGCCACTCTCTACCGATGTGCCTTGGATATCATGATCTGGAACTCTGTGTTCCTCGGTGTCAACATTTTGCATCTTTCATATCTTTTGTACAAGAAAAGACCGGTAATTACTAGAAATTAATTAATGAGGAAGAAATTTTAAAGCTAAAAAGCTTTTAAAGTACTCTGTTCGGACTTGGGAATGAACATCTAACATCTTTAGTTCCTTTAATATAATTTCTCTGAAGATGAGAATTTCTGTTTATATATGCCTGGAAGCAAAACATTTGAGTACTGTAAAAAATGTTCTACCAATGAGTTTTTAAAACTTTTTAAATCATTAGAGCAATTTAGACATGAGAGAATATGACAGTGTTCTCTATTTTAGTTTTATAGCATCATTATTTCTTTTGTCTACTGATATTCAGATGTCACTTGGGACTGTCTTTGCCTAGCTATAAAATTAATTACTTATGGGCAACTTCCATAAACATATTAGTGATTTACAAATAGTTCATGCATTTTTAATGCAAATTTCTTAAGGTAATGTCTTTTTTTCTTACGTCCAAAATATTCATTTAAGGAAATGATTCTTTGTGGTGAGTTATCACCAAAACACTAGAATTTAACTTTTTCTTTTCAACTCTGATTTATCTTGCTGTGTTTCCTTGATCATACCAAGAACAAAAAGATATAAATAGAATAGGAAAACAGCCTGGCCCCTAGAAATCACTCCATACATGTTTACTGATTGTCCAAGGAGTACACAAATATTTAGTAAAGTAAATGGTACAGTGCCTGCCCTAACTTATGTTTAAAGCCAGACATGTATGTAGGAAACTATTAGAAAACAGGCAATTCATAAGAAATTAGAATTTTCATGATACAGATGATATACGTAATAGGCATTCCACTAGATTGTAACCTCCTCAAACATTGTAAGCCAGTCTGTTTCACCTGCTGTATTAGTGTCACTAAAAATCTTAGTGACATAAGAGAGCAACAGGTTTTTTGGCTCACCTACCTCATATGTGAACTCTGGTATTTGTGCATTAGAGTCTCAGCTATGATTCTATTCCATGTGTCTTCTCCATTTCAGAATCTCTGCTGGAGCTGTTTAGACATGCATTCTCATAACAGAGAGAAAAGAACAAAAGAGAAACTGTGTCCCATTGTCTCTTAAAACTTCTACTCAGAAGGGGCATATGTCAATTCTCACATTTCATTGGCCAAAGCAAGTGACATGGCCACGCCTGATAATGTAGGGGGTAGGATGGGGTAAAGGGGTGTGTAATCCTCTTACAGGGGGTAGGAGCAGCAAATAGTTGGAAATAATATCACCTACCACACTTACTGTTGTATTCCCTGTTCCTGTGAACCATGATTGGCACATAATAGGTGCTCAACAGAAAACATTTGATGAGTGGATGCTTTCAAAGAAAAGAATTAAGAAAGCCTCATAAAGGAATTGGGAATTGAGCTAAGACTTGCAGGATGAACAGTTTATGAATATGAGTCAGTAGATATTTCAGTTCATATGTTCATTACTGTGCTACATTGGCTAGCATACATACTGGAAATGGGACATATTTGTGAATAAATTATTCTAAACACTCATTACTAGTGCTCTGGAGTGGAAGAGGTAGATGATAATAATGATGAGGATTACAGTTTTCGAATATCAGAACTTGCTAGAACCCCAAGTTTTGAACATAAGGTTCAGAAGTTGCTGATATAGTATCGCCAAGTAAGTAAATCACTTAGTATCTGTGTTTTTGTTTTTTCTTGCACTATAAACCTATTTTTTTGAAAAATATAAATACTGGTTCTTCATTAAAATGAAATAACAGGACAAGTAAGAGCAAAGGCTGCAGTGACATCTGAGCAGTTCTCATCATCTGGGTGTATAAACTTCATAGTGTGACTGACATAAGTTTTGTCGGGATAGATGATCACTTGAACCCCAAAGTTCATTGACATGCAGTTCAAATTTCCCAGACTAAAGCTGGGTGCAAAGACGGATGTGACCTGGGCCTTGTATAGTCTGACAACGAGATGATTGATTCATTTTGCTTTACTCTTCCTCCAGTAGCCAGCCTTACTTGCCAGTGGGTTCTCTATCCTACAGAATTTATTTTAGCTTATTATAAAACTGCTACACTGGAACCCTTTTACACTCTTCATTTTGCTTCAGAATAAATGAGAAGCAATGATGGCAGCTGTGGATGTTTGTTTTCCTATATCGATGGATTCAATGATAATTACATGTAGATAAAATGCTTAATGTATGTGTTTTCATAAATATGTTTCCACGTTGATGCCTGTTTTATGTGTTTATTTTCTTGCTATAATATTTCAAAGTTAGTGTCATTTCTTTCTGTGAAACAAAAGTGTTCTGAATATGAAAAAGTTTTGTGTTATTTATAGAAAATGCTAACATTGGGAAGGTGAGTGATGTGACAACATTCAAAACCTCCACTGTTGCTTTATAGCACGTGGGGAGAGATATGATCAATAATACAAATCTTCCCCATATGTTCTCAGTTCAGTTTAACTGCGAAAGCGCCCCTTTAACATCTAAACTTATATCATCACTTACTCTCTGTGTAAGATTCCATTGACTAAAATACAGACAGGCGATGGTACATATTACAAATTTATTTATTCTCAAAACCATACTGAGACCACAGAAGTCAATGTTTTGGTGTGGCTGCATTCGTACAGCATCTGGTCATTGCTGAATTTCAGGTAAAGATTGAAAAGGAACTCAATGGTGTCTACCGGCGATTGTTTGAACCACTCCGTGTGCCTCCAGATTTGTTCAGAAGGTTAACTGGACAGTTTTGCATGATCCAAACCTTAAAAAAGGGCCAGACTTATGCTGCAGAGGATAAAACCTCAGTTGACGACCGTCTGAGTATTCTCCTGAAGGGAAAGTAAGTGCTCTATGGAAAATGAAATTCCCAGTTTGCCTTGAATCTTCTCATGGCCTCTGGGTAAAAAAATGAATGGAAGGGCGTATTGCCAAGTAATGGAGGAAGCAGACAGAATTTGTTGGTGGTGAACTTTCATTTTATGACTGCATTTGGGAATGCTACAGAGCAAATGTTAAAGTTACATAGAATATACTGCTCTGAATCTTATTAATGTCAGGATTTTCTGTTGTGAACATTTTAAACCTTTTTTTTGACCTTTTATTGAAAGCTAATTAGCCAAAATTGAAGAAGGTTTAAATTAGGCATTAAAATTCAAGGTGCTTGTGCATGTTTCAGAGGTGATTTGTTTATTTTTTAAAGATCACAAATATAACTTCTAGGGACATCAATTTCTGGGGAGAGAGCTAGTGTATATTGTTCTGGCATAGTTATTAATACTACCCCTTCTCTCTTGAAAGTGTCTGAGTCTGAGTCATAAATCATACGGTCACTCTAGGCATAGAGGCAGAGACCTTTTGGAAGGCACATGTCTGGATCAATACTGACCCTTTCTTTTTTTCTTATGGTTGGTGAAATTTATTTTGAAATAAATACTTGTCTTCCAGAAGTGCTTTTAACTATGTGCATCATCTATGGACTCTTTAAAACTTTAGTACAAAATATAAACCCAGAACATCATTGAGATTTCTGAGGATTGTCATATTTGTGAAATATTATGCATTTATTAACATTAATTTCTGTTATCAGAATGAAGGTCTCCTATCGAGGACATTTTCTGCATAACATTTACCCCTGTGCCTTTATAGATTCTCCTGAATTTAGATCAACTCAGATGCACAAAGGTGAAAAATTCCAGGTATGTTTTGGCATATTTTTTAACTGAGGTATAATTGACATATATAGTCTATTAATTTTGGAACATCATAATGAATTAAGAATTGTATATATTACATATTGCAAAATGATTACCCCAATAGATCTAGTTAACATCCATCACCATACATAGTTATAACTCATTTTTCTTATGAGAACTTTTTAAAATCTGGCATGATCGAAACTTATTCATGTCTTATTAAAATCCAAAGGATATTAATAGAAAAGTGGCCATGATTTATTTTAAAAAAAGAGGTTACCATGTAGTGTATATAGTATGATCCCGTTTTGTAAAACTTAAAATAGTGCATGTATGTACACAAAAAGAGGTCTAGAAAGATACATCCTAATTTGGCCTTAGTGTTAACATGATTATTTCTGGTTTGTGAGTTTGATTGCTTTTTTGTTTTCTTCCTTTTTGCTTATTTGAATTTTTGCAATTTTTCCATAGAAAACATCTAATGCTTTTATTATGAGAAAAAAGGAAAATGTCAGTAATAGATAACCAGTGTTCCTAAAACATGTAATTGGTTTCTTTTATTGGAGAAAAACAGAAAACTAGCTTTGCCCTAGAGAACTTATTTTGTTACTTCATATGAAAAATCAAATCACTATACTCTTTTATAGTTAATGGATATATTTAAGGGCAAAGAATGAAGTTTTTCATAGTTATAACAATTTGAGCATGGACTACTGAGCATGATTCTTTTTGTATCTTAAAAAATAATTGCTCCACAATAGCTCTCCTATTTTCTTCCCCTCATTATTGGTAGGAAAGTAAACTTAAATCTCAGCCTCTAGATAAATAGCAGTAAGGAAATAGTGTTTCTTGATAACAAATCTTATTTTTGAGTCTCATTTTGAGAAGCTATACAATTTGGGATGCCACATGGAGATAAAAGGGGAAAGTTACAGGCATCCAGTTTAGCTTATTTGCAAGTTTTCAACCCTGCCCTGCTCCCACCCTACCTGGGTAACTGGCCTGAATAACCGCACAACTTGGTATAGTTATGTATGCTTACTATAAGGTCTCAGATAAGTTCACTAACTGTGTGCAGTGCTTTTCCCAAGCTGGCTGAGCTTAAGGTACAGAAGGAGAAAGTGAATGCTGTATTCGGGCTTCTCTCATTTACACTCTCACGTTGTGTTTGCGGGAGTCAGCTGTGCACTGAGATTTATGTCCATATTGTATCTTTGATCACCACCATCTACAAACTAGTACAGGGCCCCTTCTTTCCTCTCTCTTTATTTCCTCTGACCTCCTTACAATTTCTTTTCCCAAAGCCTGACTTTTATCGTGTCACATCCATTTCTCTGTGTATAGTAGCAAGTGTTTTTTTTATGCACTAGCCAGTCTCACATGATCCTAAAGAGGCTAGGATTTGGAGAGAGGGTAGAAACTGAACCTCTTTTGTTTCCAGAAGCAAGTGGCTTCTGAGAAGCCAGAGATATAACATGTACTATCTTTTCCACTGAGCTTCAAATTATATTACATTTACAATTAGGTTAACAAAAAAGGAATTCCTACCACTAGTTACAGTTCTCTTTCTTCTTGGGGACTGGGGATTGGGGTTTGGTAATTGAGAAATGTTCTTGAGAATTGCTATAACGTTTCCAAAAACATGACCAAAGTTGAAGTACCATACATAGCTGGGTGAAGGATATTTATTCAGCTTTTCCAAACACCAGTCAGCCTTCCTCTGCATAGAGCCTGGTGTGGCACTTCCTAATTGGTCAGTGGGTAGCAATTTCTCTAGCATCATCAAACCTGTATCCTGTACAATTGCTGCAGACTCCATCAGAGTGAGCCCTTGGGGGAGATTGTGTTTTGATTGTTTACAAAATGTTCCCATTGACAGTTACTCAAGAATAAAAATGGCTGTTGCACCAATCTGTAGGAGTATCTTGCCTCTTTCAAAAGCAAGTTACCAAATAAAAAACTGTCACATGTTTCCAGGGGGGCTTACTGTCTCATGTTTCCAGGGGGGCTTACTATGGCAGAGGACAATTAAAATTGTCAGTGGTCAGACTGCTCCAGCTACCTGCTTTTTACCTGCTAATTTGATTTTTCTTTAACTCTGAACAGTTGCAAGAATTCTAACAAGGAGCTACTTCCTTTGAGTTTTTCTTTCTCTCAGTTTATTCCTTGGTAGGGGTACTCATGAATTATACAATAGGATGAAAGAAGAAAAGAAAGGCAAGTGGACTCAACGACTGTCCCTTGAGATTGCACAGCTAAAATTGTTCAGGTACATGAGGTAATTATAATGATAGACACAGTGCTGGAGCTGAGAAAACAGATTCCAAGCTTATAGCTGCTCCCTAGCTGCTTATAGTCATTTAGTACTTATTCACCAGAGTTGCTACTTAAAACTATTGATAGAATCTTGAATATCATTATTACAAAAGGTAGAAGTCATCTTTTGTGTTTGATTTCTTCTTCTTTGTGCAGTTGTTTTAAATCCAGTGAGCTTTTGCATTTACATGTTTTTCTTTTGTATTCTATCTCCTGCTGTTGCCTTCCCATAATCAATAGCATGTCCTGTGCTCTGAAGCCAAAAAATCAAAGCTTATTGACTTTAAAGGAAGAAAAATGTCTTGGAGGCAGATGTCCAAGCTATTGTGAAATAAGTGAACACTAAGTTTTAACTGGTATTTGAATAAAACCTTGTCTTAGTATTAAGTGAATCTTTTGGTAAGGCTGCAAACCAATTTAATCCACCAGTTTGGACTGCTGTATTTCAATGCTTATGAGAGCTCAATAGGAATTAGTTGAATAGACCACTTCTAGGACAATTTTCATGTTCCTGGTATGTGAAATGTTGTACAATATATGAAGAAAATAAAGTCTCCCCTCAGGACGGTCAGACCACTCTTTCCAATTCTAGCACATTCAACAATTCCCTCAGACACCCTTGTTATTGTGTATTGTCTTCCCGATACTGAGGGTGTGGAATTGGTTTGGAATCTAAAGTGAGGGGCTGATCCAATACCTTAAGGTAATCACAGCAAACCCAGTTAAAAATGCTTAGTCTAACTCTACCTGAAAGAGATTGTTTTATGTCTCCATTGCCCTGTTTGCTTTTATTTCTTCAGTAAAGTTCTTCACAAGAACTCAAGTATGGCACTGCTGATAACTTAAGAAGCAAATTTATTTAACAGAAGCTTTAAATATTCCTATATTGATTTATAAAAATTCCTCATTAAAAATATGTTTTACTTGACTGTTGTGACAGGAAATTATTAAATAAAACTAGTTAGCAGGAATGAAACATTAGCCATCAAGTAAAATGACCTCAGTCATTATGCTAACTACCCACTTCCAACTAAATGTCTGCTCTGAGGGATTTGTTAGATACTCATACATACTGCAGGTATAGTTTATTATTTGAATACTGTTAAGTTTAAAGTTAGTAATAATTTAAACATGTTTAAAGTATTTTTCAAGTATAAGTAAGAAATGATTTGCTAAGCAGACTGTGGTATCATATTATAAGTATCACTGCCTTCATGGAAATGAGGTTATTAAAATGGTTGGAAAGGCATTAAATCCCTCATCTGTCACCGAGATATAATTTCTTCTTCTTCTGGATGATTTCCAGCTCCTTTTTTAACTCCTTGTCCCACTATACATGTTATATTTTCCAAAGTCTTGGATAACATCTTTGCAAAATGAAGGGACTTCAACTCTCCAAACCCTGTTTTCAGAGCTCGGGTGCACGACTGGGCTCTGTGAGTACTGGGTGCTCACCTTCTCTAATCACTCCTAAATAGTATTCATTTGCCTTGTGTTTACTTACCCATCTCTTACTGTTTATGGGAACTTCTAAGGAGTCACTTGACTTTACGCTTCTCCTATAAATCCTATCTTTTTCTTTTCTTTTTTTTTTTATCATGTCTTTACTTTTTATTGGCTTCCTCCACTAGAATGTAGGTTTCATGAAGTGTTTGGCTGTTCTTTGTATGAGAGACTCTTGATGGACTGTGAGCCAACTTTGTGGTCATTTGGCCAGATTACTTTCTATAGGATCATCTTGAAGAATATTGGACACATTGGGTAGGGTTTGTCCTGGTGGGAAAATACATCTGAGATGGAAGTTGAAAGTGCTCATGCCACCACTAGTTAACATGTGCTTGTGATTAAATTTTTTGGTGCTTCTCATTTGGCATCTAAAAGATGGGGAAAAATGTCATCTGTCTTATCTTAAAGGTAGCTTCGAGGATCCATTTATATGATAGATATAAAAGCATCTTAAATGTTTGAGTGTTATTATGTGCAGCTGTCATTCCCTAGTCATTCTCTGCCATTTTCCTCTATATTTGTCAAG
The DNA here is from genome assembly GCF_902729225.1 of Pteropus medius. Taxonomy (NCBI): domain Eukaryota; kingdom Metazoa; phylum Chordata; class Mammalia; order Chiroptera; family Pteropodidae; genus Pteropus; species Pteropus medius. The sequence goes on along the minus strand of NW_024340696.1, from coordinate 24,494,180 downwards.
AATACTTATTGCCACCTGAAGTGTCGTATTTATTTATTTATTATCAGCTTCCTCCACTAGAATGTAAACATCACAGGGCAAGGATCTTGTCTTTCTTTTTTACAGTTGTAACCTCAGTGCCTTGAATAGTACCTGGCATTAAGTATGTGCATAATAGTGTATGTTAAAAGAATGAATGGAATTTAGTGTTTTATGGGGTCATTGAAATGCCCATACATTTCTTAAATCCAAATGTGTTTGGTTTTGGAGATTTCTATTTTTAATATAATAAATAATTGCAAACTTTTTTCTAGGAATATTGACCCACTTTTTAAAGTAGCCAAAACTCTCTAATTTACTAAAGATTAAATTTCAGCTGTTGACATAAAGAGAGAAGCTAGGTTTTGCATAGTCTCTCTTAGTCGACATAAAATATCCCCTTTTCATCTGAAATATATTTAATTTTTTGACTAACAAAGGGAAAAGAGCTCCTTTGGAAATATTTGCTGTGAGCCCCGATATGACTTCATGTCAGTTTAACAAATCTTTATTAATCTACCTGGATAGGCATCGGGTTTGATGTTGAGATGTAAAAATGGATTTTGCCTTCAACAGTATTTGTGTTCATTTGTTAATTCCTTCATACAATAAATACACATCAAGTACCACTCTGTGTTGGAAGACAGACATTCAGACATGAGGATGCACAACCCCTCCTGTCAGAGTGCTCAGGAGAAACAGATGTGTCAGGATTCAGTGATGCGAGTGCCATGTGAAGTTCAGAGGAGAAGTAGTAACTGATAGAACTGGGGACCGGGGTGTGGGGGTAGGGAAAGAAGGGCTTCCTGACACTGAGCTGTGAGGGCATGGCTCCTCACTCTGGGAATGGGATTTATTTAAAGAACACTTGAGCTCTGTGTAGTATAATTACAATGGTTTCCCAATTCTGAACTATTTGTAGGATCTCTGTGCATCAGTCCCCAGTGGACTACATTGGAGCTAATTTTGAAAGGTGACACTCAAGAGATACCTATAACAGAAGATCCATAAGAGGAACCTCACTAGCCTTATTTATTAGTGACAGCATGGGCCATAAAACCGACTCACATGAGTTCGTTTTCTCATTTTCTAGTGTGTGTTTGTAGAGTCGGCTGGGCGGAAGGTCTGTCATCTATAACTTGCCTCACAAATCTTACCTCACTTCTTTTGCTTAAAGCTGTATTATTTAAACTCTGTTATAATCATTGGGGTATAAAGAAATATTTAGCCTTAAATTATATGTCCAATTGGAACATCAGCCTAGTACACTATGGCAATGCTACTGACACAGTGGCCATTCTTCTGTCACCAGACCTCACAAAACAGAACAAGAACTAGGTGGAGAATTTGCTTTTATCTAGTCTGCAGATTGCTTGGTTTTAAACAATTTTATACCTAATTTTGAAGCTTGTGTGTATGAATCTTATTTTAATTTAACAAATATGACAAATCGTTGTTACAATAATATCCACTAAGTTATTCTAACCTTCCCCCAAGTTACTGTAGTCATAATCTGTATACATAGATTTACTTTTTTCTTTCTATGTTTGTTTCTTTGGCAGGTCACCATCATTGCAGATGATAACTGCAAATTTTTATGCTGGTCAAGAGAAAGATTAACTTACTTTCTGGAATCAGAACCTTTCCTATATGAAATATTTAGATATCTTATAGGAAAAGATATACAAATAAGCTCTACTCGTTGAATGATCCCACCTTAAATGATAAAGTAAGTGTTTTTCTGAGTATGTTTATTTCGTTAAATAAATATGTATAGTGAGATATAAATCACTTTATGCAATATATATTTTCCTGAATTTTCATTAATTAGTCATATGTTAAGTGAAGTGGGGATGTTTGTAATTCAGAGACCCTTCAGGGGATCATTTCTCAAGAGTAAGGAAATATTTTGTTATTATTATATTTGCCATTACCTAGTGAGATGTCTCTAAATGTCAGGGACTTCCATTTGTGGTAATGAGGTGCTATCCTCTCATAAAGGATCTTCTAAGCACTCTAAGGAAGATGGTAAGTGATTGGGAGGGAGTCGGGGGGGTGTGGAATAGGCCAAGGAAGGCAGGACTGTGGCTGCAGCCTGAGAAACGCCGACAGATCCCAGCAGGCAAGAAGATGGCATTTTAACCCTGGTGTCCTCCAGTTTTTCTTGTGCATCCTCCTAATCAAGCTCACTCCTAGAAAGCCCATACGTGATGAGAGAGGTATGGAATGGAATCCTGTATCAATTCAGTTAGGAATTTCAGAGTTGCATAGGTCTTCAAATATTTGCAATTTGATCTTCATCTCCCCACATTTGCTTAGAAGGAAATTAAAATAATCACAGAAGAGAACTTGTAAAACATTGTTTCTGTGATAAGTACTGTTTTCCAGGGACTAGTTGAATATGGGCGTGTGTGTGCACGCTTAAGGCCATCTTGTCTGGGCTGTTTATCAAATTAGGTTGGTGTTTATTAATTTACAGATTAATAAATAGGCTATTGCATATGTTAACTTTATTATAATATATTTATAGTAATATAATAGAATAGAAATTATAGCTAACATTTATTGGGCACTTACTATGTACCAGGTAGTCTTTTATTTCAAAGAAAAGTAGATGCTGCTGCCAGGGAGTATATGATCTTAAGTCCCATAGGTGTCAGAAATCTTAAAACTTTGTTTTGTAGAAGGCCAAGAAGTTGGAACACCAGCTCAGCCTTTGCACGCAGATCTCCATGCTGGAAATGAGGAACAGTATAGCCAGCTCTAGTGACAGCGAAGACGGCTTACACCAGTTTCTTCGGAGCACCTCTAGCATGTCCTCTCTTCGTAAGTTATCCCAGAACTGATAATACTTTGTGATTCTGATGGATGTCACTGGAAATAGACAAATGACAACTTCAATCAGAAAAATAACTTAGCAAGCAACTTTTTGACAACCTAAAAGTATCAATTAAAGTAATGATTTCCAGCTTTGTTTTCCATATTGCACATCAGCTAAAATCCAACTTTAGAACTTTTATTTCTATTTCAGAAATTGTTCCCTTGTTTTGCCACATGCTTTTCTTAGGTACTGGTTCACTGGAATAATGTGAAAGAGTCCTGCTACATATTCAGCTTTGTTGATTTCATGATTTTAGTTCCGGTTTAAGGGTAAACTCAGCAATGTGTTGAAAAGGGTAGAAAACAACTGCTGGATGTCTTCCTGCTGGCTGGTTCTCCAGTGTGAGCACTGAGAGTTAGCAGATGATCTGATAATGGAATATTCCTAAAGATGGCCACTTAACACTCCTTCATTCACACATCCACCCAGAGGCAAGTTTTCCAAGATCCTTCCATAGTTCAGATCGTTTTAAAACAGTTCAAGTAACAGTGATGACACAGATATTGAAGATTATAAGTAAAATGAGAAAAACCAAATTATCTTAAGAATTCATTGCTTAAAATTATTTTAAGAATTATTCCAAGAATGATAGTATAAGAACTTCGAACAAATTCCTAGAAAATATAAAAAAGACAGATAAATTCTCCCATCACATAGACTAAAAACTATTAATATTTCCAATTGTATGTTAATCCAGAGCAACTTCTAACTAAATACAGTTCTACATTCAACAATCTTAAATGTTTATGTAAATGATCTTCAACTTTGGATGTTTTAGATAAATCGGGTTAAGGATTTTAACTATTGCATAGTCAGGAGAGGCTGGAATTGACAAGGGCACATAATAGGTATAAGCCTCCAAAGCAAAGTCTAGGCATAGACTTTGTGTACCTGAAGGAGATTTCAGAACAAGGACAAGTAAGAAATTAGAAATGGCTGTATTTTATTCCAGAGTAACTTTTTGAAAGTCACTGAGGTTGAGCAAACTATGAAGTCTACTCGCATATCAAATGTATCACCCACCTTGTTGAAGCAGTTTGGTGGTCAGTAAGCATTTCAGATGGACCCATCTTAATTACATATAGAGTGATTACTGTACTAAGAAAGGTCAGCAGAAAAAGAATTACAGTAAAATACTTTATGTGAATTTTTTTTCTGTAGCATGGGTTATTTTTGTAGTTCTTTTTTTTTTTTTTTTTTTAATTTTACAATATTGCTTAGGAAGTACCGAGACCAAGCAGTATATAATATGAGCATTTGTTGTCTTAAAATCAATATTGTTTTTCTATAATGTTTTATTGTACAATCTAAATATTCTGGGGTAAAAAACATTTTAGGGAAACAAAAGCTTATGTAGAGTATGTTGTTTAAATAGAATTAAAGCATGTTTTTGAGATTCATGTTTGTGCTGTACTTGCCTTCAGAAACCTGTATTTCCAGGTGTTCAGTGGATATTTTACACATGGTGTGCATACAGGCCTCGATTCTTGCTGTAATAATTACTAGCTATGTGACTTGGAGTAAGTCACATGACCTTTCTAATCTGACATGAGCTTCGTATTTCAGCGTAGGCCTGGATCTGGTCACAACTTCTAGTTGGTTTCCTCCCCTCTTCCTTATGGGGAATCATGAGTTTAATCCAAACACTATTCCGTGCATGAGTAATTTAGACCTCAGTGTTTGTAAAGAAGTGCATTCCTCTTGAGTGCAGGGTCACATTTTTACTTCTAGTTTCTTTGTTCTCTTGTCTGGTTGTACTTTTGCCGTACTAAAATGTGTACCACCTACTTAAGTTGTTTAATTATTTAGCCTCAGGTTTATTATATAAGATCTTACATATTGATACAGGTGCGTCTAGCCACATATGTGTGCACATTTTTGAGTGTGTATGTGCGTGAATTACACAACAAATCCATGTTCATACTTCCTTTTGATGAGTCCTCATTCTGTGTCTCTTGGCTTCACTCCTACAGTTCAATGAAAGACCTTAGGACATGAGCACGACGTTAACACTAATCATGAATTATTTAATTTACTCTAGCATGTAACTCATTAAAACTTGGTTAGTTTTTCTTTCTTTTACTTAGTCTCAGCTCAGAACTACTGAAGACTGTTTTTGTTTCTCTTTTGCCAGACCCATCAATATGCCACCTACTTTTTCATATTAGAAATTACATTCCTTGTGAAACAGAATACAAAACCAATCTCTTAGGACTATGAGACTGAAATAACAAAATTTACCACATTTTGAGCATGTGGTACATCTTAGTAAATGTTAGGTCTCTAAAACTAGTGACTAAGCTCCTATTATTCTGAGTTCTGATGTGCAAATGGAACAGCCTGGCAGCTGTTCTCAGCAGTGGTATAAGCTTCATGAATGCTAATGATGAGAAGGGAACAGACATTCACTGACAGCAGCAGCTATTATTTTTTTCAGGTACTCTTGATATACAATCACATTTAATATTCCCTATAATCTCACACGGGAGGGGTATATTAGCTTTTGCTAGATGATGCAGCACTAATAGACAGCCCTTGTGCTCAGCTCACTCTGGGACACCAAAGGAGCAGCCACTGATTGGGTCACTGTGTCTCGTGGCAGAGGGAAGAGAGTGGTGGCAGAATCATGCAATGGCTCTTAGAGCTCCCACTGAGAAGTGGCACGTGCCACTTCCACTCATGTTCCCTGGACCGGGGAAGTCACTTGGCCAGAACTGCCCTTAGTGAATGGATCCTTAATCCTCCTGCAGGGGCTACACAGGAAGGGACTTAAAGAGGGAGGGAAAACAGGTATTTTGACAGTGACACAATCTCTCACAGTGAGTGTTATTTCATTTTACAGATGAGGAAATTGGACATATGAGATGCTTATTCTCTTGTTTCATTTCCACAGGGAGAGGTGCTGGAATACAAATCTAGGTATCACGTCTGATCCCAAAGCCCATGCTGTAATGCCATATTGTCTCTGTGTTTTAAAAAGAAAAAAAAAATGAGTATAACATTTGACTAGTGCTTTATAGTTTACAGGTCACTTTCACATCCATTCTTATATTTGAACCTGATAACTCTGCCAGCGAGGCATAGCTGGTGCTATTATTCACCCCTTTGCAGATGAGTCCACCTACACTCAGTGAGAAGGTAGTGGCTTGCCCAAAGTCACTTCCTTCCCCTCCAGCTGACTTCATTGGATAACCCTGCAACTCCCCAATTCTTCATTATGACCAAGCAGTGCTGCAAATAGGTTTCTATAGACTGGTTAATTTACATTTCAGTGAAATTTTGCCTTACTCTTTGTATGAGGGTTCTATGTAGGATCATTTAAAATTCTCCAGTCATTTAGTTTTTGGTTAGCTTTTCTCTCATATGTACTTACAGAATTACGAGCAATGCTACTCTCTAAAAATTAAATTGATATATTTTCCTAACTAAACAACTTAAAAAAAAAAACTTACATTATTCCATCTAGTCATTAACTCAAATATAGAAATAGATTTGAACATTAAAATGTGTGTGAACGCTTTTCATAATTATTTTTCAAATGAAGATCAGCATGTACCCATTGGTTTGGTTGACACATCTTCAAAGTCTTTTAATCTTTGGGCTCCCCTTTGGCCTTTCTCTGCCTCTCTGTGTGTGTTTCTGCCTCTGTGTGTGTGTCTCAGTTTTGTTTTGTTTGTACTGTAGAACACTGGTTCTTAAACATAAATGTGCATATAAATCAGTTGGCAATCTTATTAAAGATTCTGATGCACACTGGGGTGGGGCCTGAGAGTCCACCTGTTAAATAGATACCCAGGTGATGCTAATGTGGCCAGGACCTGCACTACACTTTTGAGTAGTGAGTCTGTAAAATTCCCTACATTCTAGATTTTTGTTGATTGCCATCCTCCTGGTGGTAATTAAGATGTTTCTTGTATTTCCTGTCTACTGGTAGGTAGGTAGGTAGTTCTGGTGAAGGCACTGTCTTAAAGATCTTGACCAGTATGGGATATAACACCACAAACATATTTCATAATGTTGTACAGAGTATGTTCAGTTTAACAGAAATGCAGTTCAGAAAAAGGTAAAGAGAAACAAAGTGAACTATTTCAATGAAATTTTTGCTGGTTCTATTTCTAAATGTTGTGCTGTTTTTACATGTCACATGATTGAAGTCCAGAGGAAGATCCCTACTCTTTACTACAAAGATTCTGTATTCTACATCAAATTATTAAAAGGTGAAGTAGCAAGATAGTCTGAGAGAAAAGTGGTTCCTATCTGTTTATTCAGTAGCTCATAATCCAATTAATTTAATTAATTTTGCTTGCTTCATTTACTTGAGTTTCATGGTTGGAAGTGGTATTGTGTGACAGGAGAACAAAAAGGGACAAGATATTCAGAACATGTGAGAATGTAATGCCCTCATATGGATATAAGCTTTCTTCTCTCTGCTTCTGGACCAAGGTGCTTATCAGGGTGCCTTGTCATCTCATTGTTGTCTTCTCTTCCTTATAAGGTGTAGCTCCCAACATGTAGTGTATAAAGACACATGCGTGCAAATACACACACATACACACACACACACACACACACACACACACGCACACACACAGATTGATTGTACTTTGTAGTTCCATCATTGATAAGTGGTGCTGAACACAGCCAGTGTCATCATAACCTCATTTTTGTTAATTGGAGTTAAATAACTGGTTGGTTGGTTGGTTGGTTGGTTGGTTGGTTGGTTGGTTGGTTTTTTAAAATCAACTGAGGCAATGTAGGCAATACAGTCAGTTGGAACTCATCTTTAAAAGATTTTGTTAGTTTAAACATCTGTGTTTTCAGAAATTATAATGAAGTTATGATCTTTAAAGACACTATGAAATATTTAGAGAGATGATGCTTACTGACAAAAAATATTTTCAAGTATTTTTTGTTATTAGTGTCAGGATGGTGCTCTGGACAATCTATTAATTTTATATGACCTAGTTGCACAAATATGCTTTAAGGCAAGTTAGCTTGCATCCGGTTAGTATTCTTGTTGGCAAACACTAACAATATATCTGACATAATGAGCTTCTTGCAACAATCTCATCTACTTATTTACCTGGAAACATACAAAAAGCCAATCAGCATTCTTAGTTTCAAGGCTGATTTTGTAAAATAATCTGCTCAGCTCAATTTGTTTCATTCTTCCCGTGAACAACTGTAGACTCATAAACAAACTTGACATGAACTCCACGGCGAGGTGGAGAGGGGATGTGATCAGGCAGCAAGAATAAGGATGTAGAGCCCATGAGCAGTTCTCAGACCCACCAGCATGACTCATGAAAAGCAGTACCCCCGCTTTGTAGGTGAATAGAGTCCAACTTAGGGAGGTTGGCTAACCTGGTCGAGGCCACTCAGCTAGCCTGAACCAAAGAAATGTTGAATTACTCCCAAGTTCTTGCTTTACTTTTTCCCTTTCAAACATCCACATCCACATGTGGGTGTAAACTTGTTTGGGTATGTTCCACCACTGCTGTAGCAGCAGACACACCCTGACCACTTCATGCAAGTTCTCATTTAATCAAGCTTCACAACCATCCACTGAGGTAAGTGCTGCCTTCTCCCCTTTTAGGGTTTCAGAATATGACATTTAATCTCCTCTGGGTCTTTATCCCCCAGCCGGTAGGGCCTGTGCTCTCTGTCCCCAGAACCCCTGCCCTCACTGATTCATTCGATGATCTCTATCCTCACACACCATTTTCTCATCTGTCAAATGACTTTAAAGGGATTTTATACAGTTACACATTTTATATATTTTAATCAAAAAGTTTAAAAATGATCAAGTTCAAAAAATGAAAAAAATCTTTCAATGAAAAGAATTGACTCTCCTTCAACCTAATTGCTCTCTAGGAGCAATCATGTTGGAACAATTTTTGTCCAAAATGCTAAGTAATATGCTGTTATTTATTGCTTTAGCCAATAAGCCTATATCTACTAACCTTCCATCCTCCTAGCTCACTTTTAACTTCTCACGCCCCTTCTGCTCAGTATGGTGACATCACTAGTTTTTATTCTTTCATTGTTTACCTTTGTTATATTAAATAACACACTGTGCCTCCATTTCTTTTTTTTTCTCTGAAGCATTTTTAAAGGACTTTAGCATCACTACCCTTTCTTATTCTTTCCCCCTGTCTACCTTCAAACTGTTGTGGGCCTCGTCTTTAACTTTTAAACAGTCAAGGTTGATAGCATATACATTCTATTCTCTCTTCTTTTTTTCCATTTTTTTAAATGTGATAACATACACATAATAAAATTTACCATCTTAACCATTTTTAAGTGTACAATTCAGTGATATTAAATACTTTGTTCTCTTTAGTAACTGCAATTAGGTCTTCCTTGCATTGTCTATAAGTCGTTTTGCAAAGTTTAAAGCAAATAAACAATGCTGACATTATTATGCTTTATTCAAAGCAAATAGTGGGCTGTGACTACGTTTCTTTTTGGTTTCAATGTCATGGTTCCTGTTGTACTCAAGGAGACTGTTCCTAATATCAAGTACAAATGGATTCTGCTTTTGTACACAACATAAAAATCATGCCACGGTTTATTCGATCCTCCTTTTTCCCTCTAACTTTTTTTATTGCCATGCTTGTTGGAACCATCGTATTCACTATATCCCCAGTATCTTCCAGCTTCTTATTCATTCCTTTATATGAAATTCCTTTCATTTCTTTTTAAAATCTCTGAGTGATTGTTTCATATTTGAATCATGCCTTTTCATACTGTTTTTTGTTTTTTATGGGTATCTCTAGTTGCCTTTCTTTCTCCTTTGCATTTTTTGTCTTATATCTTCACTCAATCGGTTCATCGATTCTGTGTTCCCTTTCTCTCAGACCTTTCTCACAGTCTCCCATCCTCCCACCTCACCCTGGACTGGTAATTCTCTTGGTCTGTTGCACAGCTGCCATCCTGTTCTCCTCAATTTGTCTGCTGTCTCCACAACCCTATAGCTTCATCTCTGGGACTGGAAGAGGCTACAGGACTCTTATTGTTGCTTGGCTGCTCACACCTGTTGCCGTGCAGCTCAGGGCCCTGACCACCCACGTGAGTAGTCAGGAATTGCACTGAGGATGACTTCTCAGGCCAGAGAAAATCCCTTCATGGGAGCCACTAACTTCTTCCAACCTCCTCATTTCCCCTAATGTGTACATTTCTTTGCTTGAGTCCCTTGCTGCTGATGCTGAGTCCCTGTGAGAGAAATGAAGTACAAAGGCCATACCTACCCTTCAGCATAATTGTTCAGACAGCTTCAATCCAAACTCAGATTCTTTGATTAAAAAAAATTATTATATAAATAGTCGAAGGCAGGAAAAGGGATGATAATCCTTTCTGGCAAAGAAGCCATTAAATCCTTCTCCATCCCCATTCATCAAATATTGTATAATCTAATTAAAATTCTAACCCCCTGTAAGGTTTTAATTTCTTGCTAAAGCAGTTGACCATATGGTTCAACATAATAAAAATAAGAACACCTTGAAAGGAATGACGAAAATGTCATCAAAGTTAACAGAGAAGATGGAAGAAAACCTCTCACATTATATTGGATAATTTTCAAAAGTGCAATTCCTTTTTAGTGTTTCTGAGCAAAGAGAAAATTCACTTGACAAACTTCATATCATGGTACTGCATTTATCTAAAGATCAAGCTCGATGTCATTTATTCTCTGGAACATACTGACCTTCACTCTGGATTTAAGAACAACAGATATGTCTGTTTACATTGATTTGCTAGGAGAGGCTCTTGGGCCCTCATGATTAGAAGCACACTGAACTAGAAATAAGGCTACTAAGAACAGAATTCTGTCAAAGGTAATTTCTCTTACCTAATTTTTTACTGTGTAATACCAGAATTTTGGCTATTATATAAGCTCTCCCTGGTCTGCATATAAAAAGACTTCCTGTGGTTCTTCAGGACTTTAGGAAGACAGAAAAAGGTCTGGGGGAACAGCCTGAGCCCATCCTCCATGGAGGTCCATGACCAGCTCACATTTTGCAAAGGACCTTCTAGGATGCCCGGTGGGTCTTACTACCAAGGTCCTGTCCCCTTCAACTAGGATCCAGCACTGGCCGCTGCCTGAACAGGTCTGCTGAGGAAAAGCTGCTTCCTGGACCCAAATCCTCCTGTGGGTGTTGGGTGTCCACAGTGTTGTCATTCCCCATGCTCTGGCGCTCGTGGAGGTGTCCACTGTTGGCTTCAGGGCTCTTTTCTAAGTCTCATTCTTCTCCGTTTGCTCAAGACCATGTTTTTGAGTTTGAGTTTTTCTTTCTTATCCTCCGAGTTGCTGCCTAGTGCTACAGTTCTCTTTCTTACCTGAACACATTGGGAATGTGGGGTACAGCTCACAGCAATTCTGCCCCGCTGGCTGTACCTTCTCGGTGCATTGGTGTCCAAGGAAGGGACAAGTAAGTCTTTTGGACAGAAGATTATTTCCCTAGCTGGTATAATATGAAACATCTTCCAAGCAGCAGTAACTCTTGACATAACAGTTTAACAATTTCATACCAGATAAGTCTGGATTGCAGTTTGGTCTGAGACTGTTTGTTTTACATACTTTTGTGGTAAACTCTGTTCATTGGCAGCACAAGCCAATTGGAAGGTGATTATAGCTAAATAGCAAAATATAATGCTAATTATCTCTTTTTGATTATAAGATATAGTTAAGCACTTCTGTCAACTGTAAAGTGGTTTTAATAGAAGAAGGATAAAAATCAGTTTTCTGGAAAATTAATGGAAATGAAATTATTTGCTTTTCTAGAATTTAGAATAAATGAAAAGTAAAACATACAGAAGTCATGAACTTCATAATAACGTCCTTGAAGGTCAAAGTAATTCGAAAAGCACTTAACTAAAGATAAGCTCAATTTCTTCCCCTCTCCTCACACTCTCACATGTAAGATATTGAGCCTTCTGGGCAAATTTCTGATGATGCATCAGTGCATAAAATTAATGAAAAACCAGGCAAACTTGTAGAAAGAATTTATTTATGTTCAACCTGTGAAATGTAAGATAGTTCCCGTGAAGCAGAATATTCATATTCTCTGTCTCTGTCTCTGTCTCTGTCTCTTTTTTTATGCACACTCCAAATTGGGTTTGGATTTATTAGTGTGCAAAGTAATGACTTCTAGCAGTGTAGTGATGGCCTCTGAGACTTCACTGAACCAGCAAGTCCCCTGCTGAGGCTGGAGAACACTGGGTCTAGGGCCAGGTACGCTCCTTGCTTTCGGAAGCCTGCCTTTCTTCCTACCTTGACAGAGGCAGATTGCCAGGTAGCCCCAGGTCAATGTCATACTTGGCCCTCGGTGGTACAGGAGCCCCAGGCTAACTGAGGTTGGTACAAAGTGTGGGCACTCTACAGCTGTGATTCCTAACGAGGGGTCAGGCAGCCAACTGGTCCTGGGTAGCTTCTGGCAGTCACAGATCAGGTTGAGTTCCTGCTGTCTTCCAGTGCATCTGCGGGAGTAGGGGAAGAGCAACAGGCACTGCCGTTGTGGGAACTGGGACCTAGGAGAGTCACGGGTTCTAACCCAGCCACAAAGACTGAAATGAAAGTGCATCTAGTGTTCTCCATGGGAAAAGAAGTTTAGCAGAAAAATCCAATCTTGCTGGGCTGTTAGGGCCACCTGATTTATCACGTGAGAATATGTTACAAAGTGGTTCACTCCCTGGTGAGAAAGGCATTCATCCATAGCAGTTCTTCCACTCTTTGCTTTCACAGGTTGGCCAGGTTGTTTTTGCTTTAGCTTCTGAATACAAAGTAGAAATGATTGTATGGATGAGGTTACTGTGAAAAAAGCATGTTGAGTACCTGACAAATAAAATAAGATACAGCCAGAGACTATGTTCAATTCATTTTTACTTCCCCAACATTTAACCCAGCCCTTTGCAGTCACTTGGAGATTCTTTTTGTTGATTGGATGAAAACTTTGTAGTCCGTGATGGTATTGACAAACTTTATGGACAATTACTTGAGGGGACGGAACACTTTGCTGTGAACACTGTCGAATCAGTTATGTGAAGTGATTTCCCTCAGGATGTGACATAGAATATCGTGTTAACAGTTTCTTTTTATAGAGAGGGCTTACTGTAATCCAAGACCAGCCTGCACTTGTATGCTGGTGCTACCCCACTGATAGGGTGGGGGCTTGACCCATCAGAGATTAAATGTGATGGCCATGTGTCTTTCCCACGTCCTCAGGATCAGCTTTCTGAAGGCTCCGTGCAGAGTTTCAGAGGAGAGCTTTTTTTTCATGTAGTAAGTAATTATCAGGGACCTGGCCATGTATGGGGTACTTCCGAGAGGCTGCAGGACAGAGGAGGGTGTGGTGACAGCCCTCGATATACTTGTTTTCCAATAAGAGAGAGATGCAAGTACTTGTCACCATGATATGATACAGAAGTGTTAGGACTATAGGTTAGAGGAGAATCGAATCTCCCGACAGGAGGAATTAGGAACGATGACAAATGAAGGAGGTGGGGTTTGAACTCCACTTTGAGGAATGAATAGGAATTTCGTGGGGGAGGGAGAGGGGGGGAGAGACTATTCCAAGTGGAGACAAAAGCAAGAGGAGGAGGGAAAGGGTAGGTTGGATTTGGGAAACCGAGTTTACGAGAGCTTGCACTGGATGGGAAGGAGGCCCAGCCTGGAGACCCCTGATGTCATCCCAGGACTGTGATGGCTCTTGCCTTACTATATTTTAATGTTATATAGTAACCACCACAGCTCTTCCTTTCCCAAGTTCTTTCACAGAGAAGCTGGAAGTTCTTAGAAAGTTTTCACTAGGTCATTTCCAATTGTTTTGGGTCCTCTTTTAATTCTCTTTCAATGGAAAAATGCAGTGATTAGTGAAGTAGTCAAAGGGTCAGATGGATAGCAGCCTCAGGATACTGTAGAATGTCACGCTGGGTTGATAAATGGGCTTAAAAACTAGAGATCAATTAGTCTCACTTCCCCCGTCAAAATAAACTGGATGTATTTCTGTTATGTGTGTTATACAGTTATGTCTGAATGTTCTACATTATTGATTTGTTTTAATGCTCTTAGACATGCCGTCTTGTTTGTTCTGAGGGTTTCATCTGATTACAAATACTCATCTTAAGTTAATATTTCATGAGACTCGATCATAACTTGAGGCTAGAAGTGATGGAAATCGTGGCTATTATTTTTTAAAAAAAGACAATTATGCTACTCTCAGGGCAGTTTAGAATGAGAAACACAAACCCCTATTTGAGCACTAGTTCCATTTCCTTTATTTACCATCCCTGTGGACGATGATGAATTTTAACGTTTTCTTTTTAAGTGCTTAATTATTTATTTATTTTTAATAAAAAGTTATTGGGGGTGACATTGATTAATGAAGTCAAATGAATTTCAAGTGTACAATTCAACAGCATGTCGCATATATATTGCACTGTGTATTCACCACCCAAAGTTAGATTTCCTTTCGTCACCAAATACTTGACCCCTTTTACTCCTATCTACGCCCATTCCCTGTGGTAACCACGAATCCATAGTCTGTGTCCATGAGTCTCTATTTGTCATGTTTCTTTGTCACTTTCAGTTTTATATCCCACGTGTGAGTAAAATCATATGGCTTTCAACTTATTCTGCCCCATTGCCCTCCAAAGCTCATATTAATACACTCATTTTATTGACTAACAGACATTTACAAAATGTTTATTATACCCCACACACTGATCTAAGTGAAAACTTTACAAATATTAGACATTTATTCCTCCTAACAGCCATATGAAGCAGATGGTATTATTATTATTATTATTATTATTATTATTATTATTCCTGTTTTACAGAAAGGGAAATCAAGGCACAGAGAAGTGAAGTAACTTGCCCAACGTCACAAAGATAGTGTTCACTGCCATTTGAGTAGACACGCAAATTAGAGGTCGTGTTTGGTATGTTCGATGTCACCTGAGTGAAAAAGGATAAAAAGAACTTGCCTAGGAGGATTCTACCTTGCTGTGCTCTGTGACAGAATTATGTTCTTGAACCATTTTAATACAGGTTTATTTTCTACAGTATATGTTAGTAGTTGTCTTTCAAGGAACTCAGTATTTTAATTAACTATAAATGTTTGAAAGTGGACAATTTCTATGTATGTTCAACAAACGCGTAAGCTATACCAGAGTCCATAATTAGGATCTTTTTATGTTGGATGATGTGGCTGTCGGTAGTGGCATTTCCCCAGAAATACTATAGCTCCCAGGAAGTTTTATTTTCCAGTTGGAGTTTATAATTGTTACATCATGCCAGCATCAGGACAGGATGTATCTTAAGTGGTTTTCCTTTCCGTGTCTTTGACAGATGTGTCATCCCCACACCAGCGAGCCTCTGCCAAGATGAAACCAATAGAAGAAGGAGTGGAAGATGATGATGAGGTCTTTGAACCCATGTCTTCAAAAACATTTAAAGTCCATCAGTTGCCTTGATCACAGAGAAGAGTCCAGTTACCAAGATGAAAATTGTCTTGAAGAGATCCTGAAAAATACCAGCACTTTTTCACTGCTTTTAGATTAGTCTGCTTTAGAACATCCAGACTGGTACAGTCTGAGGACCAGAAAGTGAGGAAG
Source organism: Pteropus medius (assembly GCF_902729225.1). Classification (NCBI taxonomy): domain Eukaryota; kingdom Metazoa; phylum Chordata; class Mammalia; order Chiroptera; family Pteropodidae; genus Pteropus; species Pteropus medius. The sequence goes on along the minus strand of NW_024340696.1, from coordinate 24,478,669 downwards.
ATTAAAAAATAGGAAGGTTATTTTAGCTTTCCTTCTTATTAGCCAGCTTTTTAAGTAGTTGTTTTACTGAGCCTTCTGACTAAACCTAGTTCTATTTTGAGATATTTATTTTCACAGTATTATCTAGATACACTATCATTTTAACTTTAAGAAGTCTTAGCGTTGTGTCAATGCAAATGCCTTTTTACTTATTTTTCCAAGTTGTAGTTCATCTTCCTTACAGACAGTTTTTTCTCTAAATGGTAATGGCGCTGTCCATTCGATAGTTTTAACAGATAACATTAAGTTTGAATTTGAAGTTGAAGTAACATTAAAAAGCAGGGAATCTCAGGCTTTGTTCAATCGAGTTCTTGGATGGAAAATTTTAAAGGAAGACGTGATTCGACTGGTGTTTGTTTCTCTCCCAGGCCAGACACATTACTCTACTTGATCGCCTTACTTATTTAGACATGGTATAAATAGCTTGATAATGAAAAAAACTCATCAGACTTTTCTCATATTGCCCTTATATTATGCTATTTATAAACTGGTCTGAAACCTAAAGCTGGAACGATAACAGATGGAAGCAGTTCTGAGCTCCGTGTCAGCCTTCAGCTGAATTCACTTACCTGTAGTTTGGAGCCATCTTGTCCCACACATTCTGGTGTGGGAAATACTTTACTTGTGGTAGGGAAGATAGCAGGGTCAAGTGGCCAAGCAAGTGTCACAGAATGCGGTGACTGACAGGGCAGCTTCATACTTTTGTCAGTATTCTTAAGGTTCAGATTGTTCCTCCAGAGCCATAGATGTCCCTTTAAGATCAGTGTCAGAGCTGTGAATGTGAACACAGCTGTGGCGAGTAGACAGTTCCACAGGCCATCCATGGACACCCAACCCAGATTGCTGTGAGAGCCTTGATTCCAGATCTCTCCTTTGTACTAGAGTCATGTTTTAGGAAACAGGTAGTCAACTGATGGGAAATGAGACATTTGCTTAAATCATCGGTCAGTCAGTGTGACCGTGGCACTGAGTTAGGTGAAGCCTGTTGATCAGCTGTGCTGCATCATACCCACTGATGTTTATTTTGTTTCATCCACCAGAACCAACTTTGAGTACGTCCCCTGTTACATTAAATAGCTAAGAAAAGTTCCAAATGAAAATATTTTCAGGTGTGCTGAGCCAAAAGCAGCATCTCTGGTGATATCTGTTAGGGAAGGTAAATAAGCTACTCTAGGGCCACCTCAATTTACTAAATCTTTTTTAAAGCTAATTATTTTAGTAATTTCACTTGTGTTAAGTTTACATGCTAGATAACTCACTGAGAAAATTTCCACAAACTGGGAATCCAGCTTCTAACATCTTTATCGTATGTTGGCTTATTAACATTACAGTAGAGAGGCTGATTTCATTTTGCTGCTGTAGTGGTCTCTTCAGTATGCTGCATTAGAAATTTATTTTTGGGAAATGATGCAAAGTTGAATGACTTAGCCTTGGATTTAAGATTGTAAAGATGTAGTAGGTTTAACTATCTCTTTCTGTGCCTGAGAGCCCATGTATAACTATAAGGCAATGGTGTTAATACTGCTTTTCTTTAGCTATTGGAAGGTCACGTAGCCCATTTAGTTTACATATGCATAAGAATAATTTACAAAATCACTCTGTAAAGTAATTATATATTACATCCTTCCCTAAGCAGAAAGTAATTTCAGATTCTGCTGAGGCCACATTTTTAATGTTCTGTGGGTACACAGAACCTTGGGATTTCCTTACTCTGACCCATCTTCAGGTTTGTCTCACTTTGTCGACTTCAGACAGTGGAGAAGGTCATCTCTAATGATCAACCCGGATGTGTTTGAAGGTTATTTTCTGTAGTGCTGGGAATAACCACTTTAAAAAGCACACTACTAAAATTAATGATACAAAGTCATTACTGCTTTTATTAAAATACATGAGTATGTGTGTGCATGCACAAGCATCAGTGTCATTGATAAGAAGATTATAATCTCAAGATTAGGATTCTTAAAAGAGTCACTTAGCTTGAATGGGAAACATGAAACTATTTTTAAATAAGACCTCTAAAGAAGACAATGAGACTCAGAGAAAAAGAGCCACAAGCCTTTTAGTAGCCCTCCCACATAGACTTGATAGAAAAGAAGCACATAAGAAAACAAGAGTTTTAAGTGTAGAATCTCCCCTGGATGATTTTAAATTCATTTATACAACTGAACAAGCATATCTTTGTATAAGGCATAAATACATAGACAAAAAACATGTTTGCTGCCAAAGTCACCAATTAAATGTTTTTTGGCATTCACTTAACTATGTGACCAAGGTTCAGAAAATGGTCTGCAAAAATTATTCTATAAATAACCCAAAATCTATGTTTAAATTCACATCAAGTCTATGGTATGAATCTGGAGTGGAACATTTATACCAATGTATGTATCATTTGAAATATTTTGAAAGCCCTCATAAATATTTATATTTATAGAATAATAGCACAGACACTAGATAGATCCTCAATGATGTTTATATATATATCTTAAATTGGTAATAATGGGTGCTATATAATTATTTTATAGTTATCATCCTTTGCTTTCTGAGATCTTTTCTGTATCTCCCTATGGTTCAATCACTTTAATCACTGGACACCTTTGTGCTTTGCTGCCATGGTGAGCACTGGGAGACGTCACCTTCTTCCTGTCTGCTTCTCCTTCCACGCGTTTGAAGCATTTCCAGTTTTGCATCTTGAAGCTGCTGATTCCTGCCTTTGAGGCCTTATCATGGCTTCAAAACAGAGTCACTTGGATTCTGGAAAAACTTTTGGGGAAAATTGAGGTAACCTACACACTGCCTTGTCCCTGGTGCCCCTAGGTAATGACTCCACCCTCCATTGAAGATTTTCATGCTATTGTATGGTGGCACCTGGCTGAGCACTGGCATGTGCAGGTCAGTCTTAACCTTTGGGGCCCGGTGCTCTCCTCCTTGCAGACCGTCGGGCACGGCTCCAAGCAGTCACTGAAATTTTTTTTTCATCTATTTTCATTTCCTCGGTTCTTTCTAAAGCTGCTCTACAGAAACCTCTAATCTTACCACGACTCAGTTTCCCCTTCCTTCCCTGTTTCCATCCCTGGTTTCCCAATCTTTTTCTAATCATCCCCAACTAAAGCGACTAGAAATTCTCACCTACTCAATCTAAATTCCTGAGGACTTGAAAGGATAGGATACAGTGTAGGGAGCTTGAGTTTGGGGCATCAGTATGGCTTCGGTTCTGTTCAGGCGACACATTTTCTCACAGGGTAGCCATGCTTTGATTGTCACAGAACCTGAAAATACCTTGTGTAGAATGACATATTGTAAGTGCCATTTAAGAAACCTGCCTTTAAGTACTATTTACATTTTTTTATGTTATAGCCTTTAAGTACTATTTACATTTTTTTATGTTATAGCTGCAGCCCAATTTTAAAGTACATAAGGGTTTTATGAATGCTTTATACAGGCATATTATTTATAGGAAACTCATTCTTTCTGTTTTTAGGTACCATCTACATTGATAAAATTTACTTTTTGATATATTTACATTTTGCCTGAATAGAGCCTTATAGTTTAAAATATCTTCATATATTGCCATTTAATCAAATAAATTTCTTACTTAGAAAATATGTGTATTTTTTATTTCATTCCTCTTACATATACAGTGAGTTTTCACTTAACGTTGTCAATACATTCTGTGACTTTGAGAAGTGGCATGATGAAACCAATTTTACCGAAGTCTGACTGATAGAAACGAGAGTTAAATTCCTACACATCTGATCAACGTTATAACAAGGCGATGTTATTTGAGGATCTACTGTAGTTGTTTGCTCTAACTCCGTGCCTAAAGGCTAGGATTGGTTCAATTAACTTCAGAGGTTATGGGAATCGCTCTGGTTTAGGTAGTCTGAGCAGACCTGCAGAAGGGGTGCTCTTGGGTCAGCTCCACTTATTTCCAAAGGTCTGCCATCTTGGCTGCCTTTGGCCATGAAGAGGGAAAGCTACAAAGCAGTGTACACAATGTTGACTGGAAGCAGCGATTGAGAAGCCTTCAGAGTTTCACTGTGGGGATATAGATCTTAACTTTGTAGTCCACCTTATTTTAACATTCCTTTCTGGTTTCATAAGGTTCAACAACACACGGAGTCACATGAAAGGGGCCAAAAGTCTCCCCTGGGTCTATTCTGTGGTAGGCATGAGGGACCGATCTTTCTATTCTTGGAAAAACCCACATTTCTTCCTTCATCTATCCTGGGCCTTGAAATGGGAGATTGAGAGCCCATCCCTTAGCTCTTAGTAGCAGGTCATTTGCACCACATAAACTTACTCCAATCAGCCCCAAGGCTAGACCCAAATGGAAGGAGCATCTTATACTACCACGAAAGGAATTCTGTCGCTCAATAAACCATGTCACCTAAGTCTGAAGTCCAAGTTCTGAGCCTTGAACTTCTTGCTGAGCCAGCTTTGGGGCAGCTTCTTCTTGCCTAAGCCTGTGCCGTGAGGCCTAAGAGTTTTCACCTATGTCCACTTGGGGGTTTTCTATGGACAGATGCGTTTATAGTCGCCAAATGGTAAAATTGACAATACTTGGCTATACGGATTTGTGGGAGCGATGTGGTGTTGAAGGTGAGGGGCATGTCAAAGATCTCTGTCCCCAGTTACTACTGGTCAGTCCCTAGCTAGGAACATGGAAGAGGACCAGGTTTGAGTGGAAAGACTGAGTATACCTTCTCCATGCTGAGTTTGAGGAGCCTTTGGGATAGTGGAGAGATGTCAAGTAGGCAGTCAGATAAATAACTCTGGAACTCAGTGAAGGGAGTCTAGGCTGAAGATATAGATTTCTAAGTTGAAGATGACACTGTGAACTTGATAGCTTCCCAATACATAAAGATTTTTCCGATAAGGTGTTTTTGTGTATGTGTATGTAATGAATGAATGTGACTTTATTTTCTTTTATTTTGAAATGTATTAACATTTGGATAGCTGTATAACTCACTGCCAGTATTTTCTAAATAACCAATGCGCAAAGTTGCAAAACCGTATGGTCTAGTGCAAGCTAGACCACTGTAACAGCAGAAAAGAGTCATTGGTATGTTTTCAGATTCCGTATTGCAACTAACCATGAAGAAACTATCACTTGTTGAGTTTTGTTGTAGTATCAGGAATATCCACAATTATCTCTAAAGGCTATTAGAATACGTCTTTTTTTTTTTTCAACTATATATCTGTGTGAGGTCAGATTTCCCTCGTAAACTTTAGCCAAAACAATGCAGAAGCAGATGTGAGAATCCAGCTCTGTTTTCTATTAAGCCAAACTTTTAAAAGATTTGTAACTAAAAAAATATAGGATGCTACTCTTCATCCTATATTTTTTTAGTTTGGTAAAATAGTTATTTAAAGAATAATGTCCTTTACAGTAACATGTAATAAGTTTTTTTATTATTTTAAAATAAAATAATAAATATCGTCATTCTATGTGTGCCTCCACTTCCGATCTCTGTGATTCTCTCTGTGATTGGTTTCTGCAACAGAACCCAACTTGTTTCTCTACCTCTAGCCTTGGCTTTTCCAGTCAACCTTTGTGCTACTATTAATCTGAAAATTTGCAGAGATGAAAACCTTCTTACCTGCAGACATCTTACCTGCAGAGAAAAGCCCACATTTTTAGCAGGGCTACCAGGCTATCCATGTCCAGTCGCCCCTCCCCCTGCACCCAGCCATGGTGGTGACCATTTGCCATTCTCTGAGCTCATCACCCAGCCCTTCTGCCTGAAATGCCAGTGCCTCCCCCTCCAGCAGTGCCCCAGGATTAACTCCTACACCTCCCAGTTAAAGTGTCGCACCCTCTTTGAAGTCAGTTCTTCCTCATTCCTCCCCCTCTGCTGCCTTGGGTTTACAACCACAGTGTGTCTGGTAGGTAGTAAGTATGCTGTGCCACAGCCATGGCAGAGAGATTCGTTCAGGTTCTCAAAGTCCCCTGATGTATTTGACAAAGCCCTTATCCTTACCCACGCAGTAGCTGAACCCCCTGCAGTGCTGTGAAGGTGGCAGGACAGGTATTAGCATCCCCGTTTTAGATGGGAGGGAAGTGCAGAGAGGATGAATGACTGGTTCAAGGTCACATGGCCAGCAAGTGAGCAACCAGGACCCAAATGCATGGTTGGCCTGGGCACTTTCCTAGCTATACCTTACAACTCTGAGAAACCTATTTTTTTCCAACCATGCTCTTATTCTACTCTTAGGCCTTCTTCTCATTCCACTTTAGGGCCATTTGCATAGTTTCAACATTGTCATACCAGATTCCTCTGGATTGCTACACTCCTGGATCCTGTATGTTAGAGAATACATTAATATTTCCTTCTATTTACTAGAGTCAAAGATATCCCACATTGACCTTTGAGATCACCCAGGCTCCTTCTTCATTCTGTCATGAAAGAATTCACCTCTCTCCAGTTTCCAGCTAAGCCTTTCTGTTTTTCTACTTCTATTTGCTTGTCAGAGCTGCTTGTCACACTGTGGTTACTTAGCATCACTGGACTTGCTCCCCGGAGAAGGAAGCACCGTGACTTGGGGTTTTCCTCTCTGACTCCTTGCATGACAGGCCAATAGAACTAAATATGGTTTAAACTAAGCTAAACTACCTGACACCTGAGTAAAGGAAGTCTCACAACTATAAAATGGCTCTTACAGGAAAGGAGCCTTGAGTGAGAAATGATTATAGCCATTTACTTCTTGATATTTTTCTGCATGTGATAAAAACACAGAGCTGCTCACGTCTTTTAGTGGTTACATATAATTATGCCATTTATGCAGAGACTGACTGAGATGAAACACATGTCCCTTTCAAGGAGCTCAGACAGGGATGAATCTCAGGATCAGTCTTCCAGTGCACTGGCTACACTGCACATAAAACAGAGCTACAGAGATTCATCCACTCTGAATTAGTTTCTCTTAAAAAAGCTTCTGCTATCTTGGAGACATAGCCAAACTTTTTCAAGGTGTTTCCCATTATTTTTGTTGTTCTCATCTGTTTACTCTTCTTATTAATATTGATATGTATTATGAGTAAGAATAACAATATAATACTTTATATTTTTTGTACATGTATTTACATAGAGAGGCGGGCGTTTTTTTAGAAAAAAGAAAAATTAAAATCTGATGTTCCCCTTTAAAATAATTTATCAGTTCATATGAAAATGCAGGGGCCAAGTTACATGCTGCCCCAAACAAATTTCTTATCTATGTTGTCTACCTCGGCCTCCCTCTCGACTCAAAGCAACTCTAAAGTACTGACCTGAAAAAGGAAGCGGAGTCCTTCTCCTTGGACGTGGCTTGAGGTCAGACAGATGCACGTGATCTTTGGCAAGTTGTTAAAACTTTTAAAGCCACAGTGTCCCCATGTGGTAACCAAAACTTTTCCCAACACATAGTTGGCACTCAGTAAATGTTAGTTCTCGATCTTTTTCCCTTTTTCCTTCAGCTGCCAAGTCAAATCCTTAAGGTTCTGGCATCTTGGCAACCCTGGTCCTTGTAAAGAGCCAGAGGGTCAGTGCCAGGACCCGAGGGACAGGCAGGGCAGAGAACTGTTACCAAGGCCCCTTCTGTTTACAGCATACATAGTCGAAGGCACAGGAGCCCAGCGCTCACAGACTGCGGTCTCTCTGGACATGTTGGCCTGGGGCAGAGAGAGAAGCCAATTCTGACTTCAATAAGTGGTCCCAGAAAGCACTCGGCTGGGAAAGGAGGCTGTAGGCACCACTCTAAGGTGGCTAGTGAGTGGAAAACATTGGCATTAGGAAAAAGGATGATCTCCATGAGGTGATGAGAAAGAAGAACATGTTAAGCTGCAGTCAACTTTTGACACTTATTTTGACCTAATACTCTTGCTTATCTCCCCACGGTGACCAGATGAGAGCTGTGAGCAGGTGGGATGGAGATGCGTGGAATGTTCAATGGGTGAGTTTCGACAATAGGAAGGATGGAGAGAAATTCATCTAGACCCCAGAAAGTGTGAGAAAGGGAGAAGTTCTAAAAACCTTAGGAGACTGTAAGACTTGTATTCCTGGCATGGTTTGAGTGCTAAAGAATGCTGGACATAATCTTTTAGACTAAAGCAATGAGGAGTTAATACCTCATCCTCAAACTCCAACATGATCTATGCCTAAGTGTTTGAATTTTTTTGTTTGCTTTGATGGAAAAGCAAGAATATTTGGAGCAAGAAGCTGCAGTACTCCAAATACACAATAGGCCTTTTCTTCATCATTCATACATTTCTGGTTAAGCTATATATAGATGGGCCATGTTATTTGTCCAGAGGAAGAGAGTGTAAAGATACGAGAATAATTTTTTAGTCCTAAATGCTGTTTTGTTTACTTTCTGTCTAGATATTTACCAGTATCAAATTCAAACTATAATACTGTGTAATTATACATAATTTTTTTTATGTTTTTGAAATTAGACTAGATATACATTTATAAACTGAAAATCTGGCTGAACAGTGTTCTATTAACTCATTGCATGTGTTTCCTTTGTCTTGCGTTAATAAATAGCAATGTCTAGAAAAAAAAGAATGCTGAGACATTGGGCAGTTGATATCACCTGTTTGGACCTCGGTTTCATCTGTAAAATGAGGTGAGAGCAGGTGAGGACTCTTCTAATTCCGATGTCCATAACTCTAAGTTGCATACTTTTTAAGGTCTGACATGGTGTCTCCTTGCTCCGGGACTTTTTCTTTTTTTGGTCGAAGATGATTTGGAGTGTTACGTAAAGTCTCACCAGCTGCCCCACCTCTGGCTATCTTTCCTATCTGGGGCAGTCCCATCTTTGCCCTGTCCTTCACAAATGCTCTGTTGGTTTGAAGTCATGTTACCTTTATTCTCAGTACCAGAACTAAATTTTAGGTCTTTTTATCACCAAGTATCCAATGTTTTCTTTTACACCATTTAAAGGGTTTCTCAAAAGTACTCCTCAAAGCAGTTAGCTTGCTGGAAAACCCCTTCTAGCCCTTTCAAAATGGTGTTCACTGAGATTTTGGAGGGACATAGAACTTCAGAGCAGACAGAATCTGTATTTCAACTAGTTCAGATATTCTCAAACTTGAGTGGGCATCAGAAGAATCACCTGAGCCTCCTCAAAACACAGCTTGCTGGGCCCCACCCCCAGAGATTTGATTCAGTACATCTGGGATAGAGCCCTAACTCTGGGTTTCTAAGTTCCCAGATATGTTGACACTACCATTAAGGAGACCACACTTTGAAGTCCCTTTAATTATTAGTCCAGTGCTCTTATTAACCTACGAGGAGACTACGGCTGGGAAAATTGAACTCAAGAAAAATTATTACCCAGGTAATCTCATTCACAGTCCAATGGCTTTCAATTAAAAGCAATTTATATATATAGGCCAGTAGTTTTCAAACTTTTAATAAAAGAGTCACTTAGGGAACCAGTTAAAATGTGGATCCAGGAACACAATACACCTGTAGCGATGATTCATAACCCCAGCTGCACATTGGAGCCAGAGATTCCAGTGTAATTTATCTGGGCATCAAGATTCTTAAAAGGCCCCAGGATGATTCTAATGTGTTAAGTTTGAGATGCTGTGGTCTGGAAAAAGGTCAGAAACCTTCTCTTGTACAGGCATCCCAGGTGATGTGGGTATAGCTGTGAGCTGGTGCAGACTTTGCAGGCAAATACTTTTCTAGTTTTGCTTCCTGCTTTAGGAAACATAAAGCAGCAGGAGTGTCAGTGTGGGGTTTGAAGAGTGAATAGCAGGTGGCATAGAAGGAAACATGCAGATTAAAGCAAGTGTAAATAGTCTTGTTGGCGTGATTTTTTTTCCTGTGTATATCAATATTTGGTTCTGGAACTTTTCAATTGAGATATAATTGACAAATAATAACATATTACTTTCAAGTGTACAACATAATGATTTTTTTATACATATATAGTGAGAAATAATCACCACAAGTCTAGTAAACAACCATCACCACATATGGTTACAAATTTCTTGTGATGAGAACTTTTAAGATCTACTCTCTCAGCAACTTTCAAATGTGCAGTACAGTATTATTAACTATAGCAGTACACAGCAAGCAGTACATTAGATCTCCAGGACTCATTTATTTTATTAATGGAAGTTTGTACCTTTTGACCACTGTTGGTGAATGATTTTGATCTGTTCAGCTCCCTCAGTCATGTTCTTTGGCTTTCTGTAGCTTCTTATATAACAGAGTCAGAAACAAGCTTACAGCCTGATTCTGGTATTTGGGGGAAAAGAATAATTACAATCAGAATTCTGAGATGTCTCTTCGAGCTCCAAGACTAGTTATGTGACCTGAGCAGTTAATGTCACCTCCTTGAGCCCAATTGTATATTCTTTCGTAATATAGGAATATTAATATCTGACATCTTTAAAAGGGTTTTGTAAGAACCCATTTTCAAAGCCTATGTAAACTATAAAGCACTATGAAATTGAAAGCTATTATTATATTAACACATAAATGGAAGCTTAAGATGAAAGCAATTCCTCTTCACTAAATTACATTTGGAAATTCGCTTGTAACATTTATTTAATTTGTCCTTATTTCTAGGTACACACTTTCAAATCCCAAACCCAGAACACCTGGGTGTGTGTGATAGTATGAGCATTTCGACAAGATATAGTTTTTTTCTCAGATAATGGGAGCATGGATAGACCTATTAAAATGTCTAAGTGAGAAGAACATCAAAGTTTTAAGTGAAAAAAACCCTAAAAAATTTTTTTAAAGTCTTATATTTCTTATATCTTGAAACAGGGATAAGAAATTTATGGGACAGTAATGCAAGTATGAGTAGCAATGCAATATAGGTGTTCACAGTTTTGAAGTTTCTTATTACGAGAAGATCTAAAAATACTGAGATAAAAATTTTTGTCCTAGACGTTACCGATATCAATATCCCTTTGATACCCACGGATTCCACATTGACAGCCTGTCTTCTGCATAAGATCCCATAAAGTCATTTCTTATAATTACATATTTTTCCAAGCAGAAATTCTCCTTGGCTAAGTTCATCAAACATATGAAATATACAGAAATTCAAATAGCAGCTATGAGGTGATGTAAAATTGTTTCAGAGAGCGAGTGAAGAGTGCCCTCTGGTGATATCATGCAGCAACTGAAATGCATCATACATAGTCTTTAATCACAGAATCATTAAATCACACTTCTACAGTTTCTTAAAAATCAGACTTTCATCTCAACCATAAGGAATTACTACACTTCCAAAGGCCCATTGTACACTGTACTAAATTAGAAAGTGTTATATTATTTAGGTTAGATTTGACGGGAGACCTAAAAAAAATTTTAGTTGGGACAGTGTTCCATTAAGAAATTTTAATTAAAAAAAAAAAAAAAAGCACTAAGGGTGCTTTTAAACTGAGGATAACACATTATGTTTAAGTAACAGTGAAAGCTTTCTCTTCAATTCCAATTGTTTCCATATTAACTCTGGCACTTCCAAATTGTGTCTCTTAAGTAATCTGACTTTGGCCCACAGTTTTTTGTTTTGTTTTGTTTTGTTTTGTTTTTTGTTTTACTGCTAATTTGTTTTGTTTTATTTTGTGGTGGGATTGGAGATTGTTTTGGAACATTTAGACATGGTGATGGAGTTCTAATAGAACTTGTTGACTCTCCTGAAAGTTTTGGGAATAACAATCTGGAATGATCTGGTGTGACCCTTGATGAAGGTAGAATAATGGACCAAATGACATTCCAGGGCTCCTTCCAAACATTTTACTCTGTTAAAATTGCCCTGGTAATCTGATATGTCTCCCCATTAATGCTGTGCAGTATTAACAAAGAAATACAAACCCAAGGAAACAGTGAGCACTGGCACATCTCCAGAATACTTCAACAACAGCTTCTCACATTTCAGCCCCTCCTTTGCATTTTCAAATTTTTCTATCATGAAAAAGCTTATTATGGTTATAATTAGATTTTATTATTGTTTTAAACGGATTGCTTTGGGTGAGTGGCAGAAGCAAGTTTAACACAGGACTAGCTAAACTAATATATCTGGACTAACTAATGAAAATTATTTGTACAGAATTAATTTCATGAAGAAATAAGAACATTTGAAGAGCCAGTGTGGAGGTAACTGCAATGGCTCGAATATGTGATCTGATGATCTAAATGAAAGAAGTGATAAAATAAAATTTGAAATATCTGATATGCCAGTAGTGAGGCCACACTTAGAGAAGAAAATGTAGAAAAGCAGTAAGAAAGGACCACATGTCAATAATACATCTATTTGAACCAAGTCAAATGTAAATATGGTTTGATTCTTAAGTTCGAAATTCTCTTTCCATCTACTCTGATTTTGCAGCATTATTGCTACTATAATATTTAAGTGTGAGTCTAGTTTTCTTGACAAAAATGTAGAACCATGTCATTTGAGGTGTGAGCAAAAACCCAAAGGTTGGAGTAGACTTTAAAGAATTTTTATAAACTGGAACGGGCAAATAGCTATAGGTGTGAAGCAGCTCAGAAATTAAATGGAAATTGAAGCCCTTGACCTTCAAAAAATAGCTCACATCTTCAATAAACTTTGACTAATTTTATAGCCAAAGTACATAAATGTATCTTATAGATAAGAAAATTTTTAAGTGGAAATATTGTGTTAAGAAACATGCCTGATATGCAGCCTCAGAAACATTTACCATTTTCCGGAGTACTAAAAACCACTTCAGAAAATGTATACCTGTGTGTGTGTGTGTGTGTGTGTGTGTGTGCGTGTGAGAGTGAAAGAGAGAGAGAGAGAGAGAGAATTAGAAAGGGTAACATACGCTGATTTCTAAACTGAGGATGACAAGTTATATTTAAGTAACAGTAAAATCTTTCTTTTAAATTTCAATTGTTTCTAGAAAGCAAAGCAGACAATAGAACCCATAGAGTTTTTGAGAGGAAAAAAAAATCAATTTTGTGAAAATAACAAGAAAACAGGAGCAGGATCTGTCACAAAATGGTAGATTGTCACAAAAGTAATTTTTTGATTTAGTAGCCTACCAAGCAAAAGCTTCATATAAAGGCACTTACAGAAAGCTTCTACAAGAGGCACAAACAGGGGTATAGGGCAAATGCAGTGCTTTGTGTAGAGGATTCTGGGGCTTCTTCTTATCCTGAATGGGTCTTACATTTTTTTTTTTTTAATTAAGAAAAAGAAAAGAAACATTAATTACAGAAGCATATTGGACCACCTATATTTTAGTTGTCAAATTCTCCTATCATTTAAATACTATAACTTCTTTTCCCCAGTGTAGAGGAGAGGGTGAATGTGGTAAATGATGTTTCTCCAAATCAGCATGTGGGTTCACCAGCAAAATATCTTGTGGATTTCTAAACAGTTATAAAACATTCAGATTATCTTAAGCCCCAGCTTTTCAGTGATGGTCTAGGGAGTTCCATTAAAATTCTAAAATTAAGTGTCCCTGTGTTCACCGCACCCCACCCCACTCTCCTACCAATGGCTGCTTAGAAAGCAACCAAAAAAGAAAACAAACAAAAAAAAGTGGTGAGAAGTCCTTTCCCCCATGTTCTTTCATGAAAGTACATAGTTTTATACTTAGGTCATCTTCCAGAACCTTCTGTCTCTCTCTCCACTGGTTCTATTCCCTCTGCCTTCAAATGCATGCTTTGTATCCTTAAAAAATAAATGATAAGTTCATGAGAAGACGTTATGGTATAGAAGCAAAGGGTTGCTGTTCTTTGATTTACGGATCAGTCTTTCTTGTCTGTCTGCCTGCCTGTCTGTTTTATCGTCAGATTCACTAGGATTCAAAACTTCGACAAGGTATTGTGAAAGATAGCCACCTTAAAGAGTACAAGCACAGAGCAGGAGTCCAACAGGGCTACTTTAGCAAGCAAGTTGGGAAGCAAAACTCTACCACTGCAATAACTTGGTTAAGGAAGCAACTTTGTAATAATTTTAGTAACTTTGTTAACACCTATAGCTTTTCCACATTGTAGCACATTATTTGTTATTCTATATATTTTCCCATAATGAAATAAAACAAAACAGTAAACAAAAAACCCCTAGTATTTTTAATCTTGAAAAATTTGTAACTTATTTTTTCTAATTGTATTACATTTATGCTCCCTTTCACTCCCATAAACAAGTGGTATAGGCTGTGTTGCTATTTTTTTAAACCTCTGCAATTTGGTTTCACCCATATTTTTCCATTAAAAATTTTCAGTCTATGATTCTGGATACTTTTTATTGACCTTTCTTCCTATTTATTAATCTTCTGTTCTGTTGCTTTTCTGCTTTTTTTTTCTCTCCCTGTTCTCTCAGCAGTTAACCTTCTGTTAAACCCACCTGAATTCTAATTTTTAGTCGTTATAATTTTGGGTTCTAAAATTTGACTTTTATATTTTCTCTATTTATTAGTTATTTTAAAAGTCTTTGTATAATAATTGCAATTCTGAGACACCTGCCTATATATCTGTTGTTTTCCATTGTTTCCAGTGAATTGATACTGTTTATTAGCATGCTTCCTATTATTTGACTGAATGCTGGGCATTGCAGATGAAAATTTGTAGAACCTTTGGGTAATGTTATCTTCTTCCAAGGAGGGTTGTTTTATTTTGGTAGGTAGGTAGAGTATCAGGGTTTTTAGTCTTTGTTAGGGCTGGTCTATTTCAAGTTTGCCCCTTTCCTGGTATTTGGCCTGTAATCTTAGGACAGGCCCTTATTCCTAGATTTAGCCCTTCTGGGATCCAGACAAAAAGCCCAGGTGTTGACCAAGCCCCGTCCAACTCTCTGAGGCTTCAAATTCCATCCCTATCTGTCCAGCATTAGATGGTTGAGAAAAGCTCTTTTAACTCCTTTAGCCTCCCAACCAGGGGCTGACTAGGGTGAAATAAGGAAGGTGACTAAAGCACCTTCCTCAGCTCGCTAAGACTGCCACTTCCTGTTTGGGTTCTATCACCCTGTGGTGGCACCTCAGGAAACAGGAAAGTGCCTTTAGGGAAAAAGCTGGGCGTAAGCGTATGGCGCTCAATTGTGCTTTGCCCTTCTTTCAGAGTAGGTGGCCCCTGAAGTTCCTGGCTGCACAGATTGCCCTCCAATGTATTCACCCTGATTTTAATACTTTGTCTCATCAAATTTATCTCTTTATTGATTGAATGTGAACTGCTTATTTTCAACTCTGATTTTTTGTTTATGCTGTTTCTTGTCTTCCATTTACTTCCTTCACCCATCCAAATCAATTCCATCTTTCTTACTTCACCTGAGTCTCACTTCCTCAAACCACTTGTACATTTATCAAAAAATGTTTTTGAACAATTTTTACTGATATAGTAAAATATATGATGTAAAGGGAAAAAGTGTAAAGTTCCAAATCATTTATAATGTAACTTAATTTTATTTTAAAAAATCAAATTTATTGATAAAAGAAAAGAAAATCAATGAAAAATGTTAATAGTTACTTATAGGTGATGGGATTATGTATTTTTAAAGAGGTTTTCTATATTTGAAATTAATAAAGAATATTTCCAGGTGATAGGATTATGTATAAATTTTTATTTTTTAAGGTTCTCCCTATTCCCTACAGTAAAGTACAATGTTACTTTTATAACAAAAATCTACTCTTTTAAATATTATCAAAAATAAACGTGGTTGAAATGTTTATGTAATCACACTCTCATGAGCATACATGATAGAGACCTTCACATTCTAAAAGTGAATCATTCACTGTTGCACAATATACTAAACACTACTATAGACTTAAAAATGATTAAGATGGTAAATTATCTTTTTTTCACCACGATTAAAAAGAAAAAAAAGTAAGTCAGAGTAGACACCATTCACCACCCACAAACATGCACACGCACAGTGAGTCATCCAGGTATAGAGTGCAAATGAAAAAGAGCGTAATCGTGGGACTGGCCAATTTATAGCACTCAAGTTTTATCAAATTGTTTCTGTAGTATATCAACAGTGTATACACAGTTCGACAAATCTACATTCACATTTTAGATATTGGTACTGGTGTAACTTGACTTTGTTTCTTTGTACCTTTACAAATAATAAGAAAAAAAATTGTAGGGAAATCCTAAAACGGTTCCCCATTGGGGTTTGAATATTTTTGTTTCAGGTGACTTCTCCTGATCACATGAAGTATGTATCTTGATTCACAAGCTTGCATAATCCATGCTGGCTAATGCAGGATGACTCTTAATGATGACAGAACCCATCTTTCCTTCTTGATTCATTCAGACTGAATTTATCCACCATCTGTATTGTCATAAGTAAGGTCCATATTTATAATCACCTCTGAAGATATGTTAAAACTCTTTAATTTATGCTGATTGATGCACATACTGCCTCAATAGCCTTTTATTCATTCATTTAATCAAGCAGCCATACAAATCATGAATAATCTACAAAACTCATCGTAAATGTCAACGTTATATGTTTTATTTTTAATCAAGTAATTTTTTTAAACCTCAAAATATCCACAATTGACAGAATAAGACATTAGGCATGAAATGAAAATATAAAATTCATGGTCTGCAGAAAGGCAAACAGTACTTTAGTCCATTGGGATGTCTGCACATGGGTGAAATGCTATTCCAAACATCTACTCTTTTTTTTTTTTTTGTCATTTAAAAACATACAGTTCAAATGATTTTTTAAAAAAAATTTTCACTTGTAAACAACATGAGTCAAAATGGACAATGAGGTCATCTAAATACTACACAGGATAATTTAAAAACACTAGATAAAACACCATATTAAAGACATAGAGAAATCAGTGTTCACTTTGGTCTCTAGTATGGTTAGAGCTGTTAATACCAAAAACAACACGTACTAATTAAAGCCAGCTTGGTGGTGGATGCCAGTGGTTGGTAGATGTAAGTAATTCAAGAGGTAGTCAACACCATCATTTTCAAGCTGGTAAACTCTCACAAGTGTTAAGCCACAGATGTATTAAATAGAGTAATAATTTCTCACAGTACAGTACTTTGCCATAACTTTGCAGCTTTGTTCCATATATAAAATTTAAAAACGATTCATAGGTCAACCTCTTATTCTAACTGAACTATGACACAGATCACACAACCACCACGTCTTAAAGAGGCTGATGACAGCTATGTAAGACAGAATTTGATGCTTTTAACAAGTTGTTCTCTAAAACAAATAAATCTCATTAAGACATCTAGAAAATTAAAGGCAGTGCAGCTGCACTTGTACATACTTTCCCAAATTTTATAACCAAAGGGGAAATACACATATATATTTTATGATAAACATTTCTTAGAGGAAAACAGATAAATTAATTTAAATTAACTTTAGACTTAATGAGATTTCCCATGTCCTGTATAATTCATCTTACAGTGAATGTTACAAAGTCTATTAACACTTATGAGCTTCTATTCACAAACTAAATACAACTAGCAGTAACTTGGGGCCACATTGGTGCAAAATAAAACTGGGCCAGAGTATTAAAAAAATTGGCAATAAAAACATCCTATTTTTGTAGATGGACCGATGCTAAGAACATGATGTTTCCTGATCTTTTCCCCTACATTGCACGCCAAACTTCCAAGTTATAAGCAGGTAAAAATCTTTCTATATCTTTCAATTGTAAAAATACATCCAAAGTCTAAAAAGACTAGAAATGCAAGTATAAAAATGTTTCCACTATCATCTGCCATGTAGCAAAGGAATAGCTCACAGGGCTAAGAGACTGGTAAAGCATCTTTCTTAGGAATTACATTTGTGTTGACATGGGGGTGAAGTCAAGGGGCAACTAATTCACAGACCTCCTGCCCAATCCATGAGTAAACCTGTAAACAGATGCTTCACACAGACCCTTCCCCTCAGTAGCTAGAAATGGCATTGCACATGCACTCTATGTCCACTCCTTGGCAAGCCAGTGCTAGTTAGTTAGTGTGCCTGGGGTAATAATGCTGCAATATGCTTGGCTTCAGGGCATCACAGACACAAACGAAGAATGGCATCTTTTATACCGTTTGCTCAGCATGAATACACTCATATACCAACCTCTTCTGCTATACTTTCCGCCCCCAACCTCTGGGCAAAGCAGCTATTTCCAAGATAGCTTCTATGTTCTGTTTTGCTTAAATGTAAGAATGCCCATAATTCCTTAAATTAAATACATGGTAACTTTAAGGAAATGTTTGGAGACTTTGCTAACTAAATGAGATGCTTCATTATTCACAAGTGTTTGTCAGAAACATGGAGTTGTAAGTTGTTATTTATATTATAGATAAAAAGTTTCTGTACCAGAGAATTAACAGCCAACTGTAAGGCTGGAGCAGCATAAAGGTGTGCTATGCATCATCTATGAGGTAGCCTTTTGTTGTAAACAGAATATATTTCACCCATGTAAATGAACACTGCTCACATCAGTGATATTCCCACACGCAAGGAATTCAGGAATTCTGCTTTAGAGTACTTTCCACATGAAACAGAGAGAACTGATATCTGATATTCAGAAATTTTGATCTGTCAAACGTAGAGGTAGTTATTACTAACATCAGTACATAATACTTATATAAAGGTCCAGGTTATTTGGTTTGTTTTGAGTAAGCAGGACTGTAGACTATTCTGTAAAAAATCAACATTATATGGTATGTTCCCTGAGCAAAGTTCTTTGTCCTGAGTATGTTATGTAATAGTGATAATATTCTTATATAAAAAATAAACCCCAACTTTTAATCAAGATAGGTTTGGTATGTGCTCTTAGTTCAGTCTGTTAAGATGCTTAAAATGATTTCAAATTGCACCCACGAAGTCCACAGTATAAAATGTTTGTTTGTTTTTTTTTAACCAGGATGTCAGCTCTGAACTTTTTTTATGTAAACAGGGAATGTCCAATTCTCAAGTCCATAATGTCCTATTCCTATAAAGTCAAGGAACTTTGGTTTGAATTTTCAAAGTGACTTATTGTGTTTTGCATTTTTTACTGTTAACCTGCTTATTATACCTGCTAAAGATTAAGCGATGCCACTTTGATTTGTCTACATAATTTAAATAAGCTTACAATCCTCACATAAGGCAAGGAAGTACTTCTCTACAGCTATATCACATTCAATATCGTCAAAGGTAAGCGTTGCATCACAGCACACTGATATTTCAGTATATACTATGGAGATTCTCACAAACACTGTCATGGAATTCAAGCTGGGTTGTAAAGAACTGATGGCCCAGCCCAAGGCATTTCTCCTTATTCGTGGCTTGCTGAAACAGCAGCAACTGTTCAGGTCTCCCATGGCAGGACAGGGGGACAGGGAGCCAAAACTGTTCAGTAGAATATGTCTCATTTGAGTCATGCTATTTTCTCTTTTTTGATTATCCAAGCTTACACCAACAGGCTCATACAAAACAACATTTACTGCCAATGTTAAGCATTATAATTAAGTGATACCTTCTTGCAGATGTTTCAGAAATGTACCCATAGTATCTATAACCAGGATGACACCTAAATGATTTTTTTCATGACCGAAACCTAAAAGGACCAATACTACGATTGGTCCCTAACCAACTTATTAACATAACTGAAGACCAACTTGAGAAATGTCTCTATTCCCTTCATTGCATGTTCATCCTGAATCCACCATATAGGTACTTCAGCATGAGTAATGGAGAGAACTTCCATAAGATCAACTTTATCGTATAAAATCCTTCTAGCTCTCTGGTAGGAGAGGTTTTGATACCTCTGTCCAGGCTCATCACTCTAGTTGCCTGCCACCAAACACTGCGCTTTTTAATATTACTGACGGTCACACATATTGGGTAATTGTGAGCATCTACTTACTATTCATTCTCAACCGTGGCATTTTATTCATATCTCTTGCTATTTTGTTTCAGAAAGAAGTTAGATAACTCACCAGGGGGAATAAAAACAGCCACCAAAAATGTACACCAAATGACTGGAGTTTTCCTCCAAGGTCTTCAGTAGTAAACAAGGAGGGCCCCTGCTCAAAGCGATGGTTAGGACTGACTTAGTCAAGGGATACTGTTGCCACAATCCCATCAAAAACCTCATAACATAAATGATTATGAGCTGGTATCAAAATACCAATGAAAGCAATCAAGTCACTACATTTTTACACTGCCCTCCCCTTCTTTTCTCTTAATAGGCATCTAATTTACAATCAAAATATATGAATTAAGAACATTGAAATATCGGCACAGAAATTACACATTCATTGTCTTTTCTGGAGTTATGTATCCCAGATTCAAAAAAGCTTATGGCAGTCAAGAGGCATATGGAGTTAAGTTACTGCCTTCAAAGGGGGTGGGGGTCACTCTACAGGTATCAAGAAAAAAAGGCAATCCCAAACTTGGGAGAACTGATGATTTAAAAACCTTTAGTACCATATGATTGGCAGCTCTGAGATCTGAAGTATCCTTTGGTTCACACAAAAGGTAACAGTCATGTTTTTATTTGTATGTAATCTAAAGGGAATGGCATTTCAAGAAAAACTTCAGGGGTTATTTTTGAAACCATCTAAAATGCTTCACATGAGTGTTTTTAGTTCTTGGGGATGTCAAATTCTGTGAGGGAGGGTGTGTGCTTGTATCTATATACACACATATATAAAGATAAACTCTCTTTATATATATGTCTACATTCCTATATAAATCCTCCTACACACACACAGATTCAGGCTCTCTCCCTCTCACACATGCACATATAGATATACACAGTATCTCATTCTCTGAATAACATAAAACATGACACCCTGCTCAAATGTAATTTGCTTAGAGTGATTTGTCTGTTTAAAAAAATTCACAGTTCCTCAACAGTAGTTAAAATCCCAGGTTAGCTGCTATTTGTGAAATACTGTTCTCCTGTACTTGCATGAGGTAGACTTCCCAACCGGGGAAAGAAAATGACACATTAAGAAGAGGGGTTATGTCTTTTTCCTTTTTTGAACAGAAGGCCCCTTTTTGCTTTGTTCTTCTGGTGCTGTAGGTGACTTCGTGGAGGAAGCCTCTTGAGGTGACCTGCCTGGCCATTCTGAGATCTCGGACCTGGCCTCCTGAGGAAACGGTGCTGATGTACAGCCATGCCCTCCCCCCACCTCCCGAGGGAAAGTCGAAGTGCATGGCTGTGATTCTACTTCCTGTCTTCCCTGAGAACTGACGGGCGGCTGCACAACAGTTTTATGTGGGCAGTTTGCCACCATGTGCGTGATGCTCTGACAGTAATGGCACTTCTTTGGCTGAGGAGGTAGACTACATTCCTTAGCATGATGATCAAGGCCACCACAGTTGTAGCATCTGCAACAAGAAAGAAAACATCTTAGAAGTAGGGAGCATATGTCATAAAATAGACATTATTTTATGTCTGTCAAAAGATAATGAAATATACAAACTGTCAATGAGATCAGCTTATTTTAATGTGCCTTCTTAATAAGAACGTAATGCTATTTATATTAGTTGCTGCAGACTATCATCACAAAAATGCTCCAGCAAAGTTATAAAGCTAGTTGTACTAAACACACCAACGTAAAACACAAAAGATAAATCACTTCCATATAGAAATAACCCCTTTTTAAAATCTGATAGGTTATTGTAAAAGAACAGTTTAGTCCACTAGAGGGCAGCCAATGTTCAACAAAAAACAACTAGCTAGCTCTAAATAAAGACAGTTAAAAAATACAGCTGTTGACATAATATGCAATGGCAGTGCACTTGGCAATTGGGAAAATTATAGAGCAGATTAAATTTTATCAGTTTAACATTTATTTGGGGGTAAAATTACTCTGAGTGTGGAAACCAGCTGACTTAAAGAATTTTTTTCCTTTGTACAAATTAAGTACTGCCGTGAAAGTTGATATGCAGGAAAACCATACGTCTATGGTGAATGATATCTGGAAAATTATCAAGTAATTTTAGAGAAGTACAGTAAGTATGTGAATCAAAAGAATGCTATAAAAGAAAGCTTCTAATTACTTAGATTGGATTAAGAAAAGTTGATGATAGTTCAGAAACTTTACTTTCTTTTTCTTCTGTAAGAAATTAGTTTTCCTTTAGAGTAAATTCTTCTAAATTGAAATAAACATAAATTCATCCTAAATTAATATTTATATGCACATTGGGGGCATGGCTTTGTATTAGATGTTAGAAAATTTGACTTAGCTTCTAAAAGCTCAGTAAGTAAATTATAGTTTGTCAGATTTTCTTTTAAAATTTTATATTAAAAATGACAAAACAGTATAAAGTGGAGAAAATCAAATTTTGTACTAAAATTTTTAATCTACTTGTTGAGTATAAAATTTACTTATTACTTTGTCTCCAAATGAAATGTTTTAAAGACTTTCTATTTTAAATTTATTTTCAAATACATTTATCACTTCATAATTCTCATTATGAAGCACAAACCATAGGTCACAAAGTTTTTAAAAAACAGCAAAGTAAGTGGTCACTGTGAGTCAGATTAAGATGATAATGACAACAAAATAATTATAATTAATTAGATTTATGTGTATGTGAGACTAGCAAGCTTAATAATTTATATTACCATATATTTCAAAGACAAACTACTAAGCTACTACTAACCTACTGAGCAGTATATGTAAAATACTTAGTATTTTATCTTCTGGGATAAATGATAAAGAGTGACTTTTTTTATTTGGCAAAAACTAGGATAACTACTGCCTGCTTCTCCAGTTGTCGATGTTACCTTATAGATTTCAGAATAATGGGTTCACAAGAAGAGTTTTTACTCTTTGCAATATTAACAAGTATTTAGGGGGAAAAAAGTGCATCATTTGAAATATTAAAGGGAAAAACCAAGAAATCACTTTTTCTAATTAAATTATTTCTTGTGCAATTACATAATTTAACATGATAAATTAATAAAATATTACAATGCAGATTCACTATTGTTTCAGCCATGTGTTTTAAGATAATACAAAAATAAATAATAAAAATCACTTATGCTTGAAATTTGGGTCCCCAAATAACACTCAAAAATGACATCTTTGAAAAATACAACCAGATTACTCATAATGTTTTCTCATATAGTTCTCTTCTATAACAGTAAGTGAATTCTTAAATTAAATTTGCCCATCTATAAAATATCTCCTTTTGAATTAAATTCACTTTCTTGCGGATAACATCCACTCAAGAGCTCATTTTCGAAGAAAGAGAAAATGGGTTAAAGGCTCAGTAATAGAGCAGGCTCTCCTGTGGACACATCAATTTCATCAGTCACTGTGGTATGCACTGTGTTATCCAATTCAGGGAACCATTTTGCCCACTCATTTACCAAGGGCCTGATGTCAGATTCCACTTTCACAAATGGGGTCTTCTATCATATTCTATATGTGCATTTACCATTACATTTGGATTTTAAAAGTTATTTTTAAGGATACTATATAATTTTAGTTTCCTTGTATTTTGATCTGCATAGTTAATTTACTCCCCTAGCTTTTTAGATATGTGCTATCATTAGGCCAGACTGCCTTCCACACTGAAAAGATTTGCATTCAGTGTATATATGCTTAGCCTTTAAAGGGGAGGAGTGGTATTTATTCTCCTCTTCTATTTAATTGTTCAATGTCAATCACTCTTACTAAGAGTGTGATCACACCCCATTATGAAACCCCTTCCTTCCCAAGAGACTGACACCAAAATGGAAATGTTCAGCTCACAAATGACACATCACATACAAGCTCTATATGGTACTATTCTCCTTTGTTCACTCTCTACACTTCTCCAAGTCAGCTTGCTTTTGTTAGTTTGAATGAATTTTACATTATGATGTGAGGTTAAAAGTGGCATGTGTCCACATGTATAGTTACATGCTTAAGAAATATAAGGACGTACTCATAAGCGAAAGACTGCATAAAAAGAAATCATACTCTATGTATTCCCGCTAATGTTAAGTATTCTACAGAATGATGAACCAGTGGCCCAAAGGATATTTTCTCATATATTAAACATAAAGTAAATAAAAATGTTCAGATTAATCTTAGAACTTGATCAAATTCTTCATAAAAATCACTTTATAAATAATTTAATTCTAGTGAGCTAGCATAGCACATTCTACAAATATTATTTCTTAAAAGATGCTTTTTAAGATGGAAGATAATCAAATTTTTAAAGATAATCAAATTTTTAAAGATAAGATTAACATTTTAAAAGGAAGGAGAATACCAATGACAGAGCAGAAAGGAAGCACATAAAATGGTAAAATAAATTAAAACAAATCTCTTAGATTTACATCTTTGGAAGTATTTAATTACATGATGAAATAAGTAATTATGTGAATTTTAATAAGCTAAGCCCAAACACCTACTCTAGTTAAAAAGGTTAATCAAAACATCCAAAGTTTTGAAGATTCCACAATAAAAATGGCAACTCTGATTCAGAAATCAGAGTTTAAATCTGCTCTGATCTTTGTAAAAATTATCATTTTGGGAGTCCAAAGCACTGAATAAGTAAATTATATTTTCTAAAGACACCAGAAAAAAATGGTTAGAACTGAGCTCAACTAATGACTACTAGATTATACAGACATTATATGTAGATACTAATTTTTAAATGATACCTCAATGGCTTAATAAGAGGATTTCTCAATTGTGTATTTCCCTTAAGTCTCAAAATTGATTTAAAAAAATCGGGCAGAGGGGTGATACTACAGATAAAGGGCCAGATTTGCCTGTCTAAAAATGTAATGGATAAAATGTAACTTAGGTGCTTTTAAGTATTTATAAAGTGTTAGCTTAATAAGAATTTATGTGGAAATTTAAATCTGTATTCTGTGGGGTTTGGTGAGGTCATTAAGAATAAGGATACAGTGATCTGTAAAAGCTACTCAAGAGGAAGGATATATTGAAAGAATAGTAAGTAAAGCAATATCAGGGAAAGAGAATAGAGTGGAAAAAACAAGTGCAAGCTATGGGGAAGGGGAGAAGGAATGAATATAGGAAAAGAGTACATAAAAATTCTTGGAAAAGAAAGATGAGAGAAAAGATCAATGAAATTTCCAAATGGGAGGCCAGAAGGGCTAAAGAAAAGCCATAAAATGGAAAGAATTTCAGAAACTAATTTGGAGAAAAGATAAGTGACTCTTTGATTGTTTATAATGTTTAATCCTGACACAATCCAACTCAAATCCAGAAATAATACTAATGACATTCACCAAGTCTATAGTTTTCTATTCTAATGTATGCACACTTGTTATCTAATTCAATTGAGTGTCAATTAACCAAACCCAGGGAGTGTTAGGCCCCAGTTTGGTGGTGGGAGGAAGGTCAATGGACAGAAAGGCCATCAGAGAACCCCAGAAAGATGAGGAAAAAGGAAAAGATCCAGAGCGTAGCTTTTGATAGATGCAATCTGCCTACCTTGTATGTATCTCTTGAAGGGAAGTGAGACAGATTCTAAAATCAGCCTTCCAGAACAAGGTCCCATTTTGTTCTGATAGCTTCTAATCTAAACTTGCACCTATGTATTGTTTATTCACTCTACAGAATCTGCTCCAAAACACCAAGAGGAGAATTAGAAAACTTTGAGCCTTTCAACAGTGCACACGCTTTCTGACCTCTATCAAAGTAACCTTATTCTTTATGTAAACTTCTGTTTAATTTAATTTTCTTATATCCTAACTCTTAAGACCGAAAGCAAATTAAACAATAAAATATTTTAATAAAGTTAATTTTTATATGTTCTTTCTAAGCATAGTGGTAAAACTATTGAGTTTTTAAAAATATTGGTTAGTGGTGGGTTTATGTTCCTTTAGAAAGGTTCTTATAGAACAAACACATATTTAATACCAGAAAAAATTTTTATTTGTATTATTCAAAATATAGAAGTCAGTATCTCCATAAATTACCTTTATTTGTGCTAAAAATAAAATGATCTATACACAAGATTCTGTTAACAGAAGTAAAATGTTAATAACAGAAATGATAACAGGTTCAATTTATCAAGAGTTTTACTTATGTTCCAGACACTGTGCAAAAGGTTTATAATGTGCTAAATAATTAAATCTTCCCTTAAACCCTATGAACTAGGTAATATAATATCTATTTCCATTGATAAAAAAATTAAGACTCAGTTTACACAGAAGGCAATTTTAATTGAAAATAGTAAATTTTACCTGCATTTTAATTACATAAAAACAGAGCCAAAAATATTGATGTAAATTTTATTATATGTAAGTCTAAAAATATATAGAGTCCTAAATTAAAACACCAGCACAAACATACACACTAGATTTTTCATGAGATTTGGGCTACTGCTGTGTCATTATGCTGTGGGGAAATGAGTTTCTCTCTTTGAACTGTCAATGCCCACTGTTTTTACCCCTCTGGTACTTTCTATGTTGAAAAATTCTGTCTAAAAAATGAATACATAATTTTTCCAATCTCCTTTATCATAAGTTTAAGAATATAGACCAGAACTTCAGGTTAACATGCTATAGACAGAGCTATTAAACTGCCTCAATAAAATTCCAGTCAAAATAAAGAAGTCTGACATTTTAGTTAGCTCATGATGTCATACTGTAATGTAAATGATTTATCTAGGCCCTGAAATAAAAATTGCAATCAGAGTCTATTGGTTGGAATGAATGTAAATTGAAATTGTCTCTCTTGGAGGGCAATCTGACAGCATATTTCAAAATGTTAACATTACATACTCTCTGATCCATCAACTCTATCTGTAGGAATTTGCCCTATAGGAATATCCACTGATAAGCATGATGATTTGGGTACTGAGATATTAACTAGAATGTTGCCCGTAGTGGTAAAAAATAGAAAAATTAAATGATGATAATACTAACCCAGGTAATCTGGCTACAGAATCCATATTCTTTACCGCTAAGCTGTAAATATGTGAAAATGAAAAAGAAATTAAAAGTACGCATATACCAATAAACACTGCAGATATTTAAAGGAGTTAAGTAAAAGAATTTTTTACTTGAGGTAGATCTATTTGTATTGACATGGAAAGACCTCCAAGACAAATTAAGTAAAAAATAAAACAAACCACAGGATAGTATATAAATATAGTATAATCTCATTTATGTTTCAAAAACACTATGCACAACTTCAAGTAATTGTATGCATTTTTAAAGGCATAGAAAAACCACTGAAAGGATAAACAATAAATTAGCAGTGGTTACATCTGAGAAGAGAATAGAGTTAGTAAGGTGAAGGGGGAATTTCATTTTTACTGCATAACTTTTAGTATAGTTTCTTTTTAAGTAACAAGAAAGAATCTATATATATTTGTGTAATTTTAAAAAAAGATCAATAATAAAGCTTTTCTTCCATTTTTTAAATCTGACTCTCATTATTACTGTTAGTTATCTGGCAGTGAACCTGTATACCAGTAGTTCTAGAATCATCTTAAAAGCTTTTAAAAGATACAAATGCTGGGCTCTACTCCAGACCAATTAAATCAGAATCTTTGAGATGGAGCCCCAGGCGTCAGTACTTTTTATAAGCCTCCCAGGAGATAGGAGCGTGCAGCTCTTTGAGAACCACAGCTGTGTAAAAACCCAAGTTTAACACTGACAACATGACCAAGGGATGACTATAATCTAAACCATAAGGGATGTGGTTCAAAACCATAAATCTCCCAAAGCATGTTTCAACAGGTCACTGATACCTGGAAAGAAAGAAGGAAGGAAGGAAGGAAGGAAGGAAGGAAGGAAGGAAGGAAGGAGAAAAGGAAGGAAAAGAAGAAGGGAAGGAAGGAAAGGAGAAAGGAAGGCAGAAAAAAAAAAGGTATGTATGCATCATATTTCTTTACTGGGAAGTAAAAATGACTCCTTAAAATTTAAGTCTGTGAAAGTTGTAAAAAGTCCACACCTTTTAAGGTCCTTAATCTCTGCTTATTTTAGAAGGAAGACATTGCAAAAATCTACTGAGTTTAGTTTCAGATGTGGTTTCTCTTTTTCTGAGGCCATTATTTAATTCTTACTTAATTCATCAGTCAAGGATGAGTTCAATGTGCAGGCACCCATGTCATCAGAATGGGTGATAGTTTACAGCTCTGGAATCAATTGCTTTCTCTAAACTTCAACCATCATTACCAATTAACATTTACTGATTTCCCATAATAACTCTTTTAATTCTCCATCTTCTATTGCTTGCATCTAAAATAATTTTCAAAAGCATATACACTTGTTTAGTATGAACATACCCCTGCAAACATTTCTCCTAACGGCGAAATTCTGTTGGCTCTTAAATAGAAAATTACTATCTTAAATCTAAAAACAAGGTCTTTGCTTTTTATAAACTCTATTAGCCATGGAATTTTTAAAAACTCTAACATTTAAACTATATATCGCGTGAAAGAGTGCCACTGATAACTACTGTTCAATCTGTTTCCTATACTTGGAGAAAAAGAAAGTCCATAAGAGATGGACTACAACCCTAAGGCTAGGTTTTCAATATTATTTTTAAAAAGCAAAATGTAGTCACTATAATTACCATTCAGTTCTTTCTGGTGCATGACAAATGGTAGACATTTGGATGGTTCTATATTGCCTAGTTCTGGTCACAGTAAGCAATGGTCAGCGTGTTCTGGCATGAAGCTAAAGTAAACTCTAAAACCATTGGTAGTGGAAAGGAATAATCTATGTCTCTTCTAAACCTTAGTTTTTAGATCATTTACTAAACTATCCGGCATCTGCAGTGAGTTCAAAGGGTGTCTTTTTACTTACCGATCTCTGTTCTAACCTCTTTTATCATCTGGCCTTTTGGAGAGAAATTATCTAAATACATTGGTCTGTTAATGGATTCAGCTACTTATAATATCCATGCAATCATTTTCATAAATTCAAATGAAAAATAGAAAAAAAAACAAGCACTTAATATCTATTAATGCGCACAACTTTGTACCAGATCCTAATGAAACATACGTGAATACTTAGCTGGATGGTAAGATATATGTAGTTACATATTTAATTTTGTTTGATGTCTTCTCCTGACTGCTTCTTAGATTGTCATATGTTTATTAGTTTTTGCACACTTTCTGATTAATGCTATCTATATTGTAACTCCAGCTAAAATTGCACCAAAGTATCTTGAAAACCAGCTAAACTACAGTAATAGCTCTGTTCACAAACTTTTCACTATCACATAAGAACAAGAAGATAAGATGGAAAACGTGACGACAAGATATGTGAATGGCAGTGCAGGGTATTGAGAGAAGTGGGGATGGAACATGGAGCAGTTTTAAAAGAGAAGAAGACATGGAAGAGAAACATCACTGGAGAAATGGGAGCTATAGGAGTCTTTTTCATGTATGGACACTTCAATCAGGCATGGTTATAAGCCAGGTATTTTTGTATTTCATTCCATTATATTTAAAAGTACTCGGCACATTCTCCAGCAATTCCATGGAACAAAAACCATTTGTTGAGAGCTTGCTACTTTGTACCATAACTTTAAAAAGAGCATAAAAATGAATTTTAGGTCTTTAAGTTAAATCTGTATTTAAAATAGAAATGTTATCTCTCTTTTAGGTGACAGACAACATCCCAGACAGGTAATCTGTTCTGGCTAATGGAAAAGTTGAAAAAACAAGGAGAAGGATGTACTCAAACTCAGATAGCTTAATGCTTTCCAATTTCTTGGGAGTAGAAGAAGTTTGTTATGAAATAGAACCCATCTCGCAGACAGCGGGCCTTCTGCCAGCACTGCTTTCATGATCCCAAAACAAAACGAGAGAGAAATGTCTGGGTCAGGACCTCTCCCTCCCTCCCTCCCTCCCTCTCTCTCTCTTTCTCAGTATATATGTGTGTGTGTGAGAGAGAAATGAAAGCCACATATGCACTTTTGCAGTGGTGGTGTAACTATCCAAACTGCTGGTTTAAGTCCATCTTCGTTGTAACCAAAGTCAGTTTATTTACCAGATTTGGTCACAATGACCTTAAGGTATAGAGTATTTTTAGAAGGTTAGTGCTGGTATCAAATATGAATGGAAGACATTTAATATTTTAATGACCAGATTTTCATGACCAGATCTTGAACTGGTCAGAATTAGGTGTCTGCTCAGATGGAAGAATCAGATTATAATATGTAATCTGAAAATGTTGGTTCATTTATTTATGACAGCAGCCATGCTGAAAACTTAAAACCCCCAGGGTTGCTTGCTTTTCACCAGACCATTTCACATTTGCCAGTGTCAGAGGTGCGACATCTGTTGTAAATAAGCATCCGTTTGGCCTGAAGAAATACAATTCCACTACTGCTTTTGTGTCAACTTTTATAAATTTTTTTTTCTTTTTTTGCTCATCACATGATGTCTTTTAGGCTTGGGCTCTGTTAACCAACCTTATTTTTAGGGCTGTAATTATTTCATAAGTCATTCTAAAGGATTAATATCTTTTTCTTTATGTATACAGTGAAAACATTTTTTTACTACTAAACATTTGTCCAAAAGCACAAGAAATTTTAAAAGAGGAATTTCATGATTACTTGATAGGTGAAGGAATAATCTGTTATCTAGAGAAGTGAATGTAAACATCAAAACAACATATGAAAGAATTTAAATACATAAAAAAAATTACCTTAGGTATATATAAAAAAAAGTCTTAGGTATACAGATAAGGACTGCAAAATAAAAAAGTAACTACCTCATATTTTATCACACACACCTCTCTGTGAAACACAGAAGGAAGACAGCATGAGAAATTTCAAAGAAAGATACATACAGGTCAAGAATCAATGTCAGTGGCGTGATTGAGGAACGGCACAGAAGTTAGGTAAAAGTTCCAGACGTGCAAACTGGTTGTTTGCAAGCTGGAGGCAAAAGGGGGCTGGATTAAAAGATGCTATCCCAGTTTTAGCCAAGTGAGTTATTATAATTATTTAGCCAAAAGGGTTATTTAAAGCCTTGAAGTTACCATGACTGACTTACCTTTGAGGTAGATATGTAATAATAATAATATATTGGTAGTATCTGTGTTTCTATGCAGACAGAGTGTTAAAACATTTCTCTGTTATTGTATTACTAAATTAATATTATTACTGTTACGGCCGTATTACAGAATTAGTAGGAACTATGCATATGCTTTCCATTTTGATGACGTTTATATGAGTAGCATAAAAATTTTTTATAGAGGAGTTGTTGTCCTAGAGCACACTACTTGGTGTGATCTATCTAAAATACACCTTCAGGATTAATTCATGTGCAAGAGGCAAAAGGAGACTGTGCCAAACCATCTCTTATCTCTATAGCTACTCAGGAATCAGAAGGAGTTAAAACTATTCTGCTGAAATCACCAAGGAAAGGCTTCTAATGATCGATAAATTTGATCTCCTGTTCCAGCACCAGCTACTGCTGAGGAAAATGATGAAGTACAGACGAGAAGTAAATGACCTCTGTCCACTTTCCCCTCCAGCCCAATTGGTCTTCCTGTGACTGACTATATATCGCCCTTTGCCAAGTATCAGCAGTTCTTAAATTGTTCACCGTGTAGGTAGGTAGGTGAAAATTGAACAAGGAAAATCGCTACTGTGTTCAGATAACTCCATAAACTGTGATATTATCTCCTTTCCATGTAGGTCTGATTTTGAAAATTAAAGCTTAAGGTAAAGTCATGTAAGGTATTCTTGGCCTCGTGGCTACTTTTCACCTCCTCCTGACTGGGTGCAGCTGCCTTTCATGTCATCCAGCTTTTCATATGACTAAAGCTTGATGGTCAAACTGCTAAGACATCCCTGCAGATCTCTTCTCTATCAATGATACCTTAAGCAATCTCGTTTCCTTATTTGAACAATTTAAGGCTGTGACCCTGTGAACACATGGCCATTGACATAAAAAGAGATAGCTCTCAAGCCAAAGATGGAGGCAAAAAACTAAAGGTCTGTGGGTATGAGAAGAGCAGATAGTTCCCTGGACAGAGATGGGATTGTTTACATATGTGCAAATACTCTTAATAAGTGTTACCTGTTAGGACTAGACTCTATACGTTAACAAAATTATTTGTGCATATTCTACAGGCCAAAAATTGGCTTGTCTTGAAGGCAATTCCTTGAGTATTTAAACAATAAATTTTCCATCTCCTTTGGACTTCCTTTCAATTTGACTGGTAGAAATTTACATGAAGAATTTCATTCATTCTCTTAGTGAGACAAAAATAAAGTCACTGAATAAGTTTTCTATGTTTTTCTAACAAAAAAATTTTGAAAAATATCCTGGAAGATGTGGTAAAAGGAAGTAAACTTGCTTGGATAATACTTGATCTTTTTACTCTAAAAATGCATATATTTCAGAAAACTAATAAACATCTAAAATGATAGCTGCAAATAACAAAGTGTTCTTTACTTATACTGAAGTGGAAGTTCTCTTTATGTTTTATTTTTACAATTTATGTGAATACAACATATGTGTAGGGAAAAAGCTGTGCTTCAGTGGAAAACTGTGTATTGTCCAGATCTGGAGCCCACACCATAGATGATCCAATTCTGATTTCATGGAAGTTACTTTACAGCTCTTTAGGATGCTGGTAAATGACAGCAATGCCTACCAAGAGGCCAATTCTGTCCTGTCAGGTGAAGGTTCAAATGACTCCCTTTCCCCACAGCGGACAAAGCTAGTTTTGTCTTCATTTGCATATTAATTTCAATATTCCCTATCTACAAATAGCCTTTGGAGTCTCCTTTGAACTCTTATAACATTGCCTATTTCCTTCATTTAATTGAGTTAAATAAAATCTAACACTTGCTTAATTTATATCTGTATGACAGTCATGATATTACCTTTCTTAAAAATTATCCTTTAATTCTCATACTGTGAATATGCACCACAGAAGCCACTGGATGAGATATAAAGATCATTATGACATGGTCCTTGCTTATCTTTAAGCACAGAGAATCTAGAAAATAAATAAGATAAATGCACAACTAATTTTAACCTCAGAGTTATTGGACCCAATTTTAGTTTTTGTATTTCTTCTTAGTGATCTCATTTTTCTTACACCTTGAAACATTTTGTTCTTTCATAATCCTGGGAATTATTTTCAACTATGCTAAAAAGTAGCTTAGAATAATAAGAAAATTAAAAAATTTCTGAAGACATACAAATGGCCAATAGGTACCTGAAGAGTAGCTCAATATCATTAAACATCAGGGAAATGCAACTCAAAACCATAAATTAAATGGCCATCATCAAAAGACAAGGGATAACAAGTGTTGGGGAGGATGTGGAGAAAAGGGAACCCTCATGTATTGTTGGTAGAAATTTAAATTTGCGCAGACACTAAGGAGAACGGTATTGAAGTTTTTCAAAAATTTAAAAATATCATAACTATCATATGACCCAGAAACCCTTCCTTCTGGGTACATATACTCAAAGGAAATGAAATCACTATCTTGAAGAGATGTCTATACCCTCATGTTCATTGCAGCATTCTTTACAATAGCCAAGACATGGAAACAACCTAAGTGTCCATCGATGGATGAATGAAGAAAATGATAGATGTACATACAGATATATGTCATGTGCTACTTAACAAGGAGGATATGTTCTAAGAAATGCATCTTTAGGTGATTTTGTCATTGTGCAAACATCATAGAGTGCACTTACACAGACCTAGATGGCACAGCCTACTACAAACCTAAGCTACCTATTGCTTCTAGGCTACAAACCTATATAGCATGTTACTGTACAAAAACAGGTTAAATTAAGCACAAGAGAAAATGATGCAATCAAGAGACACATAAACACAAGATGTATGAGGCTGCTGCTAGCATAACCAGCATCACTACAAACACATGAGTAATGAATGCGTTGTGCATTTTCTGTCATTACATAATTACATCAGTAGACAACAAGAACTTTTTAGCTCCATCATAAGCTTACGGGATCACGATAGCATATAAGATCTATTGTTGACCCCAAAATTGTTGAGGTCCATGACTATACACAATGGAATATTACTGAGACATAAAAAGGAAGTCCTGGCATTAATGACAACATAGATGGACCTTGAAGACATTAAGCTAAGTGAAATAATTCAGAGGAAGAAAATAGTATATGATCTCACTTATATATGGAATCTAAAAAAAAGTCATACTCAGAGTAGATGAGTGGTTGTCAGGGTCTGAGAGGGCTAGAGAAAGTAGTAAGGGGTTAGTAAAAGAGTATGAACTTTCAGCTATAAGATAAATAAGGTCTGAGAATCTAATGTAAAACATGGTGACAACATAGTCGATAACACTGTATTGTATTATTGAAATTTGCTGAGTAGAACTTAAATGTTCTCACTAAAAAATTAAACAAACTAACAAATATCTGAGGTGATGGATGAATTAACCAGATGGAAGGAATCCTTCACAATGTGTGTGTGTGTGTGTATGTGTGTGTGTGTGTGTGTATACATACATATACATATATACATATATACATATATATACATATATATATATATAAATTATCTTGATGCACACTTTCAGTATCTTAAAACTTTATCGGTCAATTGTACTTCAATAAAGCTAGGGGTGGGGAATGAAAAAACATTTCCCTTAGAGGACTTCATGCCACCTTAATGCATTTACTCTTCTCTAATATTTGATGTAATTTTCCCTTCAATTTGCCTACTTCTCAATTCACTATGCTGGAAAACACTGAAACAAGGGTCAGGAAACTTTGGCTCTTGTTTTTCGTTTCACTGTTAACTAACTCTCCATTTCATTTTCAAAATGGGGCTAGGACTTTAATTCTCTTGATTCTCCCAGTTTGATCTGTCTATGATCTCGGTATCTCTCTACTCTCATAATCAGCAAGTTAGCCTAATTTTATGACTTTCTCCAAGAAATATTTGTCAGCCCAGTAGTGATCAATGGGAGGTAAAAGAGATCCGAATTTTTCTAGAGTTAGTACTGGCAAGGTGGATACTAGGAAATGATAGAGGGTGAAGGGGGAGTATTTTGCTTATAAAAGCATTATTGAAATGAGTCAGTTCCAGCTGGGAGGAGAGGCAAATAGGACCAGAAGGAATTCAGAGGATTTCAAATACCTAAACTCAGTAGTCTCAATCTTCTCTAATGTCATAACCCTAAATATCAATTATAGTACATGTTCACCTGGAACTGAGATTATATAAATTATTACTCAATTGCCCCATGCAATCTTGGAGTACAAAACTATTGGCAGAAAACTTAATCTGTTTAACAGTATTCTGTATTGCCTCCATAAAGTTCTATTAATTATACAATTAAATCATTTTCTAATACCTGGGAAATAACCATTTTGAACTTAAGGCTCTCACAGAAAAAAAGAAAATTTAGAAATAACGTGATCACCTAGAGAGATGATAAAATAGTGGAATAAATCATCACTATTTCATTATCCTTCAGTTTTCTTATTGCATTGCCCACAATAGGGTCTGATTTTCCCATAAAAGACATCAGGGAACAGTAATTCTTTAAAGACATATTTTTGTAATTTTTTTTTGTTTACTTTTTCATTGAATGCAGTTGAGAATTCAGAAAATTTTCATTTTCTGTCGATAATGGCAAATAGAAGAAAACTGACAGATGTTCCACAATTGTTAGATGAATAAGAATACAAATACAAAAAGATGGCAGCACTCCAGACTCTTAATGATTTATAAGTTTGAGTCCCTAAAAAAAACTCAGAGTAACTTTGTTTTAATAAATTTCATCAGAAAATTTTGAAGATGAAGAAAATTGTAAAGATGTTAACTTGTGTATAATATAGTTTTACATATGGGGACTGTGCTCACTACTCCTATATACTAGAAACTATTCTTTCATTTAGTTTCCAGGATACTCTATTATTATATTGGTTTCGTTCTACCTTTCTGACATCATTTTCTTACCTTATTCTCAGTAACTTCCTGGATTCACCAAAGTCTAAACTTATGCTTATCTATCATCTCTCCTTTGAAAAACTGATCCATTTCCTTTAAAAAAACGATTTTTTTATGCTGATCACTCACAAATTATTCCCACTTTGATGTCTTCCTGTAATTTCAAACTCAATTAATCTCTTCAAGGCAAATTTGACCTCTAAGTTTCCAGATCTCTTCCAATATTTATTGATTTTTCCTGTAAGTTCTATCATTCATCGTTGCATTCATAGTATTTATTCTTACTTACTTGGTTGGCTCAAAGAAAAGGAAAGAAATTATTAAAATCTTTACTATCTTTTTGTCCTTTCAAAGCAAAATGGAAACATAAAGCTTACCCTTGGGTCAACTCTCCTAAACCTATTAACAGTTTTCTCTGTTTCTTATCAATTTGGGAATAGATTTCTGGTATCTTATCTTTATGCCATGCCAAAGACTGGTCATGCTAATTGGTACTTCAGGTATTTTTATCAGCACAATTGGCCCACTCAATAATCAACCAATGGCGATCACATTAGTATTATCTTAGATAATGTAAATAACACACACATAAATTTATTAAATCAGTCATTTTGTATTATTTTTTTAAATAATGTAGTAATAAAAACAATGAAAAGGTAAACTTAGGAGCTGGTGGAACATGAAGGTGAAAAAGAGAGTATTTAATATTAAAAGGGCAACATTATTAAAATGGGCAAGATATAGTGACTGTCAAAAAGAAATGAAAACATAAATTCCCACCTACTTTAATTTTTGTACCAAGTATTACTGTAATGTAGTCTAGTCAATATTGCAACATAACGGTCACCCACTGAGCTGTCATGTAACTCTCTGGCAGAAACCTCACCTCCTGGGCAAACTACCAAAACTCAGCTCAGTTTCCCATTATCTAGTCATCTTTTGACAATTCTTTCCGGCTTTTTTGACTAAACTTCAGTAATCATAAGGAGTTTTCAAAGAAGTAGTAAGGAGAACCGAAACAACTGTTAGTTGATGCGCATCTTTGGAGATACTGCTCATGTGAAATTTGAGGAGAGTCTAAAGTTAACCTCACAAAGGAGACATCATTGAAAGGACAGATGGTAGTTAAAGCCATGGGACGGAGGTTATTAGCAAAATCTGAAGAATGAGAAGAGGACTGCTGATAAAGCTTTCAGAAATACTTTGTTCAATAACTTTCAGGGAGAGGAATCAGAAGTCTAAGAAAGAAGAGTCAGCTAACTAGGAAGGAAGGCAAAAAAGGAGGCATTTCTCTAGTTAAAAATTAAAATAGTTTTATATTGGAGAAATTGGCTTACAGTGATCAAATAAGATGATTACAAAATAGGTTGATGGATTTGTCAAGCAAGAGGTAGTCTCAGGTAGAACATACAAAAATACAAAATAATAAAGGAACTAAAATTGAATTGCAGTGCCAGTATCATATTTAACAACCTCAAACACATGACATCTTAGGAAATAGGTTTGTCAAGGGGATTCACTTACTCAGAGAGTGTAGAAGCCCCTTCCAAATATGTACGCTACCTATTCTTTTGAAAATCAGCAGAGTCCAACAGAATGACAATCAAAAGCCTTTAACAGTAAATTCACAAAAAAGAAAAATGACACAGATACTTCTAAAATACTCAGATTAGCAAAACACTTTCAAAACTTAAAAAAAATCAATCATACAAAAAAAATCAATGAATTATAGTCTCTTCAAAGTAACACGTAAAAAGACACACTGTAACAATGAAAACAACTAAAAATACTAGGGAAAATATTTTTAAAACATCTTTTGGAATGCATTACTGATCAGGCAAGAAAGTAAGGAATGCTTAGAAGTGAAAAATAAAGTGAAAGCAGAAAAGTAGGGTGGTAAGCAGAGCACTGAAACATATTCTCACCCTAGAGGCATCTACAGATGCGTGTTACTTTGTAAGGAGGATGATGAGCAGAGGGGTCAGGTAACAAAGCTTAGGATTTGACTGGAAGTTGACAGTCTAATAAGAGATCCTGCTCCATTGCAAATAGAACCCCTCCTCCCGAAACTATATTCACAATGTAAAGATAAATGAAAAAAGCAACTTGCCCCTGCCCCCATGAAAACATTTCTACTCCAAACATGGTGACGGGAGGAAGAGAAAACAAATCGCTGCTGAGGACTGATAACTACAACCAAGATCGTGTATGGTGTTGTAGCTCAAGCGGAGATATGGCATGAGCTGAGAATTTATTATAAAATGGTTCCCATTTGGTACAAGTGCCTCCTGGCACATGACAAAGCAAACACACACAAAAAATCCCTGGAAAAAATGTATCTATTAGCCAAGAGTCAAAGAATTCCAATAGATAAAAGTCCAAGAAATATAAGCAGTTAAAACAATCATAAAAGATATAAGAAAACAGGGCACCAAAACTACACTCAGTAGAATCAGATCCAAAGATTTCAGATATTGAATTGACTATATACAGACTATAAAATAAATACATGTTGATATGTTTAAAGCAACAGTTCTTAACATCAGACCAATGTCTGCTTTTTATAATAAATATTTTTGTAGTGCCCCTATTCTTATTCTCAAGAAATTTAAAATAATATAATGTACACACACAGAGCACACTATATGTTTTCTTTATAATACAAAAGGGAAAAAGTAATTTATAATAAAATAGTATATGTTTTAATTTAAAAATGAAGTAATGAAACCACACTGGAAGACATAATGAAATTATCACTTGTTTATGATAAATTTGGATTTCAGAGAAGCCATTCCATACAAATACGGGAAAATAAAAAAAGAAAAGGTATAGGGGAATACTAGAATAAAAATTAGTGTCAGTGTACCTATACACAACAAGAGATAGGAAAATTACCTTAACTAAAGCAGCATAATATGTCAAGACAAATTAAGAAACAATCAACATGTAAGAAATCAAAAAAAACAACACTCTTCAAATGAGCTAGACTTATTACATAAGTGCAGTATCCAATTAATTCCCCATGTTGTAACATGGTAGACAATAGTGATGAAGTATAATATAAAACATATTAAGTATTTTTTTAACTCCATCACATGATGAGACATAACTTCAGTGTCAAGTATATAAAAAGACATTGGAAACCATATCTTTTAATAGCTGATGGAGAAAAGTTGATGGATTTGAAAATAAAATATTATACAGGAGGCTATAAAGAAATTGTTTCTGGGGACAGTACTACAGTAAGACTGAAAAACAACTTGCAACCCCAAAGAAATAATTTCTACATGTATTTTTTTTTTTTTTTTACAGTATAGATTCTTTATCTCTGTGTTACAATGAAAATCAAGAACACGTAGGTTCAGTAGATTACTGACCATGACGGACTTACTGTTACTATACCTGCTCTTTAGTAAACAACTATAAAACTGGGGGGGAAAAAACCCAGATATAAAGCAACTGTTTATAAGCACTGTATGGAACAACAGGCAGTAGAAAACTGTGATGCTTTATAGAAGGGGAATGTTTAAAGTAAGCACCATGTTTGACCTGGCTTTCTGCCTGAGTAGACTCTTGAGAAATAAGGGTCAAGAAGATGGAACCCAAGTATACAGTACAGTGGTGTCAGTGAGCTGAAGAGGTGAAGATTTGAGCTCAGGGTTTATGAAGCAATTCGTGGGACAGACTACTGGAGAGATTTGTGCAAAAGACAATCCTTTACCTCCATACACAGAGTGAGACTGCAAAGCATAACGGAAAGAGACTGTAGTTGTTTGGTGGAGAAATAAGCAGATACCCAAGGTCACCCAGTGCTGGGAAATACCAGAATTTTACTTAGCTAGGGTGAAGAGACCACACTGGATTCTGAGTCCAACACCTTGGGCATTCAGTTGAGATCCCAGTAAGCTCATATCTTACGAATAAAGAAGGACCATACCCTAGAGGAAAGGCCACACCCGAGGACTAAACACAAAACCAACAAACACTACAGTAAACTAGAACAAAAACAAGGCTGGCAGAATAAAAATCTACCAGTAATTCAACTGCCTGTCAGAACAAGATACAACACCTTGTAAAGAAGATAAAAACCCAGACTCCCTACAACCCATAAGCCACATGTTCTGCATATAATAAAAAAATTACTAGACATGTAAAGAAACAGAAAACCAACCCACAGGCAAGGAAAAAATTAGTCAATAGAAAAGACCTTGAAAAGATCCAAATATAGGAAATAAAAGGACTCAAGACAGCAATTATAAATATATTCAACAACATTAAGGACATAATGAATGAACAAATGGGAAATCTTGGCAGAAAAAAATGTAAACCATAAAAAGTAAAGCAACTGAAAATTCTAAAAATGAAAGCTATAATATCTAAAATAGAAAAACCACTGATTGGATAACAGCATCTTAGAAACTGCAGAGAAGTCAGTGAACTTAAACAGATTATCAAAAACAAAGAACTGAAATATATGAACAGAACCTCTATGACATGTGGGACAATATGAAATAGTGTGATATATATGTAATTCGTCTCAGAAAGAGAAGAGAAAATGGTTAAGAAAAAAATACTTGAAGAAATAAAGGCCAAAAATTGTCTAAATTTTATTAAAAAGATTTGAGTCAACAGATTGAAAAGTTTATACAACTCCAAACACGATAAATACAAAGAAAACCACACCAACGCACATCATAATTAAACTACTAAAAATCCAAATAAAGGAGCAAGGTGGAAAAAAAGACACATTTCATATTGTGAAACAAAGAAATCGAATGACATTTAATGTCTTCTCAGAAACAGTGGAGGACATGTGACAACGGAAGAACACCTTCAAAGTCATAAATGAAAAAATACTTGCTGAGAGAGTTTGTAGCTGGCAGACTGCCACACACACAAAAAAAAGCAAAAGGAAAAAGGTTCTTCAGGCTCAAGGTAAATGCTACTACATGGAAACTTAGATCTACACAAAGGAATAAAGAGAACTAGAAATGAGAGATGTATACATAAACATAAGATACTACCTATTTTCTACTCTTAGTTCTGAGGTATATATCAAATAAAAGCAAAAGAAATAACACTGAATTGTGGGATTTATAAGTTAAGATGAAGTAAATATATGACACAGTAGTACAAAAGATAACATTAGGAATGAATGAAATTACATTAATTATACTTTTGTAAATAAGATTCTTACATTTCATAGCACACGAAACAGTATTAACCAAAAAGAAGGCAGAAAATGAAGAACAGGGAAACAAGAAACAAATGATAAAAACAGAAAAAGAGCAAAATGGTAGACCTGTATCTAACTATATCAATAATTACATACAAACAGTCTCAGTGCTCCAATTAAAAGGCAGAGATTATCAGATTTAAAAAAAAAAATAAAACCTAATTATATCTTTGACTACAGGAGACACTTTAAATATAGTTGTAGATTTGTTGAAATTATAAGGAAGGAAAAACATAAACCACGCAAACAATAATCAAAACGGTGTAGCTCTATCAGACGAGGATACTTCAAAAAGAGATATGTTATAAAAGAAGTGAGAAATTGCATAAACACAAGGGTCACTCCATCAGAAAGCATTCTCAAATGTGAATGAAACTCACTTGCTGTTAAGGGAGTTACCAATTTCCAAACACAGGAAGCAAATACTGTCAGAACTCAAAGGGAAAATAAGAGAAATGCACAACCATAGTTGGATTTTAGCATCCCTTTCTCAGTAATTGGTAAAACAAGTACACACACACACACGATATAAAAGATATGAGCCACATTATAGAAGAATCCACACAATATCTGCAGAATAAGCATTCTTTTCAAATGTACATGGAATATTGTTCAGGACAGAATATGTTCGGGGACATAATGTAAGTCTAAATAAATTTCAAAAAGTCGAATTCATATATAATATGTTTTCTGATCACAATGGAATTAGGTTTAGAAATACATAAGGAGAGAGAAAATCTAAACTATTTTAGAAATTACACACTTTAAATAAAAGATCAAAGAAGAAATCACAAGTGTAATAAAAATGAAAACAAAATGTTAAAATTTGTGAGATTTCTTAGAAACTTAAAGCTTTAAATGTTTATATTAGAAAAGAAAGATTTAAAAAAAAATCAATGGTCTAAGTTTTTACCTTAAGAAGCTACAAAAGAACAAAAAAATCCCAAAGTAATTTAAATTAAATAAAGAGTAGAAATCAAAGAAATAGGAAACAAACGATAAAGTTAAGAAAGCCAAAAATTGGTTTAAAAAGATTAATAAAACTAACAAACTATTAGTAAAATTGATCAAGAAACAAGAGAAATTATCAATATCAGAAATGAAAGAAGAGATACTCATATGTTACAGACATTAAAAGGATATACAAAAATATTATTTATAATTTTATGCAAAAAACACTCCACGAATTAAAGACTCATTCCTTTAAAAAAATACAATGTAAGAAAACTGACCTAAGACTAAAGAGAAAATCTGAATTGCCTTTTGTGATGATTAATTTTATGTGTCAATTTGGCAAGGCCACGGTAGCCAGTTCTTGGTCAAACACCAGTCTAGATATTTCTGTGAAGGTCATTTTTAGATGTGATTAACATTTAACTCAAGAGACTTTGAGTTAAGGAGATTACCCTCACATAATGTGAGTGAGCCCACTCCAATCAGTTTAAAGTTTTAAGAGAAAAGAACTGAGGTCCCTGAGAAAGAGGGAGTTCTGCCTCCATACTGCCTTTGGATTTGAGCTGTAATATCAACT
Organism: Pteropus medius; assembly: GCF_902729225.1. Taxonomy (NCBI): domain Eukaryota; kingdom Metazoa; phylum Chordata; class Mammalia; order Chiroptera; family Pteropodidae; genus Pteropus; species Pteropus medius. The sequence goes on along the minus strand of NW_024340696.1, from coordinate 24,436,072 downwards.
CTTCCCTGGTTCTTCAGCCTATTGGTTGGCTCTGCAAATTTCAGACCTGCCAATCTCCAGGAATTTTGCCTTCAGACTGACTTCACTTCAAGGTGAGCGAGCCTAAAGGCAACGTCAAGAATTCTCTGGGTTTCCAATCTAGTGGTCCTGCAAATTTTGGACTTGCCTGTCCCTAATAGTAGCATGAACCAAATATATATATCCCATTTCCCCAGAGAATTCCATTATACCTTCCGCCCATTAAAGAAATTGAATTCGTAATAAAAAAAAATTTCAAAAAGGAAAGCTCTAAGCCCAGATGGTTTCACTGGTGAATTCTATCAGACATTTAAAGAAATTTTAAAAATAAATGATTCAATCTTACAAAACTCTTTTTATGAGAACACTTATTTAAGAAGATCCAAATAATCTTAATACCTAAACCTGACTAATACATTACAAGAAAATAAAATTATACACTACCATTTTTCATGAACATGGACATACAAATCATTAGCAAAATATTAGTAAAAAGAGTGCAGCATTATATAAAAAGGATTATGTATGATGACCAATTGGAGTTTATCCAAGAAATGCACAGTTGGTTTATCACCTGAAATGTCAGTTAATTAATTCACTATATTAATAGAGTAAAAGAGATAAAAACATCTGGTCATTTCAGTACAAACAGATAAAAGCATCTGACAAATCTCAACATTCATTCATGATTAAAAACTCTCAGAAAGTAGAAAGAGAAGAAAAACTTCCTCAACCTGACAAAGGACTACTATCATTATTAACAGTGAAATACTGAACACTTTAACACATCGTTATAAGAAAAAAAAAAAAAGGCAGGAATATTCACTCACCACTTCTAAACAACATTTTTTATCGAAGAACATTTTAGCTAACAATATGGGAAAAAAGGCATAAAGATGGAAAAGTAGAAGGAAAATTGTTTTCATTTGTAGACAACACAATTGTTAACATATAAAATCCTAAGAAATCTACAAGAAATAGAACATATAAATATAGTAGTCACTAGCTTTATTTTATATACTAGCAGCAAAAATAAAAAAAATAAAAAATATTTACAATAGCATTATAGTATATAATACTCAAGAATACAAAAGATATGGCAGACTTTATATACTAAAAATTACAAAACAATATTCAGAGAAATAAAAGAAAACCTAAATAAGTGGTTATATACCAGGTTAAGGAATCTGAAGACTCAAATTGTTAAGATATCAATTCTTACCAAATTATTCTATGATTAAATGCAACCTCAATCAAATTCCCAATCGACAAGTTCATTTTATAATTTACATAAAAATGCAAAGGACCTTGACTATTCAAGGCTATTCTGAAAAATATAAACAAGATTAAAGAACTGATGCTACCTGATCTCAAGACTTACTAGAAAGCTGCAGAAGGGGTTTTCAACCTTGTTATTATGACATTAGGATAGATAATTCTTATTATAGGTTGCTGTCCTGTGCAGTATAGGACTTTTAGCAGTATCCCTAGTCTCTACCTACAACACCGCTTCTCAGTTGTAACAATCAAAGATGTCTCCAGATATTGCCAAATGTTCCTCGAAGGGCAAAATCACTCTCAGCTGAGAAACAATAAACAAGACAGTGTGGTATTAGCATTAAGATAGACAAATAATATAGAGGGCAGAATCCATAAACATGTCACCTCTATGCGGTCAATTGATCTGCAACAAAAATGCCAAGGTAAATCAATGAAACAAATAAAGTCTTCATCAAAAAGGCATTAGAAAATTTAGATAAACATATGGAGAAAAAAAGAACCTCATCTTCTACTTCACACCACATATCAAAATGAGTTCATTTATGAGTGACAGACCTCATAAAAGATAAAAACAGCAGAACTTTCAAAAGGAAATATGGGAGAATTATTTTTATAATCTTGAGGTAGGCAAACATTTCTTAAAGAGAACATAATAAGCACCAACGATGATAAACAACTGATTATTAGATTCTACTAAAATTATAAAGCTTCTGCTTATCAAAAAACTCAGGTATAAAAGTGAAAAAGGTAAACCTCGGAAAATATTCTCAATACATTATCTGTCATTGAAATTGTATCCAGAATATATATAATGAATTATTATAACTCGGTAATAAAAAGGCTACCTAATTTAAAAATAAATGAACAAAAGAAGAAATATAAATGGCTCAAAGTATATGAAAAGATTCTCACCCATCATCATGGGAATGAAAATTAAAACTGAAATGAGACACCACTACACAGTCAGTAGAAAGACTTAAATTAAAAACATCAAAATTTTAAATACCGAGAAAGATGTGGAACAACCTGAACTCATTAAAATTGCTGGTTTAGAAAACGCAGTTTACTAAAAAGTTTGGAAAACTACCCTATGACCTAGCTATTCTACTATTATGTAATTACTCAAGAGAAAAATATGTGTCCACAAAAAACTTTTACAAAAAGTTTACAGCAGCTTTATTCATAATAGCAACACATTGTTAACAAGCCAATGTGTATCAATAGGTAAATGGTTTAACAAACTGTGATATATTCATACAAACACTACACAATAACTAAAATTAAAATGACCTACTGAACAGACATTAATCAATCTCCTAAACATGTTGAGAAAAACAAACTAGACAAAACTATGACAGCATGACTCATTCCAATTATGATAAGTTCAGGCGAAACTAAACTATGGGGACAGAAATCAAGAGTGGTTACATATAGAAAGCAGAGATTGGCTGCAAAGAGGCACAGGGTAATTCATAGAAGGACGAAAAAATACATTTGTCATATTTGTTCAATGAGTGTATATTTTATCAAAATGTATTAAATTATAAATTTCAGATCTGTGCATTTCATTATACATAAATTTTAACTGAATTAAAAATATGTAAAATATGAAAATATGAAAATTATTAAAAATATGCAATAATGTGAGATATTTTAAAATAATTTATTCATGTATATATGCTACTTGATAATATTTGAATTTAAATCTGTTAAAAGAAGTCTCAAATCTGTCCTGTAATATATTTACATATGACTACAAATTAACAGTGATATTGATATGATATCAATATTGATATTGATATATATATAGAGAGAGCACTGATATTTTTAAAAGAAATTATATATATATTATATATATGATTTCAGAAACTTTAAATATTAACATCGACCATTTGAGGGATGGAGAATATGGAAAACTCATCTAACCCAGTGATCTTTTAAATGATAATACTTTGGTTTCAATCTCTCCTTTTTCTCCAAATTAAGAAAAGACTACCCAGTATGTATAAAAATAAATATTAAAGTGATTTTTCTTGCTAGATAAGAAAGTAATCATCTATCTCTTTCACCTAAAATCACTAGAAACACCCCTTTATTAAAGTCACCACTGACCTCTATCCTGCCAGATTGAATGGCTGCTTCTCATCTCACCTTCTCGGCAGCATACCAACATAGTTAAATCACTTTCTCTTTGAGACACTTCTCTCTTTGAGACATAGCTAGCAAGGACTGTCTCTCTTCATTTTCCTCTCTGTCCACTCTTTTTTAGCTGTTCTTCTAATCTTAAGTTCTAAATTCTTCTCAGTCCTCAAAGTGCTCCCATCTATCCCCATGGCTTTAAATGCTGTCAGTACATTGATAATTCCCAATTTATATTTCCAGCACCTACCCCTACCTTGAACTATGAGATTTCTGTTCTAGAGGCAGCTCAAACTTAATATACCCAAAAGCCTACTTCTGATTCTCCAACTCTGCTTGCCCCCATCCTCATTTCAGTAAATGGTACTTTCATCCAACTGCTCACACCAGAAATTAGCAGTCATCCTAATTCCTCCCTTTCCCTCACACTTCATATCCAGTCTATCAACAATTCTCTTTGGCTCATTTAAATCATGTCCAGAATCTGACAGCAACTTCTTGGATGTTCACGACCACATCTCTGTCCAAGCCATCATCGCCTCTCATCTACCTGCATAATTAAAACAGCCTCTAAACTGGTCTTTCTGCTTCTATTCTTCTTCGCCAAGGGCTATTTTCCACAGAGCAGCCAGAGTGACTCTTGCAAGATAAACAAACAGAAAAAGGTCATGTCACTTCTTTCCTCAAAACACTTCAAAGCCTATCCATCTCACCAAGAATAAAATCAAACTTCATAAATAACCACAGTGCTATATAATCAGACCCCTGCCAATTTCTCAGCTCTCATCTTGCACTTCCTCCTTCAGCCACATCACTTTCATCATACTGACCAGCCTGGAGGAGCCTTGCAAACCGGATAAATTCATTACTGCCTTAGAGTCTTTGCATAGGTCTTGCCTTTTGAATAGAAATCACTTCCCCCAGAGCTATAGAAGGCTTGCTCCATCTCTTTATTCAGGTGTCTGCTCAGAAGTCATCTTCTTAGGTATTTCTTGACCACTTTACTTAAAATAGTCCTACGGTTAACCTCTGTCCCCTTATCCTGGGTATTTTTCTTTACAGCTGTTACTACCACCTGACTTTATATTATGCATTTATTTGTATATCTGTTTATTTGTCTCACATTAAAGCATTTGCTCCAGAATGACAAAACTCTGTGTCCCACTCCCAGCTACATGCTCAGTGCTAGAACAGTGCCTGGCACACAGGAGGTATGTAACAAACATTGGTGGAATGAATGATTTTATAGATGAGGTAACTGAGGCATACAGAAAGTCAAGCACTCAAGGCCACAGCTACTTTATTCAAGAAATACTCACTGAGGACTTATTATATACCACACTTGGTGCTTAGAGCTAGATATACTATGATGAATAAGAAGATCAGATCCTGTTCTCATGGACTGTACACATCAAAAGAACCCAGATTGTAGGTCTCATGGCCTACTGCTCTTTCTATTACACACACCTCTTTGAAACTTTAAAAAAGTCTTTTGAAATGGGCAGGGGACCTGAACAGACAGTTTTCCCAGGAAGACATACAAATGGCCAACAGATGTATGAAAAAAGATGCTCAACTTCACCAGCTATAAGGGAAATGAGAATCAAACCCACAATAAGATACCACCTCATACATGTCAGAATGGCTATTATCAATAAGTCAAGAAATAAGACATGTTGGAGAGGATGTGGAGAAAAAGAAATCTTCATACTCTACTCACAGGAATGTAAATGGGTGTGCAGCTACTATGGAAAATAGAATGGAGATTCCTCAAAAAATTGTGAATAGAGATACTATAGTACCCAGCAATCCCTCTTCTGGATATCAACTTAAAAATTTTGAAAACATTTATTTGTAAAGATATATGTACCCATATGTTTACTGCAGCATTATTCATGGTAGCCAAGACATGAAAACAACCCAAGTGTCCTTTGATGGATGATTGGATAAAGATGTGTCACATATATGCAATGGAATACTACTAAGCCATAAAAAGAATGAAATACTGCCATTTGTGACAACATAGATCAATCCTGAGAGTATAATGCTAACTGAAATAAATCAGACAGACAAGAAAAAGAATCATATGATTTCACTTACATATGGGGTATAAAACAGAAAGCAACAAATGAACGAACAAAACAAACAAACTCATAGACATAGACAACAGTATGATGGTCACCAGAGAAGAAGGGGGTTAGGGGAGAATAAAGAGGGTAGAGGAAGTCAAATTTACAATGATGGAAGGAAACTAGACTTTAGGTGGTGAGCACACAACACAATGTATCTGATGATGTATTATACAATTGTATACCTAAAACTTATATAATATTATTAACCAATGTTACCTCAGTAAACTTAATTAGTAAAAGAAAAGTCTTCTGAAAGAACTGAGTAAAGCTAGAACACAACATTCCTTAGCAATTCAATGACAACTAAGATGTCTACTAAAAAGTAAAGACATCCCTTGGATGTCTACTTTTTAAATTTATTAATAACTGCAATTTTTCTTTTTTAAAATTAAGGTATAATTGACATACAACATTATATTAGTTTCAGGTATAAAAGATAATGATTTAATATTTGTATATACTGTAAAATGATCACCACCATAAGTCTAGTTAACATCTGTTACCATGCATAGTTTTTTTTCTTGTGATGAGAACTTTTTAAGTGTACTCTCTTACTAACTTTCTAATACAACCTAATTTAAAATTTTTTGATATATTTACTTAGCCTAGGTGAGCCCTATATATTTCTTACAGCATCACTTGCAAAACAGTCTTACATTTTATACCATATCTTGAATTTCCTAATAAAACAAAGTACCTTAATTAATATTTCTCAGATATTTTGGTGATCTCCGACTCACACACACAATTTTTTTTTAATTAATGAGGCCTATAATTGACCTAATATAAAAACATAAAGTAATTTTAAAACACTTTAAAATAATTTAGTATTAATTAAAAGTACCAACTATAAGAAAAAAACACTTCAGAAAATAGAATAAAAACAACCCAAGGATGAAAGAATATCTAAGCTTAAAAAAATTTTTTTTAAGGTGGTATTAGCTAGCACATCACATATTGATCATTTGGAGAGAGACATGGTTAAGTTTACAGTTCTGAGTTCTGGCCAGGTTTTGCTCATAATCTCACCAACTGGACTTTGAAAAGCAGCCTGGCCATGCCATTCAGGACATCAGACTTCCTTCTCGAGCCAAAAAATGAGTAATTTTTTTTTTAACATGTTCAAGTGTGTGCAGACATGATAGCTTTTTTAAGTTTTGAAAAAAGTAAAATTTAAAACAAGTAAATTTAGAGTCACCCAGAATTTAATTAAACAGGCCTACCTATATAAATATACGCAGGAGAGTCATACAGTGCCTTCAGGTATTCCTGTTATTTTTCTCAGCCTATGATGGGATTATGTATCTGTTTTTCTATTACTACTCTTAACAGTTTAACTGTTAGACTCTTCATGATACATATACCTGTAGCATTACTTTCCCCTTCTATCTTTGACAATATCTTTCTTATACATCATAGATCTAAATTTGGCTTATTACGTTGTATTTTGTACATAAATATCAGACGTAAATTTTTAATAACTATGAATAGAAATTAAGTTGATGCTTTTAAAATAATTTCCAATGACCGTATTAATTCAATTTTTAGAGCATAAAAAATAGATCAACCTATGTGACATAACAGTTTATGGAATCATTATAGAAATTTAAATTTCTATTTAAAGTACTGTACCTCTGACTTATCAACTATAAAACTGGGATTCCTGTACCAAAGGAATCTCATGAATAAAATAACTTATATTCCTATCGAAACCAGTGGGATTATTTTGGTAGTGACAAGAAGACTTGACAAAGTGATTTTAAAGTTCATCCAGAAAAATAAATGAAAATAGCTACAAGAATATTGTAGAACAATAATAAAGTGATATTCACTTTCTAGGTACAATAAGGTATTAAAAATATATAGAAATTAAAACAATTGCTAGAAGAAAAGGCGGAACAAAAGCAATGCAAAATTAGAGAGCCCTGAAACATAAATACTAGAAGAAATACGGAGAATGAATCATGATAATGAAAGAGGCTTCGCAAATCTCTGGAAAGGGTTCAAACAAGGGATGCTGAGTATGGGGAAATTCAGAATAAAGCTTCATATTATATAAAGTTACAAATTAAATTTTAGATAGATTTAAGAGTTAAAAGAAATAAACCAGAATAAATTAGATCAATATTTATCTGGCCATCAGATGGGTAAGAAACAAAATGGAGGCACTCACCAAATAGAAGTAATAAAATTGAATATAACAAAAATTATCATAGATGAGTCAAAATTATTACTTGTAGGTGAAAATATTTTATACTTGAAAATCATAAATGCACTGAAAATTTATTAAAATCAATAAAATAAGCTAGTAAGGTGGCTGGTTATAAAATTTTATATAAAATCAATCCTCTTTAGAAAAAGATTATAAAAATAAAAGAAATCCCATTTTTAATAGTACACACACACACACACTCATACATGCACACAATACACCCCAGGACAGACTCTGTACATGTGTTTAGATTTACTCAACTGTGCTTTCATGCTAACAAAGTATAGTTTTCATTTTCTCTATTTAGGTTTTGCCTATCTCTTATTAAGCTTTATTACTGTTTTTTTTTCCCCCTTTGGTAAATGGAATAAATTCTTCAGTGAGTGGAGAAAGATACAGAGAGGTTCTTTATTCAGCTATCCATCCTCTATCCTCCTATCTCCCCTAGCAGAAGGGTCATGGTTTGATAGTTTATTTACTGCCGGCTCCGAAGAGCAGAAATTATACCTTCCACAGCTCAGAGATTTGCCTCTGCTCAAGAAACGCTAAAAGCCAGCTTCTTACTCTTCTTAAGGGGAAGAAAAACCACAATTGGAGACCAGAAACAAAAAAAACCTCATATGCACAATGTAACTTAAGGAAGAAAGATGCACTTTTAGAAAATGTAGTTCTCACTGAAATTTTCTGGAGAATTTTAATATAAACTAGTATAGAATATAAAAAAACAGGCTTTCCAGAACTAAAAACGATTTCAAATTTTAAAATTGAATAGAAAAAAACAGTAAGAGGAGATAGTATACTTGAGAGAGAATTCAATAGTCTAGAAGTTCAAGAAAAACAAACTTATAACGAAAAGCAAGACAGGAGATGGAAATGCTGAGAGAAAAGATATGAAACTTTAAAGACCAATTTAGGAGCATTAATATTTGACTAACAAATTCCAGAAGAAGAAAAGGAAACAAGTAAAAAATTTTTTTTAATAATAAAAGAATATTTCTAAACACATGAAGAAATGAATATTTAGAACAGGTGACATTGTTTTGTAACAAGACTTTCTCAATGAAGGAAGTAGCATGTTGATTTACTTACATAATGGCACAAGCTCCTTGTGTTGTTGGAAAACAGAAACAAACTGCAGACTGACTACTTTGAATAGTACTGTTTTATGGACATCGGTTGTTTCTGCCTAACTTCATCCAGTATCTATTTTCATAACACCTTGATGTTCTTTTGGAGAGTCTTCTTTCCCCTACTTTTAATCCTTGTAGTCTGAATTAGACTCATTTCATTCCTCAGCTCAAGAGGTGTGCAAATGATTCAAGTCGATCGAATCAGAGTGTCACATTATAGGTTAGATCAATAAAATCAATCCTAGGCTTTTGTTAGAATTGCTGATAATTCTACCCTTGGCACTTGAATTTAGCACTCAAATCCAGATGTATCTGAAAACTATTCTAATTCCTAGAATTATAAATTATGTGAGTCAATAAATTTTCTGTTTTTCTTCTTAAGCCAGTGGTTCTCAAACTTCAGAGTGTATTGAAATTATCTTCAGGGTTTGTTAAAAAAAAAAAAAACCCAGAAAACAGTTTCTGGGACCAATACCCTGAGATAAGTCTGTATGAGATCTGAGAATTTTTATTTCTAACAAAATCCCAGTGATGCTGATGCTGATCTAGGGCCCACACTTGAGAATAACTGCTTTAAGCCATCATGAATTGGTTCATATAACTTATACCTGAAAGATTAGTGCCAATTTATCTCGTCAGATGAAAAACAAATAAGTCTTGAAGCAAAGCGGAAATTAAAATTAATTTTAAATTGCCTAGAAAATAATTAGAAATTCATACCAAAACTTGTGCAACAGTTAAGCTTTTCTTAAAGGAATATCTATGTTCTGAAATCCTTATTATTTATAAAAATATAGAGTAAAAATAAGCTAAATATTCAATTTATGAAAATAGAAAAAATATAACAATTAACAAAAGATAGAAAACTTTATACAGGAAAGATATGAAAGTGAAGAAATAGAAAATCAACAAAAACACCAGAAAATGTAGATAAAAATTAATTATTTGAAAAGGTAAACCCATGAGAAACCTAAATAGGAAGAGAGAAAATAAAAATGTAAAATGCTAGGAATTGTTAAAATCCAAATGCATATATGGAAGTGACTAAAAGAATAAAAAAATTTTATTACCACAAATTAGAAAATCTAAAGGAAGTAAATAATTTTGCAGCAAAAAATTACCAAATTTGAATGGATAGGAAGCAAAACAACAACAACAACAACAACAGCAAATTAACAGACAAGAATCTGGAAATGTAAGTTTTTAAACTACAAATGGGAAAGAGGTTAGATGTTTTTAGCTTAGTTCTATCACCTTTTAAAGCTATGGGCATATTTTCACCATGCACACTTATCAGTAAAATATTTTTGAACAGCCACCCCAATATATGTTTATTGTTTGTATTTACAGATTAAACTAGTATACATTATAAAACAAAAAGTATAAAGTATATAAAATATAAATACAAATTGTGATTTTTTTTCCATGTATGAAGAAAATGAATATATTATCTTGTCTATCCCTTGGAATGTGGACTTTCCACTTGGGAAATCACTCTTTAATTCTTATCTACATTAAATATTCTACAACATGGAAAGAGACAGAAAACTCCCTAATACATGAAGCTGGAATAACCTTAATAATAAAACATGATGAGTAAAATACATAAGAAATCCAAGTTATGGACCAATAAATGTGAATTGAATACATCAGCATATCATGACTAAAGTTTTTTGTCCCCCCAAATATAAGAATAGTTCAACCTTAGAAAACAACTATAATTCATTTTATCAATAAACTGAAGTAGAAAGTTAATAATTATTTTAATAGATGCTGAAAAGATTTTTTATATAATCCAACAGTTATCCACAATAAAAATTGAGCAAAAGAAAAAAGCAATTAAACATGATGATTATTTATGAAATAATAGCAAACAGATTAAATTTGAAATATTAAAGCCATTTTCACTAAATCAGAAGACAAGATGCTTGCTGTCACCAGCATTATTTAACACTATTTAGGAAGTTCGAGCCCACTCCATAAGAACAGAACCAGCTCTTCACTATAACATCAATAACCAGTTAAAACAAAACTTAAAAAATCATTCACAATAACATCAAAAGTTAGAATACCTAAGAATATTATAATGGATGTATATAAATATCTTATAGAAAGACAAAAAATAACTTGAAAAAAATGGGTCAAAATAGCTCATATGCTCCTCTTATCCACTTCTCCAAAGTAAGCACTATGATGAACTTGGGGTTTATCATGTTTTTATATTTTTATCATACATGTAAGTATCCGTAGACAATACATCATATCACTAGATGGGTTTTAAAAGTTAATAAAGATGGAAGATCTTTCTGCAACTTGCTTTGTTATTCGCATTACAGTGGGCTTTTTAAAAGAATTATCCAAATTGATAAAAGTAGCTATAATCTGTTCATTTTGACTCTATATCATCTTGTGAATATACTATAATTTAGCCATTCTCTTGCTAATAGACATTTAGGTTGTTTCCAGTTTTTTGCTATTACAAACAATGCTGCAATAAACATTTTCTTTGCACCATTGACTCTGTGTGCATGTGACCACGACCCATGCTGAGAAAACATTTTGAATCATGATTCAGTACTCACAAATGCAAATGCGCATAGCACAAACCCAAAGTTCATGAGACAATAGTCACTATATACAGTGCAGAGATGAATTTTATTCTAGTTCATTAAAAAAAAAAACTAATAATACTGGGCATCACCCACAAATTAATATCAAAAGCCACTAGAGTGGCTCAATTCACAGGTTGGAAAACACTGCTCTGGGAAATCCACCTAGAAGTGGAATCAAAGATTATGAAAAAATTTGATGCTATCAGATATTGCCGGATTGCTCTCTAAAGTGGTTGTATCAATGAAGAATCTCATCAGAATTGTGTGACATTCTTCACAACACTTGGTTATGGTCAGACTTCAAAATTTTTGCTATTTCAATGAGAGCGAAATAGTATCTCATTTAAATTAGTAATGCTAAACATGTTTTTGTTTATTGAACATTTTCTTTTATAAATTACTGCTTGTTTACTCCTTTTTCTATTGTTTTTACTTCTTCTTGATCTGTAGTCCTTTATATGTCTCATATATTAATTCCTTATCAACTGCATGCATTGCAAATATCTTCCCATTCTATATCTTATTCTCTAACTTTGCTTATATTGTTAGTGCTGGACTGTTTTACGTCAATTTGGTTTTGGCTGGTAACTATGCTTCCCAGAATCTTTCTCTGGATAAGGTTTTGGGTGAGGATTATCCAAAAGAGAAATTTGTACATGATTTGGAAGGCAGAAGTGAAGCAGAAGCCATTATTCTTGGAGGGTAATCATGGTCAGACAGATCTGTCCATCAGGCCCCAGCTTTTTCCCTCTAGCGCTCTGTGCCCAGCTTGTCTTCCTGATGTTGGCCCTGCCGGCCTGCTACCAGCCTTGTCTGCAAACCCAGAGAGGCTGTAGCTACACAGAGGCAGCAGTTTCATAGACCTCAGGGGCTCCCTCTTCCCATTTCCCCTGCAATAGCCAGATGTGATGGCTTTTTGGAATTCCCTGCAAGTTCTGATTTGTCTATCTAGCCCAGGGCTTCTGAAGACTGGTTAGTGACTATTTCTTTAATGCACTGACTCATCCCTTCCCCACCATACTTATATAACAAATATTGATATCTAGCTGGAAAAGCCCCTACACACTTCTATTTTCATCTACAAAATTGTGTGGTTATTATTAGCCCTATAACTTCCAAATCAATTTTAGAATCAACATTATGAGAATTTTGAATGGAATGACACTGAATTTGTAGATTAATTTATGGGAAATCACCTTTTTAAAAAGATCGAGTCTTGCCATTCATTAACCTTTATTTATTTAGGTCTGCTTTTTCTATCTCTCTCAATACAAAGTTATCATTTTCTCTATAAAAGTTTTTCGTAATTTGTTAGATATATTCCTGGCTATAACATATTAACATATTATGCTTTTTTTAATGTTCCAATTACAAAATAAACTTTTTAAAAAAATTATAGTTTCAATTATTAGTTCCTAGGGTATAGGATTGTTCTTACATTCCTGATATTCAGTTGTTTTTAGTTTAATTTCTGCATATTGAACTTATAACTAGCAATCTGTTAATTTATTTTATTCCAATTATTCCAACAATTTGTCTGTAGATAATCATAGATATAAAATCATCTTGTTGTGAATAACAAAGCATTTGGTTTCTTCTTTTCCAATTCTTAGGTGTTTTATTTTGTTTTCTTCTCTTATTACATTGGTAGTATCTTTAGTATTATCAATAATAAACCCAGGAAGGGACACTGTATGGGCTACTAAAACTGAAGGGACTAAAAACAAATGCTTAAATCGGAGAACAGAGTTTGGAGTCAGCAAAATAGTAAAAGCAGAAACTGACTTAATAGCAATTCCATACAATGGTCCTGTAAAAAAAAAAATGTTATCCCTCAGAGGCTTTTGTTTGTGACAGTGTAGAATGGCTAGTGAGGAGGCAGGCTAGGGATTAAGAGCCCTTCGTTTAAATTTAGCTCAAGGCAATCAAGCTCCTCTAACTACGATCATATCCTACTTTCTCAATTAATGAGGACAGCTATGAAATTCGGTTCATAGTATAAGATTCTTAGAAACTGAGAGTTTTAAAAATAATTATGGAAAGTACCAATAATATTTTTAGCCTTCACAGAAGGGCATCAGTAGATTTTAAGCACTTTTAGAGATTCTGAACATTTTCTATAGCCACTAAGAGTCAACAAATAACTCTCTCCTAAAAGGAAGGAAAACATTTGATTTTGTTCCTTATTAATATCTGTTCTTAAAATCACTTGCAACAAACAAGACTAAACTTAAAGCAAAATTTTATGGGCCAAAATTTTTCAATTCTTGCTTGACTTATTTAGATTTTCTTTAAAGAAAAGATGATCACAAGAGCATTTTTACCTTTACAAAACATTTTCTAAATTTAAAATCTGTTCTCTGCTTCTATCCAAAGGATACACTTAAAAAATAGCCCTTCATTATGTAAAAATGCATGTGTTAACAATATTTCTTTATAGAAAAACTTACTGATCATGAATCTGATTTTACAAAAATGAAACCTGCTTTACTTCTTTAAAACACTACTTCTTACTGATAAGTGTAATTATATTATAATTTATATATTACATATATTATACCATATATTATAATGTAATATATAAATTATGATATAATTAAGGCAATTCTGTTTATACCAACAAAAAGAAAAATCTCTATAATCTGAGAATAGTTTATGTTGCAGCTCTTAATTGGTTTATTTTAACCAAATTTCAAAAAATTAAAATTCCAGTGTAAACTTACAAGAACCTCTACACAGGCTCTTCAAATTTATAGGAACAGAATTAACTTGTACTTCTTCATTAATGGAGAATAAAGAAAGGCTAGCTAGTGGCTCTTAACAACTTTGTAATTCCCTCGATTACTACTTGGGCTTGGGCACAGGACTCATATTTCAGTGGAGGGATTTAGCAGTATAAAAATGGAAATTTTCTGTTGATTAGTCTTCATTTTGACCAGCTCTTATTCTATTCACACAAGAACAGACTGGACATCACAACAATATTAACATGAGAATTTATGTCTTTACAGTTTAAAACTGACACTCTAAACAAAGTCATATGTTCATTAAAAAATATACATACTTAATATTAAAGGTTAATTAATTTCCTTTTTTTGAAAGAATATCAAAGTTTATAAATATTACCCAATTCTCATAATGTCTTGTATGGAAACTATACTATAAATATTCGATCTCATTTTCACCAAGACCACAGTCTAAAGAAAGAAAGCCACATAAAGTTACTTTTTAAATCCACAATTTCTACTTGAAATATCAGTAGAGTTTCTTCTGGAACATTGTTTTCTACAGGCATTATTTTACTATTTATTATTCTTAGAATAAAACAGCAATCAGAAAATCAACCTAAAATTGTGATTATGTGCCACTTGGCTTTTGACCGTTCCCATCAGGCATCTTGGGAGACCTATGCAGCGCCAAATGAAGCTCAGCCCCACACAATGTCTCGCTCAGGGTGATGAGAATGGCACATTGTCTGCCTGGTCTGAACAGAGGTCACAGCAGGGAGAGCATCTGCTAAGATAATGTGAATGAAGGAAACAACTATAATTGCTTCATTAAGAGATCTCTAGCCAAATAATCACAAGAACAAAGGACTTGGAAAACCACCCTAAAATTAAGTTTATAATAAGGTAAATTTGAGATAGAATAAAAATACAGAAGAATTAAGGAGACTTGGGTATTCTATTGGTTCTAGTAATTTTCTTAGTCACTGTATGGATGAATGGAAACTAGGATGCAACAGTTCAGTTATTCAACTCCAGCCCTTGCAGTCATTAGTAAGAAGCAGAAGATGCAAATCCACAGCTGTCCAGGATACAAACAAATGTAAAATAAAGAGTGCTGGGGAATTGCTTACAAAGGATCAAAAATAGAAATTAAGAAGGGATGTCTACTGTTCTATATTGTGGAATAATAATGAAAAGCATGTAATTAATTAAAAGCATAATAAACATTTTAGGAGGAAAAGAGGTAAATTTTTAAAAAGCAAAGTCTCAGAAAAACAAAGAAAAAAGCACAAATTGCCAGTGCCTGATCAATTTACTTTCTTCTATTTTCTACCTCTACCTTTTAAAATCAGATTTTTCTTTAAGTCAATAGTGTAGAATTACAACTAAATTCCCCAGTCACCGCAAATTACCAGTTGATATAGGTGTAGTGTTTTATTCAACACTGTTGATTAATTAAAATATTTTATAGTAAAAGCTAAGGTAAATGTTTTCCCAATTTAAATTTAAATTAAGTATCCAAACTGGACACAAGACTAAAATGTATTGACGCTGTGACAAATTATTTTTGCATGTCCTGATATTTTGAAGTTAAGCTTTATGAACTTAATTTATATTATATAGTTAAAAATGATTATTATATAAATAGAATCTTGAAATGAATTATGATTACTAAATTTTTCTGATTCCAACACAGTAAAATTAGCTTGTAACACCCATAAGCCAGGTTTAAAATAAGCAAACTATTTGATGACTTTGATGTTTTGCACCCAAAATGTGCTGGCTAATTTTTCCATTCCATTTACCATTCCGGTCTTTAAACTGCCTTAATCTCCTGCCCTCAGATGTTGACCTTGTAAGAATAGGGGTCATAGGTCAGAATAGACAGACCTCAAAGGATCTGGACTATCAATTCATGCCTGAGAGATTTCTCTTCCACAATAGGAACCTACTAAACAGCAAATTCCTAAATCTAATCACACAAGTATCAGGGTGAAACAGTTATTTATTGGAATGTGTTTATTTACATTTCCAAACATCTCTAGCACTTACAAAGAGCATTTTTTCTTCTGTCATACAATAAATATGAAAGTAAAATAACTGAAAGAAATTTTAATGTAAAATAGATATCCTTAATACAATGGTATCATAAACCTAAGTATAGATTTATTGTTTTAAAAATGCTATGTAGGTTTAAAAAAATGTACAGCACTAGAAATACTAATTATAAAGTACCTGGAAAACTTCGAATTTCACCAGAGATAATGAGTGGGAGAGGTTATACTATTGTAAAGGTAGATGGGGGAGGGGCTTGGGGAAGGTTACCAAAAGTTTGAACTCACTTGCTCTAATGGTAAATGAGGGCATTAAACAAATATTTTTTAATAAACAAATGAAAATACACAGTCCTTCAATAGGAAAGCCTAAATAGATAAAAATCAAAACTAAAACAATATCTTATGGCTTCTAAAAACTTTTTGCAAATTTAAAGAATTTAAAACTACAAAATTATTGTCCTGTAAAAATAACTTTAGTATCATATGTCTTCACTTTTATTTTTTTTTTTAAAAAAAGGCAAACTAGGTCTTCTAGCTGAGAAAAAATTAGACATTTATAAGTTCCTGTTTATGCTTACCTTGGTGTTTCTAACCATAAACAGTAAATATAATGTGCCATTCTAATACCATTTTAATACTGAACTGTAAATAATGTCAAATTTCATAATCAACTTTAAGTCTAAATGAAGAACATCTTAAAAATGATAAACAACTCTAATTGATAAAATGAAAGGAATTTCCTACACTTCCATGCCAAAAGCACTAATACTGAACCACACAACAATTACTCTTCTTTCTAAACAAAATATTTAAAACTTCAACTCATGTAGAAAATCAAAAAGCTTACTCATGTGCTAATGCAGTGATGCAAATAAAATATTGTCTGAAATGGAATGAAAGGAGTAGAACGATGGTATTATTTTCCAAGTTATTTTAAAAATCTCAAGTCAACATTGTTGAAAGGGAACTTGCACTATTATGAATAGCAGTTCTTGGACTGTGTGGTTGGGTCAAAAGATGTGGAAGGTTAAGGAGAACAAAGAAGATAGTCACTACTCAAGGAAAAAAAATAGAATGAAAAAGGAAGTTAAAAAGAAACCTTAAACAATAAAAAAAATGAAGCTATATGTATATACCCAATATGTACATCTACCATGTATGCGTGTACTTCAAATGTTTTTAAAAAATCACATCTATTTTTATTCCTTAATTATTAAATATTAAAATAATTTAACTTATATAGAAACACTTCCATATCAGTTGTTCTAGTCCACATCCTTTTCATAACTATCACACTTGTTAACATAAACTAAAATTTTATGATATAAAATATTTAATTCTATATTATAGGCTGACATGATTATTTCATGTAAATACTAAAAATCAACAACGGCAAACAAATAATCATTCTACTCTCTTCCCCCTACTGTTAAAAGTTACTTCTTTTTCCTCAGAAATTGTGGTTTATTAAAGAATAAAAATGTAACAATTGTAGGTCAGTTTTTGAGAAGAAATATAAAGTTTTAAAATATTTTGTTAACAAAAAACTTCACTTTACTATAAAGAGAGTTTTATGGGGGTCATTCAATCTCTTTGCTCTTTGCTAATGAACATAAGAAAAACTAAACAGCAAAAATAAATCTAAAATTATTTCATTTGAAATTCTAAGAAAACATTTTAAATATGGAGGATTTAAAATAAAACAAGATAACACTGCTATTGGGTAACTGGACACTAGTAACTGATCACTAAATGTAGTACAATTTAAGACAGAATGAAAAAATAATCCAACTTTCTTTTGTAAACAGTTTACTCAAAATTAAAGTAGAATCTTTAAAATTATTTTATATTTCTTGCCACAGAGACATAAATCTTCACGAAATGTGGTTCTATCATATATATAAATATTAGAATTGAACAAATAAGTTAGTTCTCTTGGGTGATGAAACCAAATCTGAATTTGTTAAATATTTCAATAGTCTGTGATAAAAACTTTAGAGTTTTAATTTTTTAACCTGAAATGACAGAAATTAAACTTTCTAATTTAAAAACATTTCAAGAGAAAAATATTCTTTTCAACAGACAGCACTTGAACAATTCATATTATTCATTATCAAAAAAAATGAAACCCAACTTGAACCTCACACCTTCTATACAGAAACGAACTCTAAATGGATTGATGATGTAAATACAAACTATAAAACTATAAAACTACAAGAACAAAAATGGGGAAAAAATATGTGTGATCTGAGATTAAGCAGATTTCTTAAACAAGACATCATGATAAATATAACCTAAAATAAAAAATAAATACCTTTATTAAAATTTAAAACTTTTCCTCTGTGAGATGTTTAAGAGGTTGGAAAGGCAAGCCACAAATTCGAAAAAAATATTTGCAAATCATATATCTGATAAAGAGCTGTTATCCACAATTTATCTAAATGCAACAAGAAAACAAAAAATCCAGTAAAAAATGGGCAAAATGTATGAACAGACACTTTACCAAGGCTGACAAAAGGATAACACAAAAACATAAAAAGAAGTTCAATATCAGTAGCCATTAGGGAAATGAAAATTAAAACCATAATGAGATATCACGACACGCCTATTAGAATGCTTAAAATAAAAAATATTGTCAATACCAAATACTGGCAAAGATGTAGAGCAGTTGGAACTCTTATATACTGTTGGTGGGAATTCAAAATAGTTCAATCATGCTGGAAAAAATTTGGGCAGCTTCTTATAAAGTTAAACATATACCTATGACCATATTATCCATCAATCCCATTCCAAGATAAATGAAAACTTATGTTCACATGAAAACTGGTACACAGACTTTTGTAGTAACTCTACTCATAATTACCAAACCGAAACTACCCAATTGCCCTTCAACGGATGAAAAGATAAAGTGTTATATCCATGTAATGCAATACTACTAAGCAATAAAAAGGAACAAACTACTGATAATACTCAACAGTTTAGAAGAATTTCAAAGCCATTATGCTGAGTGCAAAATGCCATTTTCAAAAAGTTACAAAAAAACTAAGCCCAAAGTTGGCAGAAGGAAGGAAATAACAAAGATCAGAATGGAAAGAAACGAAAGAGACTAAAAATACAATAGAAAAGATCAAAGACACTAAAAACTGGTATCGTGAAAAAAAGAAACAAACTAGACAAAGCTTTAACTAGATTACCAAGAAAAAAAGAGATAGCTATAAATAAATAAAATTAGAAATGAAGAGGCAGCATTACAACTGATACTAAAGAAATACCAAGAGTCATAACAACTACTATGAACAATTATACACCACAAAATTGTACAACCTAGAACAAATATATAAATTCTTAAAAACATACAACCTGCCAACCTATCACGAAGAAATAAAAAATCTGAGCACACCAATTACTAGTAAGGAGATTCAATCAGTAATCAAAAACCTCTCAACAAAGAAAAGTCCAGCACCACATGGCTTCATTGGTGAATTCTACAAAACTGAAAGAATACCAATCCTTCTCAAACTCTTCCAAAAAACAGAAGAAGTAGTAACACTTGCAAACTTATTTTATGAGGCCAGATTATCCTGATTACAAAACCAGCAAGGATACAAGAAAAGAAAATTATAGATCGATATCTCTGATGAACATAAATGCAAAGTCCTCAACAAAATATCAGCAAACCAAATTCAATAATACAGGAAAAAGATCATACACTATGATCAAATGGGATTTATTCCAGGGATACAAGGATTGCTCAACATTAGCAAATCAATCAATATGATACTCCACACTAACAAAATGAAGGACAAAATCATACGATCATCTCAAAAGATGCAGAAAAGCTTTTGACAAAATTTAACATCTATTTATGATAAGAATTCTCAATAAAGTGAGTATAGAAGAAACGGACCTCAACATAATAAAGATCATAAATGACAAGCGCAAAGCTAACATCATACAAAACCTTTCAGCTTTTCCTCTAAGATCAGAAACAAGACAAAGATGCCCACTCTCACCACTTTTATTCAACACAATACGGAAAGTCCTAGCCAGAACAGTTATGCAAGGAAAAAAAAAGGCATTCGAATTGGAAAGGAAGAAGTAAAACTGTTTGCAGATGACATATTATGTATAGAAATCTCTGAAGACTCAACCAAAACACTGTTATAATTAATAAATGAATTCAATAAAGTTGCAGGATACAAAATCAGTACACTAAAATCAGTTGGTTTCTATATACTAACAACTCTCAGAAAAAGAAATTGAGAAAACAATCCCATTTATAATTCAATCAAAAAGAGATAAATTTAAACAAAGAGGTGAAAGATATGTACACTGAAAACTACAGGACACTGATGAACAAAACCGAAGAAAACACAAATAAATGTAATGCTATTTCATGCTCATAGATCGAAATTGTTAAAAAGTCCACACCACAAAAGCAATCTATGGATTCAATGCAATTCCTATCAAGTTCCAATGGCATTTTTCACAGAAATAGTACAAACAATCCTAAAATTTTTATGAAACCACAAAAGACCGCAAATATCCAAAACAATTTTGTGAAAGAACAAAGCTGGAGCCATCATGCTCCCTGGTTTCAAACTGTATTACAAAACTCCAGTAATCAAAACAGTATGGTATTGGCATAAAAACAGACACAAAGATCAGTGGAATAGAATACACAGCCCAGAAATAAACCCACACAAATGGTCAATTAATTTATGACAAAAGAGCTAAAAATACACAATGGAGAAAAAAACAGTCTCTTCAATAAATGATGTTAAAAAACTAGACAGCCACATGCCAAAGAATGAAATTACACCATACACAAAAACCAATTCAAAATGTATTAAAGACTCGAATGTAAGACCTGAAAATATAAAACTTCTAAAAGAAAACATAAGGGGCAAGTTCCTTGACATCAGTTTTGCACAATTTTTTGGATTTGACACCAAAAGCAAAAATAAAAAAATGAAACTCTATCAAACTAAAAGGCTTCTGTATAGCACAGTAAACCATTAACAAAATGAAAAGGCAACCTACATAATGGGAGAAAATACTTGCAAATCATATATCTGATAAGGAGTTAGTATCCAGTATATATAAAGAACTCATACAACTCAATAACAAATAATAGGCAGAGGACATTTTTCCAAAGAAAACATACAAATGGCCAACAAGGACATGAAAAGGTTCTCAACAGCACTAATCATCAGGAAAATGTAAATCATAACCAAAATGAGATATCACTTCACACCTGATAAAATGGCAATTATTAAAAAAACGAGAGACAGCAAGTGTTGAGTGAGGATGTGGAGAAAAGGAAGCCATTGTATACTGTCGGCAGAAAAGAAGGGAGGCCACATTTACAAACAGCCTCTCTGTCACTGCTGCTCCTTATTTTTACTTGCAATTTCTGTATTTACCACAGCTTGTTAGGCATTTGAGGAGTTTATCTTGCCATCCTCCCCCTCATGTTTCTTTGTACCCACCAGTCCCACTGTTCATAGGAATGTAAATTGGTGCAGCCTCTGTGGAAAACATTATGGAGGTTTCTCAAAAAAATTTAAAATACGACTACCACATGATCCATCAATTCCATTTCAGGGTATATATCTAAAGGAAAGAAAATCATTATCTCGAAGAGGTATCTGCACCACCTTATCCACTGTAGCATTATTTACAAAAGCCAAGACATGGAAAGGACCTAAGTGTTCACTGATGAATGACCTGAAAATGAATACGTGGTATGTACTGGAATGTTATTCAGCCATAAAAAAGAAATCCTGCCATTTAGACTAACATGATGGACTCTGAGGACATTATGCTAGGTGAAATAACTGAGACAGATAAAGACAATTACTGTACTATCTCATTTATATGTGGAATTTTTTTTAAAAGAAAGCAAACTCATTGGAATAGAAAACAGATTGGTGGGTGAAAGGTGGGGAAAATGGGTGAAGACTGTCAAAAGATACAAACATCCAGTTATAAGATTAATAAATTCTGGGATGTAATGTAAAATATGGTGACTACAGTTAATACCGTACTGTATATTTAAACGTTTCTAAGAGAGTAAATCTTAAAAGTTGTCATCACAAGGAAAAATATTGTAACTGTGATAATCATTTCCCAATATACATATACATCAAATCATTAACGTTGTACACCTTCAACTAATACAATGTTATATGTCAATTATATCTTAATAAAACTGAAGGGAAAAGGTTACACACTGTGTAATTCCATTTACATTCCATTCACAAAAAGACAAGTGATAAAGAAGAGGTTAATGTTTGCTA
Organism: Pteropus medius; assembly: GCF_902729225.1. Taxonomy (NCBI): domain Eukaryota; kingdom Metazoa; phylum Chordata; class Mammalia; order Chiroptera; family Pteropodidae; genus Pteropus; species Pteropus medius. Next base: position 24,413,460 of record NW_024340696.1, on the reverse strand, counting down.
AGAGTTATAGGTGGAGTAAGAGTAACTATAAAAGACAGTAATGACATTTGGGGGGTGATAGACTTGTTCTGAATCTGAATTACAACGGTGACTTTCAAAAACCTATACATGTGTGAAAATATATAGAACTGTACAACAAAAGAAAAAAGAGCCAATTTTACTGTAACAATTTTAAAAATAAAATAAAATAACATTCCAAACAATATACATAAATAAACAATGCTTAATTCCTTTTAATAGAAATTAACCAGAATTCAATCTTTCTAGTATTTCAGCAAACCAAATCAATTATTTAATATCATTATTATAAGTATTTTGTAGGCTATGAGTTTGAAAGTATCTTATGCCAGTAAGAAGTACTCAGAAAATGATGAGGACCTGTCAAAAGGACACAGAAACAGCTAAAGGGGCTCCTAGTGGCTCCATTGGGGAAATTTGAGCATTAAAATAACGAAGTTACAGATTATAATTCATTATAAAAAAGAGAAAGCCATGGTCCACACTGATATAATAAATAAATGAAAAATTTGAAGTTTGATGTAGACTGGGATACTTATATAATCTCTAAGTATCTCCTCACGAAACACTAATTATAAAAGGAAAAAGTAATTATAAGGTGGAGAAACCTAGCTGGTACCACACAGACCAACTGGTCAAAGACATCATCATCAGTAACAGGAAAACTCAATATTGTATGTGATTTGATAAGATACAATGAGAAGAACACAGTGGCACCTCCACGATATTCTTGCCAAAGATGAATAACCTTAATCTAATTAGAAGGAACTATTAGACAAACCCAAACTGTGATTTGGATTCATTCTAGTGTTTTTAAACTTCTTTCTGTTATCCTTTATTGCCTATAAATTGAAAGAGTAAAAGGAAGTTTTAGATTCAAGGTAAACTTGTATTTAGCATAGCACTTCCAATTTATAGGCAATATAATTGTAGAGAAACAAGTTTAAAAACACTAGAATGAATCCCGGACATGGTACATTCTACAAAACAACTGACCTAGTCTTTTTAAAAAGTTAATGTCAAGGGTTTTTTTCCTAAAAAGGATGCGTGTGTAGATCTAGATTATGAGAGACTTAAGACATACAAAAATGAAATGAAAGGCATGTTCCTTAACTGGATTCTAATTTAAAAAAGTAGCCACAAGAGATAAGTTTTAGATAACTGGGGGAATTTTAACATGGACTGGCTATTAAATGCTATTAAGGAAGTATTGTTTATTCTGAGAAGTATGATAAGACATGACATTACAGGGCTAGGGCATCTGTAATATATTTTAAAACTTTAAAAAGTTTCCACAAAAATGTTTATAATTATTGAAATATATGAAGTGGGTATTTATGGGTGTTGACTGTACCATTTTTCTACTTTTCGTCTTCTGAAAATTTTCATGATAAAAAGTAAAAATAAAATGGAAATAATAAGAATAATCACAGAAAGTATCAGGACAAAATAATATAACAGAAATTAATCCAAGACCTGGTTCTTTGCAATGCAATAAAATACCTATTCGAGGAGAGGAAAGTCAATGAGAAATAACTAGAAAATACGTAACTATGCTAATAAACAATAAAATCTGGATCAAAGCACAATTTTGTTCTCATTGCTAAAACTCTCAGGAACTAGATGTGGTTAATTAGCATAGAAGAAGTCAAGAAGTTATCAAAGATCTCTGAAGTCTTTTAAACATTTGAGAAGCAAATCATTGCCTTGGCAACTGTTCCAGACATCAGTTGACACTATCGCATCATTTTCTCATTGTTTCAGTTTCTATATAGGAGTTGCTATGCTTATTTGACTATGTTATTGCAGTTAGTCTCTACCATTTTATAAAAACATGTGGCACATAGAGAATTGGAATAGCTAATCCTGGTGACAAAAATTATGGAAACCTAGAACCTAACAGAAACTTGGAATTCATTAGATAACAAAGGGGTCAAAGTTTTAATCACAATAAGGTACACAATAACTGTAAGTAGCTAGAGCAGCTATTTACTCTCTGATCACCACCACTTACCTTCTCAGATCATTCCTTCTAATATCCCAACTACAAGAATCCTTTGATGTTATGAATCTGCCACTTTTCCAGTGTCTACTACTTTCCTGGTTTATATTCTATGATCCATCATTACAATTGCTTCCTTGCACACATCTTCACTGCCTTTGTTCCCTCTCTTTGTCATTCTCAATCGTAGGAGAGCTCCAATTCTAGTTATACTCACCTTCCTGCCTATTTCACAGTTTATAACCATGAGGTCAACAACGGATGGAGTAAAATGCAATCATACTAACTGACTTTACTTTAAATTCACATCCACCAACCTTAAGTGGCTTTTGATATAGTCCGGAATTCTACTTTTCTTCTATAATGTGTTTATTCACTCTTCTATTTTTTTATTACCTTCTGCTTCTTTCTTAACTCCAAACCTCCTCTTCTATCATTCTCAGTTGATGGCTTTGCTTCAAATTTCACTAAGAAAACAGCATAAAAATGAGAGAAATCTCACCTTATCCCATCTTAATATCTACCTACCCACCTGTATCTACACCTGTATGCTGTGCCTTACCTCCAGTTTTAAAGAATAAACCATCTGTACCCATATTGCTAACTCTCCCAGTTGTGCTTTAATCCCAATCCTCTTTCCTACTCAAGGAAATCAGTCCATCAATTGTCCTACTCTCTCCTGCACATTCAATCTTTCTTCTTCTCCTAGACCGCTCCTCTTGACACATAAACATGCTATATTTCTTCCTCTCAGCTAGCGCTTTTTTCTGCTCTCCTTTATAGAAAACCTCAAAAACTGTCTATACTTGCCATCTTCACTTCTTTCCTTCTCTGTTGAACACAAATCACTCAAGCATTCACTCCCACCAGTCCTCTGAATCTTATCTTGTCAACTTCACTAATGACTTCTCATACTGGTAAAATGGTCAAGTGTCATCGACCATCTTATTTAATCATTTTACCATTAGCAACATTTATCACACGTGATAAATTCTCTCATTCTTGACATACTTCTTTCTTTGACTTCTGAGACAAAACCTTCTCTTGATTCTCCTATTTCCCTCCTTCTTACATAATGACCTTGGCTATTCCTCCTACTACACCCGATCCCTAAATGCTGGAATGCCAGGGCTCAGTCTTCTATTCTTTGCTATGTATACTCACTCTCATGGTGCTCTTGTGCAGTCTTACAGTTGGAAATATCATCTTTCTACTAAATACCACCAAATTTTTATCTCCAACCCTGGAACTCCATACTCATGCATCTATCTGCCTAATCAACAGCTCTACTTGGATGTCTAGTATATATCTCCAACTGAGTATGTCTGAAACCATACTTCTGATTTCCTGTTCCTTCCCTAGTCTTCTCTATCTTGATAAATGGTCCCTCCATCTTTCTTGCTGCTCTGGACAAACCTTTTAGCCATCCTGAACACTTTACTTTCTTCACAGTTCACATATATATTCATCAGGAAATCCTGCTGTTTCTATCTTCAAAACATATCAGGATTTTTTTGCTCACCACTTCTAATGCTACCATCCCAATCTGAACCACCATTATGTCTTTCTGTTTTACTGGAACTGCCATCTTACTGGTCTCTTAACTTCAATCCTTGCCTCCCCAATCTGTGTTGTCTTCACAGCTTCCAGAATGATACTTCAAGGAGAGAAATCAGATCATGTTACTTTTCAAATTCAAATCTTCCAACACTTTCCAGTTCCCCCCAAATCAAAATCTTACAATGGTCGACAAATTCCTACATAAAGGAATGTCCTGCTATCTTACTTCTCTACTCTCAGCCTCCACTACTCTCCCTCTCTTAATGATTCCAATCCAGTACATAGTTTTTGAGCCAGAGCTATATTGTTAAATATTTTATTTAAAAGACATGAAAAATAATTTTTAAATTTTTATTTATTTTGTTTTATTTTATTTTATTGTTTTACATGTCTATACTATCTGGGAGAGAAAATCTCCCAGATTTTAACTTACTGTTAAAGATCACTTTAACAGTAAGTGTAACATTTCACTTTATACATTTTCATGGTCTTTCTTTTATACAAAATTAGCTCCTTAAAATATAGATGAAAACTGAATTTATTTTCTTACTAATGGCTTTTCAAACCAGTGTAAAAATATGGACTAGATACTGTAGAGATAATTAGCAATTTGGAGAGGAAAAACAGCTAGATCCTTATAGTTCTCGCTTTAAAAACAAATTACATACAAAGAGAAGAGATAGGTAAAGGCAAAAGATAAGTTAAAAAAATTATGTAAGAAAATATAGGTGTATAAAGTATATTTTTATTTGGTAGTTTAGAAAGCCAGATAGCTATCAAGTCAGACAGCATTAAGGAAAGAGTGACAGCCTTATCTGTATAAAAATTCAAAGCTTCAACACTATTTTTAAGTCACTATAAGTAAAGCTAAAATATACTTCGGAAGCTGAAAAAATATTTCTTATGTATTTGAGATAAGGTTAACATTGTAAATATACAAAAAGAACTTGCAAATCAATAATAGTAAAGGAACATCTCAATAGAAAATGAACGAAGTATAAGAAACATACAATTCATAGGAGAAAAAATTTAATTACAATTACCATAAAACATATTAAATCTCTAATCTAATCAAAGGATTCAAAGAAAAAAAATAAGCTGCATCTCTTAACCTATGTACTGGGAAAGATTAAAAACATAGCATCATTCAACGAGTAGTCTTACTTTTGAGGGGTTGTTTATATGTCCTTAATCATTTCTGGAGAGCAGTTTGGATATAGATATCAAAATCTTTAAATTGCACAGTTTTTGATCTAGATATTTCATTATTAGGTATTGATTCTAAACATATAAACGGATAATTTTTCAAAATAGTACATATAAGGATTCCACTGTGGTGTTATTGACGAAATTTAAATGCTGGAAATGGCCTAAATATCCATTAACATAGCCATGTTTTATTAAATTTTGATATAGTCACACTGTGGGAATTTATGCAGGTGCTAATAATTGATATGAAATGTTCCATGAGATACTGTTCAGTGCAAAAGAAATGCAAGTTTCAAAAAATTACATATATATTATGATTCTTACCTCTACTTAGGAATTTCAGAGATTTTTTTCCTGACTTCTTTATAGTTTTTCATACTATTTGAATTTTCTCTATATGAGTTATCTCTTAAAAACAGGCAAAACAATAAGTTTATTTTCATTGGAAAAAAACAGGTGCACTGTTTGGATGTACAGACAGGCACTTCTGTCTATTGGAAACTCCAACCATACTTGTGTCAGAAAAGTCTGGTGAAAATGGTGGTCAGGGGACTATTAAGCGCTCAGTGCCGAGTGCTCAGTTCAGTATATTCTGCAGATAGTTCAAATTGCAAGACAGCCTATATTCCTGATAAATTTTATTCAACTACACAGTGGTGGCATTTTATTTCATTTTGGCTAGACTACATGAAGTCTGATAACATAATAAAACTGTAAATAAATTTTCGGAAGTCTTTTCCAAAAAATAAACTGATCAACCAACAAAGCAAAATGATTACTTACCTATCTCCCTTTGGTTTTCTTTTTTGTAGTGTCTTCCCTTTGGGTCTTCTTTCACTTCCTAAGCAGGGGCTCCCACCAGGTCCTGTTACCCGTATTGATTCAAGGCCTTTGGAAGATTTTTTAAATGTGAATTCCACTGGCTCTCCTTCTTTTAGGCTTCTAAATCCTTCCATGAATAATTTGCTCTGTAAAGAAGCAGGGGAGGGAGGGGGAAAGAAAGAGAGATCATGATTATCAATGCTTTATAAATCATCTCTATAATTTTAAGATTAACATAGCAAGATACTCTCTGTTACCCATTGCGAAATATAGTGTTTTTTTTTTCTTTTTTTTTAAGTTCAGCGAAAGTTATACCATTTTAAAGTTTCCTGTTGCAATGCTGGCAGTGAGAATAAACTAATACCATTTTCTAAAGGCAGTTTGGCAATATTTACAAAAATTTAAATGTGTATGCTCTTTGACCCAGCAATTCCACTTCAAGGACTCTCCTACATATTCACACAAAAGTTAAAAAAAAAAGACCTACATCAAAATTTACCACAGTGCTGTCTGGTAAAAAATTATAACTACTCTGATGTCCATCAATGGGAAACTGATTAAATAAATTATAGAAGAGTTATAGAATGTGATATTATTGAGCAATTAAAAGATGATCTACATGTATTAATATGGGAAAATAAACATGTAATATTGTTGATTTAAAAAAATTAAGGTTAAAGAAGAGTATGTTTACCATAATGCCATCTATGCCAAGAAGTTTTTAAAAGATACATGTTTCTTTATGGAGAAATGGGGTCTGGAACAACAGACAACGAACCATAAACAGTTGTTTTCTCCAATCTTTTCCTGGGAAAGTGGGGTAGCTTTTTTATATATACATGATCGTACTGTGTGAGAATTTTATAATTTAAAAGGAAATAGATTTTTATAATTTGAAATATAGTTGATTTTTGGAACAAGTTTCCTGATTATAAAAGTGTAACCTCAGTTACAAATATGAATTTGACCTTTCAATATTATCTTTTTGTCAAAGTCAACATGCCAATTCAAAATATACTAAAAATTACTGTCAGTTTTATATATTTCTTCAAATGCCCTTGTGTATATTTTACAGATATAATTCGAACTATCATTTAGTGTTTAAAGACTTTTCTGAATTTGGGGGCAAAAGGAAATAAAACTAAATAGGGTAGAAGACCTTGGTTCAAGTCTAGTTCTTTAAATAAATAGCTATGCAGCTTTGAGTGGGCCATTTTATCTCTTTTCTGTTTATCTGTAAATTCAAGGGATTTGAATTTCCTCACATGTGTTCTGAGGAACAGCGGTTCCACAAAAAGGCTCCATGGAGAAAGGATTTCGTGGTCAAATAAGTTTGTGAAATGCTATACAGTATATTGTTTCTCCTTATGTCATATTAGCATATTAAAGTTTCTGAGATGCCCTACCCTCCCCCACCCCCCACTGAAATAAAAATCTTGTTTAACTGTGTTTAACCTAGCAATTTCCCGACATAATTGATGCCAGAGACCTTCTTTTTAAGCACTTAGGGAAATACTGAACCAGAAAAATCTTCACCCCTCCCAAGTCCCTAAGTATACTTAAGGAAATACTGAACCAGAAAAATCTTCACCCCTCCCAAGTCCATTATTCAAAAAGCAGTTAAATAATTACATATAACCAAATAATTACATGAAACAAATAAAAACAATACTTCAAAATTCAATGCAAAAGACTATTCACTATGAAAGTAATGATACGCGAAAACGGGGTTTTTAACCTGTTTTTAAGTGCAGATCATCTGACACTGCTACATACTTGATGTAGAAGTATGCAACTGGCAGCACCTTTTCTGCTGTCTAATGCTATGTCGAAATCAGAAGGAAAAAAATCACAACTGCCTACCTCTTTAAAATAAAAAATTATTGAAGCTTTTTTTAACATGTCCAAATCTTCTGTTTTTTCTCCTAAGCTTTCTTCTTACTAATTATAAATAGTTCTTTTGCTTTTATTCCCTTTCTCACTCTCCACTCAAGAAAGTGCAGATTATCAAATCAGATGAAGTGGAGCACAGGTCAACTACTGCAATTAAGAGAACGGACAGTTTTAATTAGAGCTATCATATGTTCATATGTTTTGTTTCTGTGCTAAAAACTCCATCACTTATTTATTTCCTCTTAGTTCCTAACGTTCACGTGCACTTTCTCCAACTTAATTTGGTTTCATTTTCCATTATTATAATTTTTGATAGGTATCAATAAGTAAACTTATAATTAATAATCTAGATTTGGACATTTCACATCTAAAGTAAATTTCCAGCTCTTATGGACCACTAAGTTCTGTATATTCTTCATGACATCCTGAACAAAAATATTTCTTAAATTCTATCATATGCTTATCCTTCCCCATATTAGTACATAAGATAATTTAGATATATAATACTTCACAAAAAATAATAACAATATCCTTAAGAAACTACAGTGGGATGGCAAAAAAAAGATGATTCACATAGAATATGATTCACATAGAATATCCTATCTTTGCTATTATACCCAAAACTGCTGCTACACAGGTGAGAAAGATTTGTTGAAAGATAGGGAATTGACTCATTACATGTTTTCACAAAAATCCACTTCTCTCTTTGCATTCACAACTTTTATTAAAGGTGCCTCAGTTTTTCTAGTCAAGCTGATTCTAATGCTTAGTTTTACTCAAACCGTTTATTGAATCTGGGCATTCTATCTTCTTAATTTCTTTCATCTGCTCCAACCATTTCACTGGACCTACTTCAGGGCCTATCTTCTACTTGGATAAGTTTAAATAGTTTCTTCATTGATGTTTCGACATCAAGTTTCCTCCCTACTCCATAGAGTCTTCCACACCAGCATATTCTTTTAATTAACCTTAGCCTGTTAGTCTCCTGTCTTAAAAATCTACAATATCTTTTTCAAGTTGTAGGTGAGACCATTCATATTCTAAGGCAAATAACTTGATGCCCTTCTCTAAAGAGATTGAAGGAAATATCTGGGGAACTGGTGAAATATTGGATCCGACATACAAACCCCTATTCATTCTAACAATTAAGAGGCCACTGGTACAAGAGCTGGCTCCCTACCCACTCAACCTTAAATCATTCCTATCCCTCATTCTTACCTCTCATTCATACATCTGAAGGGTCAACCAAGAATCACAAAACATGCAGCATAATGAAAAAAGGCCAAGATAAATGAGGGAACAAAAGAAATTTTATATACCATCCAATTAGTATCTCCAGAGATATTTGAGACAATATGGCATCAATAAAACAAGAACAAAAACAACCAGATAATTTTAAAACACTCAGAAAATTTTAAATGCTTGCTGAAATTAAGTGGGTTGGAAGTAAAAGGTTAGACAATATCTCAGGACATAGAATAAACAGACCCCCCTTCAAAACAAAATATATGAGAGAAAAGACAACTACAAAGGATGAATCCATAACAACAAATATCCAACTTGAACTAGCATTCCTGAGAAAGAGAATATGGAAGGTGGAAAAGAGAAATTATGAAATGAATACTATAAGAAAATTTTCCTATAAAAGCTATAGGGCATACCAATGTGAGGCCCATACTGGGTGGAGGCAGTATGGAAGCTTTTAAACATGAGGTAAATTTTTGAGTGCACGAAAAGAGGCAATGGAGATTGAAGGTAGTAATCCAAACTAAGATAACAGTTTAACCATACGCTTGTGCAGGAGGATAATTAAAACACTTTTGCGGATGACAAAAAGCTTAGTTAATTGTATTACTGTGATGGGGGTAAAATGAAGCAGGAAAATACAAGTTAGAGCCAGATCATGGAAAATGTTGATTGATATATTAATTTTACTCTGTCTAAAATAAAGATCTAATGATACTTATTTTGCTTTTACAGGTAGCAAGATCAAGTTTGTGTTATAAAATATATAGTTTCTTTGGCAGCGTGCATGTGTGGAGACAGGAGGAATGTAGGTGGGGATACCTGTTACAAGGTAACTGTCATAGACTTAGCAAGAAATTGTTATAACTACACTAAAAAAAGAAAGAAGGAATTGGTTTTGCAAAACACTTCAGCAGTCATATATATCACCTGCTATAAATTATTACTTACCTCATATAACAACTTATTGTTAAAACAGATAGTGATGTTTTAAGAGTAGCACAAACATCTTTGTGAGACTGCTTCAAGTGCTTCATCACAGAAAGTGATGAAATAACTTCAACACAGTCAGCTGGGAGACAACAATTCTAAAAATCAAAATCTGGCTTTTTTTTTTTTTACCAACAAAAAATTTAATTGACTCTTGAATGAGTCGATTAATATCTTGAGAGTTGACTTTCTCTAACTATAACAACAATAAATTTAAGTGATTTTTCTCCAATGTTTGGTAGTATAATGAATATATAATTAAAAATTAAATGTAGAAGGATTTTAGTAATAAAGCCAGATGATACAGTTATGTTAAAATATAAACGTATTTCTGGAATAACAGATAATATTAGTAGGCTGAAAAGCTGAAAAAACATAATGAAAATTCAAATACATCCATTTCTTTTTAAAGTTTTTATAATCAAAGACTAATTTTTCTAAGTTATCAGTGAAAAATCTAGAATTAATGAAAGGCAATTAATAATTACACAACATGCAGTGGTAATATCACACAATATTAATGAGTAATGGCTGAGACTCTTAAGGACTATATACTTTTGACTTATCTGCAAGAATTATTAAGCCCGAGGCACATAGAACACAACAGAAGGATCACTGGACTAAGTGTCAGGAGCTATGGGATCTGGTGTTGGCTCCACAATTAATGTGTTGTACAACCATGGACAGACTGCTTATCGCTGAGTGTGTCACCCCCTTTTCTTTGTTACAGAACACAGAACTCTGTCCTTTTATATAGGACTTCAATTTTTTAAATTCTATGACTTCACTCTGTCTATGTGAACATAGATAAAAATAAATGGGTAAATACTTTTTGTCAATGTTGGGAGTGTAAAGGGATTTCCTTTTAAACATTCTTAACATTTCTCCATTTACTGAAGAGAAGCAAGATTTTAGTTCTTACTTAACTCAAATCCCGAAAGAAAACAAATGCTAAAAGAAATATGGTGACATCATGGAAGTCAATGTTTACAGAATTTTACTTACATAGATAAAATACAGTTAAGTCCCAGTCAAATCATTAAATTTCCAATGAATAGGATCAAAACCAATTAAGATTTGTCTACCTTTCCTGAAATTTCTTCCTTGAAATTAAAGAAAGTCTTAAGTAAGTCTTTCCATCTGGTCTGCACTTCAAAACTGGGAAAGACACACTAAAACAGACAACACTTCTGGAATGGCATTTAAAAAGGCATAATGGAAAGCATCCAGGGATTAAAGTTGGATTGGAAACCTGGGTTTGAATCCTAATCCTACTACTTAAAACCTCAAGCTGCATAACTAGAGACATGGTCAAAAAACTCTAAGCCCCAGTTTCTTTATCTATAAAATGGAAACAATAATATATTCTCAGAATAAAAAATATCAAGGTCCAGTAACTGTGAGATTCCAAAGAATTAATGTAAAAGTCAAGGACACTGAATAGCCGCTCAATAAATAGTTTATATATTATCTTTATAAGAATCCAGTCTGCTCCTCTACCTGCTGATATAAGTACAAGAGAGGTAGGAGAAAACAAACAGGTATCAAGAATCTATTCATTAACAGGCACTGTGCAGAATGCTTTCAGTTATCTTATTTGATCCAACCTACCCTCATTCCCTACTCCCACTTGGCAAATGTCTGCACATTACCGATTTTCAGTTTAAACATTATCTCATCTTTGAAGCCTTTCATGACATTCTAGAGCAAATATAGGTACTCCTTTTCCAGTGTTCCAATTATACCTGACATATATCATCATTATAACACTTATACCGCATTTATAATGTGTCTTTTTTATTATAAGTCTACAAACTTCCTAAAAGGAAATGTCACACATTTGCATATACATCCCCACATTCCTAAAACCATCCTTGAAAGATAGCGGGGTGCTCAATATAAATTCAAGGCACAGGGGAGAATCAGGGTGGTAAGGATCAAGGGAGAGTAGCTGTGACTTACTCTCTTTCAGATGAGAAAATTGAAAGACCCAAGATCATATCTTGTGAATAGTAGAGCCAGGACTCAGAGCCAGATCTTTGATACCAAAAGCCCTTTTGTAGCATGATGCCTAGGCTAATACTCTCTAGAATATTTCATCCTTCGTTACCATAATCACAATATTAAGCTTTAGAATCTTCAAGCTTATAGGCCTCTGGTAGGCCTTCCTCTGTAACTCATGCAATCTTTTATGCTTTAACTTTTAAAACCTTTTCAAAAATTTATGTAAAATGTTTTAGTTACCTCTTAAAGGTAACACAGAGACTTAATTGCTGAAGGACTGACTCACTCTGAGCTCCAGTGCTGAGGCAGCAGCTCGAGAGGCAGCAGCTTGAAAGGCACCAACGACACACACATGGGAAGAGACTGAACTGCCTGGCTTCGGGGCAAGGGCTGAAGGGCAGCTTTTTCCCAGACAGAGGTTGGCAGTAGCCACTGCTCCTTTGTTGAGCCCTCCCTCAACCCAGCGTGCAGACACAGGCAGCCACCATATCTCAGTCCCCATCACTCCAACTAACACCATTCATTCACCCCACCCAACTTGCAGGCCTACCTAAGCCACCTCCAGTTGCTTTTCCATATAAATGGCCTGTCTTGGCTCATGCTGTGGATTTTCTTAAAATCTCTCAAAGGTTCACAAACCCCAAACAAGCAACATCTGCCTTGGCGTGCCCTGTACCTATTGTTAAGTAGCCCCAAGCCCGGCACTAGCAGCAGTTGGCCTCGGTTCAGAGCTTAGCCTCTCCTGGGCACCTCCAACCCCAGAACAAGTGGCAACTATCTGTAGATCACTTTGTAGCTCATATTGAGTGGCCCTGGGCAGAACATAGGCAGCAGCTGAACTTGGCCTGCACCCGAGACCCTCCTGAGAGGCCACAGAACCAACAAAGCTGATGGCCAGCTTCAGACCACACCAGAGCACCACCCAATCACCTCTACAAACAACACACCCAAAGGGAAGACTGGGCAGGCACCAGAGCTCCGCCAACATGTATCCTGCCCCATAGGGTCGACCCCTGCATAACAGCTCCTCCTAATGTAGTCACAGCTAGTCCTTACAACCAATCATCCTCGAAAATCAATCCCTCTATTCTCATGCCAACAGCAATCAAAACACAACTACTACAGGAGGGCATACACAGCCCACACAAGGGACACACCTGGAGCACCCAGCTCAGGTGACCAGGGAGACTGTGATCTAGACACATACTACATAAGGCCACTCTACCAAGACCAGGAGACATAGTAGCTCTTTCTAATACATAGAAACAAACACAGGGAGGCAGCCAAAATTAGAAGACAAAGAAACATGTCCCAAATGAAAGAAAAGAACAAAACTTCAGAAAGAGAACTATACAAAGTGGAATAAGCAACCAACGAGATGCAGAGTTCAAAACGGTGGTTATAAGGATGCTCAACGATCTCAGCAAAACTTCAACAAAGAGATAGAAAACATAAAAATGAAGATAGAAAACATAAAAAAGGAACCAGTCAGAAATGTAGATTACAATAACTGAAATGAAGAATACATTAGAGTAAATCAACAGATTAGATGCAGCAGAGGATCAAATCAGTGATTTGGAAGATAAGGTAGCAGAAAACACCCAATCAGAACAGCAATAAGAAAAAAAGAGTCCAAAAAATAAGGACAGTTTAAGAGGCCTCTGGGACAACATTAGCATACTCACATTTGCATCATAAGGGCACCAGAAGGAGAAGACAGAGAGCAAAGAATTGAACACCTATTTTAAGAAATGATGGAAAACTTCCCTAACCTGGCAAAGGAGTCCCAAACATGCAGAACCCAAAGAGGCCCAAATCAAGAGAATCTTAATTAAAATGCCAAAGGTTAAAGATGAAGTCTTAAAAGAGCAAGAGAAAAGCAGTTAATTACCTACAAGAGAGGTCCCATAAGACTGTCAGCTGATTTCTCAACAGAAATTGGCATTAAATATTCCAAGTGCTGAAAAACAAGGACCTACAACCAAAATTACTCTACCTAGCAAAGCTATCCTTTAGAATAAAAGCACAGTTTCCCAGACAATAAAATTCTAAAGTTCATCACTTTAATGTTAAATGTTAAAGGAACTTCTTTAAGAAATGTTAAAGGAACTTCTTTAAGAAGAAAGAAGATCAAAAATATAAATAATAAAATGTCAATAACTACATATCAATCAACAATTACTTTAAATATAAGTGAATTAAATGGTCTAATCAAAAGACACAGGGTGGCTGAACGGGTAAGAAAACAAAACCCTTACATATGCTGCCTATGGAAACTAACTTCAGCTCGAAAGACACAGACACAGAGACTGAAAGTAAAGGGATGGAAAAAGATATTTCATGAAAATGGAAACAAAAGTAAAAGCTGGGTTAGCAATACTTATACTAGACGAAATAGATTTTAAAACAAAGGCTATAACAGGACACAAAGAAGAACCCAGCAATTCCACTTCTGGGTATTTATTTGAAGAAACTCAAAACACTAATTTGAAAAGACATATACATCCATATGTTCACTGCAGCATTATTTACAATAGCCAAGATATGGAAGCAACCTAAGTGCCCATCAATAGATGAATGCATAAAGAAGTGGTACATATATACAATGGAATATTACTCAACCATAAGAAGAATGAAATTTTGCCATCTGCAACAACATGGATAGACCTAGAGGATACTAGGCGAAGTGAAATCTAAAAAATAATAAACAAACCAAATAGCAACAAACTCATAGACACAGAGAACATTTTGATGGCTTCCAAATGGGAGGGGAGCTCGGGGGATGTGGGAAAAAGTGGAAGGGATTAAGAAGTACACATCGGTAATTACAGAATAGTCATGGGGCTGTAAAGTACAGCATAGAGAATATAGTCGATAACATTGTAATAACTATGTGTGGTATCAGATGGGCACTAGATTTATAGAGGTGATCACTTCATAAGTTATGTAAATGTCTTATCACTATGTTGCACACTTGAAACTAACATAATATTGAATGTCAACTATAATTGAAAAATTAAAAAAACATTTTTAAAAAAAGTGAATGTAGACATAGTCCTAACACCTTTCACGAAAACTAACTTAAAATGGATCAAAGATCTATTCTTACAATGCAAAACTATAAAACTCCTAGAAGACAACATTGGAGAAAATCTAGATGACCATGGGTATGTCAAAAAGCCAATGTATGAATTAAAACAGAATTTCAAAACAGACAGAAGAAGGCAGAAGTGGAAGAAAAGTGGTACAAAAACATCCAGATGGGATAAACAAAACATGACAAGTGATAGATCTAAATCAAACCATATATATAAATACATTAAGTGTAAATAGACTTAAATTCCAAGTCAAATGCGATGATCGATAGAATGGATTTATTTATTTATTTGTTTGTTTATTTATTTATTTACTTATTTATTTAATTTATTTTTTAGAATGGATTTAAAAAGCAAGAGCTATGTGCTATTTACAAGAGAGCTACTTTAAAGATAGAGAAAAATTGAAAATATGATGGAAAAAACATACCATTAAAATAATCAGCAATAAGAAGGCTACAGCTATGTTAATAACAGGAAAAGTCGACTTCTAGACAAAGAGTAATACCAGAAATAAAAGAGATTTCATAATAAAGTAAAACTAATTAAGACATAATAATCATAAATGTGACATAGCTGTGAGGTGCATAAATCGAGAACTGACAGACTGAGAACAATAAGTAGGCAAATCCCAATCAAAGTAAGAATAGTTGAGAGCTATTTAATACACCACTCTCACCAATTGATAACACTAGAAAAAAAATCACATAGAAAGTAAGATATTAAAAAACACTATTAACCACTTTGCCCTAATTGACATTGTGTATGTATTTAAATGACCAACAACTGCAAAATACGATTCTTTGCAATTTCACATGGTCCATTCACCAAAATAAACCATTAACTGGGCTAGAAAAAGTCTCGATACATTTCAGAAGATCTTAAAGAGTATGTTCTCTTATCAAAACAGAATTAAAATAGAAGTCACTACCAATAAGATAAATAGAAATGTTAATTGTTGCAAATATTTGTAACTAAACAATGTACTTTTGATTAATCTGATAGATGAAAGAAGAAATCACAAAGAAATTTAAATATTTTTGAACTGAATTATAATGAAAAATATAGAATATCAAAATTTGTGGTATGCAGCTAAGATCATCCATAAAGGAAAATTTTCAGTTTTAAATGTTTATATTAAAAAAAAAGAGAGGTCTTAAATCATTATCATAGAGTTTCACCTTAAGAAGCTAGGGGAAAAAAAGAGCAAAGCAAACCTAAAGTTAGTAAATGGAAGAAAATAATAAGAATCTAATAACATAAATCAGGAAGTAGCAAAAAAGAAAAAAAAAAGAAAGAAAGAAAAAGAAAACTGAGAAATACAAGTCAGTGCTTTCAACAAAACTGAATAACCTCCAGGTAGTCAGACATGAGAAAAAAAATTTAAAAAATCAGGAATCATATAGGGCCTATTGATAACAATCCTAAGACATTATGAATATTATGAATAAATGATTGCCAATAAAACTGACGACTTAGAAGAAATGAACTATTCTTTGAAAAATAAGACTTACCAAAACTGACATGAAATGAAACAAAATAATAACTGAGAATAAAATAAAATTCAACTAAAACTCTCAGCAAACTAGGAACAGAAAGAAACATTCAGTCCACTAAATGGCATTAATGAAAAACCTAAAGCTAAATCAAATTTAATGATGAAATATTGAACACTTTTCTCCTCATGTTGGAAATAATGCAAGGATGCTCATTCTCATTGTCTCAACAATGTGCTGGAGATCCTAGCACAGCAATAAGGCGTGGGGGCAGTGGAGGCAAAAATACTGGAAAAGAATTAGTAAGCCTATCTCAATTTACATATAACATGAATAGTTATGTAGAATACTTTAAAAAAAAAAACTTCAAAGCAACCATTAGAACTGTAAGTGAATTTACAGAGTTTCATGATTCAATGTTGACATATAAAAATCTAAAATGTATTTTTATGTAACAGGAAACGAGAAAATAAAAATTTGAAAGCAAACCACATACAACATATGAAAAGTTATTAAATAAAAGATTTAAGAGCCCTACAGTGAAAACTATGAAACACTGCTGAAAAGAATTTAAAGTTAAATAAATAGGACAACATACCATGTTAATGGACTGGTTGATATAACGTTAAGTTATGAATTCTCTCCAGTTTGATTTATAAATGCAAGAAAATCTGAAACATTATTCCTTCAGGTTTTTGTACAAAATGAGATGTCTAGAATTTATATAGAAATTAAAAGGATACGTAGTATAAAAAACAATATTATAAAGGAAGAACTGAGCTATAGGACCTATGCCATATCACTACAAGATTTAGTATACAGCTACTGTAATCAAGAAAAGCTCTGGTATATGGATAAACAAATATATCAAAGTGACAGAATAGAGCCCAGAAGTAAACTCAAGCTTATATGGTCATCTGACGTCTGATAAAGGTGCCAAAGCAAGTCAATGAAGAAAAAACATCTTTTCGATAAAATAGTGCTGGAATAATTTGACATCCATATGCAAAAAATGAACTTTAATCCCTACCCTACTCCAAAAACATAATTTGACATGGTCACAGATCTAGTCAAAAAAAACTACAACCATAAAGCTTCCAGAGGAAAATATAGAAGAATATTCTTGAGACTTGTGAGTAGGCAAAGGTTTATGAGGACACGGAAAGCAATAATCATAATCAAATTTCATCAAAATTAAAAGCTTGACATTCAAAGACATGGTGAAAATAAATTGAAAAGACAGATAAGTAAGAGTAAGCTTGACTTTTACTCTGGAAGGAAAGACAATTTCTATGTTCCCAGGCTGTTTGCTATATAAACTTCCTTGAAAAGATATTGTGGAACAAATGAGTCAGTGCCTCACTCACAAGACCAATAGCAATCTGAGGGAGAGACTCAACAGTTGTCTCCTAACAATATCAAGTGAAAGCAGCTTTATGCAAAAATATATACTGAGTGATTCCATATATTCAAATTTATGAAACATACAAAAGTAACCTATGGCAGGAAAAAAATTAGAATTGTTTCCTATGGGTGAGTGCATGTGTGGAGGGACAGGAGGAATCTTTCTGAAGTAATGATAATGTTCAATATCTTGAGAGGAGTTCAGATTACAGAAGTGTAGATATCTGTCAAAGTTATTGGATGGCACACTTAAACAATTTTGTATTTCATTGTACGTAAATTTTACTTAAAAAAAGATATTGTACTCTAGTTAATGACATGAATGTTGACGGATTTGGGGGAGACTACTGATGTCTGCAACTTCTTCTGAAATGCATTGAAAAGATAGATTAATGGGTTAAAGAGAGATAACAGATGTAGAATTATGTGAAAAAACCAATATATGGAGACATTAATTATAAAGTCTAGATGTTGGGTATAATGGTGTTCATTGTTAAAAATCCTTTCAACTTCTTTGTTAAACATTTTTCATTTAAAAATATTGGAAAAATACATGCTTTACTGGTAGAGATATCTTGGTATGCTTAAATTTAAATTAAAAAATATTGGTTGATATTGAAGTTATTATCATTATTATGTTTATAAAGAATTTAGTAAGACCAGTGTGTATGGCACTATATTAGAAATTACCAGAGAATTTTATAAAATCTTATATTCTAGTGACTTACAATCTGACATCTTATATTACCTGTATAACTGGAATAGACAAGAACGTGGGTGGGGGAATGGAGGGGTTGGTGGAGAAAAGAGATGTGTGTGAATAAGAAGTAATACGATGGAATGTTATTCAACCATAAAAAAGAATAAAATCTTGCCATTTCCAACAACATAGATGAACCTATAGGGTATTATGCTAAGTGAAATAAATCAGATAAAGATAAATACCATATGATTTCACTTATATGTGGAATCTAAACAAACAAACAAACAGATCAAACAAAACAGAAACAAACATAGATACAGAGAACAAATTGATGGTTGTCAGATGGGAGGAGGTTGGGGGATAGGTGAAAAACGTGAAAGGGATTAAGAAGTACAAATTACCAGTTATAAAAATAATATATGGTGCCAGATGAGTTCTAGTCTTATCAGGATGATCACTTCATAAGGTTTATAAATGTCTAATCACTATGTTGTATACCTGAAACCACTATAATACTATATATCAACTGTAATTAGAAAAACAAATTTAAAAAAAGTAATGAACATGAACACAAGTGGAAAAGAGAATAAATGAATATAGGAACCTTGGAGTGAATCTACAGAATCATTTTCAGACTGTACATTCTTGGCTGCTACGCTGATACCTGAATTTGAAAGGCAACAAGAAGGTGATTTAGAGAACACATGGGAGCACAGACCATGAAACTGAAGAGAACAATGACAAAGAGACCCTGCTCTCCCTTATAGCATGTTTTCTGAGAGGAGTTAGTTACACTTCATCCTTACTTTCAATGCAGTTTCTGCCCTCTGCATGGAGCTGATTTGGCTTTGAGAGCAGTATGATATTCACCCTTTTTACAATGATCATTGAAGCAGATAGGTAGTAGGGAAGATGAATCAATGAGAAGTCTGTCCATTTTTACTTTAGAGTTGAGAAAAAAATTAGGAACTTCTCAGGCTGTACAGGTAATGACAAAAATTTCAAACATCTTTTTGGCTTTATTCAATACCAACAAACAAACAAAACCTCAGCCTTCCACACCCTCCCCTGCTCGCTCCCATCTGAAGCCTTTTGAAAGAATGATTTTTAAACTCCACTATTTTTAAAACTCTGGAGTTCAGAGAAATGCTTCTGTGATTCTATAATAATTGATTTGAATTTCTAGTTTTAACTATATTTTTAACATATCTTAAAATCTGTAATCGACAGCATGGTCATATTATTCTCTAAATTAAGTCAGTAGAATCCCCCTAGCATGCTACTTGGTACCATCAGGTTTGCACATTTTGTGTGTGTGATTTCATAATAGTTTCTATTACTATCTTTATCCCCCTGGCTATTTTGTGACTACCAATTTGTACTTCTTAATCCCTTCAGCTTTTTCACCCAAACCCCTAACCCTCCCTCCTATCTGGCAATTACCAGTTTGTTCCCTGTTTCTAAGTCTGTTTCTGTTTTGTTTATTTTGTTTTTTTCAATTCTACATATAAGTGAAATCATATAGTATGTCTTTTTTTGGTCAGACTTATTTCACTTAGCATAATACCTTCTAGGTCCATCTATGTAATTGCAAATGGTAAGACTTCATTCTTTTTATACGGCCACATAATATCCCACTGTATATATGTACTACATATTCTTTATTCAATTGTTTATCTATCTTTCAGTACATGTATTAAAACTTATGTTTTTGATTTTAAATACAATACACAGCTCTGTATTGCCTTCATTAAAGCTTCTGGCTTGTTTATGGCCATACACACACACAAATCAAACAAATGCAGTTATTATTAGAGCACATGAGATATACACAAAAGTGTCAAGACTCGGGCACATAATATAATTGTCAGTAGTTTATTAACAAGTAAACATACATATCTCCTTTCAATACTTGGAGAGTTCTTCCTAGCTGAATATCCGTGTTTGTGAATGAAAATAACCACCTATAAATGCTAGAGTTTTCTATTTCTTGATTAAAAGCAGAGCATTTAAAAGGAAATGGGTCAAGTCATTAGACTCAAGCTTAACAAGTTCCATTATACTAACAATAACGAATTCTTCAATTGTTTCCACTATGTGGACAGTGCCCAAAACTTTCAAATAAAATCATGATTCAAAGGCAAGCAAATATTATAACATTCATTTGATGTTTAGGTACTCCTCCTAGAAAAGAAAAATTATCTAAACATACATGAGCTTCAAATAATAAAATTTAGCAGAGTGCTTGTGTGGCTTCTGTCAAGAGACAATGTCATTTTCAAATATAGAATAAAAATAAGGCTGTTAATTTATTTTTAGTGTAAAGTGACCAACTTAGTTTGGAAAACAAAATTACGTCATTTAAAATAACCTACTAAGTTGAATATGACGGAAAAAAAGGCATTGACAGGGGAAAAGCTTACTGATTTACTATTGTGGTGTTACAATGTTACTAGGCTTACAAGGATAATGTCAGCAATAAAACTAAACTAAAGTCTGAATCTAAAACACAGAATAAAGAGGAATGAAATTTTATCTCACAGAAGGATACTGACATTTTTGAGATTTTTAAAAAAGACAGCATAGAATAACTTATGATAAATATTTTTAAATATACATGTTTATTTTCAACCAAGAAAGAACAGTCAAGTCAGCTGATGAATTTGTCATATATGAACTTGATACTGGACATTTATAATTCAAGGGTACAAGCAGTGGTTAAATATTGTCAGTAATTCAACAAAGAAACAAAATGATCCTATAATTTTTTCAAACTTTGGAATGTTTCATTTCTCTTTAAGAAACTGCTATTGATGAAAGTAGCTACCACCTTTTATGGAATATTAATGTCTTTTCATTATGTAATTTCATTACATTTATTGAACACAGTAATTTTCAACCACTTGTTAAAGGTGAGTGGCAGTTCTTAAATCACCAGCCACAGAATTTGAAGGTGGAAGGGAGCTGAGACATTTCACTCCTGGAAGACACACACTGCAAAATCCACTAAAATAGCAAGAGCATAAAGAAATCATAGAACGTGCTTAAGTGGTGTGCCATTGTGGTAGCTATTACAGCTGTTAACAGACATTCTGGTGACTCTCCTCTTTAGAGAAAATGGCAGCTTACACTTCACGACTATCTTTTAAATTAGGCATGGCCACATTAGTTACTTTGGCCAATGAAATATGAGTAGAAGTGGCTCGGAATCTTTGGGGTAGAAGCTTTAAGAGGTAGTGTTCAATCTGCCATATTCTCTTTTCCGGCCTTAGCAATTAGAGAAACAAGTTGCATGATGGAGCCTCCGCTAGACTGAGTCCTGAAGTGAGGGCCACGAGTAGAAGGCCCTGTAGACCACATTGCACATGTGGTATGAGAGAGACAAACTTTCATCGTGTAGCTGCTGAATATCGGAGGTTGCCTGTTAGCGAAATTTAACCTAGACTGTCCTGAGTGGTACGGGAATAAGACTCTAAAAGTGAGTTGTGGCCATAACAAAAAGCTAAAAATATCTGGCATTATCTTACAGGTGGTGAGTGGGAGGAGAGAAAATTATCCTGGATGGCAATCCACGCTATGTGGTGTGTCAAAGCATTCAGTATATCTGTCACATAACAAAATGGCCGGGTCACTCTTCAAAATAGCCCAGAACCACTAGATACTTCAACATGGAGGAGAGGAAGCAAAATAAGAAAATGACAACATAACAACAACAACAAAAGGCTGGAGGAAACAAGCAAAGATAGGGAAAAGAAATCTTAAAACTCTGCAATTAACATCCTAGGTAAAAGAGACTATATTACATTCATAAAACAAGTCAAGATTCTCCTGAAAACAAAAAAGAGCTCTTGAAAACTGCATATATGATTAGAGAAACTGAAAATTCAACAGAAGTATTACCAAACTGATTAAATATTCTAAAAGGAGTACAAAGAAGAAAAAACAATGAGTGAAAAGTTTAAAATACAGCATCTACCCATCAGAGTTGCAGAACTAAAGGAGAGGGCTTTATTGAGAATAGTTCAAGAACAGAAAAACATGTGTTTTCACATTGAAAAGATCAAGTTATGAAAAAAATTAATTAAAAACTGTGCACATGACTGAAATCAGAACAACCCAGGTTAGTGGGGGAAGGGGGAACCTAAAAGATTCTTAGGAGAAAGAAAAAAGGGTGAGGTTTTGTAAAAAGGAATGGGAATCAGAATGACATCTGACTTCTCAACAGCAACAATAGAAATAGAAGATAATAGAAAAATATTTGCAAAATTCTGAGGGAAAAGTATTTCTATATGAATTCTCTATCTAGCCAAACTACCAGAGTCCTGAAAAACAGTTACCACGTTCGATTAATACTGATTTTACTTAACATATGTAGAATCTGCCCCTTTCCTTCGATTTTTTCCTAATATGATTCTTCACTTCTCACTTAAACTGAAAAACAAACAACCAAACAATAGCTTCCTACTGTTCTCTTTGTTTTCAATCCATTCTCCACATTGCTGCTACAGTGTATCTCCTGAAACACAGTTCTGTTCCTTCTCTCTCAGTAACTTCATGTTCCCTCGCTCATACACACAGGCTTAAAAGTTTTCAGTGTGTTTCCACAGTGTTCAATATGAAGTTTAAATATCTTAGTCCTTTACTTTCTACTCTCTGCTTATATTCCCAGGCTTAACAGTTAACATACTTTTCTACTCCTCTATGCTTTAGCTAGATCCCTTGCATGCCAATGCCAGTGCCTGCCTGCACATGCTACTCACTCTGCCTGGAATAACTACTACTCTGTTCTTTTCTACCTTGACTGATCTGTTAGATAGCCTTCCTTTCAGTTTTTATAATACTTGGTACACTACTATGACAACCGTCCTACCTATTTTTATAATAATGTGTCTTTCTGAAGTGACTACAAGCTCCAGGAAATAATTATCACCTCACTTCATCCTTTCAATGGGAAACTGAGGCAAGATAGGTCATGTAACTTGCTCAAGGTTACACAACTAGTAATCAGAGGAAATGCTAACCCAGATCTGCATGACTCCAATGCTAATGAAGATTTTTGCAGAAGGAGTGAACATGATGAAAACAAGTATTTATGATAAGTGGCTATAACTTAAGACTTACGGAATCCCTCTCATATTCCTAGGCATTGGTTTAGTGGTTTCTACAGTTAAATGCTCTGTCTTTAAATAATTGTGAACAACAGCATGGTTCTCTTAGCCGCTTCATCAATACTTCTTTCTCTGTGGATTACCTCTTCCACTCAAAATCATAGCTCTTTTATAAAAGTTATATGTAAGAAAACAGAAGTACCCAGAATTAACTATTATAGCAAAAAATACTTCTAAAAATATTTTATTTAAATCTACAATTTAGGGATGAAGAAGTTAAGTCCTAAATTAACTTTGGAAAATTAAATGTCCAAAATCTTATAACTAGTTAATGACAAAGCTGGGACAAGATCACGTTTCTTGTCTTCGAAGTTAGTATTCTTTTTCAGTACCTACGCAATGCTGTTTCCCGCAAATCCAGCTTCAGAGTACTTTATAGCCTAGCACAGTAAATCTCTATTACTGATTAACTTGAATAAAATTTTCCTCAAAAAATAGTAAAGTGAGCTAACTGGGAAATCTATCATTGTAATATACTGTCACAATACAAGAACAGCATTTGCTTAATTTGAAAAATTTGAAAAAACACTATGGTTTCTCTTCAATACACTTACATTTTAAAACACATATAGGAGGCAACATCAATGACCTCAAAAGACACATCTTTCTACAGTATTGTTTACCAATAGGATGTGATCCAATGACAGAAATAATCTGTATTTGCACTGTCCAAGAGGGTAGCTACAAACTAGCCACATGTGGCTATTGAGCACATGAAATACTGTTAGTGCAACTGAAGAACTAAATATTTTATTAATTTAAATTTAAATAGCCACAAAAGCTAGTGACTAGCATTTTGAACAGCACAGTCTTAAGAGTTATATCATAAAGATCTGAGAGGTACTTTACAAAGACGGTCTGAAAACAGATCACATTTCTATACTGTTCAATCTTCTTAGTGTAAACATAGGTAATGACTATGCAATATATTACTCTGAAATGTTTTTATTAACCGCATGACCACCTGACCACCGTCACTTTCTAATCAGAGAGCAGGATCTTATATGCCATGGAAGAAATCTTTACGGCTGTAGCAAGGTTGGGCAAAAAATGAACAAACGCTCCTCCTAAAAAATCAGAGGATCTCTTCAAGTGCCCAGCCTGCTCCAATGATCACAGAAGGGTCACAAAGCCCTAGGGGATCTGTCTAGGCATGAAACAAGTTCCACAACTCTGCTCTAATTCTTTCACTGGATAAATCACTGGATACATGTAAGGCAATGTCCCAGCTATGCATTACATTATTTATATTACTACAAATTGTTCCAAATAACCAGACAGAAAAGAAAAAGATGTAATATTAATCAATGGTATCATTAACTTATGATTGTCTACGTATTTTATCCCTCCTCCCCTTTCTCTAATAATTAAATACTTGCCTGAAAAAAATAACTTTCAGCTAGGGATATGAATTATTTTAATATCAAGAAAAACTTGGTGAAGGGCTCATTTTATTCATAGGGATATCATTCTATTTCCTTAATCAACTCATCATCTCTCAGTAATACTGTGCCAATTTCTATCCTTTCATTAACATAGTTCTCCTACACTCATTTTCTCCTGCCTCCTCCATCCTTTCACTCATCACGGTCTGTTACCCTTGTTAATAATTCTTCCTTTCTCCTACCTGTGCCTTTTCCCTTAGAGCTCTGATGATGTTTCCTTCCGACATTCATCAACCCTAAAAAGTATGAATTTTGGAAATGAACCATCTTCTGTTGAAAAAAGGCACATGCATGAGGATTTTTGGTCTCTAAATGCACTAAGACCTCTCCCAGCTTTTTCATCTTCCTCAGTGAAGGCCCACAGAGTCACAGATAAGAGAATATGGAAATGTCTCAACACAATTTGTTACTATCATTAGTAAGTCACGCATAAATCTTGCCGACAGTGGGAAGTCTGGATCAGGAAATAATACCAAAAGAAATGTCATCTTCAAATATAAAGAAACTGTGATTTGTGTATGTTTCAAGGGCAAATGATTTATGTGTGTTCCAGAGGCACGGCGTGTAGACAGTGTACATATCTAGAGACGTGTGTTGCTCAGCTTGCTTAAAAACAAACACAGAAACTCAGTGCCAGGGCTACCACAGGCAGGCTTCTAAAATGTTTTAATGTGAATAGGCACCTGATCAATCTAGAAGATCCTCTCGTTTCCTATCTGCATATGACAGTAGTAGTGAGTGAAGCAATAGCAGCAGCAGGGCAAAGTCTTCTATCTAACAGGAGGAGACGATAAACCAAAAATACAAACAAAACACAAAATATATACAAACATGTCAACAACTTATATATGTTTTCACATCCACTATCTGAAAACTATTTCTGAAATTTAAGGGAATTAGTAATATAAAATGGGGTCCCAAGAGATGGCATTTGAAAACCAGGGGCAATGTATCAAGGCAGTTTGAATCAGCAGTGTGACTTTGGTCATACTACTTAAACTCTTTGTATATAATACAGTTGATCCTTGAACAGCCTGGGAGTTAGAAGCACCAACCCCCTGCATAGTCAAAAATCTACATATAACTTTTGACTCCCTCAGCACTTAACTCCTAATAGCCTACTGTTAACTAGAAATCTTACCAAAAACATAAACATTTGATGAACACTTATTTTGCATGTTGTATGTATTTTATACTGTATTCTTACAATAAAGTAAGCCAGAGAAAAGAAAATGTTAAGAAAATCATAAGGAAAATATATTTCCAGAATTTATTGAAAAAAATCCACATATAAGTGGACCTCCACGGTTCGAATCTGTGTTGTTCCCGGGTCAACTATAATACTAACTATATAGGGTTGTTAAAAGAATTAGGTAAGTTAATATATGTCAACTGCTTAGAACAGTACCTGGCATATAGTAAATTATATAGTTAGACCATACCAATATTAAAGGGCACTTTGCATCTAAATGTGATAACATTTTTAAAGTATAAGTGATTGCTATTGCTTTTTCCCTTCATCACAAATAGTACCTGCTCATTTCATAAAATACAGATAAAAAAAAAAGAGGGTAATAATTAAAATCCCATCATACCACTGCCTTTTTTTCCCATTTTGTTACCATTATTACTATAAACTTTTCATTTTTTCATATGCATATAAACAGATAGAGATAGAACTTTTTTAAAAAAACATCTATCTAAACATTGAGATCCTACTATTGAGAGCCGCCAATGTTTATACTCCACTATTTTTCATTTAGCGGGGTAATATCAGTATCTTTCCATTGTATGGAACACTCTAAGGCCATGTTTTTAGCAGCCAAATGTATTCCCTTTCCCATCCTTTTTCCAGGCAACATCTATGAGAAACTTCTGTATAAAAGGCAAATATAGCAGGTCCTTGAATAACGGTTCATTATCTCGATGAGAAAAAAAATAGATTCCCGGCCAAGGGAATCTCTGGGTGGAGTTTGCACATTCTCCCCACATCTGCATGGGTTTTCTCTGTGTACTCTGGTTTCCTCCCACATCCCAAAGATGTGCACATTAGGTGACCTGGTGTGTCTACACTGTCCCAGTCTTAGTGAGCATGGCTGTGTGCGTAAGGGGCCCTGTGATGGAAAGGTGTCCTGTCCAGGGTTGGGTCCTATCTTGTGCCCTGAGCTGTCAAGAGGGGCTCCAGCCACCCACGACCCTGAACTGGAGTAAGCGGGTTGTAAAATAATCACCTTACATGTTTTTATTAGTCTTTCTTAAATTTATTTATTTAAATGTTTAACATTAGAAGCGTTTCGAGTCTTCGTTTAAAAGTTTGGTGATGTTTTTGCGATCAGAAATATGCCCTAGGAAGTTAACCCTTGTTTATGTCAATTAACTTAGCCTGTGGTAAAATTGGTTTCATTTAAATTGTTCCACCTAAAGTTGCAGTTTCCAACAACTGATCCACGACAAAATTAAATGACGACCTACAGTAGAGATAAAGCTGATCTGGTTAAATCAGAATGGAGTTGTTCTCAGCCGCCCCTCTCCCAGTGGTTCTCAAAGTACTTCTAAGGAAATCAAGGTCACTTCTGAATACAATTTAACAATCTAAGTTTGAAAACAACATTTAAAAAAATTGGCCGCAGAGTATTACATTACATGGATGTTCATAATTTAACTAATAACGTAGTGATGTACATCTACTTTTTTCAATGCGTTATTATAAAAAGCGCTATGACAAAAATCTTTGTGTACATCCATCTTATTTAGACTTTTAACAAGTATTGCCAAATTATACTCTAGAAACTTGTGTCAGTATATACCTCTGCCAGAGATATGAGACTGTCCATTTCTCTGAAACTTTATGAATATCAAGTATTATTAAAATGCCAAACTTTATCTGTTAAATGCTGTTTCCTACAAGAATGCTTGTTTTTTCCTTGCCAATTAACAAGACTTCTTTACACTTGAAGGATATTAACCTTTGGTATATGTGCTGAAAAAATACATATATTATTTGCATTTTGCCTTTCAATTTCCTATCAAGTTTCTACAAGTCATTTGAGTCTAATCAATAAAAATACAGTTAATAGGAAAAAGATCCATGGTCATGTACAAGATAAAAAAAATTCTGGTTTATTCCTGAGATGCATAGATATTTAACTTATACACAATTTACTAACTACTTAAATGTATAAGACTGCAATGTATAAAGTGTACTTTATAAATTTAAAATGTATTTGAAATAAAAGATTTTGCTCATTAAACAAATAGCCATCTTTACATTTATAAATAATAGGTTATCTAAATATAAACATGACTTTAAGCATTAACATCAGTGAATGATTAATGATACTGAATTCTAAGAGGAAATACACAAGCAAAAACAATTTTTTATACATAAAGTTGTAACATGACAAGCTGGCATATTTGGAAAGAAAAAAGGTTAAATATAAACAGTGAAAGTCAAACATTTTTTAATCACAAATGATAATTTGATTCTTATTGTCTATATTTGACCAATAAATTAAACTACTATACTATAAACTATATAAACTATATACTGTATAAACTACTACTATAGTAAAATTAGATGAAGTAAATCATGTAATCCTGAATTATTCTGGAGTATGTTCATTGTTAAACATGTTCCCTGTTAAAGTTTAACACTGGAAAATCTAAATAAAATGATAATAAAATATTAAGAAATTTAACATCTCTTTTAGTTGAACTTTATACTTTATGAATGATATGTAGTCTCAGGACATCAATGATAGGTTAAATTCTACTACAATGAACTTCAACAATTTCTAGTATTTTCCTTATGGAGTTTTATAACACTAAACACTTACAATTATGGGCCAGGAATTAGGCATGTTAATTTTAATATTCTATTACAGTATGATTGATTCGTATTATATATTATATATAAAACTATTCTATATGATTAAAACAAATTAGATAGATAACAAAAGTACTTAACTTTATAGTATAAAAAAGTTTAAAACAATCTTTCAACATCTTCTCCAATAATGAAAACTTCTTCTTCTCAGTGTATTACTGTATATAAGTAAGACAATTTTTTTCCCCCAAAGGTTTCTAAAGAGGACAACCTTATCAAAAAGGCATATGGAAATAAATTAAGGATGAAAGGTTAGTGCTTCTTCTGATGAGTACCATCAACATTAATGGGATAGTAAGTAGGTATCTTAAACCCAGAAGTGTCAGCCTTCACTAATGTTTTCACACTAATTTTTATGGGATATGAACTCAGACACATGCAGATTATAAATCCTTATTGCAATAGTAGTATGGACCTCTTCTCTCATCATTACTTTCATTAATGGTCACCAAATGTCAAAGCTTTCAACCTAAAAACACTTTACCATTTTAACAATTGGGTGTATTCTGCAACTTTCAAAACATCTTGTAGAAATGGTGTTGGTGAGTGTTACATACTTTTGTTGATACTGTATTATAATATTGTCCAATTGAGAAATTATATATAAAGAGAGAGGGGGAGAGAGAGGGATCAATTTTATCACTGTTAAAGGTTCAGAATTTTTAATTCTTTTCTTCCTTTATGCCAGCTTATCAGTAACAGAGACTTGTTGATTTTTTCTCCCCCAAATTTCCCATTTCCTTTATGTTACTGCTTTTACTGCCTTACCCTTTCTGAGAAAACTGATAGCCTCGCAGACAATTATCAGAATGATCCTCTTCAAACAAAGTAAAAACAGAACAATAGTGGTACATTAAGCAAAAAAATTTTTAAGTTCAGAATATAAAACAACAATGTAAAAAAAACATATGGACAAATACTTAAAGAAAAATTAGTATTTCTTTTGAGTTACAGACAAGATAATGTTCATTAAAATCATTTTTAGATTTTAATAATTTTAAAAGGCAGTTTATTGTCCACGAACACTAATTTCATCATAACATTAACTTGTTTCAGGACTATATGTGAACTATATTCAAAACTGATTATTTAAAACCATTCACCATCTGGTCTCTACTTAGCTTTCCACCTCTCCAAATCTTACCCTCATTGTATCCCAATTACAGACTTACTAGTGCACTTTCTAATGACGCCCACAATTATCTCTGCCACCGAGCCGTTGCTGAACCTTTTCTCTTATCACTGTTTTAGACTGAGGAAGACAAAAGTAGCCCGTAGCAGGCTAGGACTGGCCTGTCACTATCAGTCAGGCCTTGTGTTGTTGGGAGTTGGCTTGGTTCTCACAGCTATGCCAGGGTTTTCATAACATTACATTTTATTTTGAACATAAGCAAATTCAGAGAATACCAACTCCAGACAAGGCCACTCTGTGACTTTATCTGAACAGAGACAAAAACAAACAGTATCCAAACAACAACAACAAAAACCCTTTGCTGGCTAATATGTCTGCTTCCTTACCCTCTCCAGTTTTAGCGCCATCATGTTTTTCCTGCCTTCTAGATTAAAATTCCAGTCACAGCATTACTGCTGCTTTTTGACAACATCCAATACAGAGCAAACCCCTGCTTCCTTGATTCCTGGCCAAATCACCTAACACAAACCCAAATCCTGTAAGTCCTTTCTAACACCCTGTCACTGGGATGTTCCAAGGTTCCACAAGACGTGTCACGTCTCTCATTGCCACAAGTTAGTAAATCCAATTTTGTTTGAGTCAGGTGTGCTCATAATGGCATTAATTTATATATGTAGTATATATATTTATATATTTTTATCGTAATTTTAAGTTTTCAAAACACATATCTAAAAGTCTCCGTTATCTAAAACCAAGCTATTTTTTGTTTCAGCATACTTTTATAGTTCATATTACATTTCATATATTTACTCATATGTTAAGCAATTTTTCCCATTATAAGCATCTATACCTTTGCTCCTTAATTCTATAAAAAAGATAAGCTCCTTGTGGATCCAAATATCTATTATCTTTAAATCACTACAAAGAAAGCTATAGATATGTCATTGATCCCTTTTACTTATCGGTACTTTCCAAAATTTTGTTCCTGGATCCTTTTCTTCCCACTCTGTATCCCTTCCTCTTCCCCTTCCCTTTTTTATTATTCCTCTTCTTCTTCTTCTTCCTCCCCCTTCTCTTTCCCTCCCCCTCCTTCCTCTCCTTCTCTCTCCTTCTTCTTCACTTTGTTTTTCCTTTTTTAGAGAATTTTTATGAGTTTATTAGAGCCATACTGATGACATATGCCAGAGAGCAAGACCTCAAATGCTCCTTGCATTTTCTTCTTTTATGATGCTCTCCACCTCACTTTTACTAGCACTTACATGTGATGACTTCTAAATTCACAACTATAATCCATGAAATAGTTGTTAAATAGTTATTATTAAAAATTATAAATAAAAATAAAATTTATAAGTAAAAATAAATGAATGAAATAAGAAATACAATGAAATAAAGTATATGAAAAATGGTAAAAATACTCGTCATACTTCTTAATTAATTTATTATAAATATTTACTGTGAAAGTATTTATACCATGGAAATTGGCAATGCTACAAATCAAGGCTTGACTTATTCTTTTGTTGAATGTCTAGACACTTAGGAAAGTGATGGAGAAAATGTTAATAATGCAGATTAAATTTAACAGTGTATCATGCATATATATATATATACATATATATATATATTTGTTACATTGTAAATAGCACAAAAGTTGAAGAAATAGCCTTACAGTGTTCAAAAACTGTTATCCAATTCAGCAAAGAAATCACTCACAATAAAGTTCTGACATCTTTGTCTTTCTTGTGTGAGTTTTGTGTTACTCATTAGTATGACAAAATCATTTAACCTTCATGTAAGAATTACACTTGTTCATCAATCACAAGCACAGTTTGGCTACGGATACAAGAATTCAGAAAAAAATCAACAAAAGCTATCTGTGAGAATCAATTGGCTACATGAAATTTATAACAGAATACCATATATGTACTATTTGTAGATTGTGTTCTACATTCTTTATAACAGTGAAATTTATAACACAATTTTTTTGGAAAGACAATTATTAAACATTTGTTAAATCACCCCAATCTTTAAAAAATGTTTACTGGTTCACAAATTACCAAAATTATAATCAGTGATACAGAATCTATATTTTTAAATCATTTTTTCTCTACTCGTGGAATTAAAAGTCTAGTTCCCAGTAGGAAGAATTTTAGGCAGTTATAAGAGGTAAGACGTTTTCAAGTTGAGATCAGGCGGAAGTGGTGATACTTTCTCTAGTAATAGTGCTGGTGTATGTGGTCTGAGGACCAGTGCTTTTCAGTAAGCTTTCGTTACTGGACAAGTATATAAACCGAGGAAGCATTTGTACAAAAGTGTTTGGGCTGCAACAGATCAGAAATTTTATAAATTTTTAAAAAATGCTTGGAATCACTGCTCTTAGGGCATTAAAACTTCCCAGGAGAAGATACCTGATATTGTCCTGTTGAGAAACTGGGGTAGCTGCCTTCAAGCAAACTCAGCTGCTACTCAAAAAAAGCCAGCGAGGTGCTATAGGCCAGAGGCTATTCCCAGAAGCTGCTAGTGAAAGACAAATGTGTATCACTTACTGTTTTTCTTTTTTTTCCACCTGACCTACCCTAGCCAAATTTCAGCTTCCCTATACCACCGTCACCACCATTTACCAATCTTGTGCTATCTTCACTTTCCTTTTCAGATGCCTGTGTGCATGGCTGATGTTTTCTGAATCCTTGCGTCAGTTTAGCTCACCTGTTAGGCTATTTTTTTATATGATGAACTACCTCCCCCTCACCCCCAAGCTTTTCTGGATGTCTTGGGTATTATTTATGACTCTGGTCTTATAAAATAAAAATATATCACTAAAAATGTTGAGAAATGTTTAAAAAACCTTTAATTTCCTTTAACTTAACAATAAATTGTGAGCTAAAGAGTAAAGATATTAATATTAATACACAGATTACTGGCCATCAGCCAAAAATTTCTCAGTTCCTGCCCCCATGGAACCATATCCCATGAGACAATTCTTAAAAAAAATAAAGAGGGGGATGTGAATGTTCAAGTATGGAAAGTACTATATACTATATCCCTATCTTGGAGACTGATAGCATAAAACAGTATAATAAGGCACTGAGAAGTCATTTACTAAATAAAGAAACACAGAATTTTGTATAACCAAGAATTTACCAAACTTATTGAAAAGGGGCTTTTTTCCTTTGAGGGAACACTAACTAATACACCATAGAACTACTTGTTTACGAAACATGCTCTGGAGCATTGGCCATCATGCAATTTCACCACTAAGCCTAAGGCCATTCAAATTAACTCCTTCCTATGATAACTTGTCCATATCTAATATCTCTATGTGCAAACATCTTTATGTAATGCCTAAGGGATATTCCAAATATATTTTGGCTATTTTGTAAATTTTCTCATCAGATCTTATAACCTTATTTTGAGGCTAACTTGGCTGCTCAAACTTGTCCATGACCTAAAGACAAATTCTTTTAACTCTGTATCTAAGTACAACAGTACCTGACATGTTTAAAGAAATAACCCTATAAAAAGCAATATAGTAACTCTCTCTGGTTTTTCTGGATCTCATTGCATTAGTTTCTATGACAGCATGATTTCCTTCTAAGTGCTTTGGAATTGCCTTGCTTTGGTTTTTGTAGAAAAGTCAACAAGAATGAGGAAAGAAATGCACTCATTTTGATTTGCAGTCTTTGCCTTCTTAATAGGAAGCAGCTTTATAAATTAAATTGTGCAAGTATTAGCTGGAATCATTGAGGAGATACAATTCATGAAATTGGTTCTTTACTCTCTAGTCAGTACAAATGAGGTAACTAAAAGCCATGAATTAAAAGTTTATAATAAAAAGGTAAAGTGATAGGAATAGAAGAACAGATACAAGTGAGGCGGCAATGGGCAAATGACTGAAATTTCAATCTAGTTTTCTTTTGTTAAAAGCAGCTACTCTGGTACAGAAAAATTGATTAATCAGAGAAACTGACAAGGATCACAGAAACCTGGTCAATTTCTCTTAGCAGCCAGCTCCATGTGTTAAAGACTTTGAAGCAGAAAGACACGATTATCAATTTCCTACAGAAGCTCTTTACACCAGGAAGAGGGAGTGGGGGTGGAAGTTGAGAAAGAGGAGAAAAACACACACACACACACAAAGTGGTGAGAGGAACAAAAATGAGTGAAAGATTTAAAAATAGCAGCGTTTTAGAAAAGATGGGAAATAATAGCACAAAGGAAACAAAGGCTAAGGTGACTTTATAGTGTGGTAGGATATATCCTGCATCCTCTGTGATGCTTTATTTTTGCTAGCTAAAATAAGATGTTCCAAAATCTACCGGAGTGTCCAACCTCAGTTCTGATTAGCATTATATTAAGAATGGATCGAGCACCCAGGAGACATGAGAAAATTTATAGCATGAAATATATAGCAGAAAATGATAAGAGGCATACCTTTCAATATATGGTAGGAATAAAATTAATAACAGTAGATTAAGGATGGGCTGTTCCTAGTGGCTGTATTGAGACAATGAGGATAGCCAACAATGTTAAGTGGACATGATATGAAAAGGTTAATTCAGTATGCATGTGGAGGAGGAATCGTAGTGAATAGAGAAGATGCATGGGTGACAACTAATAAATATGTGGATGCATGGATAATGAATCAATCACTGTTAAGAAAGGAACATTTAAGGAGCATATAAAGGCTGTTTCCTTTCATATTAAATGAAAATTGTTCCTTTAACATAGGTTTTTAATTTCTATAATGCAAAACAGAATCCGAAGATGTTTGCCACTTAAATTTAGGTCAGCATAGATCTTCTCAGCATGAAAAGGAATATAAATATTTGTGCAACTCTGAAATTAATTTGGGAATTTAAAGTCGAGAGGGGCTCCTGGAAACTCCCAATGTCATATAAAATTTTCAAATGCAAGACTACTTCTACCTTTTAGCACATGTATCATTTTCCCTGCCCAAAATGTTCTTCCTCCTTGCTCTATGGCCAAACATTTTTCTTTCTAAAAGAGATAAAAATTCACCCTCTCTCAACTGTAAATGACACTGACATGGTACTTAACATGCTTTGGTTAAACACACAGATTCATTAAAACTTATGTAAACCTATGAATTTTAATATTTCATGGCATTTTATTATTAAAGTAACTATATTACAGAATTTTAAATAATATATTTTAGAAGTAAAGGTCATCTCTAATATATTTAGAATCGAATTTCATATCTGCTAGGAGAAAAAGGTATTCACTTGCCTATAAAACTGAAAATCTAACTGAAGATTTAATGATGGCTTTCAAATTTATGTAAAATAAATACATATACCAATCCTTTCTATATTTTGCATGTGAAAATAAAGACATGTACATATATTTGTTTTTCCCCAAGTTTTTCCTAATGACAAAATTTCCCAGATTTAAAATTTTTTTAAATAAATCTTACATATTCAGACTCGTGAAATTATAAGTAGATAAAATAAGAAATAATATAGGATGTTAGGTTTACTCTTATTTCAAAAAATGTACACCACTAACAAATATTATTTAGAATCTATCACTCAAATGCATAGTATTTGTTTCTCTATACTTTTCTCAACTTCCAAATTAATTTATAAATCTCTATTTTTCCTATTATAATTCAATTAACTTTAAACTCCTCTAATTTAAAATTGGCAATAATTTGACAAAGGAAATTGAAAGTTATTTTCCCCACTTGTAAAAAACTTTTAGGCAAATAGCCTAAAAGTAAATAATTCAAAAATAGCATTTGTTTTTAAGTTATACAGAGGAGGAAAAAGGTAAAAGAAAATAAACTAAAAGGGAAGCAGTGATTATCTTTGGGTAGCTGGATAATGGATGATTTTTATTATGGTCTTTATAGTCTTCTCTAAATTCCTATAATCAACATGTACTATATTTATAATCAGAATGATACAATATATAACACTCTAAAAATAAAAATGTTAAAATGTTTCACATTTAGTTTTCAGTCCATATTGCTACTTAAATATGAACTTATTGGTAATTTCTTACCCCCAATGTACAGGCCCTCTAAAATCATTTTAGACTACATTTATGTCTAAACAAAAGATTATAGATATTAATTATGAAGCATTATATATTTGATAAAGCACTTACCAGAGTCATTAAATCAGAGGTTCTCAAATGGGGCATTTTGCCTTCCGTGGGATATTTAGCAATGTTGGGAGACACTTCTGATTGTCACAAATGGGGAAGTGTGCTGCTGGTATCTAATGGGAAGTGGGTCAAGGATATTGCTACACATGCTGTGAAGCACAGGATAACCCCCAACAACAAAGAATTATCTGGTCCCAAAGTCCAACGTGACCCAAAGTGTTGAGTCAACACTTCTGCTGCGGATCACTAACTTTCACTTCTCTTTAGTAACAATACTATTGTATGTATCTCAAATTATAATTTTTAGAATGCTCTAGAACTCAGACTTTGGGTCATTATTTCATAAATGTTACTTTACACTTTCTTCTTTTATGCTCCTCATGTTCAAATTCTCCTGAGATTAATTTCCAGAGTTCAAACATTACCATGAAATTTTTTTTAAAAATTAACAACGTTGTATTTTGTAGTGAATATTGTTAGTGTGTTCCTATTTTTACAGTAGAGATAGAAGACAATGCAAAAGAGATGAGGGGAGTGGGAGTTGGTGCATGAAGGCTGGTATTTTCATTCATTTTGTTTTGCTCATTGCTGTATCTCACA
This sequence comes from Pteropus medius, assembly GCF_902729225.1. Taxonomy (NCBI): domain Eukaryota; kingdom Metazoa; phylum Chordata; class Mammalia; order Chiroptera; family Pteropodidae; genus Pteropus; species Pteropus medius. Next base: position 24,376,662 of record NW_024340696.1, on the reverse strand, counting down.
TATTAGGTGTTCAATAATTATTTGTTAAATAAACTGATGGAGCTAACTAAGTCTTGATGGAGGCAGCTTGCTACCAGATTCCCTTTAGAAAGTGATTCACCTGCAGAAGCATGCCCCTGGAAGAACCTAACATCAAATCATATTATATGCCTGCCTTTAATTCCAAAGCTTCTTTATCTGACTGCCTAATTTTCAGATCCTTGTTTTTCTAGATATGAACTACGGGACAGCCAATCAAGACTCTAATCATTAAGATCTCAAGTACAGATGATAGGAAGTTATGTGGCATTTTGAGGTGTGTGTGTGTGTGTGTGTGTGTATATATATATATATATATATATATATATATATATATATATATATATACACACACGCATATATACACATATACAATTTAATATATATACACACACATATATAATTTAGTTATTGATTGGACATGAGGGATAATAGAGAGTTACGAGTCAGAAATGACATTAAATTTTCCTATCTAAGTAACCCAATTTGGTGGAAGGGTAAGAGGCATGTCCTCCAGATTGGAAATCAGTGCATATAAAAGGAATCGTTACTGGTACTAGGCTAGACACTTAAAATACATTAACTTAAATCCTCACAACCCTATAAAATTAGTATTGCTATCTGATTTCTATAGATAGGATATCTGAGGTAAGGTAATGTGGCAAAATGCAAACAGCTAGTAAGCAGTGGAGCTGGGATTCAAACTCAGGTCTATCTCATTCTAAGGTCTCCACTATTTACATGTAATGCCTCTCATCTCCCTAATGATATTGCCACCTAAAACATTTATTGAATATCCAGGTCAATGTTCTCTGGATTTAAAAAGAGAATTAGACTGGTAGGACATTCCCCTCCAATAAACTGCAGACACTTTAGACTTAGCAATAAACTGTGGTAATAAACACAGCGCAGAAATCACCATCTTTTCTGCTGGAAAAAAAAGACAGGAGCCTAAAAGTGTTCTGGGCCCACAGACGCACTTTATCAAATGTAAGTCAATGTATAATGAACATATAAGAGTGATATTAAAGGTAACTGAATATAAGCTGAACACTAGGGTTTCTTAAGCAAGAGTTTGCACATGCTCTCTTGAACAATATGACTCCAGCTAGTTCTCTATAAACCATATTTTTTATCCTAATGGAAAAATAAGAGGAGAATGTTCTTGTGTTATAGTTTATTTCATTGTTTAAGAAATGCTTTTGAGTAGAAATTATATGAAAAGCATGCACCCATGTATTGTAGGGAATACCAACTTTATTAAATAATTCTATTTAGAGTTTACAATTTAGTAGGAGAAACAAGAAAACAAAACATAAAAGAAGACAATCTATGACAAGTAACCCATTATTTAAAAAGAGTTTTGGAGTTTACAAGAATGAAGTAAGGAATTCTAGATAGAATGATGAGGGAAGCCTTTAGGAAAAGAAGGATCTGAATTTGGGGCTGGATTCTAAAAGATGGCAAAGATTTTTTCTAAAAGTAAATTTAGAGAAAGACATGGTACTGTCTGTGCAGAACAGAAGCCTTGGTAGAGGAAAGTTACATCACAGTCTTTGATCAAGAGATAAGACCAAATGGTGGCAAATTAGGGTTTATCCTCAAGGAATGGTAGAGTGGCAAGCAGCTAAAACAAAACAAACATAAATGTTCATTGATCTGGTGAGGGTTGGACCAATAGAAAAGAATACATGATTACATTCTAACTGTATTTTTAAAGCTATTCTATCAAAAGATTACTTATACTTATAACATTGTTATATTACCTTAAATATACTTGCTGTTATATTTTTACATATGCCCTTTAAGTAAATAACATTAAAAATTTTCAAAATATCTTTGGTTCATTCCAAAAAACAAATATTACATAATATTCACTTTTAGATGTAAATTATGATTTCTAAAATCCTCTTTAAGTTAATTATAAAAATTCCATGACCATTCTGTTTAAATTTTTCAAACTAGGGTCAACAAGTATGAGACTTGAACAAATTGCACGTGGAGCTAAGTAAAAGGATTGTCCTTAAAGATGAAGAAATGCCAGCAGAAATATCTGTAACATAATGAAAGAAACTTGGGCCCTTCAGCAATCTTACACTATGATTATAAAGTGTTTACACCACTGAATGTGCCCTTTCTTACTCATCCTGAAACAAACAAACAAATAAAAGCCAATATCACAAAAATCTAAGAAAGTAAATAATTAAAACATTTTTAGACCTATCAATATTGATTTATTATCATTGTTAGCCTATTTTATGAGTCACTTTGTAGTTTAAAAAGGCTTCTAGGCAAAAATATGCTAGACATATAAACGTTATCTTTAGATAACAAATGATGTAGAGTAAAACATTTCATATGTAATTTCTCTGGAAGTTTAGGTAAATATTGCACATATCGGTAAGTTATTAGAAATGTTAAAATTACCTAACTGTCCATTGCTTTTGTTCAGAACTCACCCTGCTCTTCAATGATAGTAAAATCACTGACAACAGCCTTTGGAAAAAATATAAAAGATTTAAGCAAAGCTAAGTAAAGAGAAAAGTGGTGGAGGACTGGATCGGAATTTGCTGTCACCTAAACAAAGTACACTTCTTTTTTCATAACAGCAGCAATATCCAGCTATATCGAAAATAAATTCTAAATTAATTAAGGATGACTTTCAAACATTCTAATATTATTAACCTCTTCTCAACTACACTCTTCTCCAAGGGATGACACCTCTGTCAAAGACAGACACTTTCTGCTGAGTGCTTGCTTTTCCCTGGTGTCTCTAGAGCTAGGGCCTCAGGCTTCCTTCCCGAATGGGAGTGGGGGAGGGGAGAAGGGGGAGGAGAAAACTCAAAGAGAGAGACCACTTAGGGCTGTAATAATTCCTAGTGGCAGATGAAATGATAATGTTAAGGCAGGGAATAACTTGGGGACTGCATAACGCTATAATAATTTGGGTAACTTCTTTTTTTTTCAATTTACAGTTAAAAATTGAAAAATATAAATCGAAATAATGAACTATATTCTATTAAAAATCTCACTGAAAATATTATCCCATGTCTTTTGAGATTTTTCCAAAATTTGTTTGGATTTTGTAAATTTGGACAACTAAATATATGTTGAACACTGAGTCTCACAGGAAATTCTGGATTACCTTCAGGAATATTAATGGTTTAACAGTGACCAGATATTTTTAAAAGTAAAGGCAGAGAGGATGGAAAAGTGCTCAATATCTAATAAAAATATTTCCCAAACATTATTGGTTAAGATTTTATATGTATATATATACATGTATATATCAAGATATCTTAAAAAAAAAAGTATATCCAATCCTAAACTAAAGAATATGAACTGAAACAAATGTCTTTATTTACTTGATCCTTCATTTATTTTAATGATTTGAAAACTTATTCTCCATTTATTATAAAGTTTATTTTAGGAGAAAGAAAATCCAGAAAACAAATCATTTATCAACCATATATTTATAAAAACCACATGAAAACAAGTACAATATCCCAAATGGTGTTACTTCCACAAATGAGCTTTGTCTTTATAACTAAACATGAAAACACTTAAAGCCATTTAAATTCATTTTAAAACTACTTTTGTCCATACAGATTACAGAAAACTTTTGCAGGAAGGAAAGAATTATAAAGGTAAAAAAACTCAACTTTTCACTTTTTAATATCAAATTTTGTGTGTGGAGGGGAAGCATGTGTTACACAAAAAAATCTACTAGCGATTTTTTTAAATTAGGTTTTTGTTTCTTAATATTTTTATTTTAAACTCACAGTAACACTAAGTACTAAATGGATTATTTCAACAATAAATGTCATTAGTAGATTCAAATATAGTACTTTATTAAATAGTTTGTTGGTGTTTTATGAATATCTTGCTATGCAAACAGTAATTGGAGTATAATAGATTTCAAAGATTTAATACCCCAACCCTTTCCACCAAAGCAAAATTTTAGGGACAATTCAAACATTAAATAAATACCAATAAATAATTAATTAATTAAACTGAAGTTGAAATGTTCAATTGTATAAAGCACATGCAAAATTAATCACTTATTATAAATTTTAACATAAATAAAAGCATGGACCAGCATATTACAGACTTCATTGCCAGATCCTAGTTATTGAAAAGCTGATAACCCACCATTATTAATAGAAAGTTACGTAGTTTTTCTATATATCTCAACAAATTTTTCATATTTACAAACCTATTAACCAAGTCATCTTGGATTGATAGCAAAATCATAGGATTAAATATCATTGCCCTTTAAGATCTGTAAGACTATAAGAAAGCCTATAAGAACATTTAAGAAAATGTTTTTAATGTAACAATAGTCTGGAACATTTTATTGAAACAAGTATTTTAAATAAAAATGCATACTAGATTTTAAAATAGTATACTTCTTAGAAGTCTTTTAAAAGTAGTTACTTGCATGGAAATATGTGCCAAAAACATTTCTATCTTAAAAATTATTGAGAGGCTACTTCTTTTAAAACTACCTTTGTTTCAAATATTTTACTTATTATTGGGAACAGTTATACTGTTTACTAAAATAAATTTAAATGTTTGGAAAAATAGCTTAAGAACAAATTAAAATAATTTTAAAGATTAAATTTTTAATAGTAAATTATAACATCATGTCTACATCACCAAATTAGGACTAAACATAATTTATCCTCATGTTATATAACTTCATAATGAAATTCTCATAGTATCTAACTTCATAATTAAATATTCTAAGAGCTGGATAGCCCTACCTAACAGCTAGCTACACTGCTTATTTATCATAGGTGACAGAAGAGAAGCAAAAATATATTCAATTAATTCCTTCCTATATTTGCACGCAGTCCTCTAAAACATTTTTTTCCCAACCAGCAATTTTCCTCACTAAAATGATCCCAACCACTGTCTCTGCTTTACACTGCGAGTTCTGAGAAATAAGCTACAGTTCAGAAACCTCAAATGATGCTAAGATAACTGATAGAAAAATAAGTACACTAAGAAACTACTATGGTGCAGATAAAAAGATCAGTATTATTTTAAAAATCTATTTAGTAACTTTTTTGGCTTCCTAAAAAAACAGCAGCATGGTTGTAAAGGTATAGTGGTTCAAAACAAAGATTTTAGTGCATTAAAAAAATAAATTTAGAGGCAGATTTCAAAAATATTTCATATAAACATAAAACTTTGATAGCTTATTTATTTTGAGATTCACTTCAGCACTATCTGTAACTAAAAGGGAAGTCACATGACTTACACAATGAAAGAGAAAGAAGTTTTCTTTCCTTTCCTTCCTTTCTACAGGAAGAAGCAAAAGCTCGGTATTAGCTATCCAAGGCCAATGGGTGGGGCCTGCAAGCCAAAAAGCTGTAATGGATTGAAGTTAATCTTAATGGGGGCCCACTTTAACCTTCTAAAAGCATCAAAAATGTGAAAACTGCAACCAGCACTTGCATAAAATAACAAGCATTTAATTTAAGTTAGGCTTTAGAAAATTCCAATTCAGTTTATGAACAATGATGCTGCTTCTGTTGGGGATAAAAGCACCTATGATTTCCTACACAGATACACACACCATCCCCCACCGGCACACAGATACTTCACAAGCTTCTTGAATAAATAGGAGTATCCAGTGTCCAGGGTGATGGGTGGTCTTGAGGTCCTGAACCAGAGCTGTATACTTTTAAGGGATGCTGAGATAAGAACAAAGTGTTTTGTGTTTGTTTAAACCTGGGTTTATATTTAAACTCTTTACACCATTATTGATACAGTTCATAAATTTGTGCTATAATTGATTCATGCAAGTTTTAGATGTCAGCATAAATGCTGGAAATTAACCACATCAAAACAAAGTACTTTTTTTTATAGAGCTAATTCAAATTAACTAATTCAATTTACTTAAAAGTAATCACTACATCTCAAAGGTGTAAAATCTCAACCTGAAATAGAATATCGTATCACCACACTTTCACTACCAACAGGATGCTTTTATAATATCTTATAAAATAAAATGTACTTAAACAAAATTATAAGCATCAAATAAGCAGCGATGCAATGAAAAACTTCTAAAAAAAGTGAAATTAACCCATTTGGAGTCGCAAGCATCAACCATTTGTCTTATACTCCAGGCTTTACTATAAATATAATATAAAAGGTTTTTTTTCCTTCTTCTTCTTTTTTTTTTGCAGAGCAGAAAGGCAGGATTTACAAGTGGCCCAAGGAAAAGATAAGCGGTGAATAGTTCTGACCCCAGTTTTTCTGGCTTGATCAAGTGGGTCTGCAACCTGAGCCAAAGGGCGCAAATTCCTCACCATTCAAAATTCTTCAATGGCTTGGGGGAGGAAACAGTGAAAGGGGCAAACGTGCAAATCCAACTGTCCTTAGATTCGATATTTTGATATTCAACTAAAAATTTTAATTAAAAAGTTAAAAAATGAGATCAATACTGTAGTTAAATTTCTGGCTCATAGTTTAACCAATCCTAAAAAGAGATTTAGTAAGATTTTTTTCTTGTTAAAATTAAAAATGATTCATTCATTTATCTTTTTAAATATGATACACTGAACTGTTAGGTATGTGTCTCTAGTATCATTTAATCTATTTAAAGGAGTTGTTGAAAAGTGTAATTAGTTTCCAAGCACCAGTCTTTCCATATTATAAAAGAAATCGTACTTTGAAAAAAAAGTTGATAGAATTCATTCCAAGCTTTAAAATATATCAATAATCAATTAAGCACTTAAGGTGATAAATATAACCAGTGTTGTCAGCCTTCTGTTACAGATTCAACTAAGGATAAAGAGGATTCATTTGAATGAAAAAACATTAATATAAAATAATTTAAGCATTATAGTGTCTGGAAATACATCAGTACTGGCCTAGGGAATTGCTTACAAAGCTTAAGGAAAGAAATGGTCATAAACAAATCATGGTTAAAATAAAATTAATTTTAAATTTACATAGCTTTATATAATATAGCACAATAAAACTGAACAAAAAAACATTATCAAATTAAACTTACAAGTTTTTGAAATAGAGGCCAACTTTCAGATTAACAAAAGTAATAAATTTAAGTGGGTTTTGATTTTAAAAAGTGGACTGTAATAACAAAAAGTTAAAGCAGCTGGTAAAAATTAAGTATGTTATTAATAGCACAATAAAATAATATGGTTCTAAGCATCTGTAAAGATAGTTTCTATGTGTGAAATCTGAAAACTATACATTTTAAGACTGATGAGAAATCGTTTCACTCAAAACTTAAAAAATAACATTTTAAAATTACAGTTATCTCCAAATTAAATGAGTAGAGGCTATATAATTAGACATTATAAAAAGTGTAAATATTACATCAGAAAATTTTTTCTTTGCTTTTATACTTTGTATGAAAAGAATGAGAATTGAAAAATTTTATTAAAAAGTTTGCTAAAAGAAAACAAAAATATATATAGCAAGCTGAAGAGCAGAACTCTTAAATCTATCATACAACAGTTTACACTTAGTATGTGATCAATAAAAAATAGTTGAATAAATTATTGAACCAGAAATTTTTCTAGAGTAATCATTTTCTTAAAAGATACTACTTTTATATGACAATAAGCCATTTTGTTAACTTATACCTCTAAGAATGTTAATACAAAAACTCAGTTGAGACAGAAATTAATTTACCACAAGAAATATGAATATCAATAAACCTAACCCCCCCCCCATTAGCTAAGTAGTTAGTTTATATTGTATGAAAAGTACAAGATTAGTGAAATGCATATTAGTCTTACTTTCACTGGCATAGAAACTACTGGTGTAAAGATAATTTCCAAGCAGAAAAAAGTAGAGAAACAAAACACATGAAAATAAGTATGAATTGTATTTGATAAAAGATACTGGATTCTTGTGTGACAAGACAAAGTTAAAAGGAACCAGGTTAGTTAACCAGTAATGTAACATATAAATAATCATATAGGACAACTGAGCCGGAGACAACTAAGTCTCTTCTCTTCAAGGGTGACTACAAATGGGCACAAAGGAACTCATTGGGCCTCTTCTCTTCAAGGGTGACTACAAATGGGCACAAAGGAATTCATTGGGGTGATTTAATATTTTATATCATGACAGTGGTAGTGGTGGTCATATGATTTGTCAAAACTCATCTAATTGTATACTTAAATTTGGTGAATCTTATTCTACATAAATTATACCTCAATAAAACTGACAAGGTAAAAAAAATAAAATAAATGACATGAGATTACTATCTTTTGAAAATTATGACAAACGCTTTATATGGTGAAAGTATTAATAAAAATATAGTGTTTGAAATAAAGATTAAAAACCTGGTATTGTTACAGTTTGTAAGTTATTTTCACATGTTATCTCAATTAATCCTTACCTTACTCCTCAAAATAGGGAGAAAATATTATTGACCATATTTTACCCATGAGAACACTGAAATTCTGAGGATGTGACTAGCCAATGGTAAAGAACCAACCAAGCGGCAGAGCCAAATCCAAACCTTCATTTCCACTGTCTTCTTCCTCACTCTACCATGTTACTTTTCCTTTGTAATAACTATATACAACATTGTTGTGTCTTTACTATTTCCCGAGGTATGTGTTAAAAGCTTTACGTGTGGAACATTTAAATCCTCATTATAAACCTCTTCAAGGTGGATACATTTTTGTCCCTTTGTTTATAGGACACCAAGACACTGACAAAGCAACTTACTTTCCCTCCAGATATATAATAAACTAGAATTTGACTACTGATCTATTTGACCAGATTCTATACCATTATATAGTATCTCATAAAGATTAAATAATTGTTAACAGAGCAATAGACATTAAATTATCATAGAAAGTCTATTTAAAACAATATTTTTTCCTTAACTTACACTGAAGAATATACAAACTGGATATGTACACCTGAAGACAGAGGTAAAATTTCATGATACAACAAACTATTGAAAATATCTATGTAACAAAATTATTCCCAAACCTCAGTTTATATCTTGATACTTTAAACAGTATTAAATACCATAAAATTATAATAAAAAGCCTTGTAGTTCACTGTAATGAAAATTAAGCTATTTATACAACACATTTTGCCAAATTTTAAAGAGAGCACATAAAAGATGATGCCAATTTAGCTTTTCACCATTAATATATGCCACCAAAAATAACTTAACCATGATTTTACTTTGGCAAAGACTAGTTTACATGTTAGTTTATTTATTCAACACATACTTGCTTTGCAGTTTATGTAACGTCTCTACTCTTTGCAACAATCTGAAAAGTTAGGTATTACTCCAATTTAGAGCTGATTATAGAAAGAAATGTAAGACTAAATCTATCAACTATCTATAAGTTTTATTTTAGATGGCATTTGTAAATTGTCAATTACTCAGATTATTGAGGGTGGGGGTAAAGCAGTCATCAGATTATCTTCCAATTTGTTGAAGATAAAATTAATCCTGATGTATCAAAATGTAACAACACTTTTGTTACTTATTTGATAGAATACTTACTAAAAGATCATTTCTAAATGTACCCCCACTGACATGCAATGTATCTTCTTGAATGTTACTATTATCACCTTTTCTGTTATTAGATGTTACAGTCAAACTATTTTAGAGAGGAATATAAATCATTTAAATTTCTTGTGAACTGCATATGTTACAATACCATAACCTATAGCAACTTTCCATTACTTAAAATTCAGTGAGAAATAGCTCAAGGTATGATAATAAAATAACTATTTTATTTATTTCATATTTAACTCCAAATCAAGTCTATAGAATATCATATTTAAAGACTTTCCAATTTAATTAATTAGAACTATCACTTTATTTGTTTAGGTTAACTTGGTTTAGAAATAAGAATACAATACACTATATTTTTAACTTCTAGGTTAGTTGCAACACTAAAAAAATTACTTAGTTAAGATATACAAAACTATCCTCAATATTTAAGTAATTTCTGAACAGGAAAAATCCAACTAAATTCAAATAATATGGGTTTCTTGCTTCCCTAAAGTAAGAAAATTTACAATAAAGAACACACTTTTTAATCTACTATGTTGAGTGCAGGTAACAAAGTTCTAAAAACTTATGAAACCCAAGAACTCTGAGATGAGTTAAAAGACAGGTTAAAGAAAGATGTTATGCTGAATACTTGGTAAGTGGTTTGTGATTTCAACATTGGTATAAAAAACAATTCTGTAATTTGTTGCCTTCATTAATCATGAATGATTTCTTTAAAAATAAGAATCAAACATAAGAAAGAGGAATACACTTAGGAGTTACATCAATAATCTTTAAGATGAGAAAAGAAGACCATGTCTTAAATATGCACTCAATTCACATTTCATGTTTAAATTGAATATGAAAAAAAGACCATCTTTTTAGGATACAAAAAAAAAGTCTTGAAAATAATACATTTGAAAATAAAAAGGAAAGTAATATCTTTTATAAGACAAAGTCTTATAGAATTTTGATTTAAATGTCATTAAATGTGATTGAGTAGCTTTAAAGCGTTTAGTTCAGGATTCTTCTGAATTGGTCAACTGGGCAAATTGTCTTGAAAATTTGTTAGGTTTAGGAACTATTTTCAAAATATTAAAATGCATAACTCACTAACTAATGTTCTACAAAGTTACATGATCATATTTTAAAATTTCCAAGATTTCTCTACCTAAATAATTTTTTAGAAATTGAAATTTTCAATGGACCTGAGAATAATAATAATCACATCTATTGTGCATATGAAAAATGTTTTCATGCTAAACTGACAAAAGTGGATATGGCTAGTAAATTGGTGATGAAATACTACGAAATGCCCTTAAACATAAACATATTGAAATGTTTTCAAAATTGTATAATTAATATTGAAAACATTGAGATTTGAACTCTATACTATACCAATTGAATTGTGTATAATATTTAAAATTTTCACATATATATGACTATTAGTCATCTCTAATGTTTTCATATCTTATATTATTAATAAAATGTTTTAAATTTATCAGTTACAAAACTATAAATTTATAAATTAGAAATAAAGAGCATAAGAAGAAAACATCAGTACTTGAAAGGCAATGAAGAATTCAAAATCAAATTATTAAAAAATATATATAAGCCTGCTGAATAATGGGAGATAAATTGAAGCCATTTTGAATTACTTTCTCTTTGAAAACAATTCATACATAATTTGTGAAATAAATGAATTACACGCTCATGTTAAAAAAATTCTTTGTATCATATTTGATGGCAAAGAATTCCAAATATAACCCAACAGGTGAAAAAAAAATATTACACAAATGAGCTTAAGAGAGGGCAATAAGGAAAATGGATTCTATCTCTCCCCTAAACGGAATAAATTTCAGATGATCATTAGGTAAGATAATGACTTTGGAAATAAGTGTCAAAATCTATGTAAAGAAAAACTTACAGGATAACAAATATCAACAGGTAGTTATTGGGGAACACTGCTCTTCTCCAGAAAAGATCTAATATTTAATTACTGTGTAATTCATCTAAAGGACCATAAAATATTTGTCCTATTAAAAGCTTATAATATTTTAAAAAGTTCTCAAAGACCTTTCCAGGTAATTTAAACATGTTAGCCCACACTCCAGCTGTTGATGCAAATTTTTAAAATCCATTAACAAAAAATTGAGAGAAGTATTAAGCACGTACAAAACAACTGTATTCTAATTGATCAAATTGCCTTAGTAGGAACTTAGACTTACAAATCTGTGTTAACCATGTAACTCTTCAATTGATAGACAAATCTATGTTTTGCATTGGACTCTAAAGTAAGAAACTCCTACAAATTTATGCTATTTACAAACTAAATCATCATCAAAATTTTAAAATTTTGAATATTAAATATTTTAAGGAACATTTCAAAAACTGTGTGCAGTGACAAAATTCAAAAATAATATTTATACATTTTTGTTGTTTTTAAAATTAAAATATTCAGTATTGAAGGCTAACTGTTTCAGTATTAACATGTGTCAGAATACATATATATTCATTAACAGCATATAAAAATAAGATCATTTAAATCACAAGTTAACATTAGCAAGTGAAATGAAGACTGTCATTTTAAACCACCAATGGTCACACACCATTCTCAAACAGGAGAATCTCACTGCATTTATCAACAAGTCTAAAGATAGGAAAAGTGCAGCACCTGAGTCATGTGTTTCTGTTTGAGGAGTTGGTGACATTACAGAAACTAATAGGTTGATTGTATTATTGCCAACAAATTTTAAATAAAATTAGGTCAACAAATTTAGGTAACAGATCTATTTTTTATAACACATATATATGTTCTCTTCATTTCTTGGCAACTGAATTATTGTTTTTGATATCCAGTTCTTGGCAGTCAATATTTTCAAAAGAAAAAATATATCCTGGGTTTTTAAATATTATTTTACAGAAACTAATTGATTTTCTTATTTCCTCAGGTATATACTATTAAGAACATGTTTCCGAATATTTAAAAAAATCCATTGACACATAATACTTCTGAACATTCATCATATATTTAAAATGAATATTGGTCCAGAAGAACAATTAAATGTCCTAATTATACATAATGTCTATCTTTCATAACAGAAGAGTATATAGACATGAGGAAAAAAATCTAATTTATAATTTTATATAAAACCTAGTATGCTTTTGAGATTGCTGACAGTAAAAATGGCAGCAAAAATAATTGAAAACATTTTTAAAACTTATAAAATGGTCCTGAACTGCAATCTGATTCTATAAGCAATGCTCACATGCTACCTACACATATCATTTATGACCATCTAATTGTTACCTGTAGCTGCTTGGCTAAAATCAGTAGTATTCCTGCCTTTTTCAAAACAGTTATTCATATGGTTTATATGCAATTTATGTTAAGTCCCAGTATAAGACAGAAATCTAGGTATCAAAAAGAAGCAATTGATATCTAAGTAATTTTTCCCTAGGAAAAAACTCGAGATATATTTAAAAAAGAAACAAACACTGTAACCATAAAAAAAAAAAAAATCTCTTGAAATGTTACTTTCTAATTTTAAATGTAAAGATTATCAGAGTCTGGTTTTTTTACATCACAAAAACGCTAATATTTAAGTTTTATTGACTTTTTACATACTTCTTCCTAAGAATGTACATTCTTCTGAAGACTACAAATATACATATTTAAAGAGCATTTTTATCACGTCATTTTAATATTGTTCTTTTAGTAAACATATGATGTGTAACAGAAGATTAAAGCAAGTCTTAAATAATCAATTATTATACTCTAGAAACTGTTTGCTATCTATAAAACTTTTCCAGCAATACAGTATTCCTTAATTCAGTGAATATAGGAATGTTTATCAACATAATCATTGAACAGCTTAAATTTGGATGTCTCATGGTTCTAAACATTAATATTGATTAATAAGATATCTAACATTTGAATATATTAAAAGGTAAAGATAGAAAACCAAATTATAACAAGGTGTGATCAGACAAAGAAGAAAGGGTTATTTTTTTCATTCATCTATAAAACAAATTTATGAGATCGTAAAGAACAATTTAACAACCTAAAGAAGGTTCAAAGGGGGGAAAGCCAGAGCCTGACAGAAATGGATCTGTCAATGATTTCAGTCATTCAGTCTAGGGAATTAAAAAGAAAATGTGGCTTCATTTTGCAAGGTAAAGTAGGAGGCATAAAATTCAGTAGCCTGTCTGTGGACTTCTATTTATGTATTTAAACGCTGTTTCAATTCACAGATTATGCTGATTCTTCCACATGTAAACAGCCAATAATGATGGCCAGGCCTTTAGGAAAGGAAAACACACACCATACAGCAAGGTCAGGAAGCTACCAAGCACCACAGGACAACAGATCAAAACAATGGTTTCATGTGTTTCTATTGTTTATAAACTTAATTTAAGATGATTCCTTAGGGAGAAAAGAAGGTTGTAAATATTATCAGGGACATACAACATAGAAGCAAACAAAATATATAATTTTCACTCAAATAGACTATTTCTTGCACGTATCTATGTCAGTCAACCTATAGTATTGATAGTCAATCATTAAATTTTTAACATAAATGTCAAGCCAAACTAAACCTCTTTAGTCTTAAATCCCTTTACTCCTAAGAATTAATTATTACAGATAACTTATAGTTCTTTGACTTCTTTCGATGAAATATTCAAGCTTGCAAACTGTAAATTTTTTTTTACTATACAGAGATTAAGCAACAGAGAGGAGTGGATTGAAAGGGGATGAGGTATTAATTTGCTTGTTTCTGGATAAAATCTTGAAAATGAGAGGCGATGACATTCTGATGATATTAAGCATCTTAAGAAATTACAACACACTATAAGCAATGGTGGAAATTTACCCCAGGTAGGAGACTAGCACATTTTAAACATACAGGCTAGAGCCGCCTCTGGCCACATGTTTCTTTGAGTTCAGTCTCTTAAAGAGACAGTATCCTTTAGATCTATGCCCTACAGGAGCACATTTTAAAATGTTTGATTACCAAGCATCCTCTCTTGCGTTTCTTCAAGTCCATACAAGGCCAACAGTATTCTACTTTATTTTACTGTAAAATCCAATTATTTTGACTTAAATCTACAAATGACTACTGGGCAGGGAAAACTACAAACTAGTGATATCTACAAATACGGGACCTATTGATTTCTCATAACAGCAATTTTTTTTTTTTTTACTTAAGACGATCACTGTTTCTTCATTCATTTGCCCACTCATTCACCAGCCATAGGCGACAAAGTATACTGTATTCCATAACACCGGAAGCCACACCACCGCAATTTCGCTGTCGAATGAAGGGGGGAACTTGCTAATAAAGTCAACCAGCATCCAAGCAGTAAAATTTCAAAGATTTTACTTTCTGTTCAGGAAAAGATATCCAGGAAGGGGTCCAAATAGCACCTTAAAAACTGTATTAACTCGTTACTAAAAGGAAGATCTTGTCTTTCAATATACCTAAGGGCACATTATTGTATAGCCATTTACAAAACTACTGATCCGCTCCACGTGGAAAAAGGTGAAGAGGAGGATGAAAAAAGTTTGGCTTACTTGGTGTACGAATACATCGACTGGAATATCCAAAGGGCTTCCCTCTCGGTTTATCATGGAGATGAATCCAAATCCCATTCGCACATTGAACCACTTACAGTGGCCAGTTCCGTGCAAAACCTGGGATTCTTCCTCTACCTGCTCCGGCAGCTTCCCGGGCTCTTCTCCACCACCTTTGCTTGCCCCACCTGAGTGGAACAGGACAAAAAAAGTCAGTTAGTCTGTATTGCCATACAGTTCACTGAATGAGAGAGAGAGAGAGAGAGAGAGAGAGAGAGAGAGAGAGAGAAAGAAACTGCTTGGAGGTTGGGGAGAGAGGAAATAGGAAAAACATGCTTAAGTGGTTGATTCCTTCTTTTCTACAGAAAATATTTAAAATGAAAAGGGTTAAAAGGGGAAGCGGGGGAGGGGGAGCCACACTGTTCTATCGATCACATCCACTTCCACGTTTCAGTACAGACGTGTACTTTTTCGTTTAACTCCATTTTTCAGCTACATATTACATTATGGCATGAGATACTTTACTTGCATATTGCTGATTTAACACTGATCCCATTTACAAAGAGAAAATTTCAGAGAAACTCTTTTCTCCGCGGGCACGAGGAGAAAAGAGAAATCGCGAAGATGGTTAGAACTACTTTAACGCACATGCGGCGGCAGCGAATCCAGGGTTATCTGCAATGTGCATCCCCCCCCACCCGATAACTTTCAATTAAAGTTGGGGTGGGATGGGGGAGGGGGCAGGTGTATAAAAGTTTTCTTGGGCTCACTAACTGAAACTGCGCTTAATCACACTCAAACAATTCAAACAATAGCCCCCTGAAAGCTTTTCAAGTTGTGAATCAGTGTGGGCGGTACAAAACATTTTTGGAGATCTGTAACAATAGGTTGCAGAAAGCCCCATTAGATGGGGGTGGGGGTAATGCCCAGTATTGGGGTAAAACGGGGAAGGGGGGGTAACGGCAAAGAAGGGTGGGAGAGGGGGAGGGGGGAGAGAAAGGAAGAGAGAAAATCACAGTAAAACAATAGAAAAGAAAATTAACCTTCGGCCATGTTGCCCCACGGGCCCTCTGCTCCAAACTCGTGAGATGAAAACTTTCCCTTTGGAACGGAGTGATCTTCTGCATCAATCTAACATCTTGATTTTGTGCGATCACAAATTTAGCTCGCATGGTCTAATGTGCTTTCCCTCTTTTGATTTTTTTCTCTTCTCTCTCCAGTTTCTGGCCCCCTGAGCACACGTGACTTTGTCAATTACATGCTTTCTTGCTACTAATTTCACCTCGGATCCTTAAGGGGCTGGCAAGAGGAAGAGATAACCAATCGCCATTTCATCTATGCTGACATCAAAATAATTTATGAATGAACACGAAAAACTCAAACATGTTATCTAAAAGACAATTTGGGACGCTTCTTTACGATTAATCAGAATGCTGATTTCGTGCTTTTACTTAAACACAATGGAGGGTGCTTCTGAATCGTCGATTTAGAAAAACGACACAGTCGTATATGTGCCTTACACACAAGCTTGTCCAAATAATCTCATTTAGGGGGAAAAAAAGCCATTTAAATAAAGCAACGGATGTTACGCTTTTTTTCCTCCCTAAGATTTCAGTTGATCGATAGCAGTAAACCTGCTTGGGACTCAAATTTCATATTTTTCGGTTCTTAGAAGAAAATACATAATTTCCAAAAAACCTAATTAAACCTAATTACATTCCTATGAAAGTTTAGATAATCGTAATGTACACCTACAATACGAAAATAACACACAATTACCTGATTGTGCCCTGAAATTTTTTCAAATTTGAAATAAAATCCTACCGGGAAAAATTGCTATCACCTTCACGTAGTCAAATTGTGTTTAGGTTTATCATTTCGGAACACTTTGGAGGGGGTTGGTAAGAAATTGTACTTCACAGGTTTCTCCGCCATCTCTTTCCGGGGGAGGAGATGTGATTAATGACTTCCTAAATAACAGCCCAGTTTTCCAGCCTAACATAGAGTGAACCTCAATCAGTGGCGATTGTTCCCCAAGAGCAAGACGACGTAGGGCAGGGAGGGGGAGGGGTTCTCCAGGCAGGGGAGGTGAAGAGGAGCCGCCAGCAGAGGCGGCTGCAGAGCCAGAGAAAGAGGTGGGGGAGAAAGAAGCGGGCGCCGGTGGGGGGAGGGGTGAAGAAAGAGGCAAGTAGGAGAAAAAAGGTAAATTCATGTAATATTGACTGGACCCTGACATTTTAAAAGTCAACTACCAGTGGATAGAAGAGTCGAATAAACGAAAATTTAATAACGGATTAGGCTCGTACCGTCCCGTCCCCGGTCCGGCCCCAGTTTCAAAATGCTTTCCCCTTACCTTTCAAATTAGTTCAAATGATTGTAGATTACTAGATGCTGACACCAGTATTACTGCCCTCATCGAATACAATAAATATCATAGATCAACTAGAAATGCTTTACTTCCTTTAAAGTAGAAAATAACACTCGTTTTTGAAACATTAAAATGCACCACCACTCTTTCCCCCACCCCACCCCCATTTTCTTAAACAAGCAGTTTACGGAGAAACTGTACAGATACCACTTCCCTTAGGCAAAGCTACCGAGTTGACCCTCCCCCACCAAACCCGCAATCCCCTCCGGTCTCTCCAAACGTCCTCACTGCTAACTCCTAACACTCCTGACACTTTCACACAAACTAAAATGTAGGGATCTTGAATCTAAAAGCTTTTGAAAATCCACATACAGCACCTATGGACACCTCCTCTCCATATTAAAGCAATAAATATAAATGTATACTAATTGGTTCGGATCTGAAATGAATGGATGTATATTTATGCTATTTCCAGCTGTTTGTGGTAAAAGGTGTCAACCAAGACATGCATTTGTAAAGATTTTTCGTGTTTATTTCTTGTTGCTTCTCAGGAAATGGGGCAAAGTTTTCTCATTTTATTTACTTTGTGGGGATAACCATGTGCCAGCTTGTAGGGAGAAAAGGAAAAGTGAAAATCCAAATGATTTTGAAAGAGTAACAAAAGCTAGAGGATCTCAAAAAATTATTTGTTAAAACATTTATTAGGCATTAATAGTAGAAATCAACTGATTACATGAAGTAACTTTAATGATGACATTCCAGGTTAAACATTTCACACACAAAATAGAAAATACTAAAATAAGTTATGTGGGTTTTTAAAAAATATTTTAAACGAAAGAACTACATTTAAAAATCAACATCTGGTTAAGAAAAAAATCTGAAAAAGTATTATGTAAGTTGAGGGGGAAAGCTATTACTTATGTAAAAGTAGTTGTAAAATTCACAGGCCAGTATAGTCACTGACACACATTTACAAAAAATATTTTATCTATAAGTTTGTTTTAATTTGAAAATTGTTTAATCATAAAATCAGAAATAATATAATTGATTCTGAATCCTTGTTTATTAGTGACTTTCAAGAAATTCAAAACTATCGACAATTAGATGAAAAGTGTGAAATGTCATAACTGAACCACATAGAATGGTAGTTATGAAATTCACCTTCTTGCCTGATTGGGGGCCTCCAGTATTAGTGGAATTAAGGTAGGGTTCACTGGACTGGTCACCAGTGTCAGAGGTTATCGACTCATTCATTTCCTGAGAGGGACATCAGCCTTTCAAGTTGTGTAGAAGGCTTTTTCCAACTGGGAACTCTGAGAAATCCTCTAACATTCATTCACAAAGAATTTAAGGCAACTGCATTTACATACCTTGGGGGTGGGGTAAAGAAAAGGGGGAGAGAAGAGAAGAGGGTAGGTTACAGGGAGGAGGGAAGGAAATTGGGAAGGGAGAGAAGTGAAGAAAACAGTGAGAAACAAAATATCACCATTTCAGGGATGTGGTACTGTCTTTTACATAGATTCGTCTTTTGTGTACCCCCCACCCTTCTTTTGAGCCCGAGATCCTTTAATAAAACTGAACATAATCTCTTTAAGCTCATAGAATGCTTCTTTCACATAAAATGGTCCTATGAATCTCCTAGAATGCTTTCCAATTTGTCACCTTCCTGAAGTCTTCTGGTTTTAATTTTTTTCTCATTTCCTACTTGTTTTTAGTGCCAGAAAGACCTGTGCTTGACTCAAAACGCATGTTTTATACTTGTGAAAGCCAAATGTTTTAGTAAGTTGATTTATCATAGTTCTTTCAAAATGTCTTTAAAATAAGTTCAAGTAGCAACAAAGAATTGTCAATGCACGGGGGGTAAAAATCAAGGAACTAACTTAGCATATGCCTGTTGGTTATCATACTAAGGTTTCTCTATTTAAAAAGCTAAGTACACATATTCGCAGCTGTTGGTTGTGTTTGTGTGTGTGTGTGTGTTTATTCCAATAGTACAATGCAAGGAGCCAAGAGGTGCCAGAGCCCACCGTCGTTGTCTTCCTATAAGCAACGAGTGACTTCTATCAAAGCAGAAACAATGCTTCGGTTCTTCTTAAAACTAGGAGGAGGGGCTGTGGCATTGCAGCAAGCGACTCCACCCGTGGTCTCCTGCCGGCAAATAAGGCCAGGCTCTGGAGCCTCAGCGCTGCCTTTGCAGCCGTGTATCTTCACGCGCAGCTCGCGCCCCAGGGTCACAGAGACCCCCCGGGCCAGCGGATCTGCCCCTTCCCTCCACCTCCACCCCCGCCACTTCCTCTCCTCTTTCTCCAGTCACCTTTCCCTTTATTCAACACATCACCACCTCCTCTCTACAAGTGGAGCGGTTCCGAAGAAGGCTAATGGTTTCTCACTAATTAAGGGATTTTACATTTGTCATTGTGTCCCCAAGAACACCAAACAAAGGAAACCCTTGCCTTCACCACTATGGAAGGAAATACTTGGCACAATCGACTACTTTTACTGCCTTTCCAGACATACATCATTTATAATTTGATCCCTTTGTCAGATGTCAGAGTCTCGGATATCTAAGTGAAGTCGAAAAAAAAGGGGACTCTGGAGCACCCGAAAAAATGACCACTGCCATCACCCGCCTCCACTCCCCCACCAGGCCGTGCCTAAAATGGAGCGGTCTCCAGACTCCTGGCGCCGTACTTTAGTGCAGCCACGAAAACATCGCCGTGCGCCTTTGGAGGATCAGGAAAAGCCGTAGGCCTGGAAGGGGGTGGGGGTCGGCCCCAGGAGATTTTAGGGAACCCACCCTATGGCCTCAGCGTGAGGTTTTTAGCCTAAAAGTTGCGACGCGCACGTCGGGCAAACTATTCCCGATCCCTCCCACAGCGTTTCAGCAAACTACCTGGCAAATAACTTTCTTTAAATTCTTACAATACGGAGTCAAATGAAAAGAGTACTCGGCTGGATGCCTTGATCTTATAGTAAAGGCACTTCAGAATACGGGGGCATTTTGTTTTTGTTTCCGAAAAGCAAAATTCCGTTCTCATTTAATTTCCTTATCTCGTAGCAAAATGCTCTGGCTTAACACAATTGTTCCAATTTGAGAATTTTTACACAGTTGTAAAAGTCTCTTAAAATTTTTTTCTTTAAATATCTTAACACACTTCCACAGACTTAAATAAAATTATAGAAAATACAGGAACCGATTAGCATATATTTAAAATTTTCTAGACAAATTGCTTTCATATTTCAAAAAACAATCATTTGCAAATGTTTCTTTCTTTTTGGTCTGCTACATTTCAGCAAAGTAGAGCAATAAAATTATTCAGAAAAGGGGCAGTATTTTAAGACCACCATTTTGTAAAAAATTCCTTTAAAAAAAACTGAAATAGCAAAAAAAATCCTGTTCCATTAACATACTCCTCCAATGAAAAGAAAAAATAAAAACGTTATTACTCCTTCCAAATTGCTTCTGAACTATGCCAACACTTTCTTAAAGGATTTTAATCAGAACAAAGATAGAAAAATCATTTTGTAATAACACTATTGTTTTGCACAGAATAGCACAAAAAGCTTCATGTTTTATAAGAAAAATGAGTACTTTTCACCTGTACTACTTGAACATGTATTTCATAATTTAAAGATCTTCTGTAGTATATATTCTGAGTCTGTAGAAATGACACTAAATAATGTAAACGTAATTTTTCCCCTCCCCCAAAGCAATGAATGAAAGTTGATTCTATAATAATCTCATCGAAAGAAATAATCAACTGAAATAAGATTGTGGACTGTTTCCTAAGTATTTAATATTTTCACTTTGGGTTTATTTGGAAGATGAAGACAGGTGGATGGAAAACAGGAAGGAAAAGAACAGTGGGGGAGTAAAAGATCAGGCCAGTGAGAAGAAATCTTCAGCCTTTACAGATAGTCGCCTGTGTGGGAAGCAAATCTGTGGAGAAAGAGCATCCAGCTAGAAATTGGAGGCCATTTACTGACCTTGTGACCTTGCTAATCACTAAGCTTCTCTGGGCCTCAGTTTACTTATCTGCAAAGTGAGGAGACTGGATCAGTTGATTTTCAAGTCTTTCAGTTTAAATGTAATCTCTGGAAATAACCTTTCTTTTGGTGAATATGGAACCTCTCCCGGACAACCCCTTTTTAATCACAAGGAAACACAGACATGAAACTTTATTGCAGTCACTTAACACATTGGTGTTAACATTATTTCCCACAGAAAAGAAAAAGGTCTCTCGACTGCCTCCAGTTTGCCCCACAGAAAAACCACAATCTATAGTAATCAGAAACTAGTTGGTAATTTAAAATATTGTAGCAACTTTTCAGAATCTTCTTTTTCATGATACTCATTAGAGCATCATCTCCATGTCAAAGGATTCACTCTAGAAAAAAGGAAAGTGTTTGTCAAATGACAATGCCTATCAGTGGTTTCCTCATTAAATCTTTTGATCCCTACTATTTTCCTCTTGCTATCTACAATCCTAAAATTGATAAGCTTAATAACAGAATAATGTTTTTACTTGTACTAATTAATGCTCATAAACTTTGTCATATTACAGCTCTTAAGTGTGTTTTCAAAGTAATATTATTAGTCAAGATTAGAGTTAAGATATTAAATTCACCGGAACATAAACTGAAGTATTACATTATCAAATAAAACTTACTGAAAAAATACTGTTGTAAATTTTAACTTAATTTCAATAATATAAAATATTTATGTACTGAAAAATCTAGGTTTTATAGTACATCTAAACAAATGAAATGTACAAAAATAGTCTAAGTTTAAAATGTTAAAAGTTCGAGACTCATTTTTGCAGTAAAATGAGGAACAAATATTATACAAGTTTACATGTAAAATAAATGGAGCTTTCCAAAATTAGAGAAATTTCCTTATTACCTGAAAAATGTCTAATATATTGTGCTGCTTATATTGTGGTAAATTATTTGAAAATAGCACCAAATCTCTATCTTTAAATTAATTTAACATATATTTATGAGTGCCTATTTTGTTATGAGAGTCTCAAAAATGAACAAGCTACAAATAATTTTCATTCAGCTCTATAAGCATGTAAATATCTATCTTGGTCAAGTTATGGAAAAGGGAATCACAAAATCTAATATTGCTAAAATCAGGAGGAAAAGGAGTTAATAGGAACATTTCATCCATGCATTCTGGGGGAGTATGTTTATAGATGGAGTGATCTGGAGTACAGTAGGATATGGTACCCATCTTGCCAAAGTGAATTCCTGAAGGTTGTCAAGTTTTCTCACGTGCCTCTACTGGTCTTTTTAAACAAAAGTAAAGTATTGAAATAAAAAGAAAGAAAGAAAGAAAGACTAACCTGGGGCTGATGAAAACTGGTTGAATGACCTCATCTTCTGAAGAACCTAAAATCAGAAAGCTCAAGTCAGTACTATATTAATTGCCTAATTAATTGCATCTTCTTCAGCTTAATGACTCATTAGAAAGCAATAAAATGCCTAGGTTTTGACTCTGTGAAGTCAAAGACTCACCAAGCAAAATTAGATAACCAATTGGCATAAACTTGTCTTTCATTCTTATTAAAAAAACACAGGTTTGAAAAAATGTTTAAAAAAAAATGTATAACAAGACCATTATGATGTAGTCCAAGATACTGACTTCATGAATTATGCAGTTAAATTTTAAGAAATATTTATTATTACACTGTAATTCAAGAATCCCATTTTGTAAAACCAGTTGAAAAATCAACCCAATCCACAAGTGTGTTTCTTGATGAACTTATTTGACTATTCTCTTCAGATATATTTTAGAAGATAATGAGAACCAAATTGTGGTACTACATCATTGATATTAGGTCTCTCTGTTACTTTGAGAAAAATTACTTTAATGGTAATACATTTAATCATTAAGTATATTTAATTAAAGGTATCTAACATGCATTATCTCAGATTTTGAAAAGCAACAACTGTTCTTTTTTAAAAAATGTAAGTACTGATGTTTCTAATATATCCACTGGCAGATGTTACAACACAATAAAACTTGCAATAAAGAGGTCACCCAGTAATAAAATATAGCAATTGGAAGAGAAAGTCCTACTGGCCACTGGATTAACATTTTTATCCTGAGCTCAGTTATTAAGATTTGGAAAATAGATTGGTTTGAACATGCATCCACTCACCTGCTACCACTCACGGTTGTCTTTGTCCCCTTAACCAAGTTTTACACACTATATCTACTATATCAATTCACAAAAAAATAAGCCATTGTATGTAAATTCTTTAAGTTGCAATCTCATTTCTTCTCAAAACTAAATGGAGGCTTTTCCAAGTGCAGAGTTCTACTGAATGTTGACCCAAGATTCTTCTTACAAGGGATGATAATCCCACTGAGTAAGATTTGAAAAGAATAGAGGAAGAATGTGAACAAAAGGCAAGTGAAACTCTGTACATTAAATCCTTCAGTTATCCTGTGTTTACAACCAAAAGACAGAAGATAATGACAGACCTTAATGCTAACAAAATTCATTATTAAAACTTATTGAAATAGAGCTTTCCCTTACACTGAGGCTATACTATACTAAGTTTTATTTTGCACATTTGGTTTCTGTGGGGGTGTATTTAAATACACATAAATTTCAGCACAACCCTAACTCATGTTTTTCTATTCTAATACCCCACAACCCATGCTTAATCTTCTCTATCTGCTTATATTTACAGAGAAGTTCAAACTAACCCTATCAAACAATTGATAGGGTTAAAAAAAAAACTTTTCAAATAATTCAGATGATAAATTATTATAAATGGTAGACTTAGTAAAGTGAAAACCAAATATTATAACACTATTTAAGAGCTCTAACTATGAGCTTTCTGGGTTTAAAAAGAGCCAGTGAATTCAAATGATAAAGATGTCTCGATTTTTCACTATCTAAATTTACATATGATAGTTTTTCTCAACATGATAGTTTTAATATTATCATCCCTTTTCAAAGGAAAAGATAAGATTATTTCACAGACATCGATATATTTCACTGATGTTAATGGTATAAAATTTTTCAAAAACAAGTTAGTAAAGAAAAAATAATTGTTTTAAAATGAATGTTGCAATCCACAGAATGTTTACTGAACAACTATGATAGGAATGAGACAGGTAAATGTTACATAAAATATTTACAATATTAAATGTTCATATCCTTATGACTATTTGAAATAATAAAGAATTAAAATAATTCTTTGAATGCATAATAATCAAACACAGCTATTTAGAATTCTACATGTGTATTTATTTAATACTATAATATTGGGTAAATATTAAAAAAATTTAAAATTGTGATATCCTAGAATACACTTCTGACCCTTCACTAGAATAATTCCTGTTCATCATTTAAATCTCCACTTAGATCTTTTTCTTACTGTTACATACTAAGTACAACACTTCTACCATATAATACTATGTAATAGCCCATGAAGATATTCTCTCTCCCAATTTGATTCTATGCTCTATAGTGGTAGGATTGTGTATATTTGGCTTATCATTGTAATCATGGCATTCCTTAGTGTTCAATATATATTTTTTAATGAATCAATGGCTTAATGAATTTCTGAACCTTGGTTGACTATCTCTAGGGTGCTTTTTATGAAATAAGTGAATTTGCATATAACATTTGCTTAAAAACTATCTTTCCATAAAAAGAGAATGTGATAGGCAATTAATCATTTGACTATTGCAAATATAAACTATGTACATAAAGTGGCTTCCAATATCTTTATTTAAAATATACATAACTTACTGCTATAAAATTGCCTAACTTATAAACACTATCCTTTACATTCTTAGATATCATACTAATAAAATATGTAAAAATATTCTTCTCAAGCACTTTACATATTGTTAATCCACTGTTGTAATATTCAATGTAAAGAAAAATAATTACTACTACACATTATACACTCATTTATTTAAAAATTGCCAATTAAGCTGTTAAGACCAGAGAACTGAATATAATAAAGATCAAGAGTTATTTTAAACTTTATTTAAATTCAAGTTACATTGTTAGCCTTCCTTTAGTATTAATGAAAAGGAAAAGTTACTTTAAGTTGGCAAAAAATGATTAAGCAATTAAGAATATTACAATAAAAGGAAAATTATTTCATTATTTATTCTCATCACTGTGATTTCTCAACATGTTAAAAAATATTCAAGAAAACAAAATTTTTGTTTCTCTTATCAGTATTTTCTATAATAATGCAGGTGTAAAATACATTATAGTTTACTAAACGAGATATTCATTATGGCTTATAATAAAAATTTTTAACCTATTTACAATATTACTCAACTGTCATTGAAATAAATACAATCTTTGAAAAGCAAAGTAGGCAACAATATGACTTTTCTTTCTTAGAATTGGGGAAAAATTTTTAAATGACTGTACTGAAAATCATACAGCAAACATACTACACAAACACTAGACTAAAACTAAAAACAATATTTATTTATATTTACTATAACAAATATAACATATAAACACAGCAAATAAAATTTTAAATGTGTAAGTTCAACAGCGAAGTGAATGTTTTCTTACACCGTCTTCTAAATGAATGTTTAATAAGTATTAAAACCCTTCACTGTAATTATATTTTGCAAATTAGTCAATAGACTAAATTCAAATGCTGCATAAGCAAAATCAGGTTAAATTATTTTTCATTTTAACTAAATATCCTACTGTAACTCTAGATATAACTGAAAATACTGTGCCCTCAATTATATACAGGTAAGATAATTTTTTAATGATGATGTACTTTAAAGTAAGACATTTACATGTGACTTCACACACCTGAAAAATCATACATATTGAAGTGTTAAAACAGGAAACTTCATATTTGCTGAAATATTGTGAACATCGAAAGAATGAAAAAATTTATAGTACTTAATATCGTACTTAGTACTTCAAAATTGTATTTTTGGCATTTATGAAGTAAATTTTAATACATTACTTATAATACATTATATAAACACTTTACTTTAGAGGCTAATATTTGTAATACTGCTAAATCACAGAGATGAATTTAATTTTCTCCACCATTTTTAAGTTGAAATTTTATTGGTTTCACATAAGATATGGGCAGTTCTAGCATTCTCTTCAAATAGCACAGTAAAAAATAACTTATTCTAGAAAATAAAAAACTTCAATAATAATTTAAGTCAACTGGCATATTGTCAAAATTGTTTAAAGATGCTGACTATAGCACAATTGTTAATTGGTAAACACAATTCTTTAACTTAAATGTGAAAGTTATAACACAATTGAGCCACAGCACAGTTGGTTTTGCTAATACAAATAGTTTATATTTTCCACAGTATAACACGATAGTTTCATATAATAAAGCTCATAGATGAATCATTGAGGTCACACTGAATTAAAGAAAAAAAATAAAATAGTGGTTTTAAATTAAGGAGTAAAAATAATGGCAAAATTCTTGCTTAAGAAAGCTAATTGCATATTTTTTGAAGACCTACCATAATTTTAAGATAAGAATTTTAAAGTAGCTTCCTTCTAAAGTAAAAACTTTAAATTAGCATGTCAATAAGCTAATTTGGTTAAAAAAATTTTAAAAAAGATTCTAAGTAAACCTGAACATCTCTATTTAATTACAATGTTAAAAAGGAAATTTTACTTTTTAAGTTTTAATATACAAAAATGTTAATGGTTAAAAGTTTATATCACAAAAGATTAAGAATTTTTAGTGCCTTTGAAATAGTTTCAATAAACATTTTAATATAATAAAGATCAAGAGTTATTTTAGAGGCTGCTCATCTTCATGTCACTGCCTTGATCTAATGGTATAATAAACATTAAATAAAAACAGGATTTTAACTAGCAGAGGAAAGACTAATGTCAAAGACTCATACCAAGAGACTAATGAAAAAAGATAAAATGTAATTTACAGTTTTTCTAGAAATTTTAATCTACAAAAAAACTAGTGTTTCTAACCTATACAGTATAGAATATTTTAGTTAAAATTTTTGTAGTGTGTGAAAAAAAGCTACATAAGAAATGTTTGAAAAATATAAAAGTACCATTTTGGATCTTGCATTCACAGATAAGTCTGTAAAAGAAATACTAATTTGAAAGTATCTAGAAAATTTAAAACATGTTTTTTCACCATCACAACTGGTCAGACAACACTATGTCCTTTTTTCTATATAATTAAGCTTTTGTTCAGCCATGAAAAAACTAGAAACTGATTGCTTGAAAATGAGCTGCATGCCCTTTGTCCTGGTTGGTCACCTTTGACCCTTAATTTGATGATCCTGCATATCAACCCATTCTATTTTTAGAAAAATAATTTCAAAGTTCTATGTCTAAAATAGTACTCTTACTGAATATTAAATGTATTACAACATTCCTTTTCAGGTAATTCCACAATGGTTTCTTATCAGTGTTCATTTCACACAATGTAGAACACAATATTGTAAGCAGTGACAGCCTGGTGTTTGTCCTGCTTCAAACAATAGAAAATTTCCCCAAAGTACTAAGTCAAGATCATTATAATTTCAAAATTTATACTTTCCTATTTAGAAATGCTTATATTATTATTGTTTCTAAGTAGAATTTACTTCATGAGTGATTTCTAATTTGATTAATTTTAATAATCACATATTTTGATGTTGGATAGTGCCAGATTATAAACCCCAATCAAAAACTGCATATATCAAATTCATACTCAACCTTACAGACAGTGGTGTCAAAACGAGTTTTTTCAGAGAACTCATTAGTTGCTTAAATTGGTTTTAAAATCTTGTCTTTATCTGCAAGCGGCAGCTTTCAAAGAAAGAGAAAGCCTCTAGCATTGATCTCATTGATTATACCGACATTATTCAAAATCAATGTTATACGGTAAATTAATATACTTCAGGGTCAGAATTTCTCTATCACAATTTCTGATTGATTCCAATGCAGCTGGATAAAAAGAATGTATTTAAAAGTATATATGAAATGTATGTATATATTTCCTACAGTGATAATGCTACTTGAACCTCTACACAATTTCTGTGTACAGTTTTCAGTCAGATTTAGCAGTGACCAATATGGCTGTCTTGATTCAGCACTATGGTCAGCGACTTCACAGAGAGTCACTGTGTCAGAGAAATCCAACTCAGTATTCATGTGTACAGTGGGCAAGTTTCTCAAACCAATGTGACTCTATAGTTCATATATTCCTGGATGTTTATATAAATCAATCTTAATTTTTTAAAATAAATAATTTCCATTGTTCTGCTTGGTAAGCTAGAAATTTTTTACCTTGTGGTTTATTGAAAACAGAACTAATTT
Organism: Pteropus medius; assembly: GCF_902729225.1. NCBI lineage: Eukaryota > Metazoa > Chordata > Mammalia > Chiroptera > Pteropodidae > Pteropus > Pteropus medius. The sequence continues at coordinate 24,347,869 of NW_024340696.1, read as the reverse complement.
GTAAAGAAAACATTGTCCCTTTAAAAAGGCAAGAAAATCAGGCACGGGTTCTAAAGAATTTAAATATAAAAACTTTGGGCATTTATGGGCTATAGGATTTTAAAAGAAAATAAGATTCTACTAAAAATTACCAAATAAGAAAATTCTTTAACTGACCAAAAATTTGGAATGTCCCTTTTATACTCTATAGCTTTAATTACTTCTAAATTGACTCATCTCTGATTCCCCACTTTCCTCTTTTTAAAATCAACTCAACTATATATTAAGATAAATGTTTATAGATCATTTACTTACCTGAGCTTTCAAACACAGTCCTCAAATTTGGTAGTTACAAATAAACTTCAATTATTTTAAAGAGACATCAGTCCTATACTTAAGACTTTTGTACACGTTTTATTTAATATCTTATTTTTCCTTTAATCATGATCTGTGAAATATAATTGCAGTGTTACAAATACCAAAAAAAGTGACACGGTCAGATACCAAATATTATCAAACTATCAGACAGGTAAGATCTGTTTAACCTCTTTCTTCAGAGAAAACAGGAAAAAAACCCTTAAATCCACTATATTTACTAAAATTCCAGTGGTTTCTTTGGAATTTACATGTGCAACACACTTTAAGTTACTCTGAAGACTAACTTTGAGCAGCACTATATTAAAACTCAATGTGCTTCACTTGCAAAGCATAGTTGACTGTATTCCCCCCATAACCCAGATTTATTTAAATGCTGATTAATTTCACAACAAATTTTTCATTGTTTCTGAAAGAAGTCTGGCACAGATATATAACAAGACACTCTACAATATGACAAGGATTAATGAGAATTGATCTTTGAATCATTTGGTTCCAGATCTATTCATTGAAAAGCACCTCTAAACAGTTTTAATCATCCACGTGCATTACAAATAGATTCAGATTCTTAAATTCTTATGACATTTTATCATCAAGCAATGATTAGTATCTTATTTGTAAAATTCAAAAGTCAAAAAAAGCATAATTTATACTTTGTAGCATCTTCACTTCCCCACCAAGTACTAGAAAGAGGCCTGTATCAGTTTGATTTCTAAAGCTCTTCAGGAAATTTAGGCAGAGCGGACTGTCCTATTTTATATATTGAGATAAAGAATTTGAGAAGCAAGAACTGTCCCTCAAATGAACAAGGGTCTAATTATTCATCTAAATGAAATACTGATTATTACATGTTGTTATATTTACTGTATGACTTCTCTATCAAACCTGTAAAATCCAAAGCAGAGAAAAAACATGACATAAACTTTATAATAATTGAATTTGTTTTCAAAATCACATAAACTGGCATAAATTTCCAATAATTTAATTTTCAATTTAAAAATTTCCCTGAAATATTTTATAAAAATAGTGGTTTTATAAATTATTCTTGAACTTAAAAATCTGCTTTACCAACAAGTGAATTTTAAAAAGCGTTTTTTACATTACCACCTATCTAAATACGGTAATAATCTGCACAAAAATATGACACGATGATTTTTTTGATCAGACTTTGCCAACAATGCTGTAAAATGTTTTAAATTCATTCTAATACTAGTTATCTGTAATTTTAACTTCCACGGTATTTGTGACCAAAAAATAAATACAATAAACATGAACATATTTTATTTTTACCTTGCATTAACAATTGTAGGTATAAAAATCCTCAGTGGAGAATTTAGTTCTATGCACAGTAATAATACTTGGTAACGTTAAAAACCTATGGATAAAAACAGATTCACAGAAAGAACAGAAAGGAACTCAAGGAAACACAGGAACCTAAGATTTCAGTCTGTGTTACATGAAACAATTCAAAATGGCGGACTTACTATTACTTACATTTAAGAAATTTCCGCAATGAGGACACTAAATACATACTGTAAGATATTACTCGAAAACACTCAATATTTACCAACGTGCAATTTAAAAAGTTTTTGGAGTACAAATCTTCGTAATGCACACGCATCCGGTGTTCCAGTCAGTAGTTAATGTTCCTGAAAATGTACCGTTTCTTCTTTGGTTTTGTTTTCAAATGCAACCTAAATCCAAGTGCGTTTTTCTCCGTTCTCTTCAAATCTTTAATTTTAATTCATGAATTTACATCACCGACACCGAAGCGAAAAGGCTCCCCGACGCCTGCTGGCTACAAAGCAGCTCGGTCTGCGGAGAGTACTTGAAGGGCAGGTGCGGACGCCCCCTGGCGACACCGCCCCGCGTGTGCGAGGCGCCCGCACCCGCCGCGCCGACCCGCCGCCGGGACCCCAGCCCGAGCCGCACCATTGCGCTGAGTAGCCTGAGCTCCCTCCCCGCCCAGCTCTCCCGCTCGCAGCCGGCTTCGGGCGCCCGGCAGCAACCGCGACAGCGAAAGTGAGCAGCAGCGCCGGCGACGCCTCGCCCGCAACGAAAGCCGACCCAGCAGCGCGCAGCGGGGTGAGAAAGGTGTGAACCCGGAAGTATATCGACCGCCCGCATCTCAGTGGCAACACGGGGGCAATAAATCAGGGCCGGCGAAGGAAGGACGCGGCTCCGGCTCCCGAACGGCAACTTGCTGCGAGTCCTGTCACTTCCCCACCTTGCCCTGTCCTTCCCCCTCCCTGGCGCTCGCGCCTCCTCCTTTCTTCCTGCTCCTGGGCACCGAGCTCCCCTCGACGTTGCTCACGTGCCAGACCCTGAGCCGCGAGCGGCGTCCGCACCGGCGCGCACACCCGGCTACACTCGCACTCGCACGGCCGCGGGGCGCGCTGCTTACCTCCGGGGCCTCATGGTCGCGTCGCTAGCCCGGGTGTGAGCGGGGGAGAGGGTGTGAGTACGCGTGTGGCGTTCAGTCTAGGGGAACGGGGTGGAAGAAGGGGGCTGGAGTCTGTCACTTCCTGAGGGAGCGCGGCGGCCGGAGACCCGGGGTGCGCGCGGCGGGGCTGGGAGGGTCAGCACATTGTGAGCCGGCAAGGGGACGCGGCGCGGAGGGGCCGGGGAGCGAGGGCGGCGCTCGGCTGCCGGACGCGGAATGTGCTGTCGCCGCCGCTCCGCCGCAGCCCGGCGGGTGGCGGGCGTGGGGAGGAGGGGGCCGGGCCGTGGAGGGGGGGGCGCGGGGCGCGGCGGCGGCACCAGGCTGCTCCACTCGAGCCTTGCGTCAGGCGGCGGCACGCGCACACCTGCCCGCCGCGGCTCCCGGGCGCGTCATTGGCTGTCCGCGCCGAGCGCGCGAGATTGAACTTTCCATTCATTCTTGGGCTGGGCGGGCGCGCTCGGCGGTGGCGGAGCTTTCCCCGCGGGCTCTCGGGGACGCGCGCTGCCTCCCTCCACCCCGAAGGCGCGTTCTGGCGCAGGACGTGGGCGCGCACGGTCGTCGCGCCGCTGGCTGTTCTTGTGAAGGCTGCAAGTGTCGGGGCCTGTCATTTCTGTCCCGCCGCGCGCAGCGCCGCATCATGGAGGCACCTCAGCTGGCGGTCCCTGGGGTGTGTTCCTCGAGGGAGGCGGGAGCAAAACTGTAAGAAGGTACCGACCGGGTCGTTTTCTTCTTAACTAACAAACGCTCTGAAGCTACCAAGGGATACTAAATTGCTAACTGTGCAATTCAAAGTAATTGAATCACAAAATCCAGAAGCGTAGTAGTGTCAGAAGATTGAGAAACCTACTATCGGCTGAATTCTACACTGTACTTTTCTAACCAGTAAAATAGTCAACCTCAAACTGAATACGAACATTCTTTATCTCGCAAAGTACCGAAAGATCTGTGGCCAAAAATACTATAATATGTGTATACCTAACCCTGGTATGGTGGTATATCTTCCCAAAATGTCACTGCCTTCTCTCCTTGTCTTTATACCTAATGACTTGATAGTTCTTTATTGTCATTCGAAGTTTCTCTTTATACTCACAAAACCAAGTAGTCCTGATCAACCATTGTCTGACCAGCTATAGAACCAAACATACCCTTATGGTCTGTGATCTGGTCTAATTAAATATAGACTGGTGGAAGTTATTAAAGAGTAATTATTTCAGCAAAGTAAAAACCAGACACGTTCTAATATATATATTTGTGTATATTTATATATCATGTATATGGTATAAAAAGTTACAAGTGGAAACCTTTGAACATGACTAATAAAGACCAGTTAGCTGGCCTTTATGACTAAGAGGTAAATCTAAACTATTGCTGTGTAATGATGACTGTATTCCCCCTTCCAGTTCCTGGATCAGTTCATCCCTCAGGGATAACCACAGTCTAGAAAAAATCCTTCTGGCCTGAGGGTGAGATAAATGCAGACAAACTAGTGAGAAGCAGAATCTCATTGTGACTCCCTAAGAATTTTCCAGATTGACTGCCTTCGATAAATTCCCTAGATAGCTGCCCAACTTTCTATTAAGCCTGTGTAGAGTGTGACTGACTTTAAAGATGCTTTTTCATTGGCAAGTACATAAAGTATTTAAGTTACTCATTTAGTACTACAGAGAATTCTTTTAGATACAATTCTTAGTTATAACCATTGTATCAATTGCAATTGATTTGTTATAATGGTACATACTTTACATTATGATTCCAAATATAATTTAGTGGAAAAGGATGCAGACATTGATCACTAGAAATGAAAAACAGCAATTAATTATACATCACTATCTGAAATATGATATGCTTTGACTTAAAAGCATTATAGTAATTTTTTATTTATGAGTAGAACTTATAAATGATGCACATACAGAATTAACTGTTTTTTTAAAAACTATACTGTTCATGTTCTTTATAAGACTTTAGACATATTGATGTAATACCTGTTTGAAGTCCTGAAAACTGTAAACAAAATAAAAATTAAAACAGATTAAAACATAACCTAGAGTTAGTATCCCAAGTAATCAAGAGGTCATCTTTCCTTTTGATTTCAAACTAATTGTCATCATGGCATCACACAGCTATGACAAAAATGAAAAGTGAGGCGTTATAATACTTAATGTATTATTTTAAGTTAGGTGCTGGGAAAGGGGAGGTAATGAACTTTGATAGACAAAACACTTACTAAGGAATATCTTAGCATAATTAGACATGGATGAAAAGCCACAGGAGAAAGTTAAAGGCAAATGAATTTATCATTAGTGTGTGTCTCTTTATGATTTCTAAAAATGTATATTTCTACCTAGGGCCATGGTGATAATTTGCTTAACTCCTAAAATAATATCTGATAATTACTACTTGAAAGAACACACTATCTTATTCTTAATACCTCCAGTGCCTACAATAGTGCTGGTACATAATGAGTGTGAAAGCAGTTTTGCTTTTTAATTAGTCCCCGAGAATGCACCGTGATCACATTTTTAACAAGACATTTGGAAATTATAGAATGCAGCATGTTATATCTCTTCCTTTTTATTAGTAGATTATATGAAAGTAAATCCCAGATATCATGTCATTTTACTTGTGAATTGTAATTAGGTATTTTCCATTTATCACTGGATTGTCTTCTGTGTTTATTTCACTTGGAGAACATTGGATTTGAGTGTCCAGCTTGGATACTGAGGACAGTGCACATCCCTAATCCTGTTCCACTATTGCTTAAGGGCACAATGAAAACAGAAAAAGTGCTGATAAATAGGAAATTTATCCCTATTCCATTACTTCTGGAAAACTAAGATCCAAATCTTAATCTCGATGATGGTGCATCAGTAGAGTTATTTTCATACTTTATAGTGTAAGAATAATTTAACTCCATGAGGCCAGGTGTTTTGCTTCCTTTGTACACAATAAATAGTTTTAGGATAAATTGAATAAATGAATACTTGTACTACTTTCATCCAATTCTTCCAAAACTTTGAGACAGAAAAGGATTTATTTGCACTAGGCAGAAGAGGATCAGAAATCCAGGATCTTGCCATATTTAAAAAGACAACTAACTACACATTCATCTCATACTGTAAAACATAAGAATTTGAAACACTGACTAAGCAGAAGCCAACATGTTTAAAAAACCTCTAAAGAGACTAAGATATCTCAGGGCAAAGATCAAATCAAAGATGTGGCACCCTTTTCATTGCAATGAGATGTCTTAAGAAAAAGAGGCTTCGGTATGGGTCTTTCAGATCATCATTAGAAATTCAAATCAGATACACTATAGATGTTGTTAATGGCATGTGGAGCCAGTGATTGGCTTGCTATTTAGAAAAGAAGCCTATATTTTGGGAGAGTTATACTGCCCAGGTATTACCAACCTGGACTGTCTAAAATTGCATGAAACCCTTCTGGGCTTTCAAATACTGTGCTTTTAAGCGCTAAGAATCTGTGGGCAGGAAAAGGGTTGAGAAACATATGCAGCCCTGAAGGAAGGCATATTCTCCAACAACTTCATGTGGCCAAAGAGATAATGGAAAAGGAAGAATCTTGGGAGTGGGGGGAGGGTGCTGAGGTGGGAGAGGGGAGCAGAAGCCGCAGAGAGCAACATACAAGTGAACTCCAGTTGAGTAAAATCAGGACTTAATCAAGGAAGATTTTCCCACATCTGGAATGGGAGTGCCTCACAACATCCACCTACAGGATTCCCAGATTCCTTTAGACCAGTGACTTCTGTGTGCCTTTCATTCTTCTCCATTTCAGAATGAGAGTATCGATTGCAGTGCCAGTTCTGCCATTATATATTGGGTGTTTTCAGGGAGGGGAAGGCAGATAGCTCTTTGGTTCATATATATTAGAATCAGGGGTTCACATATGGACCCAATGAGGAGGTGGCTGTGAATAACAATGATCTAGAATTTTGAATTCCACGCCATAACTGAATCAGGTTCTTGGGATATCCCCCTTGGGAAAGAGGTTACTGATTCTTTGTCTAGGAAGAAGAGACACATGGCTGTGTGGTGACAAGAAGGGTGGACTATAGAAGATTCTTCTGATGCTTCTCTACATCCACATCGCATTTTCTGGCTACACAGAAATCTCACTTCCACTTGGACAGGGCCAAGTGATTGGTTCTTGTCAATGGGTTAGAGATGGAAGTGACACATGTCTCTGCTGGGCCAGAATATTTAATTGCCAGTATAAGAACCCTCAGTGCTGCCTGCTGCAGCAACTTTCCAGGTGGAGCCTGAGTCCTAAATTGAGGACTACACATAGTAGAGTTCCCTGTCAAAATAAAATTGACATGTAGAAAGAATGAGACTTAAAACTTGTTTATGCTACTGGTATATGAGAGTTGTTCTCATTATTACCATAGCATAACTTGGTTTATGGTGACTGATACAGTGTTCAGTATCGTAATTGACAGTGTCAGTATGTTTATTAGTGATTTCTATCTGAAATATTTGCTGTCGACATTAATAGATCTTAGATTTAAGAAAAATAAGATTTCTGTTCCTGAAATTAATAAGAATATCAATCTAAAAGAAGACTAACTTTTTAATAATCTTAGGTAGAATTTTAATAGACATTAAAGTTTGAAGGAATAGAGTACAAAAATAGCAAACCTAATGACTAGGGCCAACCCTAGATAAAAGTGTAAAGAAGGCAAGTATATCTTACAATTCTGTGGTGGATTCTGTGTAAAACTGGCTGCAATAATTCCCCTTCCTATTTCTATGTTCTTGGGTATCCCCCTTGCATACTGACTCTGAGCTTGTCTGTGTCTTGTTTTGGACAATGGGACAGATGAGATACAAGCACAAGCTTGAAACTACTCGTGCCCAAGAATCTTGCTGCTCTTTGGAACCCTGAGACCATGTGAGGAAGTTCAGCCTTTTAGAGGATGGAGCAAAGATGAACTGTTCCTAGATCAACCAGCAGGCCGATGGCTACACAAGTGAGTAAGGTCATCCAAGACCATATAGCCACAAGTCTAGACAGTACAGACCAAAAGAATTACCCAGCCAAACCAAAGATATATGAGAAATGGGTATTTGAGGTTTTAAGCTGCTATTTTTTTTTCCATATATTTACTTTTTATTGAATTTGTTAATGTTACAGAGTTCTTGCACTACCAAACCATGCCTGAGAATTCAAAGAAAGAAATGGTACAATGGGCAGCCTCATCCACCCATCATACAGTACATTAAAACTTGATTCATGTGCATTTTGATAATTTCACAATCTTTTAAAAAGTTATAACAAGAGTTGGTTTTAAATCTCCTGCAGGTCTTTAGATTTCTTGTACAGTATGCCATTAAATAAGTTCCACATACCCACCTCAGTTCATTACTCAATAACATAACCCCCAACAAAATTGTTGGAAAAAAATGCATTCTTTTCAGGGAAAATATGTGGCTAAAGGTATAAGAGATTTGTTAAGATTTTTGGTTCTCAAATGAAGTCTTCAGTTTAACCAAGAATCCCTTGTTTCTTGCTTAATCATCCAACCTCTCCTTGGCTTGCTCAGCAAATCACCCAAATACATCAGAAAGCAGGCTTCCTGCCTGCCACCTCAAGTAATGCCAACATTATTGCCTAGAATCTATTATATGATTCTACCAGGTTGTGGGAACCCACTAACTCACATGTTCTAGATAAGTGCATCAAGACATTTTTTTCGTGGCCTCTTTGTTACTCTTCCATTTTCATCCAGACCCACCATCTCTTTGATGAGAACTAACCTGGTAAATAAAATCTTTGTGCACATGCTAGTGTTTTTTAAGTGGCTTCTCATACTTTTTTCCTGTCTTTGCTTTCTAACCAGGACTCTTGGGGAGGAATTTGCCAGGACAGGCAAATTCATTCTGAGTCACTCACAGGGTTGGGGAGTAGGGAGTGGTATTTGGGGAGCATAGATAGAGAACACTTTGCTGATCTTCAAATCGTGCCCATCTTCTTTACCAAGAATTATTACTGATTCACTGGCTACTGAATAAAAAAGTTAATGATTGGCATACAAATAAAAAGAAATTCAGGAATTTCTGTATTTTAACAGTTTTCTTTTCAGTAATGTTACTCAGAACTCTTGCTAAATGTAAATTATAGGAGGCACTGAGGCATTATAGTTCAAGGTTCTGTTGTATGATCATTATTTTATCTGGAAAAAGAGTGCTTGGAGTCATCTGCTTTTAGTATTGTCAGAAACACAACGTATGAGACAATATATTTTAAATAATTTTTGATTTTTTTTAAACTGGAAGACACCCTCAGAGTTGTAGGTAGTGGTAGGCATGAAGATGTCTCTGATAACTTTTAGAGCCCATTATCAAGTTTTAGATATTAGATTCTCTCCCAACAAAAATTCACAGAGGGTCCAAGCATTATCCATAAAATAGATCTATGGAGAAAAGAAAGACATTGGATTTATTTCGTTGCAACATATTTTGAAATATTAAAGAAGGAAAAGGCAGGATGCCTCTCATAACTTTGCAGATTCACACACAGCTTTTCTTGTTATTTAGCTTTAAGATAGATTATATCGAACACCTGATTTTAAAAAAAAAATCATCATACTGTTGGTTTGTGAAGAATTAATTCCCAACTGATGATCTGCCCACGGTCATTTCTTCCATCAGTCTTATCTTAGTAACTGAAATTGCTTTGCTTTCAGCTCTCCAGATTTAGTGTTAAAGTACAAATGGTATTTGATACTTAAGATAGGCATGAACAAGTTAGCTCAAATTATGGGACAGAATTAAAATACTGTGATACCATCTTGATTTACATTTATTAGATCACAGTACAATGGATATTAACCTGGGGCAGGTCTAGACCAGTCTTAAGCAGTCAATTAGTCTACTCAGAAGTAAATTTAGCTGAACACCATAATGTATTTATTGTGATATGATGGATTTTGGAGAAATTTTTCTTTTTGTATGGTGGAAACTTCTAAAATAGAATTAACGTGTTGAATCCTAAGTGCCAGACTCTGTTCTAAGCCTTTATGTGTATTATCTCATTTGTAGCTTATAATAAACCTATGAAATGAGCATACTCATTTTCATTTACGGAGGAGGATTCTAAGGCTTCATGTTTCTCAAAGCATGTTCCACAGATCACCCACAGGAAAATCACTTAGAGAGCTTAATAGATTTTAAATTCCTAGACCTCAGTTCAGATTCCTCTGAAACATAATTTTTGGGACTTCAGAAGAACCAATGAACTAAATTATATAAAAGTTATAAAATATATGAAAGTTTTCTCTTTTGGTAGGTAGGTATTAAAGTCATCAATTAATTCAGCTCTGTTCATGACATAGTTCTTTAGTGACCAGTATCTGAATCTATAATTACATTTTTGTGTTATAAATGGTCAATTATTATTTTTTTAATCAGCAACAAAATAAAGAGAAAAGAGATTATAGACTTTAGTGTCTATCTAGTTTCTTCCTTAATTGACTGTTAGGAATAACACCAAAAGCAATTGTAAAAGGCATTCTTATCACTTGTAATTATTGAAAAAATATATCCTTTTCTTTTTATTTTACTTTCCTTATGTCAATCTTTTTTTCCTTTCTTACTGTGCACCAATTTTTTTCTTCCCTTATTTCTTCCCTTTAGGTTGTCACTAGTTTCTGGTGACTTCATGAGGCATTAAATAATACCCCATTTTCCCTTTCCCACGTCTGAACAAATTAAAATATATACAGAGAAGCAAGACAGATGGAGATTAAAACAAAAAAGCTAGATTGAAAAGTAGGCTTAAATTAACAACCAGTCAAGCTTCCTAATACTTCTTACCAAGTCTAAACCTTAGACTGACCCACTTACCTGGAATCACTGCTTCAAATGTCAGGTCCAGAGAGTCATAACACAGACAAGTAGTAGCCTCCAGCCATATTTCTAAAATACAGTTTTAAGTTGGGTATGGCTATTGGTGCATGTGTATTGGGACATATTTACTACATATACTTCAGTTCGAGAGGCTGGGTGCTAGTCTTGGTAGAATAATTGTACGAGAAGCATTTACCTATGACTACTTCTTAAGTCTATGTGCTCTCTCCCAGTGATAAAATACAGGAACAGAAATAAAATGATGCCATATAGATTCCTTACCAAGTTCACATTGCTTGAAGAGATCTAATCACATAGAATCATGAGTATGTGAATTAATTATGTTAAATCATCCAATGGCAATTAATATATGGTTCAAGAAGTCATCTAATGATTGTTAGAAGTGCAGATGCCCAGGCCCCAGTGCCAGTTCTCTGTGACTCTTTGAATCGGGGTTTTGAAAAAACAGCCAGGGACATCTCAGCTCCCTTTTGATATATTTGGCAACATCATAATAAAGCAAATATAGGATTTCCCCCATAGAAGGCTACTGTTACTGCTTTTTTTATAGCCACGTAGCTGAAAGTTCTGATTGAAGGAGTGATAATGGCCGTGATAATGACAATGGTAGCAATAGCAGCAACCATGAAATAGGGTCAATCCACTTCAGGTAAACCCTCCTGAAATGGTATACAGAGATGAATAAGACTGCCTTACCTTCATGGAATGTATAATTTAGTAGATAAAGGAGATGAGAACAACTTATTTTAATAATAGAAATAAGAAGAGTGACAAGAGTTGACATTTATCAAGTGCTTTCTATATTCCAGGAGCTGTGTTACAGAGTTGATCCTTACCACAGAATCATGAAATAGATACTAATATAAGTCTTATTTTATGGGTGGATAAACTGAGACTTGAGTGGGAGCTGGATGTTAAAGAGCTTAAACATGGACATACAAAATAGGTCTTTGAGCTCAGATTTAAATGCAGGAAAAATAATATACAAAGTATAATCAACACATAACGTAGTAGATCAGATGGGAAGAGGTACTCAATGGAGGAGATGCTTAAGCATGTTGCTGCCAACTCCCTTTTCTCAATAGACCAGTACCTTGACAAGAACACCGTAAGCACTTGTGTATGTGTGTGTAAGTAACCATAATGAGTTTATTAGGAGTCTGGGGGAAGGAAGTAGCAGGAGTCACATTTTGTGATTTGAGTCCACTTTTTCCATTGTTATTTTCCTGGTCTGAAGAGAGGGACAGGAGAGAGAGTCTTTAGCAGCTAAACTTCATGACAGAGGGAAGCCAAATCTGACAAGTGAGAAAAGTGCCAAGAATTCGGGTCCTAGAGATTATGGAGGATTCAGGCATAGATAGCTAGGGCAATTAGAATATGCAAGTAATTAGCCAGAGCAGGTTAGTTAACAACAGACATCCAGTCTGAGCTCTGAAAAACCTAAAGTTACGAAGCATCTGAAAGAGCCAAGGTAAGGCTTTAGATGTTGAAACTGACCCCAGAGTAGAACATACAAATTGAAGCAGCAAACATAATTGTGAACAGGTCTAGAATACCAGAAATGCAAGATTTCTATTCTTTTTAAAGATAGAAAAGAAAACCAAAGATTAAAGAGTCATTGATAAAAGTTAAGGTTTACTTTGAAAAGAATGTGACTTCTATCTAAAAAGATATGTTTTTTAGTATCTCTTTTTGTATATTTTTCACTTTGTTTAATGAATAGCTAACTAATTTATAGTATTACCTTAATAAAGGTTTATATATTTAGATTTAAATATTTACTTCTCAAACTTACAGAACTAACTTCTTCTGGAGTTTAAAGAATTGTCATAAATAGATTCCAGCTAGGAGACTGTGCTTCTGAGTCCTGATGAGGCAGCCCAATGCTATTTTAAGTAAGGAACCATAAGAAATATCTGATGGATGGGAGGTGGAAGAATGGAGAGAGTGACACTAATTAGTAATCTACCCAAGGTGAAACTCAAAACAGGTTACAAAATTTCCTTTTTGCTTAGAGTCCCAGAGTGCTTGAGGAAAGCTTTGGGAACTGACAGCTAGGTCCCTGTGATACAGATATTAGGACAAAGAGGGGAGATGAAATTCAGCCAACCTCTTGGAGGATGGGGTGGGAATTAAGGCCACAGTAAGGGAAACAATTCACTACATAGCAAAAAAAGAGGTCCTTCTTCGTCACCAGGGAAAATGTTCTTTTCAGTCTTTTTAGTTGTTGTTGTTGTTAATATTTGATTTTATTTATCTTCTCAACTTACTGCTTTTATCTTGTCTTCTCCACTCTATGATGGAGCATATCCAGTGATCTTTTTGATTCGTAGTAATTATATTTTTCAGTTTTCTATTTTCCATTTGGTTCTTTTTTAACTTCTATTTGCTGAGTTTTTCTGTATTTTCATTTCTTTCAAGAGAGAGAATTCATAATTGCTTATTGAAGCATTTTTATGGTGGCTGCTCTACAATCCATGTCAGATAATTTCAACATCTGATTCATCTCAACGTTGAGGTCATTTCCTTGTCTTTTCTCATTCAAATTGTGGTTTTCCTGACTCTTAGTATGGCAGGTGATTTTTCTATTGTTTTCTGGTTATTTGGGCTCTTGCGCTGGGAAATTCTAATAGAAATTCTTTCTTGTGCTGGGAAATTCTTTCTATTTTGGCAGGCAATCACTCTGCTTAGGTTTAACATATAGGTCCTGGTAACCTGTATGTAGAGTGTGGTTCCAATGACAATTTAATTTTCAGAGTCTTTGCTGTACTAGTTTGGTCTTCTTTATTCCTCTAGTGTCACTAGGCTTTCCATTGATCCCTGCTGTTGCCTCCTGTGGGGACAAAAGGCATTTCCTCAATCCAAGCCACCTGTGTCTCTAGGTAGCAAAAGGAAGTTTTCAGCTCACTGGGATGAAGGATAGTTCCTCAGGGCCACTTATTGTCATAGGAGCTTCTGTCCTATCCCCTTGCCAATGCCTGTCGGTGTTTTTGGAGGGACTCCCATTTGATCCAGGGGAGGAATGACCCTACCTGGGACATCTTCTGTCACTAGTTTGGGGCTTGAGAAACATACGGTCTCGGTTGCCTTCTTTTGCTGAGAAGGGAGGACCATAAGATACCCTGCCATTGTGTTGTTCCTCAGTTCTTGGGTCCCTAGCTAATCTGCCTTTCCCTTTCACCTTTCAGAGTTCTCCTGTTGCTTCTCTCATTATTTCCAGAGTTTATAGCTGTACTTATTAGCAGGAACAGGAGATATAAATTTATGCCATCTTGCTTGGACCGGAAGGAAGTCTACCAGAAAGGAAATTTTTAAAGCCAGAGTTATTTAAATACTCTCTAGCCAGTCCTTGAGAGGGACCTGGAATATGCATTGAACAAATATTATTGAAGACTTACTATGTGCCAGGAAATGTCCTAGAAATATGGAAATCAACAAGATAGATTTGGTGCCTGCCCTCAAAAAGGGGACTTTTCAGTAACATGAAGAATCATTTATTAATAGCTGTATTGGAGGCCAAAAGGCTATCATTAAAAAAGAACACTTTATCACATCACTGTTTTCCACTGCAGGGTTAGTACAACAAAGTCCAGGAATACATCGTGGCTGGAGATGCAAAGAAATGTGCCAACATCAGGACAATAGTGAAAGCAGTATCCCAGAAAGTGTTGCCAGGGAACAGAATCCTGCAATGTTTACCAAAGAAGAGAATGAGCCACATGGGCTAGTCAAGGGAACAGCCTTGGAAGGGAGTCCAGGTCCCAACAGTGGGTAGAAGCTGAAGCCAATTCTCATCTCTTCCCAGAAACAAATTGGACTGAGATGTAGGAGATGATATGATTACCCCAAGGGTTGCTTGGACAATAATAGGACACATGAACATGAGACAACTGGATCTGTGCTTCACACAACTAATAAGAAGCAGGATTGGGACTAAAATATCTGATACTGATTTATAGAACAGTGTTTTTATCTAACAGCTCACTTTGCTACAGTAATGCTGTATCTGCAAAACAAACTTGAGGCAGTTAGCTGTAAAATAAATGAGTAACTCATATTGGTGCCAGAGATGCTGAAATTCCTTGGACTCAAGTTTCTGCAGGGTTCCCCAAGGACCTGGAACACAGGTATCCCTACTTAGCTGAACATGTGACTTGGAAGCAGTTTGAATAATAATTAGTATGTCATGAGGAAATTGTCCGTTTCAAGTTATAATATCTGTGTGTGTGCATGAGCATCTATAGTATAATCACTATCTCATAGTGATTATACCTGGGAGGTTGTTTCAAGGGCTTATGATTGGTGCCCACGGTCAACGGAGCTGGAATAGTTTTCATGATAATTGGGAAAATCAGAGCACTCTATAAATGCAAGAGCATTTCCAGCATATTCAAATATTTTAATATTTCTGAAGTAAATCAATTAATTCAATAAGAAGCTCTAGACCCTCTTCAGTATTTTTTCAATTTGACATTTAGATTATATTGAATACAATGTTCATTGCATTTCAATAAAATTGATGCCCTTTCTCAATCTGTGTACTTGTTCTAGTATATTTATCTTCATTTGGAAAAATTTTTATTCCTGATACTTCTTTTTTTTTTCATCGCACAAGGAGTCATAACTTTATTAATGATAGAAACAGTACAAATTTCAAACCAAGCTGCAGTTACTCTTTCGAAACACCAGAAAAGAGTCCTTGTTTTAAGATGTTTACATTGCTAATTCCATAATAGCATTCACAATATTATTACTGTTGTTCTTCAGGGCTTGAACTGCCTTTGATCTCAACGCATTTGCTTGTGACATGACCAATTCTATGTCTTTAATTTCCATACCTGTTTCATCAGCCTCTTCATCTTCACTCTCCTCTTGTACAGTTGGAGTCTGTGTGTTTTCTTGAATATTTGAGACAGCTTCACCGTGAACTTTGAATTTCTCAGCAGCTGTTAGCTGTGCTTGCTGAGATAAATCCTCGATCTTGGCCCCCCCAAAACTATGTAGGTATCTGAAGGTAGGCTCTTGTAGACATCTGATTTTGTGAAGACAAAAAGGATATTCTTAGATTTCTGGATAGTGACCCTAGTAACTCCTATAACCTGTCGAAGACCCAGTTCGGACATAGCCTTCCATGCCTTCTTTTCACTCTGGCCCTGTTTCGCTTTACTAGTGGTTCTTCATTAATTTCAGCTGCTGCCGCCAGCTGGGCTTGTTGTGTGGTTGCCTATGTGGAATCTTCTTCCTTGAGCTCCGGTACTGATTCATCACTGTCAGATTCTCTTCCGGACCCTGTCTCAGCTTGGCGCTGGGGCAACTCCTGCTATGTAGCAGGGATAGTTTCTGTGGCTTCACTGGGCATTTTGTGCAGAGAATGAGGAACCAAGATGGTAGCAGAAAGAGAGCCTCCTGCTATTTATTTAATCATGATCCTATCCATTTTTTTCTACAAATGGTTTTATTATTTTCATGTAGCCATTCCACATTTAAATTTCCAATGTACTGAAATTTTATTTGCCACTCTATTAAAAAATATATTTTTTAAACTTTAATCTTAAAAATTATTGCAATGAAACAAGTTTATTGAAAAAATTAGAACATGATAAAGTACGTAATGTAACAAATAGAATTCTCAGTTCAGAGTTTGGTATATGCTTTTCCAAAGCATCAACAAAACTTTCCCCTACTTGGGGCATTTGTAGTGTTATTGGAAGTAAGTCAAGGTAATAAGGTGCCCATTGTACTCCCATTTTGAAGATGCAAGGCTGAAAGCATTGGGAGGCAGCAAGAAAGGCAAAAACCAAGTCTCCTGGAGCCCATTTCTCCAATGCAGCTGGTCAGCTGTAACAGACTATGTGGCCACTACCCACAATTTTTAAAATTCTCTACTCTGACTTTTTAATCAGGATAAGAGAGGGGATTCTATGTTAGGAACCACATTTGCAGCAGAGGAACAAAGATGATTGGATGAAAAAAAGAAAATTGTTAACCGTGGGATGTCACAGTAACCTGATTTTTAAACCAAATTATGTGACTCACTTTAAAGAATAAGTCAACAACCAAAGATATCCCACTAAATAGGAAAGATAAAATATTTTTCATAATTTGATGTAACTGGACAGTGGTGTAGAGAGTTTTTAACATAAAGCCTTAACTCTGTGACTGACTATAGCAACAATTTTTGAACTTACCCCTACTCCATTAGGCAACTAGAGACTGATTAAAAAGCATCAGAATGAAACCTCTAGCTTGTAGTTGAAGGTAAGGATTCAAACAGTCTCCAAATGAATAAAGAAAGGCAATAAGACAATTCCACCACACTATTTTTTGGCAAATAGCAAGAAACACTCACATGGGACCTGTACAGAAATAATGGAACCAAACCAAAATGGAATAAAGGATGTAAATTACAGATGAAGAGCATACTTCAGAAGAACAAAATTTTATGTAATTGCTTTGATTCTCAAGGAGATTAAAGGAAATATGGACTCTAAAACAAGAAAAGACAATGTCAAATAACCATAACTCTTTATAACCATCTATATAGCCTTTACTAAAGTACAAAAAAGCACTTCAAGAATTTTTTCTTAATCTTTAAGAGATAAATAAAAATAAATGATCATATTATGTAGGAAAGGATGAGTGATATATATCAAACCTATTTAAAGAAATTAAGCTTAAATAACTACTTATTATGGTTAGAGAGCAGAGCATAAATCTTATAATTATTAAAATAGAATCTTAGTATATAGTGATAATTTAACTGTAATAGTTTAATACAAAATTCTCAGAGCATGCAAACAAAAATTTGTAGTTGGGGAAAATGGTGCCTTATTTTATTAGTGCCTTATTTCATTTCTCTATCATAAGGTATGCTCAATAGGAGTGTTAACTCTGTGATGTGATTTTACCATATTTTTATTTTTAATTAAGAATAAAGACCATTTTTGTTTAAAACTAACTTCAGGTGGTACAGGAATGGGGACTATTTAATTAGCCTCTTGTTGTTATAGAACCTGAGATACAGAAGAGATCTCCAAGGCTACTTACGAAAGTATCTATCTAATAGCCTAACAAATTCTATTGTTTTATCTCAGACTCTGATCAAAATGATGTCATTCAGCTGAACCAAATGTATACATGCCTTACTCAACCCCAGAGAGCTTCATAATGGTTCATTAAGTAATTAGACTTGCATTACTCTCAGCCACAGGCTCACACACCCTGCCCAATGGACACACCTTTGGCATGATCCTTGCTCTTGGTGCATGTTAACTTTGTTTTGCTATTCAGAAGCAGTCCAAGAGGGTTATTTGTGTTCTAGAGGACCAAAAAAAGAAAAAGGAAAAGAAAGAAAAGAAAAGAAAAAATGTTTTTCTACTGTAAGCAGCCTGTCAGTGCACTGGTTTTGATTTGTTTCATTGAGTGTACTTCAAAAGAGAGGAACTAGGGAATTTAGTGATTCCATGGCTTAAATCTAAAGGAAAAATTGAAGAAAGTTGTTGGGCAATTGGTAAGAAGCTACATAGGAGGGTACATGTGCAGGACTACAGTGTGTGGTTCTTTTGTGAAGAATGTCTTGCTTTCATGACCTGAGGAAAATCCCATATACATAGATTCAAAGTCCAGTTATTTGGTTGTTGACATCTCAAGAGGGTATTGCCTATGGAGAATCCTTGCAAAGCAAAATTTTGTCCTGATCCTGATTTGGCAAAGTGCCAATTTATGGACCTCTAGAGCTTGCAAATTGGTCAATTAAAATGAGATTTTTATTGTTATAAGAATTGTCAGCATGATTGAGTTTATTATTTGCTCAATATATTATTTTACATATTTTAAGCAAACATTTCATATTTTCTAATTCTTTTATTATAGATCATAATCTTAAAAATAAAACCGACATCAGAGCTATTGGCAGGATTACAGTTCATAAGTGCTGACATCTAGTGGTTCTTGCTGTTCTTTGATAAAGTCTTATCCAGAGTCTTTTTCTGCAGGCTCTCTCATAAGTGGTTTTAAAAGTACTGACTTCAAAACTTAAGGTAATTTTATTTCTCCATATGAAACTATTCATTTCAAATAGTTTGGTTAAGAAACATCATTTTGAAACCTTGAAATTAAACATAGGATTTTCAAATTTTTTTCCCCTTGCAAGTATGCCATTCATAAGTACAGAGCTTTCCCATCATTATATCCTGCTAATATGCAATGATTTTCAAGAGGTGAATGGAAGAGAGGTGCATGGAAGAGAGGTGGGAAGTCCTGAGGTACAGGTAAGGCATTTTCCAACCCCCTAGAAATTTACTAGTTTAAAATTGTTCTTCAATGTCTGCTTATGAAAGTTGATAGTATCACTAGGTGGTAATGATGCTTAAATTCACTGGAAGTTGCTGGAACTTAGGTCTAGTACAATTTTGGTGATCACAAAGAATGCTTAGAATGAAAACATACACTTATTAGGCACGTACTATTCCCAGACTAGCCCTAGGAACACAAAATGAATATTTTTTTAACCTTAACATTGAGAAATTTTAAGGCAAGAAAAATGTTTCATGAAATAATATGATTTACTCTGATAGGTAGAATATTTGAACTATGGTAAAGATTGAAAAACATAAAGCAGGAAATTATTGGAGAGAGGAAGAAAAGCTTCACATAGGAGTGATCTCTAAACCAGGCTTTGAAGATTAATATAAATTATCCAGGTGACAAAAGAGAGGCATTTTAGACTAATTTATTCATTAACCATTCAATGAATATGTATTGGATATCTACATGTGCCTAGTGCAGTACAGCATGTGCAAAGACTTAGAGATATAAATGCTATTTTAGAGTATTATTGCTAAAGCAGAAACTATAAGAAATTGGGGGAGCAGTAGGAAGTGAAAGTGTATAGTGAGGAAAGACAAATTTGAATTCAAATCCCATATACATCATACTTACTTAGTATGTAAACTTAAGTAACTAACAAGCTCACTAAATATCATTTCTTCTATTTGTACTATACAAGTAAGACTATTTCACAAGTTATAGTGAAAGTTAAATGTGCTAATAAATATGAAACTTCTTGGCATGGAATAAGGACTTAAAGGTTAGTTATCGTATCCATCAGCTTTTGTTACATAATAACCACAAAAATCGTTGTGGCCTGTAGCAATTAGCATTTATTTTCATGCTCATTGATCTGCAGGTCAGTTGTAGATGGGAAGCTCTGCTTCAGGCTGTGGGTCCAGCCCACATAGCTCATTCTGAGCTCAGGCTGTAGGGACAAAGGCTGCCAGAATATGTTCTCCTTATAGTGATGGCAGAAGCACAAGTCTAACCATGTAAGCTCCTTCCAAGCCTCTGTTTGTGTCACATTTCTAACATCCCATTGGTCAAAGCAACCACATAGCCAAGTTGAAGTCAAAGGGCAGGAAGCACCCTGTGCCTCCACGAGCCCTGACCTAGGTGTGAATATATTACACTACTGAGGGAAATGAGATGTGGGAGTAATTTTTTTGCTATATTTCTTTTATTGCAAAAGCCTTATATATCATCCTACAGAGCTTAGACTTCATCCTGCAGGTCATGGACACACCTGATCAAATCTGTGGTTTTTGAAAGATAATTCTCCAGATGTACAGAAGATAGAATTGAAAAGGAACAAGACAAAAAGCAGAAATACCAGTTGCAGTAATGTCTTAGTTTAGAGACGACAAAGGCGTGAACTAGAAATGTGCCTTGGCCTGCATAAAGGGAGTAAAGAGGACAGAGTAGTACAGAAGGTTAAATCCTGAGTCTGAGTCTGAATCTTGTAGGATTTATTAGTTTTATTTTATTTACTCCATTTTTAAAAATTATTGAATAAATCTGACCAGAGCAGTTCTTCCCACAGCCACGGAATTTAGACTTGCTAAACTAGAAGTAATCTTAAATTGTATTAAATAGTCTCTTTGTCAGATGGATGTAGAAAGCGAAGCTCAAGCAGAGGTGTGCTGCAGGCAGCTTATACTGGCTTGTGTGAGCCAGTATTGAATTTTCAGAAATTTTGTGAGCCAATAGATTGACATGGTGATTACAGCCATCATTAAAAATTAAATAGTGTAAACTTATGATTAAATACATTATACTAAAAATAAAAGTAATCACTTCTGCTTCCAGCCAAGTTAAAATAATAAGGACTGGGTTTCCTTGTCTATTTGAAAATTTTTTTTTAAAACTTGGACATAATACAGTAAACAACAGTTTTCTAGACACTGGGCATTTGGTAATAAAGGAATAATCCCTGCAAGATGAGAAAAAAATTAGGGGAACTCTACAATTGTCCCTAGCTTACTGCCTTGATAATGGTTCATGGCTATGGAGCAGAAGGGGAGAACACAGGTAGAGCCCGAACTCCCTGAGATGTGGAGAATGAGCTGAGAGTTCAGGAAGACCAAGGCTGCTAGCATCCTCAGGACAAAGTACTAGAAAGGAGAGAGCTGCAGAGAGAAAGCATCTCAGACTCTATATAGGGTCTCTCTATAGTATTCTGCAGAGTACTGATCAGCATATGCATATAAGGAAATCTCTCGAGACTAGCAAAAGAACTATCTGAAAGGATTAGAGGAAATAGTTCTCTGTGCTCACAAGATCTAAAATAGTACACGTTCCCCCTCAGCTAGAAAAACATAACATGGGTAAAATACTTAGAAGGGTCTACCTCAATAATAGGGAATAATTAACCATGGACTAGACAATATATTGCTCTGGCCTCACCTTAAAAAAATCTTAAAATTGAAACCCCAAAGGAACAAACTTTTTAAGTCACTTAACTACATCTAGAAAAGGCTCAAGGAAATTTTTAGAAGTACAAAAATATACAGCACTTAACAAAGTAAAATTCACAATATGCATTCCAAGATAACAAGAATGTGAAGAAGCAGGAAAATAGGGAGTATAAGAAAAATCAATAAATTAAAACCAACTTAGAACAGATACAGAGTTTACAATTAGCAAAAAAAGACAGATAAAAACAGTTAACTATATTCCCTGTGTTCAACATTTAAGCAGAAACATGGAAGATACCAAAAAAAAAAAAAAAAAAAAACCCACAAAAACCACACACACACACAAAAACAAAAAAAACCCGTCCATATTTCTAGAGATGACAACTAAAATGTCTGAAATGAAAAAAATTTACTGGCTTGGATTAACAGCTAATTAGACATTGCAGAAAAAAATATTGGTAAACTTGAATATATAGCAATAGAAACTATCCACAATGACACCCAAAGAGTTAAAAGAAAATTTTAAATGAAGAGTATCATTGAAAAACAACCCAAACATACATTAATAGGTGAATGGGTAAACAAATTATGGTATATTTCACAACAGAATACTACTCAGCAATTAAAAGTAATAAACTATGAATCTCAAAATAACAGGGTTTTAAAGAAATGAGATAACAAAAGGGTGCATACTGTACGATTCTACTTATACAATGTTCTGGAAAATCCAAATTCGTCTATAGTGGCAAAAAGTAGATCAGAGATTGCCTGGGAGAGAGAGTGAGGATGGAGATTGGCAAGCGGGGGCATTACAAAGGGTACAAGGAAAGCTTTGGGGTGATGGATAGGTTCACCTTTTTGATTTTGTTGATGGTTTCATGGGTATATACATGTGTCAAAAATTATGAAATTGAACACTTTAAATATGTATGGTTTATTATATGCCAATTATACTTCAGTCAGAAAAAAAAATGAGAAAAACTCTCATCCACAATGGTAATTCAATAAAATTTAACTATTAAGTGCGTGCGCGTGCACACACACACACACACACACACACACACACGAATAAGAAATATTCAGAACTCATTTCCTAATTTATTACATTTTATCATCTGTGTTCTTGAGGTTATTTATATCTATTGTATCTGTATAAGGGCAATATTATATGATAGGGTGCCACTTCAAATCAGTTCACAACTCCACATCTATTGGTGTCATGCTGGTAGCTTGAAATAGGTCATGGTGGGAATATTTACATCACAAAAATTGGCAAATACTATAAATTTGGCCACTCCCATCACCCCCAGGCCTTTGTTAGCTATTTAGAGAGAAAGGTCTAAAACCAGGTGTTCTGTTCCTAAATCCAGTGTTCCTTTCCCCAAGTCCTGCCATCTATCTCACCAGCACAATTAGAAACTGCTCAGAGATGCACTGTGGCTGGGGGGAGACTGAAGCAGGGAATGACAGGACCCTTTTGTCCTGACTTATGGCCAGAGGAATAACACTAGTTGAGACTGAGGCATGAGACATTTCCTCATTGTTTCCCATCATTTTCACTTCTTCACTGCCCCCTCAACTTTCTTTCCAGCTCCTTTTCACCTGGTAAAGGAATAGATCTGTTCTCAAAGAGCAGTACTTAAGAAAAAGTAATGATAGAATTTCAAAAATCAATGGAAATTATTTTTTCTTTTAGTGAGAGTTCTTCCCAACACTTTTCTCATTATAACATGTGAATATGGGAACTATATTTCTGCCAAAATCAGACATATAGTTTGAAGATCAAATTTATGCATTTCAATGGTTTATGACCACCATGGAAAGGATATTTGAAATCTGGATTTTACGAGGAAATCCACATAAGCTGAATTTGTCAGTCTTTACCAGACTTTGGGTATAAATAGAGTTAAATAAGTGATCAATCAAATTTCAATGTTTCTGCCCCCCCCCCATCTATTATAGGACCTTTAAGCACCCTCAAAATTCCCAGGGCATGTCTTGTATCATCTTAGGAAGCCTTTCTCATGCTCTGTAATTTTGGTCATCTAGTTAGCATGCTGCCCTAGAAAAGAAGCCCCTGAAAGTGGTGCCTGCCTTTGTTACCCCTGTCCAATAGAGTATTGAATTTATTAAAGGTGCCATTTTTCTTTGCTTTCAGAGCTGCCAAATACAGAGGTGCGGAAGCAGCACTGCATTTTCTGAAGCTGTTGTTGATGATGCCAAGTCATAGTGTGCTGTGAGAAGATGTGTGGAGAATGCCCCTCTTTTTCACTTGTATCAAGCTGTGGCCCCTAAAGTGCCATACAAAGTGTTCCTTGGAATTCATTTTGTAGCTTCTCTTTCTAGAGGGTTCCACTGAAAATTAATGGAGCTGAGCCAGGGGACAGATATCTAATACACACAACATACTGTTTATTCAGGTGAGTGGTCTGCAGGGGAGTGTGTGCATATGTGAAAGATGACAAGGGAGAAAAGAGAATAAGAATAGAAAGTTAAAAGTCAGTCTAGACATGTCTAGACCCCTGTTTTGACTCAATAGGGTCCAACTACATCCAGTCATATGAGTAACCTTCAAGTTTTCCTATGGTAGTAAAAACTGGTGTTATTTAAACTCTCTGACTTAATTCTTACCACAGAGTTAAGATGTCTGGGCAGGACATATAGAGATAGTTTTTGGATGACGAAGGAAATTAAAACTAGTGTTAAATCAGATCACATTGCCTAATATCTTAGCTTTCTTTTTTTATTTGACCAATGAGCCTTCTCGGTCTATCACTGAATCAGTATTTTTATTTTTGTGGGATAAAAATTGAGATGTGTGCATTTGAAAGGCAGGTAAAAGTACAAAATAAAGAACCTTTTCCTTTTTCTTCTTTTAAATAACTTTAGCATTAATTGAGTTATAGATACTAGTATGTGAAATCAATTTTATAAAAAGAGAAAAATGAAGCAGTGAGGGGTTAAATGTCATAACTTCACAAAGCCCCTACAGACAGAAATGAATTAAGGATCTGTGTTCCTTGACTCCTAGAAGAGCAAACCATCTGTGTTGGCTTCTGAACTTACCACCTTTTATTATCCAATTCAGAAATTATGATCTGCTGATAAATATTATGGAGGAATATCTTATGTTACATTTTGATATTCGTTCATGCCTGCAGCCCATGCAGTGGCTGAGGATTTTCACATTTAGAGCCTCAATATGATGGGTATTAGGGAAATTATGAAAGCCCTGCAGGATGGCAGAGAATCTTTTGATAAATCATTAACCCCTAGGAATGTAGTTTTGTTAGTATGTTTTTATATCACTTATAATTTCCAGAGGCAGAAAACTAAAAAATACATAAGTTTAAAACTTTTAAGGTTTAAAACCATACTTTAAATTCTAAAGCTACAGAAGCAATTGAATGATTTAGTTCAGGCAGGGAGTTTGTAGGGCTCGCTTCTAATATTAGACAAATCAGTTCACTCATCTCTAGCTGACCTATTTGTTCATCCATCCAAGTCATTACCCTAATCTCTATAGCTTCTGTGTTCCGTAAGGTAATTAGCACATATGGGATCCATTTGTAGCAGGCTATGTCACCTCCTTAACAATAAGCTTAATCTAAATAAGTATTTATGAAAAACTTCCACTCTTAAGAGGAGCAACTGATTGATTAAATAGAAATGGGTAAGGTGTATCTTAGCAATGGTTGTCAAGCAAGCACAGAACCCTCTTCACTCCAGACATGAGTACTGCTCTATAAAGTAACACTGGAGACCTCTTTACTACATAAGTGGGTATGTACCTTATGGGGGTCGGAGGCAAGGATTGAACAAAACTAGTTAATTGGATGGCTGTGTAATGACTGTTCCTATTCATCCAATTATATTCTATTAACTCCCTTATATGAAAATATACATTTTATGTATTAATTATCACATATGTAAATACACAATTTATCTATTCTTATGTATAAATGCACACACATATGCAAATTTTCTCCACATAATATAAAAAGAAACTTTTCTCTCAAATTTTTACTTAAATAGCTCTTATATCAGGAAGAAAATCAAGAATGGTAGTGAATACTTGAGTTTGTCAGCTGTCTTGGCCATCAGTTTTACTTCTATAAACATTATTGCTTATATAGAATGCACAAATAATATCCTCTTCCAAGAGACAAATTAATTTTAGTTGTCAAAACAAAAAACATAAATTGCATGTCCATATATTCCTTGTAAAAAAAAAGTTACATTTTTAAAGTTATTTATATTTCCCTGATTTCATTGACACACCCTCATCTCACTACTTTCTTTAGGCCAAGCAACACTAATCTTCCAACTATTTTTCTTGCTGGAGTTGGCAGACTACATCTTATGGGTCAAACCTGGCTTGTGGTCTGTTTAAACTAAGAATGTCTTTCACATTTTTAAATTGTTGTTTAAAAAAATTTTAAAACAAAAGAGAATATGTGATGAAGAAAACTATGTGGTCCACAAAGGCTTAGAAATATTTATCTGACCCTTTATAGAAAAAAAAAATATGCCAACCCCTATACTAGGAGTTGGCTCAAAGCTCCTAATTATAGCATCTGCAGAAGAAAAATCATTATGATCCAGGCTTGTCCCTCGATAGTCCTAGATGTTAGGCAAGACCTGAATATGATTTTAGCAGAAGTATAGTTTCCTGTATATCTTTGAACAAGAATGAGTCTCTTTTCTAGGAAGGTATCCTATAACCAACAACGCACAAATCTGAAAAAAGTACACATGGAGCGTTGAAGAAGTTTGAGGGCATCCACACAGTCAGTCACATCATACCAAATCCATTGTAGAGGTCAGTGAATAGACTTATGTTAGTACCAGACATTTGCATATACGATAGTTATGCTAGTGATGCAGCAAAATGAAGTGGGTATATGGTCTTCCACTACTTCTGTTTGTTTATTTACCAAATTCTTGAACTTCACATTTTCTTCCCACAAAGTTGGCAGTGTTATCAATCTCTGAGAAAGGAGCTTCTGATGTTAAGAATCTTACCCAGTGTTCTCTTGGTTTGTTTCTTCTAATGAGATTGTCTTTAATTTAAAATATGTAAAAAGAGAGTATAAGGATTCTCTTTTTACCTTTAAGAGATAGTTTTCTTCTTGAAATGAAAAAGCGCTTCTTTTATACTGTGCTTACTTGTCTATTCCAATTTTTTTGGCAACTCTTTATCTATTTTGGATAATATCAGGACCAAAATTCTTCTCAACTTATATGCACATGTACACACACCCACACACAAAAACTGTTTTTCTTCCTAAAGGAAGTCCATATAAAGTAATATTTTGTCTTGAGAGATTTTAAAAAATGTTAAAATGAAATACCTAAAATGCAGGTGGGGGTAATCATGCCATGCTCATCAGATTTCCCTTCCTCAGCCTCACTTCTCTTTTCATTCTGTTTGATCTCCTCTGGGTTAGTGCAAAATAATTGGTAGTGAATTAAGGTATCTGCTCCCAAATGTCAAGACCACGAGGGCTCTGGAGGACCTAGGTCACAGATGTAATCAATAGCATCCATTCAATCTTGTTCATGTCTGCGAAGAGGGCAAATCTGTTAGCTGTTATCTGTCCACACCAGGATTACTGCTTAAAACCTTTATCTCACTATTATTGCCATGCATTGAGTGCTTGTGGATTTGAATCAACGTGAACTGAATTGAATTCAGATCAAAGGGCAGGAGGACGTTAAACCAGTTGCACTGTTGTGTAGACCTGCTTGCCTGCTTCCGTACTACAAAATGCTGTTTCTAATCCTTAAGTCTGACTGTCTTCCCTTTTCTTTTTTGTCTGTTCTTAGTTTGTACCCCAATCCTTCCCTTTGTCCTTTCCCTGAGAGTGATTCCTGAATATTTGTCTTTGGATTTGCTGGTATTTACCATGCTTCTGCCTGAGCTCTGCGATGCTAGATTGGCCTCTACAGTTGACCTCTGAACCATTTCTGTGCCTTTGCTCTAGCTGCTCCTAATATACAATAGCAGATGCCTTTTTATATGAGCAAACTACCAGCAGTAGGGGTGATAAAGAAAGTGAGGGTATGCATGCCGCTGTCCGTGGTCCTGAATCACCATTGTATTGAAACACCATATGGTTACATTTCATTCACCTTGCTCTCCAGATTGATTCATGGGCTTGGCCTCTGAGTTCCACTTGTCATGCATTGGACAAGAACACTATTTTAAGTTTCAAACACATCCAGGAGGATGCTGTGTGGAGGAAATTAAATAGTGACCTAGGCTTGCATCTGCCACCTGAGTTTATTTTCATTTGATCAAAAGATGCTTAAACTCAAAGACTATGGCTTGAATGAAAATGGTAAGTGTGGATACAACCTTTAGATCTTTTTTTCCAAATTATTTTCCTTTTCGACTCCCTCTATTTTACTCAACTCTTTAACTTTCCATCAATGCACCCTGATAACTTTATATACATAATTATCATTGTAGTTCTTTGCACAAGATTTTTATATTTTTGAATTGTCACAGGGACAGAGAAAAATTGTAAGGGATTTAGATTTTAAATAACTTTGTCCCAGATAGTTGTGAAACTCTGATAAGTAATCCTGTACTTAATGGAAGATGATTTTAAAGGTTAATTAAAGTGGTCAAGAATGGTGAATGGATCAGAATCCAGTTATTCGTAAAATCTGTTTAGCTTTAGATAAAGATGATTACAAAGAGAAAGAAATTATATGAGTAGAGAAAATAAAGTTTTCATTTTAGGCAAACAGGTTTGAACTAAATTGATAATCATTGAATTTGGGTTATGGATACTTGGGGGTTCTATATACTTTTGTTTGTGTTTGGAGAACTACATAACAACAATTTTAAAAGTTTTAAATAGTTGTAAACAAAACACTTAGGAATAAAATTATACTGCATCTATATAATAAAATACCAGATGCATATAAAAATTACTTCTAGACTGTTTCATGTAAACATGCTTTTAATATAGTTGTGTCATAGTAACAGTTATGAAGGTCATGGGAAATTTTATCTAGCCTAGGTCAAATTCTGTTCCACCAATCCATGAGTTTTTTTTTTTTTATGAGATTAATACTTAATTCAACTTTGGATTTCTTTTTTTGCTGATAAAATCTTTTAAAAGTTCAGAGACATGTAAAATATAAATTGCTGTATGTCACCTTAACTTTACTTCTCTCAATATAATGTTCCTTATCAGAGGTGACACCATTATGAAGTTCTTCACAGGTACTATCCTTGTAGACATTTAAAAAATGAATTAATATTAGTGTATAAATTTATAAGTATATAGTTCTGTTATATATACATATATATATACATATTGTATAATGTTTTTCTGCCTATTGAATTTTAAACTTAACTGTATTTGAGAGGTAGTAATGCCCATTAAATATGAATTTACTCCTCTATTTAAAATACCTATTTTTTCATAGGACTAATGACAAACTTCTAAGCCTTTCTGGTGTAGAAAACAAAAGAAAGAATGAAATTTCAAAGACTAAAAAAAAGCATTTGTGGCCTACTATTACCATAGTCCAGGTAGGTGTGATAATTTGTTAACTTGAGGCTATAAAACACCTGTCAGTAGTGATTTGGAAATACTTCTCTAATTTTCCCAGACTCCTGGTATTGACCCAGACTAGACTTTCAGTCATGGTGGATTCTGCTCTGGCTCTATAATTATAGCCTCATATGCAGAATGACAACTTTGTTCTGGATCACCCATGTGCTCATGGCTGCTTGTTACTCTCTGTTACTTTTACTAAGCCAACAGTTACTGCAATTACAGCATCTAAACACTGACAGGGGTATAAACAAACATCCAATTTACTTAACAATGATAGCACAAAGCTGTCCCATATTATTGACATGTCAGTGTCTTTCAACAGTACTTGCTTCCTTAAGACCCAGATTTTTTCCCCTAGAATGAGCTGTTTTCTTTATTTTCCCCAGTATTCTTGAGATTTGATTAACACATTGTATAAGTTTAAAGTGCACAATGTGTTGAGTTGTATTAGCTGCCACCTCCAACCCATCACATTGTTACCATTTCTTTTTATGGTAAGAACATGTAACATCTACTCTCTTAGCAACATTTAAGTATGTGATACAATATTATTAGCTATAATTACCATTCTGTACATTAGATCTCCAAATTTGTTAATTGTATGATGAATCTTTATATCCTTTGACCAATATCTCCCCATCCCCTGCCCCTACTGCCCTGGTAACCAGGTCTCTACTCTATTAATTTGAGTTTGTCCTTTTTAGATTGCACATAAAAGTGCTATCATACAGTATTTGTCTTTGTCAAAACCCAGAGTTTTGCCTTCCTGTAAGTACCATCACCTCAGCCTTCACTGAGGCACACCAGCTGTGTTCTAAGACATCGACTTTTAAATACTTTATTATAGAATTTCTGTTATATGAAATGAGTAAAATCTGGACAACTTTTCCTGAGGTACTTCTTAGTTGCTACTGGGGCAATATCTTTGAAAAATTTCTACTTAAAAACATACATAGCCCTTCCATAGGTAGGAGCAAATTTTCAGAATCAAATTAGCAGTGAGATTTTCATAAGCAGCAATATGCCTTGTAGAAGATGAGTTATAGTAGAGAGGAGAGAGTAGTGAGTTAGGTATTAAGAATTCTAGTTTTAATTCTGCCATAATTAGCTGTATAGCTTAGGATAACTCATCTAATCTGCTTAGGTCTCAGTTTCATCTGTCCAATGGAAATCCTTTCCTTTTCTGCCTTCAAATGTATATTGAATACTGAAGGCAATGATGAGATGGAGATAGCAATACTTGACCTCAAAGAAATCACTCAGTGAGGGAGACAGTAAAATAACTTAAAACATGGTGATCAAGATGTGATATATGTCTGCAGAATAAGCTATGGGATCACAGAAGGTGGGCTTCTGACTCATCTAGGAGTGGCATGAACTGCGTCTTGAAGAAAAAGGAGTTAAATAAGTAAATGAAGTTGTGATATGTGAGGAAGCACTATATATTTGGAGAACAAGTATTTTGTCACAATTGGACTGAAAGGTCCATATAGCGGAATACTGAAAGAAGATGAAGCTGAAAATGGAGCCTTAGAAGGGCCTTGTATGCTATTCCGATAGTCTGAATTTAATTATGAATGTGATGAAGACATCTTGACAGACTTTAAGTAGGAGGATGATATGTTCAAATGTTAGAAAGACACTTGTATAATAGCAGTGTGGAAGATTCATTGCAGGGATTGAGACCTGGCTCAGGGGAACCAAATAGGATACTATAGCAAATATCGAGATGGATATCCAAGAGGAAATGATGAAGGCCCAGTTGTGGCAATGGTAATGGAGATAGAGATAAAAGGATAGATACAAGAAATGTTTAAGGGGGTAGCAGAAATGATGAAGGTGGTCAAAAGGTATAAACTTCTAGGTATAAGATAAATATGCTTTGGGGATATAATGTGCAGCATGGTGACTACATTTAACAATACCATGTTGTATGGTAGAAAGTTGCTAAGAGAGTAGATCTTAAAAGTTCTCATAACAAGAAAAAAATATATAATTATTTGAGATGATGGATGTTAACTAAACTTGTTGTGGTAATAATTTTGCAACATATACATATGTTAAACCAGTATGTTGTACATCTTAAACTAATACAATGTTATATGTCAATTATATCTATATAACCCTAAGAGGGGGAAGAAGAAATACTTAAGGGAGCAGCTACAGAACTGAGATCTGTTGGGATCTCATATTCAAAGATGATGCCATGATTGAGAGTAGGGTGAACAATTCAAAGATGATGCTTATATGTTTAGATGGACGTAGATAAAAACTGAGATAAGAAATACAGATAGAGTAGCAAGACGGTGGACAATTGTTTTTGTGGCTGCCCAGCTCTGAACTCTCTTCTTTTGGCGGGGTTCGGGGGAGGAGCAGTAAATTGTCCATAAGTTTTAGCTGCAGTCAGAGCCTACCTTTCACTGTAGAAAGACAGGCTCGCTTTTTTGTTATTGTCCTTTACAGCTAGGTCAGAAGCACATGTCCTATGTTCAACCAGATACTTCAGCCCCAGAGTTTAAACTGGAAATCAGTGATATTAAGAATGGATTCTCTAATCTATTTTTTTTTTTTGTGGTGGCAGTAGCAATAGAAATTGTGCTGCATCAACTAGTGTTTGCTGTCCTCAGCTAACAGCTGATAGCAGCTATATGGCTGTGGTGTCTGCCATTCATTAGCAGTCACATCAGACTCTTTTAGTGGAATGATTCTGGTTGTAACCCTGGCTGCTCTCCAGATCTCCTTGGACTTGCCAGGTTTCCAAACCTGACTCTATGCCTCCTAGTGACTCTTCTTCAGCCTAATATATTCAGAGTAAGTTTCTGATGCTTGTGATTAAGATTTTTGATGGATACTAGCAAACTTAGAGAGTAAGATAGTGTGGGGCTGCAGAGAAAATGTTTCTGTTTCTGCACAGCTAGGGCTTTCTGAACAAATGTTACTGAAACTTGGTTCCAACAAGGCCTGAAAGGTAACTTATGACTGATTAGATAATGAGAGACTTCTAGAGAGATTTACCTCAGACATGTGTTTACACTTGGGGGTGGGGCATGAAAGTCAAGACTTTGGAGGCATCCCTGGCTTCTAAAGCTAAAAAGAGTGGTCTTATCTTTATCCTGGAGAGATTTAGTTGCATGGGAATCCAGGATCCTCTCCATCCTATCTCCAAGGAGACTTTCAGTGGGGAAAGAAACAGCTGCCTCTTTTGTATAAAGGTCCAGATTCTTGGCAGGGAGGGGGCATTCCTCTCTTACAATATAAGCCCTGTATTTGTATAGTAATATCTGGCTTTTGTTGTACCACCCCAGGAGAAAGAATTGGGGCATGGAGAATCTTATTTGCTTTTAAGCAATTAAGCACTGCTTTTAATAATGATCTGTCTCTACTCCAGAAACCATATGTGTATATGTTCAGGATAATACTAATTAATAAACATGGAGAAAAAGGAAGAAATAATATATTCCTGTATTTTGAGGCCATCAATGGACTGGAGGTAGTAGTTGTCAGGAGGTTAGAGAGGAAGGGCAAGGGGACTAAGAATTTGAACTGGTGAAAAAGATAAGAGATTGAATAAAAATTGCATTAAGAAAAAAGTTGTGTTGGTAGAGAACTGACGGTTGGGGAGAAACAGGAGCCAAGAACTAAGGGCTCAACACTTGGAGAATGTACATCCTCAAAGACAGGACCTAATCAAATAACCAAGAAATTAGAATAGGAGTGCTTTTCCCCCAGAACCTTATTTCTGCCAACAAATAGTTGTGCCCCTACACTTGCCAAGTACTATGCTAGGTTCAGAAGATATAGGAACGAAAAAGAATAAACGAAGGTCCTGCTCTCAGGGAGCATACATTCCAGTGCGGGGAGACATATAAACAACTATATGTGTCAGATGGAAATAAGTGTAAGGAGAAAAAAATAAAACAGGATGAAAGAGCTAGAAAATGATAGGATGAGTTGGATGGGTATTGCTTAAAGATGAACTGAGGCATATTAAAAATTTTTAAGAGTTTATTTAAACAAAATTCTACTCAAATTGGGTAGCATACAACCAGAAGTAGTTAGAAGCACTCCACTAACAGGAGTTAGAGTCAAGACTTATAGAGAAGACATGTAAGCAAAGCAAGGAAATTATTGGATTGGGCTATAGCATAAGTGGTTGCCTTATTTGGGAAAGCCTGGTTGGATGTTTGTGATCTGTTGTCCTTAGGTTTTAATTTTGAGGCATTTACAGGCTTAGTACTTGGTTTGCTTATGTAGGCGGCTAAGGCATTAGAACCACCTCAGTCTAATGATCTCTGTGTTTAACTAACTTAAGTGTTAATTTTTACAAAATGGTGGACTAGTGGTTGCCAGGGGCTGGGAGGAGAGGGGATGGAGAATTTTGTTTAGTGGATAGAGAGTTTCAGTTTTGTAAGATGAAAAATGCCCTGGAGTTGTATGGTGGTGATGGTTGCACATCAGTGTGAATATATTAATTCCACTGAATTGTACACTTAAAAATGGTTAATTTTTAAAAATTTGTCATGGAAATTTTACCACAGTTAAAAAAATTACCTTTACATGTATTATTTCGCACAAATTCAAGTATATCTACAGGGTAAATTCCAAGTTGAATTGCTAGGTCAAAGATATGTGTATTACAATTTTGATAGATACTGTCAAACTGTCTCTGAATGAGTTATACCAATTAACACTGTCTTCGGCAATATAGAAAAACTGTTCCATTTCCCATTAAGCTCATTCCAGTCAGGTTCACATGCATCACTCCACTGAAACTGCACTTATCAAGGATATAAATGACGTCTATATTGCCAAAATCAAGAGTCAGTTTTCAGTGTTCTTAACTCTAACTCTTGGGAACACTAAACACTTTTTTTCTTGGCTTCTGACCTACCAACTTTCACTGCTTTGCTACACCTATCTACCCTTCCCTAGCTGTAAATCTTGGATGGCATATTACCTCAGATTTCTTTATCTGCAGTCATTCCCTAAGGGGTCTCATTCAGTTTTATAATTTTAATACTATCCAATACTGATGAGATATATAATGTAATATGATGAGAAATGTAATATATCTAGCCCTGACCTCTTTCTTCAATGCCAGACTTAAAGATCCAACTTCTGCCTGATGAATTTCCTCTTAAATTTCTAATAAGCACCTCAAATTTAAAGGAATCTTGATTCTTCCCTTCACAGACCAGCTCTGCCTCTAGTGTCATTCACATCAGTAAACAGCAAATCCAGTCACCCAGTAAATCAGGCCAAAATCCTTAGGCTCTAAATCTTAGACTCTTGAGTTCTCTCTTAAATTCTTCATCCTATCCATCAGCAAATCTTCAAAAGCCATACCATCTTCACTGAAACAATCCTGGTTTGAGCCACCACCATTCCTCTACTAAACTGTTGCTACAGCCTCTTATTTTGTACTTTTGTATCTCTTACAGTTTGCTCTCTACTCAGTAGCTGGAGAAATATTTTTTAAAAATATACATTAGATTACATCACTCCATTGGTACAAATCATTTGGTGGCTCATCAAACTACATTCTACCTACCCCAATACTTCTTTAACCTTATTTCTTAACACTCATCTCAAGCTCACTATACTCTAATTACACTGAGCTTTGTGCTATTCCTCAAAAACTCCAAACTGTTTTCCACTTCATGACTTTTGTACTTGTGGTTCCTTCTGACTTTTGCCACCACAACTTTTAAATAGGTAATATTATATTATTTATTTTTATTTTCATATTTAAAATTTTCTATTCTTGAACATAAACCCACGAGGACAAGAATATTTTCTGTCTTGTTTAGTGCTATATCCCCAGTACCTAGAATAGTACCTAGAATGGAATAGGTACAGAATAAATATGTGTTCAGTGAATTAAAATGTGCATGTCTTAATATGTTTTCTCCCATGTATTTTACCTCTTTCCCATCTCCACCACTAGCTCTCATTTATAGACAAGGACAGCACCCTGTATTCATCAGTATCTCTTTCAGCATGAAACACAGGCCCTGTCCTTTTTCCATCTGTTGAACACATGATGAAATAAGGATTTGGAGAAATAAAGAGGTTCCAGAAGAAGGAAAAGCTATTTCTTTTAGCCTTATAATCTGATAATATCTTGCAAAAAATGTTTACATTTATAATCAACACAATTATAAAAAGCTGCTCAGAATAGAATAGCTGTGCATTTGCCCTCAGCCCAAGTGCCAGCCTAGTGGCACTTTTCTGAGCATCATTATAAGCAGTACATGGCCATGTGTGATTCTTGATGAGAATCAAAACCCTTTCCATCCTCAGTACTCCTGGAACAGTTCCTTCCAGAAACGAGGTGGTCAGGGCCATAAAAATCCTCTAACAGAAATCACTTCCAAGCGTCACTGGGTGTGAGTGAGCACAGGAGTGCAGATGATCCCCCCCTTCCTGCCCCCACTATTTCTCAGCCATCTAGTCTAGAGTACCTACTTCCTCTTTCATCTGCCTTCTGCCCCATCCCCACCAAACCTCTCTCCACAATGACTCAGGAGTTGTAACTGGATCTATTGTGTTGAGATAGAGATAGATAGGTAGGAGAGAGAGAGAGAGAGAGAGAGAGAGAGAGAGATTGCAAATATTCTGTATAGATTATTTAGGAAGATGAAAAAAAAATCTCCCCTCCCCAACTGAGTTAGTTTTCAGTTAAGAAAGTACCACTATGCATGAAAGATTTACTACATTCAACTTCTAAATCTGTATACTTGCATTCCCATGTATCCACATTTTATATAATTGTGAAGAAAAGATACATCCAACCTTCTTTATTGTTTTTCTCTATTTCATTAAATTTCCATATGAAGTCAAGTCCTGCTTTTGTAAATGCTATAGGCATACTCAGTCATAGATTTAATTGAAGAAATGGTGTCCAAAATGTTGAAATGTAGGGGTTGAACTGGAACTGTGGGATTATGTAGGAAGTAGGTTGAGGCACAGAAGTCAATGGTTAATTAGGTAGAGCTGAACTTAAATAAGGACTTGGAGCTGTGGTATGTGTCCAGGTACAATAAAGCTGTAAAGAAACTGCTTGTGCCTTGATAACATGAAATCTACCACCCCCAAGATGCAAAGTGAGAAGGCTGACCGAGGATTCTTGATTCTATCCCAAATGGCCAATTTGCACCAAGGGAATGGTGGGAGGCACAGTGGATATTTGGAAGGTAGAGGGAACAGCAGCTTCTATTAGATCAACTCAGCTTACCTTTTTCCTAAAAGCAATTAGTGCTAAGATATTCAATTAATTGAGAATTCCTGGAAGTGTGATAGTGCTAAATATGAAGAAGGATTCAGGAGATAAATGCAAAGCTGGAAGTACAAACAAAAGAAGCAAAATAAAATAAAATAAAATAAAATTAACAGAACATTTTGGAAGAATAGATGTGAAAGATGTGCCAAAGAAGGATAATGTTTCCCGGAAACAGACTTTTAATATTGAATAAATAAGTCCACATCCTCTGTATTGGCCAAATTATTTTGCATTTCTTGGCTCCTACATTTTGGGGAACTGCATCACCTATGCACATGTTTCCTAATAGAGCAGCCCATTTAGATAGCTTGACCCTGCACCCTGGTCCAAGAATGGGCCATCAAGAAAAGCTGTAAGATGTGAGACCATGTTTCCACCATGAAATACAGAATGAAATAAGTGAAATAATACTTACTTGTTGATTCTGTAATTACCCTTATTTTGCAAATGATGAAAATGGAGGCTTCCAGGTGTTGAAGTTTTTTCAAGGCACATAGTTAGTAGGGGTAGACCCAGGAATTCTAATGCTGGTTGGTTTCCCTCTAAGACAAATCTTGATTACAGAAGGGCTTCATAAATGCAGGCAATTATTAAAATAAGACCGAAAAGTTTGAGGACAGACTGTATCAAGATTTAAATAGCATGCTTAGGAGTGTAGGCTTTTACTTATGGAGAATGGGGACACCGACATGGATTCTGAAGCGAGAAGTGAAATGTTTTAAGTTGTTCTTTAGGAAGATAACTCTCACAGAAGCCAGAGAGAGTTCTAATGGTGCCCCCTCCTCTTGGGATCCATAAACTATCTAATTGTATTAACAAATTCTTTATTCAACATAAGCTAGCTGAAGTCATATTTCTGTCACTTGCAACTGAAAAAGTCCTGATTATTAATTTATAAATCTGTTTGCAGATGAAGAAACTTGAAACCAGACATTTTAAATGAATCACAGTTTTCTGGTGTCAAAGTTGGCACTAGAATGTCCATATCTTTGATCCCTGGTCCTAAATCACTCTACCCTGGGAAATTAGACCTTTTATTTTTTTCATGTCACTATTTGTCTTGAAGAAAAGGTGGCCAAATCAATTCTTCATGGACAATTGAAAGTGATTTTATGTAAATTAAATCCACACTGATATGGATGTGGAAAACCAGTACTCAGATGACGGATGCATTTATTAAATGTATTTAGCATAAGACCATCCCATACTCCAGACTCAGACTTGATAAGGCTCTTCAGACTGTAATCTGATGATTTGGAGTTAGAAACACAGCACGTGCACATAAATAGTGAGAAACATGATAACGTGTGTTCATCAACAAGTCCACTGCATCAAAGTGGAGAAAAGACAGGCTCAAACATATACAAATGCTTCAGACCTAGCTTCATGAGAAATGGATAACTTGAGTTTAAAATAATTTTCTTCCTCCATGAAAATCTGTTAAAAAGTTTTAACAACTTTTGAACAAGCTGTTCTCTCTCAAAAGAACTTACTCCTGACTACCCCTAGTCATTTTTAACTCTTACGCATCTAGAATCTAGATTCTGCAACCTGTCTATTCTGTCTATCTTCGCTCCCACCTTAATACAGTGTTTTGTTTCCACTCACCTGTGTAATTGTAGTGGCTTCTTAACTCATTTAGCTGTTGTCACTCTTGTACCACCATCTAATTATGTTACTCTTCACTGATTGAGGAATTGGCTTCCAGCTCTTAAGCATGGCATTCAAGGCCAACTGAAATCTTACTAACGCATGTTAGTTAGCCTTAATTATCCAAATACTTATAAGTCTCAGCTAAATCAGCTATTAATGTTTAACAAGTATCAACTGTTATTATTTGTTAATCAGATTTTCCTGCTTGTTTCTATTCCCCATGTGTAAACTTGACCAACTTTTAGGCATGAAACTTTTATTGAGTCTACTCCCTTTCTACAATGAAGTGATGATGCTCTCTCTCACATTTCCAGGGTTATTGGCACAACCTGAAGGACTCTCCACAGTTTTCTATGTATTACTGTCATATTTGTACATGTCTTAACTCTCTTTCCAAAAATTCAAAACCTTGGGAGTAAAAAAAGTCTTATTCTTTACTGTACTTCTGCCTTGCACCTTCCACGTAAGTATTCATTTGCATTGAATTTGGGAATAAGTTACTGATGATGGAATGAATTCGCCAATATCTTTTATCTAAACCAAATTGAATGTTAAAAAAAGGCAGAATTTTATTGAAATGGGAAAAAACTCAATACAAATAAAAATGGTTTCAAATATACACAAGTTCAATGATACTAGTTTTCGTCACACTATTTTTTTTGTTGGTAGGAAACATGATCTTTCACACTCTCTCAAGGATCACTAAGGTAATTAAACTTACTACAAAATTCGGAAAACTTTTGTAGGGCTAATCACTTATTTCAATTCATTTATTGTGAAAGTTAGAGACTTCTACAAATGCTTTACTGATTTAAAATTTTTAAATCTTCAGTATGAATCTCATTTTGGATGTTGAATATGTCTATTTATATTCTAATGCCTCACTTTGGAAGACATAGTACTGTTTTTAATATTAGCATGAACCATGAAATTTTTGCAACAGGTATAAGAAAGTTTGAAACATCAAAATTATTTTAACATAGCCAAAAACACCTACTTTACACACTCACAATTTGTACGATTTATGAAAATCTCATGATTTATATCTCTCCCAAGAGCTAACACATTTTTAATACTGAACTTTATGTAGGCTTGCAATAATCTACTCCTGAAAAGTTTCTAGTGACTTGTAATTTATGTCCACAAGGAACAGCTGTGGTTGGCATGTACTTCCAATGGTTGATATGCAGGGAAGAGAATTGATATTTACAGTGCTTTGAATTCATAGAGTTAAATATGGATTTTTAATGCATATGTCTTTAATATTTGTAGTGTATAATCTCAGGACTTAAGAAAATAGAAAAGATATTTTACTGCAGTTAGATTTTTTTTAGCACTAATTCCCATGTATTAAGCTCACATGTTATCTGGAAAGAACACCTTTCACCCTATCCCAATATTATTTCATCTTAGTTTTAGAGAAGAAGCCTCTTGCTTTGATGAAATAAACACTTATTAACTTTGTGTGTAATAACAGAATGTTAGAATGTCTTTCTATTGCAGGGGCCATTATCATGTTTCCTGAGAATACTATAGCACAAACATCTTCAGTTTTCTGAGTTGTCTTTTGTGTGGTAGGAGTTTTTCATATACAAATTCTTTTTAAGATATGTGCAATGCGAATATTTTTTTCCATGGAGAATTTGCTTTTTCATTTTCATAATGGTACCTTATGATGAGCATAAGTTTTAATTTTGAAAACTAACATCAATTTTTTGCTTTTATACTTTTTTTGCTTTTTGAGTCTTGCATAAGAAGTCTTTGCCTCTCCCAGGTCACAAAAATAGTCTCCTGTATTTTCTTCTAGAAGCTTTAAATTTTTAACTCTTATGTTCAGATTTAAGATCTTTCTCAAATTAATTTGTGTGTAATGTGATGTAGGGATTGTGGTTTCTCTTTTTACTCCAGTGCTATTTTCACTGATTAGGACCTCTAGTCTAATGTTGAAGAAAAGTAATGAAAACAAACATTCTAGCCTTATTCCTGATATTAGGAAAACAATAGATATTTTGTCATAAATATCATATTTGAGAGAGAAGGAGAGAGAGAGTGCTTGAGTTCCAGAGGCTTCCTCAGAAGAGTGAGGAAGATTCTTTCCTACAAGTTCTCAGCAACTTCTTGTTTTCACTAGTCTAATTCTGAACCACCAACTATCAAGAGTGGCCATGGATGAGATTATAACTGAGCCACCTGCCCCTGGAGTCAGAGGTAGAGTTGGTAATGGGCTGTGCAGAAGCATGGGCACCTGAATGAAATTAAGAGTTGTAAGTGTAAGGAAAAAGAAAAAGAAAAACAGGATAGAGATCCTATAGAATAATAGAGGCTGTAGAGATATATCAACAAAATGTGATAGTGAGCATTATTTGGATTCCGATTCAAATAAACCAATTGTTACAATTGTCTAAGACATCTGAAAAAATTTGAACATTCTCTGGATCTTTGATAACATCAGGGTATTTTTGCAAATGCTTTATGTATAACAATAGTATTATAATTATTTTTGGAGTCCTTATCTTTTAGAGATACATAAGAAATGTTTATAATGTGCTATGATGTCTGAGATTTACATTAAACTAACCCAGTGTGAAGGTGGGAGAGTAAATGGGACTATTGACAAAACAAGATTGGTTAGGTGATGAGTATATGAGCATTATTTTATTATTTTCCTTACTCTTATGTAGAAAATTTCCTTCATGGAATTAAAAACTCCTCTACCCTAAAAAGGAAAAAAAGAAAAAAGAAATAGAGATTGACATAAAAAATAGGGATACTGAATGTTTTGGAGACAACTATAGTGCCCACTCTATTAATACTTTTCATATATATCATTATTTCTGATTATTTAAAATTACTAATTTTGTTTATATTCACAGTTTTGAATAAAATGAATTAATAGAGGTCAAAATTAGAAAGATCTAAAAGGGTATATAGTGCTAAGTCTTCCTCCCATGGTGGCCCATGTTACTTAGTTTTCCATCCCCAAAGATTCTCTCCTGCCTTACACTGGAATCAATGCTATCCTTTTCTCATGTATCATTTTCGATGGCTGCCAAATATTGCACATGTAAACATACCACAATTTATGGACTGATTTTCTTATTATTGACATTTAAGGAATTCTTATTTATTTACAAAGCTTCCTGCACTTTAGATGTTACATCATCAATTACTTCTTCTTATGGACCAAATATTTGTGTCCCTCCAAAATTTATATGTTGAAATCGTAACTCCCAATGTGATGGTATTAAGAGGTGAGGTCTTTTGGGAGTAATTAAGTAATAAAGATAGAACCTCATAAAGGGGATTAGTGCTCTTATAAAAGAGACCACAGAGAACTCTCTAGCTCTCTTTCTGTCACGTGAGGATACAAGAAGAAGACAGCCCAGAAAAGGGCCTTCACCAGAACCCGACCATGCTGGAACCATGATATTGGACTTCCAGTCTCCAGAACTGTGAGAAATAAGTGTTTAAGTGTTACTTAAACCACCAAGCCTGTGGTGTCTTTGGTATAGCAGCCAGAATGGACGAAGACATTCCTCTTTCTCTAGAATATTCAGTTATTTCAACCAGAACATTTAAAACATCCTCAATTATCTGGTTACCTAAAACAAAACTAAACAAAACAAAAATCAAAAAACCTTCCCTCAACCCCACATCCGACTCTAGTTATCTCTCTATTACTCTTCTTTCATGCACAGCCTGAGCCAACACATCAATATTCTACTGGGATAGACTATGTTTACAAGTTATATTACCCAGTTTCCATTGAGCTTTTCAGGAAGCTAGCTCCTTCTCTGGGAGGTCAACCTGCAGGTATCAATCTTAAATAAGTTAACTCTCCTTTTCCACTTTGTACTTTCAACTTAGGCTTCAAACCCCATCTGTACACTGATATCTCAAAGAATATATCTCTAGTCCAGAATAGCCACATATGTAAAATCATCTACCTGATATCCCCACTTCACTAATTCAAAGGCACTTCAAACTCTCCATGACATGATCTCCTCCTCCA
Organism: Pteropus medius; assembly: GCF_902729225.1. Taxonomy (NCBI): domain Eukaryota; kingdom Metazoa; phylum Chordata; class Mammalia; order Chiroptera; family Pteropodidae; genus Pteropus; species Pteropus medius. The sequence goes on along the minus strand of NW_024340696.1, from coordinate 24,305,911 downwards.
AACCTGGGTCTTTTGCAGTGTTTCCTGTTCCTGGGAATGGTACCATCATACATGCAATTGCATGGGCCACCTTTCTCTTTCTCCTTTCCCATATCAATCCATCCTCAGGTATTATTGATTTTATCACTAGAACATTTCTCAGTCGATCCAGTTCTCTCTAGTTACAGAGTCACCCATGCTAGTCCAAACGACAATCACCTCTCACCTGGAATAATTGGTAGCCCACTAATTAGTCTCTCCTTATTTAATCTACCATCAATGCAATCCATATTTCATACTTTACATGGAGAGACTTTTTTTTCCTTTCCAGAGACAGATCTGATTATATTACTCCCATAGGCTTAAAATTCTTTAATGCCTTTTCACTGCATTTATGCTAAAGGCCCTATTGTGGTCTTCAAAGCTCTGCATGGACCGCTTCTTCTTGTCGCATCTTACAGTTTATTCCCTTTCTCTCCTTGGCTTTCAGTGACAAAACTGAAAGACAGCTTTAAGTTCCATAAACATTATATGCATTACACGATCCTTGCAAACTCCATTTTCTCCATCCAAAACATTCCTCACCATCCCCTTTCCTGTGTCTAGAGATCCCTGTTCATCTTTTGATTCTTAGTTTAAGTGTCTCTTTCTGGGGGGAGCATTTCTAGATGTCCTCAGTCTTTCACAGAATGATTTTTTTTCCTTCCAGAGCACTTATGTCTTTTTGTTATTATATATTTGTTTGTGTAATTATTTGAAAACTATCATTTAAGAAGTATCTCCTCCCATAGATAGTATGCTGGTACTGTTTATTTGTTTATTGGTATAGTTCTTGGATCATGGAAGGTACTTAATACGTACTTCTGAATGAATAGATGATTATATTTATCTATCAATCTTTGTCTTTATTTCAGATTATTTATTTGATCTATATTCCCAGTGATGAAATGAATAGATCAAAAGGTGCACAACCATTTTTAAATGGCTTTCAATACACAATTAGATGTATTAATAGATGATGAAACATTTTTCTCAAAAGAGCTCATTAATGAATCAAAAATAATCTGGGAAAAGTTTTAAGGGGCAATTTTAATGACTTTTTCTTTTGGCCCTCTCTTGTTTAAGCACTTATATCGGACTTAAATCTCTACAGAGAGAGAGAGTTTGTCAAAGATGCACCTGATATACATATATAGAAGGATACCAAGAACCTGATTAGTAGATACGGGATCCAAAAGGATCTTTGCATGTTATGGCAATGGCCTCAATATTTGAAGATGAAATCCAACAGAGCAAGTACAAGATCCTGCACTATATTTTTAAAATTCTATTGCTTGAGTACTGAGAGTGTGTTTTAGTGAGATCTGTGGCTGTCTCTCATGGCTCAGATCCAGAGTTCCTTTTACTGGCTCCTGTGTCCTCTGCCTTCCTTGACCTTCAGCCTACTTTGTTTTCCTTTAATACCCACCTATGTCCACTTTATTTCTTGCAGTTCTCACGCAATCCCAGTCTGGCTTCAGTCATGGTCTCCTATGTTGCCTCTTGATTGACACTGATCTGAAGACCAGCATTACTACTATTTATGTTTTTGTAAATGTAACATACGCTCTTTAAAAGAACATGTATTTCCTCTTTGTTAGGTATAGTGAATATTCCACACATGCACATGTCCTTGATGAGGCTTCTCCATAATTACCTATCTTTTCCTGCTAGCTCTATCAGTTTCAGTGAGAAGAGTATTATAAATCTATGACTGCTGGTGGTGGAATTTATTCTTATAATTCTGTCAAGCATAGATTTATTTTTAGTCTGTGTTGTTATAGATTCAGCATTATTGTAAACTTCTTGGTGACTGTCTTTGACTTTAATAATGGTTTTTTTTTTTTGCTTTCAAGTTACTTTGCTGATATTAATATTGTTTTTGATGGTTAATTTTATGTGTCCATCTTGAGGGTGTTTTCAAATGAGATTAGTATTTATATCAGTGATGTTTGAGGAAAGCAGTTTGCCCTCCATAATGTGGGTGGGCTTCACCCAATCACTTGAATGCCTGAATTGAACAGAAAGACCAGCAAAAGAGAATTCTTCAGCAGACTGCCTTTATACTTCATCTGCACCATCCACTCTCCTGAATGTCCAGCCTGCCGGCCTACACTGTATATTTTGAACTGAACAGCTTCCATAATTGCATGAGCCAATTCTTTGTTGAAAATCTCTTTCTATATATGAATACATCCTATTGGTTCTGTTTCCCTGGAGAAAGCTGACCTAATACATAAAAATAACCAGATTTTTTGGTTAATATTTATTGGGCATATTTTTTTTTTCCCATTTTCTCTTGGAAATGGTGGTCTCCTGGAAATGGTGGTATCTCGGAAATAACAAATAGCTGTTTTGTCTTACCTTTTCATATAATCTAAGACCTCTGTCATTTAATCATTGCATTTACTCTGTTTATATTTTTTGTGACTATGGCCATGGATGTGTTTAGACTTATTTCTACTATCTTCTCTTGTGTTTCGTTTTTATAATGGTTGGTCTTTGTTCTTTGTTTTTTATTTTTCCTGCTCTCTTCCTGCCTTTTGTTGAATTGATTGTTTTCATCTTTTAAATGGAGAAACTTAAGCTTGGGTATCTCCAAGAAAACCAATTTCCAGGGAAGAAAAAAAAAATCTACATATAGAAAAAAAGAAAGTTAAAACTGAGTCACAGAAAAATCTGGTATCTTATAAGTGAAAAACTGTGCTTTTGATAATGGAACTTATGTTACAAAAATGCCCTTTTAAAGCTTTCATATTATAATCTTGGTGTTGGCTTCCACAGGACAAGTGAGAAAAATCTTAATTTTTAAAGAATTATTTAAAAAATATTTACGAATTCTTTAGCTAATAACATATGAGGAGGTATTTGGCTTTTTTGTTGTCCTCCTGGGCAACTTCCCTCTTGATATGATAAGCTACCCTGTCTAATTTGGTAGCCACTAGGCACACGTAGCTATTTAATTTAATTACATTTAAATACATATTTAAAATTCAGTTACACTAGCCACATTTCAAGCACCTAGTGGCCCCATTTGCTTAGTGGCTATTACTTTGGACAGTGCAGATTATAGAACATTTCCACCATTGTAGGACGTTCTATTGGACAGGTGGTGATAAACCTATAGTTGTACTGCAGCTTCATATACCTTGGAGCAGAACTATTTGAGAGACTGACTGCATCATGTTGCAGAATTTGTAACTGGAAATCTACAGCAGCTTCGTGTAACATTTTTCCAGCATTTCCTGCTCTTGTGGCAAACAGTGACCAGCATGGGTAACAATGCCTACCATGGAGGCTATTGGAGGTTCCTGCTTCTGCACACAATCTCCAGGCTTGGCGCCCATTGGACATTGGAAGTGATATATACAGAGCAACAGCTTAAGGAGTGATGGTGATAATTAGAACTGAAGTGCTAACTTCTGTACCGCAGTGGGGATATTGATTTTCTGAATGGTGTGGGGAAGCCTAGAAAGGCTGGAACATTTCCAGCTGAAGCCAGATTGCAAAGGGTTGGGCATGGCCCAGATTGGCTCATAGCATTTGGCATTCATTTGAAACCTTGACCTCTCCACCTTGTTACCAGACTGGTTAGAACTCTTCTGAACCAACCGGTTAGGTCATCTACCCTGAGCCTGTTGCACCACTGGCACAAGTGACTGGTAGCTGCAGGTTAGAACTGATTTAGGAATGTATTGGCAGGAAGTGCCCACGCCAGCCTCCATCTGTTCCTGAATAGCCTTGATGGGCAGGTGAGACTTGCTTTCTTCCTCTGGACCAGCCAACATCTTCAAGACATCTGTGCCCATCCATTGCCGGAAGAACTTTGACTCAAGAAGAAGCTGAGAAAGCCCAAGTTCTTTGCTACTCTCTTACTCTCATATCATCTTGGCACTGGGTATGTCCAAGAAGAGAAAATCCCCACCTTAACTTTTCATTGTCAGTGGTGTTAGCCAGGCTCATATTCACCTGAATGGATTAATTCTTAAATATTTCAGCTTCTCAAATTTATTTTTTTAACCTTGGTTTGTGCTCACCTCCTGTGTAGAGCTGTCAAATGATTCCCCACCCTGCCACTGATTTCTTTATAATTCATTTCTTCCATACTTTGTTGGCGTTGTTGTTTTTTGCCACTTACAAAGTCAGAGTCTTTGGATTTCCCACTGGGATCTGTCATCACCTGACATTTCAGCATTGTACTAGGTAAACTAAAATATTCATTTTCCATGTCTTTCCCAAAGTTGAAACTTTGTGTCATGTACTGTGCTAAGTACAGGAATACAAGGCCCAAGGTGGAATGATGTCCTTGCTCTCATGAAGTCATCCAGCAGGGGAGACAAATAATTAAGCTCTCAATTACTTGCAATGAAGGAAAATGTGGATACTGGTTTTGCATTTGACTTTATTATTCTTTAAATTTGACATACGAAAATAGTATATTTCAACAGTTTATGTATCTGAAAGACAAATGTACCAAAACTGGGATGATGGATTTAAGAACTGTGCAAATCTCCAATCTTCTATACAGGAGAGTGACAGAATGTAAGGTGAATTGAAGGAAGTGGCTCCCGTACAATTTTGGAAAACAAAGAGAGGTGGGAGGGGAGATATCCAGGAAGTCTCTCCAAGAAATTGGAGGTACGCCCTGGTTTGGCACCGCTTCCCGCACACACCGCCCCACCCAGGCTTCTGCGTGGCGGGAGCGCGGATCCACCAGCGCGCATAGCGTGGCTCCGCCCAGTTTGCGGAGATCGGCCGACTCGGAACTACGGTTCCCAGAAGGCCGTGCGAGTCCAGGAGGGAAGCGGTGGCAGTGGCAGGAAGGGCGCCAGTCACAGTGGTGGCGGTTGTTCCCTCTGTGATCGGTTAGGCAACACCCGAGACCCGGACGGAGGACGCGGCCCCGAGCGGACCGTGCAGCCCCGGGCACTGGCTGGGGCGAGCCGGTGCCTAAGGCCGTAGGACGGGGCGGGATGTAGGGCGCTGAGCGCGGAGGCCGCCGGCGCGGCTAGGGGAGCGCCGAGGGCGCGCCGAGGATGGAGAGAGCGATGGAGCAACTCAACCGCCTGACGCGCTCGCTGCGCCGCGCTCGCACCGTGGAACTGCCGGATGGTGAGCCGAATCGCGGATTTGGCGGCCGGAGGCCGCGTGCGGGGGGTCGCGGGGGCGGGGCTCAGGCCGTGGAGAGGTCGGGTTGGAAAACGAACCGAAAGCTGAGAAAACGCCCACGTTTAGTTTCCTGAGACGTGAGGGGTGGGCGCTGGGACCCCCCCGCCCCGGCCCCCATCCCCGACCACTAGTCGCCTGCGGCTCCCAGCCAGGCAGGTGGGCGTTTGCGGGAGGGGCCCGAGCAGTGCGGATCCTGCTGGTGGAAGAAGCAGAAAAGACCGAAGTCTCTCCCGACTGTCGATTTCAGGGGTTTTGGCAAACGGGCAGAAATAAATAAATCCCGGCGGAGACCCGGATTTAGGAAACATTACAGTTGTGGGCCGTTTTACAGTCGCTGCTTGCTGGGGATAGAGACATGCTCCCAAAATAGTATTATTTACTTTAAACTGCGGAAGGGGTTAAGCAGTCTTTCATTTCTTTTTGAAAATACAGAACAGTACTGTATCTTGACAAACAGATAAATAAGAGGGTGTCAAATATCAAACTTATACTTTTAAGATACTGTGTGTATACCTATGTACACTCTAATATGCATTCCTGCCTTCATTATTCGTCAGACGTAGGTGGGGGCTCAGGACCGTCTCCGAAGAGGAATAAGGCATGATCCCTGTAGTTCTGGAGTTTTAGTTCAGTATGCCAGGGTTCCTTCAGGACAGGTAAAACACTAGTAATAAAAACGGTGAGAAAGCCGTTTTGTTTGCAGCCTCATGAATTCAGATGTTTTAGTGGCAGTGGGAGATGGCAGTCTGTCTCTAAGAGACTTTTGTTTATGTATGCCCAAATGAGAGAAGAGTTAAGGGGTGATTTTTTTTTATGTATTAGTTTAATTAAATTTTCACCCCCAAACTTTCCTTGAATTGCTTCTGGAGAGGTGATTTGTAGGTTAAGAAAGGAGACCTGGGGAGAATCTTCAAAGAAACGTGGGACTGGGAATTTGAGGGATAATTTTTTTGAAAAAATTTCCCCTCGTCTCTACTTAGGATTCAGAATAGGGATGATTTGTGGTGACTGTTTCTCAAAAATAATTTTGTATTTGATACTTTGCCAGTATGAAGTAATCGACTGAAAATCCGAAAAAAATCTATAAATTTCAGTAACCAGACACCCAGCTTCAACTTTTTCTTTCTCTTTTCTGTCCAACTTAGAGTCCATTTCTTAAGCGCTGCTCTCATTTTCCACAGTCAAGTAGATGAGGTATAGATTGAGGAAGAACACTGCGTGTGTAGGTATTGACACAGCAATTTATATTGCTTAGTTTAAATCCCATCTTTTTCTTTTTTTCTTTTTTTAACATAAATGTGATTTAGAAGGCTTGATAATTTTTCCTAGTTTTAAAAGTAGTAAAAGAGGTCAAATATGTGGTGACAAACAAATCTTTGGGTGGTGAACATACAGTGCAATATATATATGACTTACTGTTGAATTGTACACTTGAAACTTACTGGATTTCGTTAACCAATGTCACCAGAATAATAATAAAAAATAAATAAAAGTAGTAATAATTTTTTACTGTAGAAAGTTTTGAAAAGAAAGAAAAACTTAAAAATCTGTTATTCCACCACCCAGTGTTAGTATTTTCTTTATTTCCTTCCATTATTATTTTTTCTCTACCAAATTAAGATCATACTGCATATCTTATTTTGCTTTTAGAAAACCACTTTTTTTGTATCTTTAAATGTGCTTAATGACTAGGATTTCATAAAATATGTGTAACAAATATTGAATCTAATTTTTGTTTTTATAATAGATTTTATGAGGAGCAGCTTTGTACTTTTTAAAGTTAGTCTGCCTCTGTAAATTTCCTTTAGGTTAATACATAAAAGAAGAATTGTAAATCTAATTATATTGACATTTTTAAGATTGCGACTGTTCCCTCTCAATTAAACTTTGGAGTTTCCACCAACAGTCTGAGACACCCTGGAAACTAGAGGGACTGAAAATGAAACTTTTCCCTATGTTTCTAGACAAAAGTGGTATCTTGCTTATGTTTTTTTCTTTGATTATGCTTTTGCTCATCTTGTTTCTTTGTCTTTGTCCCTAAGTTCTGATGAATCTTTGAATTCTTTGAGATGAGAGAAAGAGCATAACATTCTAATAATGAAAATCCTGATTGTTGTGCTTGAATTTGAAGGACTGATCAGAAGTTACGAGATCTCTCTAAATATAGGAAATAATTGCTTTGTTAGAATTCATTGATTAATAAGCATTTAATTGGAACAGATTATTAAGATTGGAAAGTTTTTAATCAGCTTTTACTCTAAAATTAACCTTGTTGCATAGAATTAAATTGCAGATATTTGATTTACTGAATTGGATACTGGGAGGACACATTTCTATTTCCTTGGGATGATGACAATCAGAGTATTGCCACTAAGTAATGAAGTGCAATTTGTTGAGTCATCCTAGGCAGGGTGGACAGAAATATTCTTATGAGAGAGGAAATGAAAGGAAATTACTTTAGTGATATGCGTTCTCAGTTGACTTTAAAAAGTTGGTTTATGTTGTTGCTTATTTGAGAAAAGTCTGAAATTACTGCATTACAGTGAATGTAATTTGTTTAATAAAATAATGAGTCTATTTTAGCATATATTTGAATGTTGATTAGAGTAATTATCAGTTTTTAAAAAATCGCTCCCATTTGATGGTTTGAAGAGAAATTGTGTATAATATGAGTATGAGCTCCCTGTTTAAGATTTTCCATTTATTGTTGGATTCTGAAATTTTGTTAATAAAAATGGCCAACATATCTGATAAAGTGAGAGGTTAAATTTTACTTATTAGTCTGAAAACTTTATTGTATATCTAGCTAGTTCTCAGGGTATCTTCATGAGAGTACAGAAGAAGCATCTGACACCAAATCTTATTCCGTTCTTAATATACTATTTCTTAGATAGTCGTCTTCTAGCACTATGGTTGTGGTTATATTTTCTTCATATCCCTTAGTCTATGGAAGCTATATTTTCATAGGGTTAGATGTTACTTAAACAATAAGATCTGTTTCTAAATTTTATCTAAATAGACATCTTGTAAATAAAACTCATATGAACTTTATGATGCTCACTCATGCTCATTTAAAATTATGTACTATCTTGATTTACAAGTTTCATAGATACAGGTATTTCTTGTTTATGACTTTGTTTATTATGAAGTGACAATTGAAATGGTCATGGTTTAGAAGTTCAGATTTTTATTGGGGTGTTTATCAAATGAGATATAAAGAATGTTGCCATGCCCACAGAGGCTTAAGTGCAGTGTTTTTCAACTGGTGGTGTGATTCACTGATAGTTAATGAGAACAATTTAATTTCAATGATGATTTTAAAAAACTAAATAGAAGAGAATACAACTAGTTAGAATGTGTTGCACATGTGAAGAATAAGTATTTTAGACCTTTGGTTACAACAGATAGTGTATGTGGTGCACTGTAACATTTTTATTGGGGGTCGGCAGGGCGGGGTGGGGGTTGGAATCATCCAGGTTTGAATTCCAGCCACTAATGCCACTATCACCAGCTTGTTACTCAGTCTTCAGTTTTCTCATTTGTAAAATGGGAATGGATAATGATACTACCTATATCATAAGGTGGTTGTGAGGATAAAAGAAATGATACATGTAAAGTGTTTCAAATAGTGCCTTTAAGCTAGTTAGCTTAAAACATGTTGACTATTAATTAATAGGATTCTTTGGTATTTTATTTTTATACTTAAAGAGTTGTTGTATGTGCATACTGAACTTGTGAAATGTTGATTAGGACTAAACTGCTCTTCATGTATGTATACCCAAATAATAAAAGAACAAACAAAAATGCGAAGAAATGGTAATAACTATTTTCCTTATTTTCTCTAAATATTTTATTATATATTCCTAATGTTTTTCAAACATCATACAATCATTATTAAAGCTAAGACAATTAACAGTAATTTTGTATTATCACCAAATACCCAGTGCATATGCAGTTTCCCTTCTCAGAAATATCCCCTTACAGTTGGTTTGTTTGAGTCAGTATCCAAAGTCCATACATTATATTTGGTTGATTTGTCTCTTAAGACTTTTAATGATACTAATTCCCTCTTCTTTTTCTTTTTTTTAACTTTTATTTTTAAGAAATTTTAGATTTACAGAAAAGTTACAAAAAATAGTACAGAGTTCCCATTCACCCTTCACCCATCTTCCCCTAATGTTCCCATCTTGCACAACCATGGTACAATTATCAAAACTAAGGAATTAACATTGGCGTAATACTATTACCTACATTACAGACTTTATTAGAATTTCACAAGTTTTCCCGCTAATGTCCTTTTTCTATTTTAGGATGCAATCCAGGATACCATATTACATTTAGTTGTCATATTTCGATAGCCTCCCCTGACTCTGTGGCAGTTCTTCAATCTTTCCTTGTTTTTAATGGCTTTGAGACTTTTTAATCAGTTTTGTGGAATTCCTCTTAATTTGGGTTTGCCTAATGTTTTCTCATGATTAAAGTTATGCATTTTTGGCAAGAATATTACAATGGCAAGAATATTACAAAAGTGATGTGCCAATTCTCAGTGGATCATACCAGGGGCTACATGATATCAATATGTATCATTTTTGGTAATGTTACCATTTATTACTTAGTTAAGGTGATATCTGTTGGGTTCTCCACTATAAATTTACTATTTTTCCTTTGTAATTAATATTTTTAGGAGATACTTTGATACTATATAAGTATTCTCTTTCTCTTCAAACTTTAACTCATTAATTTAAGCTTCATTATTAATTTTTTAAGGGCTAATAGGGAGTCGTCACTGTTACTTCTCTGTAAATAAATTATTAATAAACTTAAACCTCCAATATGCATTGAATTGAGAAATGACAATTATAAATAAAATAAATTCAAACACTAGCTAAAATTTACATAAGTATAATATGTCATCATAGATGTTGCTGACTTCTAACCTTTACTTTTGGATAATGTTTCTATGAATTTATTCTATAAAAGATGTAGATGAAAATGTGAATAGTTTAAACCAACAAGTAAAAGACTTTAACACTGTTTTATAACAGCTTCTAAAATAATTTCTTTTTTTATAATATTGGCAAGAAGCAAGTAATATGCCTATTTAATGTTTTAAAAATTATTTAGCATATATATCTTTAATATCTACATATGCTTAAAATTCCCCCAAAGTACTTGTAAATATGATAAAACATGAAGTTGATAACACTTCATTGGAAGTAAAAGAAATTTTAGTTGTTAAAGCTACAGAAAATATTAGCTGTCTAATGTTTCCTCAAATCCAGAAGCTAAGCACTTTTATGGTGATGTAGAGGGGACAAGCATTAGTGGGGATAAGAAATTCTGCATTATTGAAAATTTTTCAGTACCTCTGATATTTTGCACTATTCTTAACCTTCTTTCACCTCTTCTTGCCTTTAATATGGAGTTAAGAAAACTCCAAAATAGTCTAAAGTACCACCCTTTGGAAAAAGTAGGAGATAAATTAATTTTTTCTTTTCTTTTTTTAATTCAGATAATGAAACTGCTGTTTATACATTAATGCCAATGGTTATGGCTGATCAACATCGGTAAGTGCCGTTTTCACAAATTTATACTTTTCGGTAAGTGTAAATTTACTTAAATGTTGTGTGTACACATACACACACATGCAGTTTGAACCATAGATGTTATCCTGGGGCAAGTTTTTAAATATCTGTTATAATTTTCCGTTTGTGAATTAAGAAACAAGATTTTTCTAAGATCCATGTCAGTTGTGAAATTCTATGGTAAGAGATTTTCTAAACGAGTAGTCCAATATTAAGTCAGGTATTTGGTTAGTCACATAAGATACAGCCATCTGACTGGGATGAGGTAGCCAGCCATCAGGTAATTTGGTGTAATGAGAAGAAAGTGAAGAGAAACTATGTTTTGAAACAAATTTTAAATATAAATGATTTTTTGCTTTAAACTTCCTGTTTGATAGAATTAAAATATGTTTTTTGTCTCTGATTTTTCTTAATTTGGCCAAAATTAATATAGATGAGCTCCACTTTTTGCAAGGGGAGAGGCCAGCCCTCCTCTAGGTTTCTTAAGAATCTAAGGGGAACTGAAGGCAACTTAGATGTCTTCAGAGTAGATGACATAGATCACAGATGAAGTAACCTTCAGCACTAGTTTATAGGTCAGGGCAGTTGGTGTTTGGGTGATACTGTGCTGCCTTCCATGCTGTACTTAGGGAGTGGTACCTTGTTTTTTTTTGGTTTATGTGGGATGGAATCTTTTGAGTAATTGTTAAAGAGCTGTTAACTTTAGCTATTATGTTCTTTTCAAACTTTTTAAAAAAACATATCAACTTATTTAATTTTCTTTTGGCATAGGTCTGTTTCTGAGCTACTATCAAATTCTAAGTTTGATGTTAATTATGCGTTTGGACGTGTGAAAAGAAGCTTGCTTCACATTGCAGCAAAGTAAGTCTAAAGATTTTAAGTTAAAGCCTGTTCTAGAGTAATGGTCAGGAAACTTTGAATCAATGTTGGCCTACAGTAATTATGGAAAGATATGAGGACAGTTGAGTGGTTATCTGTTTAGGAAATAGTGTGCAAAGCTTATATTCTTTCTCTAAATAAATTGTTAACCTTGGGATTGGACTCAAGTCTCATATCTACTGTCTTAGCTTGTACTAGATAAAATCAGTAGGTTAGGCATGGGAATTGTCTTTCCTGGATGTATTTAAATTCACTAAAATTTTTCTTTTATCCAACCAATATGAGATTTTATATACTAACTACACATGAGGTCATTGACTTTATATTTTAACAAATATATTATTTGTGACAGAAGTTAATCAAATTTTAGGTTAATGTGCATCTCAAAAATAATGTGCTTTATAGAGCATTTTGTTTTTTAATTAAGCTATGTCAACTTAGGCTGTTTATTGAATGCTTCTCAGCTGTTTTTAATATTGTTTTAGTTGTGGATCGGTGGAATGCTTGGTTCTGCTATTAAAGAAAGGAGCAAACCCTAACTATCAAGATATTTCAGGCTGTACACCCCTTCATTTGGCAGCTAGAAATGGGTAAATATTTTGTTTTCTTAAGTAGGTTAAGTTGTATATCAGTATTCAGGGCACTTTACCTTGATTTGGTGATATTTGTTTCACCCTGTATTTGCCTTGAGAAGAGGGTCTTGGGTCATTATATTCCATTTTTTGCCCCTCTTTAATCCCCCTTCCCCCCCACTTCCACCCCTGGCCTATGGATATTGCCATTTCCCCTTAAGAACTGGATTTCTGAAGGTGGGGTGTCTCCTCCCACACGCTCGTGGTGTGCACCTGGAGCCTGGCACACCTGGGGCCTGGCACACCCAGGGTATGGTCCGTGGCTCCACCTGGGATGCAAACTCAGGACCTTCTGCGTGTAAAGCAGATGTGCTAACCACTACATTATGGAGCCACCCCTATATTCCATTTTTAAATAACTGTTATAGCTAATAATTTGTTAAATTGTTTACTCATGTTTTTCTTCTTGAAAATATATTTGTTGAAGTTAATTTTTACTTGAATTATAATGACATTTTATTTTCTGAAAAGCATAATTTTTAACCTTTTTATTTGGGTCTTTTTTCCTGCTAATCTTTTGCCACATCTAACTCCATGACTTAGTTTCCACATTACTTGTTTAGTTAATTTTATTACTAGAATTAAAGCCAAGAGTAGATATATTACACCCAGTTTGTTTATAGTGATTATTTGAGAATGAGCTGTACTAGAGTAAGCTTTCTAGATAAGGGTTGCTTACTCTTTTCAGTTCTAAAACTAGTTTTCATTTTAATTATGACAAAAAAAGTTTACTTGATAATGCACTTATTAGCCCTCCTTTTAATTTTTTTTAAATTAAAATTATTGAGGTAACATTGGTTAATAAGACCGTATAGGTTTCAAGTGTACAATTCAATAATACCTTATCTGTATATTGTATTGTGTGTTCACCACCCAAAGTTAAATTTCCTTCTGTCACCATATATTTGACCCCCTTTACCCTTATCTACCTCCTGCTTTTCCCGGTAACCACTAATCTGATGTCGATGTCGATGTCTATGTCTATGAGTCTCTGTTTGTCATGTTTGTTTGTTGCTTTTAGGTTTATATCCCATATATAAGTGAAATCATATGGTTCTCAACTTTTTCTCTCTGACTTATTTTACTTAGCATGATAATCTCAAGATCCATCCATGTTGTTGCAAATGGCAGTATTTTATCTTTTCTTATGGCTGAGTAATATTCCATTGTATGTATGTACCACATCTTCTCTTTCTAGTCATCTAACATTCAGAACACTGAATGTTTCTAGTCATCAAACATTCAGGACACTGAATGTTTCTATGTCTTAGCTACTGTGAATAAAGCCGCTATGAACATCGGAGTGCATATATCTTTGCGGATAAATGTTTTCAGTTTTTTTCAGTAAATTCCCAGAAGAGGGATTCCTGGGTCACATGGTAATTCTATTATTTTTTGAGGAACCTCCATACTGTTTTTTGTAGTGGCTGTACCAATTTACATTCCCACCAGAAGTGTATAAGGGTTTCTTTTTCTCCACAACCTCTGCAAACTTGTTATTGTCCTGTTTATGAGTCATTCTGACAGGTATGAGGTAGTATCTCATTGTGGTTTTGTTTTGCATTTTCTTCATAGCTAGTGATGCTAAGCATCTTTTCATATGTTCATTGGCAGTTTGTATGTCTTCTTGGGAGAAATGTCTGTTCAGGTCCTCTGCCCATTTTTTAATTGGATTATTTGTTTTAATTGTTGAGTTGTATGAGTTCTTTGTATATTTTGGATATTAGGCCCTTACTGGAGGCATTGTTTGCAAGTAACTCCTCCCATTTGGATGGTTGCCTCTTTGCCTTGTTGATGGTTTCTTTTGTTGTGCAGAAGCTTTTTAGTTTGATATAGTCCCATTCATTAATTTTTGCTATTACTTCCCTTCCTTTTGAGGTCACATTCATGAAATCTTTTCTAAAACCAAGGTCCATGAGTTTATTACTATGTTTTCTTCTATGCAATTTATTGTTTCAGGTCTTACATTCAGGTCTTTGATTCATTTTGAGTTAATTTTGATGTATGGTGACAGATAGTAGTCTAGTTTCATTCTTTGGCATGTGGCTTTCCAGTTTTCCCAGCACCATTTATTGAAGAGGCTTTTCTTTCTCCACTGTGTGTTTTTGGCTCTTTTGTTGAAAATTATTTGCCCAAATGTATGGGGGTTTATTTTTGGACTCTCAGTTCTGTTCCATTGGTCTGTGTGTCTGTTTTTCTGCCAGTATCATTGTGTTGCTTATCATCGCTTTGTAAAATAATTTGAGATCAGGCAGAGTGATACCACTAGCCTCATTCTTTTTCCTTGGGATAGTATTGGTTATTTTGTGCTTCTATACAAATATTTTTCTTTGGTTTTATTTCTTTAAAAACTGCTGTTGAGATTTTGATGGAGATTGCATTAATTTTTTTTATCAAATAAACTTTTTCTTATAAAAGTAGTATTTCCAAAATGTGAGTTGTATTTTTACGTTTTCTTGATAACTCCGATCATCATTATAAACACCATGATATTATTGTGTACCGTTTTAAATTCTACTACATTTGTTATGGGTTTCTCTCCTTTTTTGTCAAGAATTTCAGATGTCACATCTCTGTATCTTCCTCTACCATTGTTTTCATATCTTAAAATTCTGTTGGACTGAAAAATCAGACCAAAATGGTTGGAATGACATTTAAAATGAAAAGAAGTTTTTGAGTCAGGGCTTGACAATCTTTTAAACATCTTTGAATGCTATAAAATTTCTCTATGAAAGTATATCTCTATGTGTCTCTTCTTTTGATTACTCTTGAAAATATTTTTGTTTTCTATTTTGGACTGGGATTCTAGGTAGATCAGGCAGCTGCCTAAGTGAGATGGTGTTAAAATTGTCTGTTGCATCAATCTGAGCCCACATTTTTGTGTGCAAGGATTAAAGTGAAACCACAAAGAATCATAGTGATGTCTAGCTTGGACAGGGAAAGTCTTAATCCTTTTACCCTAGCTGGTCTGACCCATTTCCTGATGTTGCATGTGAACCAGTGTAGTTGACCACTGTTCTAATAGGTTATAGTGTGCTGATTAAACAATTGTTTTATAATAATTGGCCACATTAGATATGTTGTAGGGCGTTACACCCAAGTTCGTCATAGAGTAAATCATTCATTTCCTTGCCGAATTAACCTCAGGTTTAGATACATTATCCCAGGTATTGGTGGGATAATGACAAAGCTCTTTCGAAAAGTTACATATAGAAAAATATCTCAGTACTCTTGTCTCAACAACTGTAAATGAAAGGACAGATTGGTGCACAGCAGGGATAAAATGTTTCTGCCATTGTAGTAGGAAGACTTAGTCATTGGAGACTGTCACTTCTCTCCCACCCCCAGCTTTGTTGAGGTATAATTGACAAATTAAATAGTAAGCTATTTAACATGTATATTGTAGTGATTTGATATATCTATACATTGTGAAAGGATTCCTCCCATCTAGTTAATGAACACATCCATTACCATCACCTTATACATTTATTATTATTTTTTTTTTGTGAGAACACTTAAGTTGGAGGCCATTACATTTTAAAGATGAAGAAATATAAGAGAGTTTGCATGATTCACATGCAAGTCAGTGAGGAGAAAAGGAATAAGGAGTTCGCAATGCTAGCATAACATCAGTTTGGATGCCTTTCAGTTCTTAACTGTTTTGCTTTTTATTATTTATTGAATGTGTGCCTCGTACAACTTAGAGTTGTTCAATGAATATTTGCTTTTGGTGTTTTCAGAAATTTCTCTATGAGTTTAAATTTGTGTAGACTGAAACATAGTCATAGAGGAATTTTGCCACTTTTGCTGGTCCATCTGTTTTTTGGGATTGGTTTTTTATTTTGTTCCCTCAGCTATCGTTTTCAGATGGCCTTAGCATCTATCTCTCTTTACGCATTAGTGCTCGATGCATTAGTACTGAATTGCTCTCCTTTTTGTAGAAGACCCATTAAGCTTCCACTGAGCACTTAGATGATTGGTCCCTGTGTTATTTGGGTTACCATAAGCTTCCTAAAATTGTTGCAGCATCAGGGCAGGAAAATAGTTGCTTCCTGTACAGGAGGATTCATCATTGCTCACGCTCACAATGGTATGAGAATGTTAAAAGGGAAGACTTCAAAATTATTGTGTATCCTTAGGTTTCATATCGGTCAGATTTGAAACATGATTTTTTTCTTTATTTTTTGGGCTAGATTGTGAACGCATAAAAGGCAGACCCTATGTGTTAGTATTTTAGGTCCAATTTTTAGCAAAACAGGTGCTCACTTAGTGAGTTGTTTTGACTTAAATTCAGGTTCTAGAAAGTAGCAATAATGATTGTTAAGAAAAAGAGGATGTATGTCTCTCATATTGCCCTGTACCTTTTGCAGTTCATTTTTGAAAGGGGAGAACATTATGGATTGCTGCTTTTCTTCATTAGCCTCTTCCCTAACCATTTCTTTGGGACTATTTCACTGGCCTGTTTCCACCTAAATGTTTTGCAATTAGGCCAGTGGTGCACAACAGGCTTCCGATAGGTTTTAGAAATGCAGCAATACGTATATAGGCGCCTGTCCATGGGCGTACATACACACATTTTAAACAGTGTATTTTAATAGGACTCTCTGGTCTGTCCTCTCACAATTATTGAAGATTTATTTTCTAAGGTTTTTGTAACAGTGGTAGATGAAAGAACTTTGTAAATGTTTGAACTTATAAGTTTACTCAGAGCTTTATTTTCTTCCATTTCTTTGATTATAATGCTTTTAAATGACATTTAACTTCATTTCAGATATGAAAATCAAAGCAAGAAATTTGTTTAAAAGATTTATTCAGTCGATAAAATTTTTAGCTATTGATTTATAAGATTGAGAATTAATAGTTTTATTGAGAGTGCTTAACTATACTTAGCACTGAGTTAAAGAAATATATAATCCATGCCATGAAGAAATTTATCTAATTGAGTAAATAGTAATATATACATATGTACCATATATGCTAAATACTCTCTATATACTATGTACTATGTCTGTAGATACTGTTCTCAAGTATATTATACTAATGTATATATACATATTATATTAGTGTGTGTATATATACTGATACTGTGTATACATAATATATACACCGTATTGTATAACATACTATATATGATATACTACTACACACACTATTTTGTATTATTTATATATAAGTACTCAACTGGATCATAAACTTTTATGCCATGGATTGTATAATATTTCTTTAATCAAAGAATATATGTATAAAGGATAGTATACATATATATATATACACATACACATATAGCTTAAACGAAAGCAATATATATACACACATATACACACACACATATTGTATGTATTACTTTGTTTCCACATACATTTTCATTTTATTTAATGAAGGGGAAATTGAGATGAATATTGAATAGCGACCAGTAATATATCAGGCTAAGAAGAAATATTGTGAGCAAAATGAAATGGGTGGGCAATTCAAAAAGTAGTAAAAGACTTGAATAGAATAGACATTTCTCCAAAGAAGATATAAAAATGGCCACTAAGAACATATCATTAAGGAAATGCAAATCAAAATGATGATGAGATACCACTTCACACTCATTAGTATAGCTATCAAAAAAAAACCAAAACAGGTGTTAGTGAATATGTAGAGAAATTGGAACCCTTGTGCACTGTCGATGGGAATGTAAGATGGTACAGATGCATTGAAAAACAGTTTGGTGGTTCTTCAGCAAATTAAAAATAGAATTACCATATGATCTAACAATTCCACTTCTGGGTATATACTCAGTAAAATTGAAAGCAGGGTCTTGAAGAAATATTTGTATACCCATGTTCATAGCAACATTATTCACAATAGCTTAAACGAAAGCAATCTGTGTCCATTGATGGGCGGATAAGCCAAATGTGGTATATACATATAGTAGAATATTATTCAGCATTATAAAGGAAGGAAATGCTAACTTATGTTACAACATGGATGAACTTCGAGGGTATTATGCTAAGTGAAATAAACCAGTCACAAAAGGAAAAACAACTGTGTGATTCCACTTTTATGAAGTACTTAGATAAGCCCAAATTGTAGAGACAGAAAATAGCATGGTGTTTGCCAGGGGCTACAGGGAGAGGAAATGGGGGTTATTGTTTAATGGGTTTCAGTTTTGCAAGGAAAAAAGTTCTCAAGAGGGATGATGTTGATGGTTTCACAACAATATGAACATACTCAGTACCACTGAACTGTACACTTAAAAATAGTTAAGATGATAAATTTTATGTGTATTTTACCACAGTAAAAATAATAAAAAAAAAATGAAGAAGGTAGAGGGACACATACATGCATTTTGTTAATTTTGTGGTTGTTTTTTATAATTCATCTTAGTATTAACTTTTAAATATTTTGTAACCAAGAATATAGGATACAGCATTGAAATATCCTTTTTGCTATATGCAAAAGTCCATTAGACTAATACTGTCTTGTATTTCTAATGAAGATTACTATTCCAAATATTCAGTCAACACTAGAAATTTCTCAGCATTTGAGTGATGAATTTGTTCCAGTGACATGAAAATCTCATTGTTCTTTTCCTTTTCTATCTTTTGTTCATAGAAATAATTTTGTATTTTATTTCAAATTTTATAGTGTTTATTTAAATATTACAGATATAGATTGATACTTGTATCACCTAATGTTGAGTGTAATTACTGTTTCAGTAAAATAATTGTCATTTGTTTATTTTTCTAGTATCAGTTATTTGTGACTGTCTCTCTTTTCAGGCAGAAGAAGTGCATGAGTAAATTATTAGAATACAGTGCTGATGTCAACATTTGTAATAATGAAGGCCTTACAGCAGTAAGTGCTAAGAATTTTATGTGAAATCTTTAAAATACTTTTTAGAAAATAATATTAAAGGGGATGGTAATGCAAAGTGTAGTACAAGTGTTTCTGCAAGTTATATGTGGTAATTAAGATATAGAATGATTTGAGATATAGTCTTCAGCAGTGTTTATTAAGAGAAGTTATGGTTCACCAAGTTTCTTTTTTTTACATTTTTAAGTATATGACTTTTCATTTGTTTTGAAGTCTTATTTTCCTAGCTTTTGCACTGACTTTCAAGGGACTTTTTAGGAGCATCTTTGCTAAGGTGTCATTATAGGAGAGCTGTTTTTCATTATATCTTTTAAATTCTTTTAATGTGTACATTGTAAAAAAAAAAGTATCAGAAGGAATGATCATGCCACCTGTATTCCTTGTGCTCAGTGATAATCACTGTTAATATATTGGCCTAATATCCTTTCAAACTTGTTTTGTCTTACTTAGCCTAGTGTTTTTATTCATTTTTGTCATGTCACTTTATTTTCAAAAATAAGTTGTTATATTTTTGATCCACATAGGTATTATAGAGAGGTGGTATGGGGTGTTTCTGAGAAGATTATTGAAATCCAAAAATTTTAATCAGATTGTCATTATTTAATGTAGCATTATTTGTTTTAGAAGTAGAGATAAAATAGAATTATATGATTATTGGAAGTTGTTTTGAAGTTGTGACAGAAGATGTTAAGTTTTATTTATTAAATTTTACCTTCTTATACGTGAGATGATGTATTAATTAACTGGATGGTTATATTAAATTATCACATAGCATACTTTAAGTATTTTACAATTTTACATGTCGGTTATATTTTAATAAAGCTGAAAAAATTTTTTGCCCCCTTTGGTAGTATTTGTAGGTTTTGAATATTTTAATTTGTGAATAAAGAAGAATATTGAGTATTTGCAAGTTTTTAAGACCTTTCTGATTAAAAAAATTTTGGATGGGAGTGGGGTTTAGGGAAGGTTGCACATTAAAAAAAACAGCTTCCCTGAGATTTGAATTATTCTGTGACTGACTTATTAAAAAATAAGCTCAATCATGATTATATGGAATCCATAATTCCTTTGATAATTCAGATATTGTTATATATTAACAATATAACACCATCTAGTCTGTAAAGAAAAACTGTATTTTGAATATCTACAGAATGCCTAGTGATATGGTAGGTACCACA
The DNA here is from genome assembly GCF_902729225.1 of Pteropus medius. Classification (NCBI taxonomy): domain Eukaryota; kingdom Metazoa; phylum Chordata; class Mammalia; order Chiroptera; family Pteropodidae; genus Pteropus; species Pteropus medius. The sequence continues at coordinate 24,285,589 of NW_024340696.1, read as the reverse complement.
GAGGAGGTATAAAACTTTGGAATGGATATAGATCTGTCCTTAGGTCACTGTCTAGTATAAGCAAGATAAGATGTCCAGTTTTAATATTATCTGTTTAATCACATAAGTTTTTATCTGCTAATTTCTCCCACCCCTTTCTTCTACTTCTGAACTTTAAGAGAAGTGGAATAGAAAATTTGTAAAAATTAAAAAAAAAAAAAAAAGACTCATGCACTCATGCATATATTTAAAGAGACATTTGATTCTATAAGGCTTGTTATAGAAAAGCAGTCTCTACTCTTTCTGCCTTGGATCAACTACCATGTTCTCTCCTGTGGCCCTGATTGGTGTGGCCCTGATTGGTGTGGCGTGCCACCTCCTCGTGGAAACTGTTTTGGCCGCCAAACATGTTTCTGCCTAGTCCCAGACCACCATGGTGAAAATAATTCAGCAGTTGGGCTCATTAACCATGTCAACTGAAGGAAGCTGGGATGGTGAAAATGTGCTGCTGCAGAACTGAATAGTTGCTACCATATATTTTGGGGAGTAAAGCAAAGGGCTCATGAGATGGAAGAAACCTTCAGTGGGAAGCCAAGAGTCCCAGGGTATTTTTACAAAGGGAGAGAATTGTTGACTGTGTGCTTTCTAGGCTGGTCACCCTCACAAAAGACTCCTCATGTTTCTTCATTTGTTCTTTAAACAAGAATTTACTAGAATATCTACTATGTGCCAGATCCTGAAGATTTTCTTTTTTCAAAAAGTTTTCTAACTTTATATTTTACATCTAAGTCTACGATCAATTTTGAACTAATATTTGTATAACATATGACAAGTCAAGGTTCATTTTTTTTTGCTTACGAAGTCCAATTACTCTAGCATTGTTTGTTGAAAAGGCTGTTTGTCCTGCATGAAATTGGGTTTGCATCAGTCTCAAAAATCTGTTGGGCATGTTTGTATGGACTTATTTCTGGGTCTCAGTTCTGTTCCGTTGATTTATATATCTGTCCCCTTGCCAATACCACACTGTCTTGATTATTGTAGCTATATAGTAAGCCTTAATATCAGCTAAAGTAATTTTTTGCACTTTATTTTTCTTCGTAAGATTGCGTTAGCTATTCTGGTTCCTTTGCCTTTCCATATAAATTTTAGAATAAACTTGTCTATGACAAAAAACCTTCCTGGGATTTTTATTGGACTACATTAAAGCTAACAACAATTTTGAGAGAATTGACATCGTTATTATGTTGATGTTCCATCTATAAGCACAGTATGTCTCTCCATTGATTTAGGTATTAGATCTTTTTTTCATCAGCATTTTGTACTGTTCAACATGCAGGTCTTGTGCATGTATTAACTGTATAGCTAAGTAATTTTCTTTGGAGCAATTGTAAATGGTATTATGTTTTTAATTTTGGTTTTTGCATGCTCACTGATAGTATGTAGAAATGTGATTGTTTTTGTGTGTTGGTCATGTATCTTGAGACCTTGCTGAACTCACTAGTTCTAGGAATCTTTTGTAGATTCCTTGGGATTTTTTGTCATCTGCAAATAGAGATTTATTTTTTCCTTTCTAATGCTATGTCTTCTATTTGTTTCTTGCCTTATTGCAGCTTAAATATTGTTTTCAAGTTTTCTCAGTATTAATTCATTACCAAACTTTCCCTGAGTTTTGTAAATATTCCTCATAATATGTATTCAATACCTTTCATCTCTGATTAGTTTTGAAGGATTCTCTCCTGAAGACCTCTAAGCCAGATTGGTTGATTTCTAAGCCTGCTTCACAGTGGTTTGGAATGTTTCTTCACCATCATCCTGGAGATTCCTTTTGCCTTTCTCTCGTTTTCGGTTCTTCGTTAAATAGTTGCCTTCCCTGATAACTATTCTGTTACTTTGCTGGAGCACATTTTCTAGTAGTTAACTGGGAAAGAGTGCATGGGAGGTAAATTTGTTGATATTTTGCTTGACTGCATATTACTTGAGTCTTTCAGTCTATCTGGTTATGTACTAGATAATTAAGCTGACAATAAAATTCTAGGCTGGACATTGTTTTCCCTTAAAATTTTTGAAGTATTCCTTTGTTGTCTTCTGGCTTTCAGTTTTGAAATTTAGTGCCATTTTGATTGATTTTTTATGAAACTTGTTTGTTTTTTCTCTGCAGAAACTTAAAGAATTTACTTTGTCCTTAGAGTTCTAAATTTCACGATTTTATATCTTGATTTGGATTGATTTTATTCATTTGGCTGGTTAATACTGAGATTCAGTCAACCTGGAAACTCATGTAATGGGAGCTCAAGAGAAGTTGTCATAAATTATTTCTTTGATGATTTCCATTCGTCTGTTTTCCCTGCTCTCTCCTTTTGAATTCCTATTACTTGAATATTGGACTTCTTTGGGCTAGCCTTTTAATTTTCTTACCTTTTCTCATATTTTTCCATTTCTTCGTCTTTTTGTCCTTTTTGGGAGACATTCTCAATACTGTCTTCTAATCTTCATTTGAGTTTGCATGTCTAGTCATGGTGTTAATTTCTGAGAGCTTTTTCCTTTTTTGGGGGAACTGCTTTTTGTTTTTCTTTAAATAGTACCTCTTTTCCTTTTCTTGTTTCAAGGATGTGGTTGTCCGTATGTTCTCTCTCTGAAATTATTAAAGATAGGGTTTTTTTAAAGTTTTCTTCTTGGATATTCATGATTCCTTTTCTCCTCTACTTTTCGCTTGTTTTTTTTTTTTTTTTTGTCTTTCTGATTAGATGTATTTGTCAAATGTTTGGTGGAACAGGAAAAAGCTGTTTGAATGCGTGAGGTTTGTTCACTGTTTAGTGTAGAGCATTTACCTTTAGGAGCCTTTTTGATGTCAGTTTCTTTAGGCATTTACTCTTGAGCTGGTTATATTCCTCAGAGAAAGCTCTTCTAACTACCAGGAGGATGTTAGCATCTGGATCCTGCGTAGAAGAGAATGCTTTGAGATTTCAATATTCAGTGTAAACTTGCCCTTCATCTCCCTTTTTCGGTGTGATAGTCTTGCTTAAATGTGCCTAGTGTCTCTTATCTAGGCATCTTTTTTTTCAAGCTTCTTGTATTCTGTCAGATTGGAGAGTGGCATTTACTGGCCATGCAGAGTTGGGAGGGGATGGGGATCTAAGGGTCTAAATCTTATGAAATAAACTTTCAACTGCTCTGTCTTTAGTCCTGCATTTGTCCGTGCTTCAAGTGGTGCAGGGTGATTACTACTGATACTTAAGCATAGTCCAGAGTTTTAACATCGATTATCTTCTAGCAGACTTACAGGTGTTTTATATTTTTTAATCCTCCCTACATATTTTATTTATACATGAAACATGTATTACTTGTAAAATATAGGAAGTAAATAATATGATGCCTAATGAATTAATTACTTTTTAATTTATGTTTGCTTCTGGGGAAGGAAAAATATCCAGTACCTTTTCTCTAGAGATAAGCTGTGCATGGAGCCCAGATCATGTAAGAAGCAAAGTCTTTAGTGATTCTAAGTTTAACTGCTTTGAGCCACTAAGTGCTTGATTTTGAAATACATGGTAGTGTAACCTACATCTTGACACATATTTTTCCCTGTATAAAAATATAGGAAAAAAATATAGGCTTAAATTTTAATTTTAGTCTGTAGTGTGCATAGCATGCTCACAGTTGAGAAATAATAGCATTATTTATCTCCTGTTTTTATATGAAACACTCTTGCATAAATGTTAAGTAACTAAATGGCTGCACAGATACACTGGCTGGCTGTGAATGGGAGGACAGAACTACTCCATGACCTTGTACAGCACGTCAGTGACGTCGATGTTGAGGACGCGATGGGGCAGACAGCGCTGCATGTGGCCTGCCAGAATGGTCACAAGACGGTAAATTCGACTGTGAGAACTTTAAGTTGCATGTGTTTATTTTTGAAAACTTTGAATCCATGAAGTTTTTCATTGTGCATAATTGGGAACGTGAAGCAACATAGCAAAATCTTATAACATTTTCTACATGATACAGACTTCTGATTAACATATTTTACATGGTTAAAGGAATAGAAAATAGGCTTTTAAATCTGTTTAAAATATTAGTAATTTGGATTTCAATTTTGTTTCTGACTCATAGATTTTAATAGCTGAATGTATTAAAATTTTAAATGTATGTTCACATACAATTTTAATAATTATGTTTATTCACTTCTCAGTTTTATCAACTAAATTTTTCATATTTTGTTCTATTAAGTCTCAGTTAATGGGATTAGATAGTAAAGAAAGTGATCACTGACATTGCTTAACTAGTTCAGCTTGGGTTATCCTATCTGTCTGCTGTCTTGGAATAAGATTCAAGGACTAGAGTGGCTGTTGTTTTCTTTCTGACTTTAAATTTCTAAAATCATGCATTTGTTTTATAGCAATACCTTCCTGTTATTCCTATGTGCAAACATTTGGCTTTTAAAATTGCTGTTTTTTTCCTCTCTCATTAGCAGACTTTCTTTGCTGCTTTATATAAAGGTTGTTAGCTTAAGATTTTAGATGCGTATTTGCTTTGCTATAATTTCCCATCCTGGTTACTTTCAGGTTTTTTTTAGTATTTAATATTATTAATAATAGAATATTAATTATTTGCTAACAATAACAACAAAAACCAACCCAAAACAAAAAATCACCAACAGCTACAAAAGTTGTTTGTTTATATTTATTTTTTTGTACACTGTATGAGCATTCTCTTTTTGTTAGGAAAACTGGTAGAATTCTGATTTCTGTCTCTGCAAACACTTTTTTCCTAACCTGGGTTCAGGATGTAGGATCCTATATGTTTAGATGCTTTATTATAACTTCAGTTCAGAGAATATTTCACTTCTTAAAGTAGTGAGGCCAAGGTTGACATTGTCTTATTTTTAATCAGAGTTTGATAAAAAGAAGGATATAGAATTTTTTTTTTTCTTTCCTGGAATTTCTTCTGAACAGCAGTGTTCATATTTACTTTTTTGTCTTCTGTCATCTAAAAATTAACCCATTGTTTTCAAGGAGTATCTCTTCTCACTAGTTTCTAGTTTCTCAGAGGTAACACTATTAAATTAAAATAAACAAATTAATTAAAACATATTCTCTATGGAAAAAAAATTTATCCGAATTGTCTTAATCTTAAATGGCCCAGGTTTTTAAGCCACTCTTGCATATTTAAAATTAGTCCTGCTGGTTGCTCTCATAGGACAGAAAAGCACTTACTTTAATATAAACACTGTTTAACAGGTAAGTGGAATATCATTTAATAAGATTACAACAAACCCTACTAGGAACTTGTGTAGGAAAAGACAAGTTCAGATTAGAAATGATCTACAAAAGCTAATTTTAGCTCTCTTGAGTCAATGAAGAAGCAAGAATTAATACCAAAACCTTGGCTCAGAACATATGCATTACAGGCTGCATTAGAAATTTAGAATTTCCTTCTGAAGTTATTGAAGAGTAGTTAGTATAAATATAATATACTCCATATGGTTTGCAACCTAAAGCAGGTGTGGTAAAGTAAGGGAGAATTCCTCATAGTCAAATGCCTTTGAAGAATTGTATTCTCAGAAGATTTATAGGGAGCCTGATTTCACTGTGGTGATGAGTTTCACAGGGTGAGATTTTGCAGATATAGTAGAGGAGGAAGTGTATAGAAAGCCATGTTAACTTGTGGTTGATTGTATTAATGAGAGATTCCATTCTGTCATAGTTGATCAATCATAATTATCTGCAAGGATCATATACAGATAATATTTAAAACTGTTTTCTGAATCACTGCATTCATCTTTAATCTTTCTTCAAATAGGACAAGAAGGAATCTTAAAAAAATTAGTCTATCTCCTAGCCTCCAGGCTGAATATGTGTTGATAGTTGTGCTAATATTACCTATATCATAATTACTCATTTATTTTTGGGATGTATTCACATCTCAGGTATTGAGCATATCTTTTTATCCTGAGTTGGATGTGATTTACTGGACTAGGCGATATGATGAGTTACTACATAGGATAGGGATTATCGATTTTTTTGACACTTTGTATATCTTTCCATAAATTGAATACTGAATCTAAAATGCTGTGTTAGTTATCATAGTGACTTATTTTAGTGGCAAATGAAAATGGTGTTTTTGTTGTCTTAGAGTAACCAGCTCTTGCATAAATTCATTAAAAGTTAATTCAAAAGTTACATCCATCTAGAGATAGGTTTTAAGATTTTATTTTATTTTTATTTATTTAGTAGTTATTTTTCGGGGAGGCAACCCTTGGTGGACCTCACAGATTGTAAGGACCTTGTCAGCTTACAATCCCTTATTTTTTTTTATTTTTTACACCTACAGTACCTCGTCCTCCTAGGTGGTCTCCTATCCAAGTACTAATCAGGTCCGAGCCTACTTAGCTTCTGAGATCAAATGAGATTAGGCTTGTTCAGGGTAGCATGGTCATAGACTGATTTTGTTTTATTTTTAAGCTTAAAAGCTTGCATATTGACCATATATTTTTTTTTATAAAATGAAATATAAAACTTTAAAGAGGGGAAGCAACTCCATTTAAAAAAATTTTTAATAAAAGTGTATCACTTTTTGCAAATTGAAGAGGCAGTTATGATAAAGAAATCCTCTGAAATTTACCTTCTAATCTCATTTTAGTATAAATCTCAGGAGTGCATGAAAAGATTTTGAATAACTGCCTAAAAGCTCTAAAGCATTGTAGAATTTGTAATTGAATACTGTATTTTTGCTTTAATGACAAGAAATGCTTTTCAGATTTCTATTTTTTTGAAAAATAAATGATTTGAAAGATTCATTTTTGTCATAACTAAGAAATTAAGTAGTTTTTGCCAGTATCTCATATAGATGCATCTGTTTTGTTAGAGATAAACCAAGATAAAGGTCTCATCATACTCTTGTTGGAATGAAGTGGTTTGGGTAGTCGAAGAGTGCATTGTGACCTTTTTTTTGTCCTTGCAGCATAATGGTGTATGATTTTAAACTGCTTCTATTCCTATTTATAAATGATCAGATGAAAGAAATCATAACTCCTTAACATTGTAATTCTTCATAACTTTCCTATTATTAGCTGTACAATACAATACCAGAATTATTGTTTGTCTTTGGATATTGATTTTAACAAATCGTTTCAGAGTTTGATTATTCACCTGGCTTATTATATAGTCTTTGACAAGTTTCTCTTCTTCTGCTCTTACCTACCACCTAAGGTATGTTTTGTCTATTGATTACATAATTAAAGAAAGTGTTATGAACACTTTGGAAGACTTAAGAGCAACCCTAGTGTTGGTACAGTTACTACCATTATTAATAATGGATGATGTGATTCTGCATGAGAATATAGAGAGCGCTGTTTGAATCCTTAATTCATTTACTTTTTGCAATAAGCTAGGCCCAGCATGTGTTGTTTGAGGTTTAATCTCATTTTTAGGAATAGTAAAACCTAATATTATTCTACATGGGTATAATCAATTCTGATCTTTTGGCCATGAATTGAACTTACTTTTTGGTAACTTTTTTTGGTCATTAGTTAAGGTTTATTAATGTGTTGAATTGCCACAAATGGTTGCTTACTGTTTTCCTGGATTAATTTGGATTTAGAAACCCTAGAGAACTGTCAAATGGTTAAGTTAGAGTACACAGCAGGATTAGTTTATGGACAAATTTCAGTTCATTTATAAAAGAAATTTTATTTTTATTAGAATAAACTTTGTGTTGCTAAATTTGTATAGCTGAATATGAAGCTTCACAAACATGTAAAATGATAGTTGAACCCTGCTTAGAGTAGATTTTAGCTCCTGAAACTTAAAAGCAGTTGTTTGACACTGTCATTATAGACTATCTTTGATAGAACTGACTGCATTTTTTACTGAAATTGTAGGCTTGTTAATTAAGCAACAGTGCTTACTCATATTCAGTCAGCTCTCTTGCTATCTTTAGCCAGCTTCCAAGCTTTTCATCCAGAAACAACCATGATTAATTAAAAGATTTTGTAAAAACATTAATTAGGTTCAGCCTTGAGGCACAAAGATATAGACTAACATTTTACAATGTATTTTTACATTCAAAGTAAGTTTATTTATTCTAAAGTTAGAATTTTTTTTGATCACTTTTGGTAAATGCGAGCAAGTAATGGAAAGTTCTCTTTACTCTGATTTTTCTAACAACTGGGTAATATTGATTTTTTTGCTAGATATTACATAAGAGTTCAAAGTCTTAATAGATTTAGATAGATACATTTCTAGAGAAGACCTATATAAACCAATCACTGATTAGCGAGTTGGCCATTTTTCTTAGTGTATAAGTTAATTGTGCATTGCTATTAAGTCATGTCATCAGAATTTTTTTAATGTTCAGGAGTTTTTTTAAATTAAATTTATTGGGATAACTGGTTAATAATCAGAATTATTTTTAATAAAAGATAAAACAAAGATGTTTTCTTTTTCCTTTTTTTGTCGTTTGATCTTTTAGCAAATGATAATACAATAATCAGATTTTTCCTTGTAGTTTTAATGTTGAATATCTATTCAGTTTTACTTTGATCAGTGTTGACATTGATAAAGTAGAGCTGCTTTGGATTTCTTTGTAATGTATCAGTGTATTGGACACAGGTGGTCTTTGTTAGTCGCTGCCTTCAATTAAATGACTTTTGTGATTGACCCAAACATTAGCTTTGCACATTAGTTTTCTACTCAGGATATTATTTTATCACTTGAAAGGTCCTCAAGTCAGTGGAAATGTATTGTTTCTTCTAAAGGATTTCTTGAAGGCCATATGAAAATCCCGGTTCAATGCTTTTCCTGCAAGATTCCTTCCTCGCGGTTTCTTATTCTGTAAGGTGAAAGACCCCCATTGTTTCTTATTCTGTAAGGTGAAAGACCCCCATTGTAGATTATCTAGGAACAAGAGAATAGTTGTTTTTTTTTTTTTTATTAAGAGGAAGAGGGTTGGACAGGGATTTTGAATCATTGCTGTAACTCTAGCTTCTAGAGTAGTTCTTTGCACATAATAGACATTGAAATTTTTGTTGAAAGATGGAATCGACTAGTAAGATGCAGTATTGTTTTGACCATTTTTTTCTGTTGTTTTCCTTCCATTTCTGAGTATCACTTTTTTCTTTGTACCTTTAAGTGTGGTGTATATTGATAGTGCCAATTCTTATAAGAGGTCATTTCTGATTTGTTTGTATCTATTGCTGAAAATTTTTGCTTTTGAGAATTCTTAGGGATTTAAGAGTTGAATCCAGAAGTTATTCTCTTCAGTTATATTTTTGCCATATGCTTCTGCATAGTTTAAAATCTCCAAGTAGTATTGTTTCTTCAAGAACTTTTATGTTTTTATTTTACTTTAATAAATACTCAGTTTCATCCACCTGAGTTTTACTAGTTCCAAAGTTATTGTACTCTTTCTGTGCATATAAATAATTTTACATAGATTGGACAATTTTTTAAAATTGTGCTTTGTGTTCTCTGTGACTTGCTTGCTCTTTTTCTCATTATGCATTTTAATAGGTAATTGAATTCTACATTAGACTTTCTCCTGTTTCAGAACTTTTACAAAAAGAAATCTGCAAGCAAATTTTTCTTAATCACAAAGATTGTTGATTTTTCACTCTTTTCAGTATTGTAAGGGGATTTTTTATTCTTCACATTAAAATCCCTTTATGTATTTATCTTTACTCTGAGAGAAATAGATTTTTATTCCTGATTGTCTTTAGGCAACATTTTATCTACAAGTTACAAGTGAAACTATTGAAAAATTTTTAAAAATGTTTATATTAATGGATCTTAATTGGGATAATTTTGTTAAAACAGAAAAACAGATTTATAATAAAAAGAAAATGCCAGAATGAGCTATATCCACTTTCTTGTTTTTCTTTCTTAAGAACAAAGAATATTTCCTATATACAAAGATATGATTGTAAATCATGCTTTCTTGCTATAATTTTCCCCAGGTTTGTCCACCACTTTGTTGAAGAGAACAGTAGTGGAATATGTTAGTCTAATGGCTAAATTGTTTATATAATGTAAGCTTTACAGTGTAAATAAAAATAGAGAAGTAAAAAGTATATGGTTTAGAAATGCCATTATTTAAAAAAAAAAATAGATGTCTAGGCATTTGAGTTTGACTCTCGAATAGTTATTTAATAAGGAATTATTAGATCAACTATGATTAATATAGCTTATGAAGATGTGCCAAATTAGCCATAATACATTTAGTAATCTGAATTCAGAAAAATTAGAATTCCTACTTTTTGATAAATAGTGTAGTGGTTATGAACATGGAGTTAGGTTTTAATCTCTGCTTCCCTGTATATTTATGTGTTAGAGTGCATATTATTTGACCTCTTTGAGATTCAGTTTCCTCCTTGTAAAAGTGGAGGGAATATTGACTTTCTCACAGGATGTATTCAATAAAATGATAAACGCTTATTATCACAGTGTCCAGGCACGTGTTAAGGTTATTTATATTATTATTTTACCATTTTATAGTTTTAACAACTATAATTTTTATGAATGCATACTATGTTAATAATTACTTTATTTCAGCTTCTCTCTGGATTTCTAGGTTTTAATTTCATATTAATACATATTTTTGATATATTTGCTTTCATTTCTCCTGAGCCTTTTGAGAGAGAGTCTATTGTCTATAATTACTGTAACAGTGAACATTATTGCTGTTATCCATCTCTTATTTCGGGACCTAACAGACACAGCTTCTAGATCAAAAATGAAAAAGGGGAAAGTCGTGATAAAAAGGCTTAAATAGGCCTTAGCTTATAAAATAATGACCTAAATGCTTATTTTTCTTATATTTGAAAGCTGTACTTGACCACTTGAGCTCAGTTTAAAGGAATTATATAGCTAATAAAATTTTATTTAACAATATTTTTAATACATATTACACAGAATTTGGAATTCTTGGGATAGAAGTAAATTCAAGTAGCAGTACATTAATTCTATATCTTAAAATATTATATTTTTACTAAAATGTTTGTGATAAAAAATGATAGTCCTTAAACCACCATTCTTCTTTGTCAAGTCATGATAACCAGGCAACAATTTTCAATTTTTTTAGCTTATCTTTTGTTATCTATTTCCAAATAATATGCTTCTACCGTTCTTTCTCAATTTATGACTTTTAGATACTGAATCATTTTTTGTTATGGTAAGTGAAGATTTAACTCATTTAAATTCTCTTCCCCAATTTCTAAAATTAATTATGTCACAGATTTTGGTTGGACAATATTAGTTGTATATGTAGTTAGGTAAACACTGTTTATTGTTGAATCAAATTGTGAACTATAATAACATTTCCTATCTAGAATAATCCTTTTAAAATTAAAAATTGACTTTTCTCAGTTTTCTTTTTTAAATTTTATTACATTTTATTTTTTTAGCTTTTATTTTTCAATTACAGTTGACATTTAATATTATATTAGTTTCAGGTGTACATCATAGCGGTAACACATTTATATAACTTAGGATGTGGTGGAATTGAATTTTAAATGTATTACAAGCAACTCACCTATTTATATATATTTTCAGCATGAAATGTCTTACCTTTCAATACTTAGATAATTCCTTGCTTGTAAAAAATATGGAACGCTTCACAAATTTGCATGTCATCCTTGCACAGGAGCCATGCTAATTTGTGTATTGTTCCAATTTTAGTATATGTGCTGCTGATGTGAGCACTCAGTTTTCTTTTTATGAGTCAGTAATTCTTCCTGTGTGTTTCTACAAAACAGGAGCTGAAGGGTATCTCAGTACTGTTTTCTACAAAGACAGATTTACTATATGTCAGTTTCATTTGTTTTCTCTAAACCTGAAAATTTCTTAGTCTTTTCTGTGCTTTATCTCCAATATTCTGGATTCCACGTCTTCTGTTTCGGTGTAGTCTCTTGTTTTGGAGGAGGATGCCCTCCAGTAACTTCTTGAGAAAAGGTACATTAGAGGTAATTTTTTTCAAAATCTTACATACCTAGGCATTTAAAAAAAACCATATATTTAGTCTACGGCCATGCCACCCTGAACAAACCCGATCCCATCTGATCTCGGAAGCTAAGCAGAGTTGGGCCTGGTTAGTACTTGGATGGGAGACCACTTAGGAAGACCAAGTGCTGTAGGCATAAAAAATAAAATAAAAAATAAGGAATTGTAAGCTGACAAGGTTCTTGCAATCTGTGAGATCAACCAAGGGTTGCCTTGCCTAAAAAAAAAAAAATACAAAAACAAAAAACATATTTAAATGATTGTGTTTCTAGCTATAGAATTCTACATTGGAAGTCATTTACAATTCTAAAGACATTTTATCTTTTAGATTCCAGTGTTGCTGTTGAGAAAATGCCAGTCTGATTTCTTCTTATCTATGCAGTCTTATATCCCCAGTATTATGAAATTTCACTTTGATGTGCCTCGTTGAAGGTCTTTTAATTTATTAACAGATATTTGGTGAACCTTTTCAATTTATTGGTATTATTTATTGGTATTATTTCTTGATTACTTCTCTGGTCTCCCACCTTCTGTATTTTCTTTATTCTCAATTTCTACAATATATATCCATGGGTTGATCTGTTAACATTCTCATTTTTTCTTATTTTCCTTGTCTTTTTGTTTTACTTTTTTCTTACAGAGTTTTTCAACATTGTCTTTCTAAACTTCTATTGAATTTTTATTCTATATTTTTAATATTTTATTCTTTATCTGCCCCTCCCTTCCCTCCACCAGGATCTTGTTCTTTTCCCATGGATATAATATTTTTTTCTGCGGGAGTATATGTTAGTTTTCTCATTTTTACTGTTGTATTTTTTTGTTTTCTTTATTTTTCTATTGTCTTTATTTTTCTGACTTCCTTTTTCTTTCTTTCTTTCTTTTTTTAATTTTTGTTTTATAGGTTAGAGGCCTGCTTCATGTCTCTTAAATATTGTCTGTCCATTCATGCGTAGTGATGAGGAACTACAGTGTTGGCTGGAAGCACGATGTTCATGGGCACAATTTGTTGACTGGCCTCACAGTATGCCAAGGTTTCACCATCTTGGCACTATTGATATTTTGGGCTTAAAAGTTCTTTGTTGAAGGCTGAGACTGTATAGGGAGGAATAGTACCTAACTCTGTGGGATAGGGAAGAAGAGTCCTGGGGAAGCATAGGACTTTTTTTTTTTTTAATATATTTATATAGACTTTCAACTACTACTCCTATTTTTAGCTTTAAGTAACTATTCCTATCATCCATGATACTTGGTACTTCCAGCTCCTGTATTTTGTGTGTTTTATAGCGAGAATTGGTTTATTGTTGGAATAAACCAAATAAAGGCACTTAGACTTTAGCTTTCTTTGATCTCCTAAGTCAATTACTATTCCTTTACTTGCTTGCCATTTTCCCAGAATTTATTGATTATCTAGTATGCTTTTTATTCTTTCTTTCCTGTTCTTCCTGGCAGGTTTTTATAGTCTTTATTTTATTTTATTTTTTTATCAACATTGCACTAGGTTTTAGAGCAGCAAGAAAGATGAACACATGTGCTCAATCCAGAAGTAATATTAAACAGTCTAATTCCAAAAACTTTTAAGTTTTTACACTTCCTTTTTGGAGGAGAAACTCAAGTGAGGCTCATAGGAATAAAACCAGAAAAGGTTCTCTTTTTTAATGTTTTTAGGTGAGCCTTGTCCAATCCCTAATCATCAGATATGTATTTTTAAGACTTTATATTAGCTTACTTTTCAATAGTATTAGTCAAATGATTACAGAAGTAAAGCTTAGGGGACAGAGTATATATGAATGACTCAGAAAAACTGAGTCAATATTGGCTACTGTTGCTAGCAAAAAGACTTAGTTTTTTTTTTTTTTTTTTTTAAACATAATGCACTTTTAACATTATGCTCTTTGACTTTGAGAGAGTTTTAGCTCCGGTACCTATTTTTTCAGTTTAGAGACAAAAAATTCTGGTTTTTAAATTCAAATATTTAGAGCAGCACTGTCCAATTTACTAGCCATATGTGGCTGTTTACAGTTAAATTAATTATAAAAAAATTAAAATTCAGTTCCTCAGTTGTACTAGCTAAATTTCTAGTCCTTGGTCACTCTATGTGTCAGTTTTCTAGAACATTACCAGATTAACATAGTTTATATTACGTTGATAATTCCACATATATCGTGTAGTGCCTGAGAGGCTCAGAGTGCTTACCAAAAGTTGAATTGGTTCAGCCATCGTAATTGTCATGTTCCTACTTGTTCTTTTTTAAAGCTTCAGATTGTGGCAAGAACTTCCCTTATTTGAATTAAAATTGTGATATTTGTGTCTTTGTTTGACTTTTATGACTTTACTTTTAATAATGTTTCTTTTCCCCACCAGACAGTGCAATGCTTGTTGGACAGTGGTGCTGATATTAACAGGCCAAATGTATCAGGAGCCACTCCATTGTACTTTGCTTGCAGGTATGGTATTCTATATTTCTAGATGCTCTCATTAAAGAATGCTGTATATCTACTATATTTATAACACACACATATTAAAGCTCTCTTGTTTTCTCACAAATATTATGCTCCTTTTTTAAAATGAAGTATAGTATTATATTTCTGTTAACTGCATAAGGAAGTGTATTTTTTCTTAATATTGTCACTGCATTTATATAGTATAGGCGGGAGCTTTTGATATACTTGATTACTTAATTTTAGACTAATTATTTATAAAATAATAAGGAAAGATATAATCCAGTAAATGCCATAGTTTTCTTTATTAAGTATCAGGTCAGTTCCAGTGAGATAAGCTATTAAAGTATCTTTTGATCTAGAGCCATGGTTTTGCTTTTTCTGGATTTGTAACTTTTTAAAAAAATTCTTGTATCATTCTTGATAGATATTAAATTATGCATTAAGTTATTTGTACTCTGTCTTGGTTCATTTTCTTGATCGACTCATTTATGTAGTAATCAAACATTTAGTTAGTACTTACTGTGTTGCCATGCATTATTGTAGGCATTAGTGATACATTAATAAATATACCCCAGTTTTTAAGGAGGTAGCAATATAATAATTACACACACACACAAAATATATGTAAATGTAGTTTACAGTTAGGAGCAGCTCACAGTACACTAGTGATTCTTGTCTTTGTTTTAGATTATATGAATTGTAATATTTAGGCTCTGATATATTCAAATACAGATCTCTAGAAAGCTGTGTTTTTCTTATCCTTTTTTCCTCTTTTAACATTTTATTGGAAATTTGTTTTATATCTGCTTTTGTTTACGTTCTCTTTAGAGTGTCTTATGTTACTTTGATCAGAATGATTCAAATTAGCATTGAACAACCTTGAATTAGAATATAAGGACTTTGGGTCTCTAGACTTTAGATTTTATGTGAATTCAGCCATTTTCTAAAATTGTATTTGATTTGGTTACTTGGCTAGAAAACCAGTTCCTTCCATAGTATCCTGAATTTATGAATAATATCATTGATTGACTCCCTGAAATGATATCCTATCTTGAGGAGTTATCTTTAGATCAGACCTTTCTTTCAAGCCTCAGATTTGAACGTTCACCTGCCTGATTTACATCATCACTTGCAAGTTTCAGAGAATCTCAGGTGTTAATATGTCCAAAATACAACTTCTGATTTTCCTTTTCAAACCTCCGTTTTTTTTTTTTGTTTTTTAAATCTCAGTTATTGGCACCCTTATCCTCCAGTTGTTTAAACCGGAAACTAGGTCATTATTTTTTATTTCTTTCTCTGTCTTTCTTAATCTCTTTACTTCTCTCCAACTCACTGAAACCACTTTGGTTAAAGTTGTTACCTCTTGTCTACTGTAGTGCAATAGTCTCTTAACCCACCTTCCTCATTCCTCTGTTTCCCTCCCATCTGTTCTTTCTTTAGCAGCCAAAGTGATTTTTACAAAAAACAAATCAGCTCTTGTCACTTTGTGTTTAAACCCTCTATTTAAAACTTTTCAGTGCCTCTTTGTTGCATTTAAAATAAAATCCAAACTCCACCTTGACCTGTGAGACCAGCATGGTCTGACCCCTGCTCAGCATTGGTTCTCTTTGAGTTCCCTAAACACAGCGAATGCTTTCCAGCAGGCTTTTCTACGTGCTATTGTGCCTAAAATGCTCTTCCCCAGGCTTTTTATATGGCTGACTCCTTCATGTCACTGCTTCATTTTTACTTTTTAAGAAGGCAATTTCTGACTAATCTAAGTGGGCCTTTCCCCAAATTATCAATCACAGGATTAGAATCATTTCCTTTATAGTATTTTGTATTTTGTAATTGTTTATTTACTTGTGTAGAATGTGTCTCTTTTACTAGACCAAAAGCTCGATGAAAGCAAAAATTTTGTTTATTTTATTCACCACTTTATATTCATTGTGTAGTATGGTGCTTTGTGCTTAAATCTTAGTAAATGTTTTCGAATGAATGAATCACTATAATTACGTGTTTGAAAAATGTATAAAACATTGCTATGTATAGTAGCAAAATATACAGAACTAGCATATGCATATAGTTAATTGGAAAGATTGGACACATGAATATTAAATAACTTGGTTTCTTGATTTTCTGCTCTTGAGTAAATTATCTATTGTTCTTAAGTTAGTTTTGGCCTATTGATCTTTATATTAAAGAAAGAAATCAGTATTACAATAAAGTAACAAGAGAGTGATATAACTTATTATTTGCCACCAGATTATAATACGATCCTATTTTTTTAATGTTAAGTTCCAATTGGTTATAAGTTAAACTTTATGCAGTATCATTTTGTAGATAAGAATAGTTTGTTTTTTCCTTAAGTTTCAGAGAAATCTGTGTAGTCTTTCTCTTTGTAAAATGATGAACCATTTTAGGTAATGGTATTGTGGAAGAAGAACTGGTCTAGAAGACCAGTTCTAGTTTCACCTGTGCTTGAGTTAGTAGCTTTTCTTACTTACAGAATAAAATTTTTTAATCAGATACTCATTCAAACTATATGGCTTTCTTGGGTATTTCATAAAATTAGCTTTAAACTTTAATGTCTCTGGATTGTAAGTTTATATTTTGTCGCCTGTATCTAGGATCAGATTAGCTCATTGAATAACAAGACCTGGCGTCTAGTAGTTGCTACATCCAAAGTAACTTCCTCCTAGCTGAAAAAGTGGTAGTTACTAATTTTACTCCTACTAGAAAGAGAGTACTTACAGAGAATGGAGCATATGGATAAGAGTTGTCCATTCTAGATCAGATTGAATATCTGTTAGCAGAAGCTGCCTGGGTTGATAAAATGAAGTTTGGAAGCGTGACAATATTTTTGGCTAATTAACTCCCGCCTCTCTCCCATTCCTTTACTTTAATATTTCTTTCTCTTTCTTTCCTTTTTATTTTTTACCAAGTATAAAAGTATCATAAAATGTACTCTTATTTTGAGTATCGAGGTTCTTTTGGATGTGTGTGGTAGGAAGGCGGTAGGTTAGAGCTGAGAAGAAAGTGATTGGAAGAAAAAAAGCATAAGCCTGAGTAACAGCTCCTTATCCCCAAATATTATGATTTGTTGTAGGTAATGTGTACCAAGATCACTTCTAAGATTTAATACATCAGTTTCTTATCTGCACAGAGAAAGTATGACTTAAAAGTTTTCCTGATTGTTGAGGATGTAGTTCATATCTTCCTCTCAGCTTTTAAAAAATTTTAGACATTTTTTTTTTCTTTAGATGGGGCAACCTTTGGTTGACCTCACAGATTGCAAGAACCCTGTCAGCTTACAATCCCATATTTTTTATTTTTTACATCTTGTCTTCCTAGGTGGTCTCCCATCCAAGTACTAACCAGACCCAACTCTGAGTTTTATAAAAATTTTAATCCTCTGTTGATTCATATTAATCGTTCATAATTCATAGAGAAAGACTTTAAATTGAAACGATTATGTTTTTAACTTGGTTCCATTTCTGTACAGTCATGGTCAGAGAGACACAGCACAGATTCTTTTATTACGAGGAGCCAAATATCTGCCAGACAAAAATGGAGTAACCCCTCTGGATTTATGTGTACAGGTATGTTGTTGTTATACATTCTTAGCCCCTTACCTTATAATAGACATTGAGACTGGTAAAACCACTTTTTTCTCAAATGAGAGGACGGGTACAAAGATTTTTATTCTGAAAAGAATATGATCTTTAAAAGGAACTGTGCAATAAGAAATACATGTTGGTCTCTCTCTCAGTTTCTGACACAAGAGCTTCTAAGACATTTGGCATTTCTAGATAATATGTCATTTTGTATATTAATGACAGACTGGTGGCTGAATGTCCCTAGATAGCTTCAGGATGGAAGCTGGTTGCCAGAGGAGCCAACCATGTGATTAGAAAGCAACCAACCTCTTCCCCTACTCCCAGGAAGCAGAGAGGGGCTGGAGCTTGAGTTCAGTCACCAATGACCAATAATTTAATCCGTTATGCCTATGTAATGGAAATTCCCTAAAAACCCTAAACAGTTGACTTCTCAGAGAGTTTCTGGGGTTGATGAACGTGTCAAAGGGCTGGGAAGGTGGTAAGCGCAGAGAGGGCTTGGAAGCTCTATGCCCCTTCCTACATACCTTGCCCTATGAATCTTCCATTTGGCTGTTCCTGAGGTGCATCCTTTATAATGAACAGGTAATAGAAAAGTGTTTGAGTTCTGTGAACTCTTCTAGTAAATTATCAAACTTAAGGGAGTTGTGGGAACTCCTGACTTATAGCTGATTAGTCAAATGTATGAGTGGCCTGGATTTGTGCTTGACTTCTGAAGTGCGGACACTCTTGTGGGACTAAGCTCCTAACCTGTGGGATGTACAAGTTTTTCTTCAGGAACTTTGTTTTTAAACCTGTAATTTTAAATCACTTTATCTATCTATCTATCTATCTATCTATCTATCTATCTATCTATCTATCTATCTATTTATCTGTCTATCTATCTATCTATTTTAGGGTGGATATGGAGAGACCTGTGAAGTATTAATTCAGTATCACCCTAGGCTTTTCCAGACTATTATTCAAATGACACAGAATGAAGATCTCCGAGAAAACATGGTAATGTAATTGTGCTAGTAGCTTGTAAACGAACGAACTTTATTCATGCTTAGCATATATGGTAGTTTACAAATGTGCTTCATAATTTTCTTATAAATACTTAAATGTTTACAATAATATATGAATTTGCTTAGGATAAGTATGAATTATATAATAATTAATTAATTTTCTGTTAAATTCGACCTTATGAATCTTCTGTCCTATGGGTCTTTGGTCTCCTTAAGAGAATTAGGATATTCCCCATAGGTAGAGGAAAAGACTCTATGGAGGAATGTCATGTTAAGATTGGTAATCAGTACTTAACTGAGCTCTGTATTTAGATTAGCTTTACTCTTTAAAAAATTGCAGAGTTTAAATTTCTCTCAAATTTTAGATTTAAATTTTTGTAAATAAACTTGGTGATTTTTATTCTATTTGTTTTTTATTGATTCCTTACTGGGTGATTTTGAACAAAGATTTTACGTCATCTCTATTAGTTATGCAAGGCAAAATAACTAGAAAGGGTTTAACTTCAGCTAATAAGCTTTAGGATATTTATTAAACTAATAGTTTTTTAATTTCTTGATAAAATATAATGGATTATTATATAACCACTTTTTTTTATTTATAAAAAATTTAGTTACGGCAAGTCTTAGAACATTTGTCTCAGCAAAGTGAAAGCCAGTACCTAAAGATTTTAACAAGCCTTGCTGAAGTAGCCACAACAAATGGTCATAAACTGCTTAGGTAAGTGTTTCAAAACATAAACACATCAGTAGGTAGCAGTGTCTGTCAGCTTTATCTCCTTTTAGGCTTTTCTGGGAATAGTTTATTTTGTTGGATCCCTTTTTGTTAGTGGTAAGATGTTCTGTAAATTTGCTGACACATCATTGTTTTGTTTTAAAGGACCAGGGCAGTCAACTTTTACTGAAGAGACTTTAATCTCTCTGAAGAGACTAAAACTAGAGATTTATTTAAATGGGTTTGAGCATACATGTCTAGAATTTTATAAAATGACTGTTTAGACTAGTCATGTAAGTATAATGTGCATAAAGAAGAATCAAGGAAGTAGTTTAGGAATCTTGACCACTAATTATAAAACGGTATAAGCTACTTTTCAGCCTCTCATCATTCCTTATAGAGTTTTATCCCTGAAATGTTCTGTCATTTCAGTTCTTTATTCTTTCCAAAAGATTCTTTAGTTTTAATGGCTAATCACTAAATCTGTGCAGTTAATGCCTTTATAATGTTTGCATTTAAGTATATTAAATTTTCCTGCAGCTACACTTCTTTGCATGTAGTTAGCTACCCCAATTAGGAGTAAACAGCCATTTAGAAATGGCTACTTTGTTATTTTGTGGCTTACAAATTTGGCCCACTTTTAATTTGGATGCTCTCCCCTTTGTTTTCTTTTCACTTCTTAATACATTGACAGTCTTAAGAATAGGTCATGGTCTTCTCTTACCTCTGTTAGTTGCAACTGGACTTTATTCCTTCAAACTCTGTGCTGTTTCTATAAATCACTACATTTTCAAATTCATTAGGTTAGCCCTTTATTTCTGTCTTCCTTTGGAGATAGTGTCCGAACCCACAGGACTGCTCCCACCCCTACCTTCAGATGTCAATAGCAAGTCGTAGATCCCCAGGTTACCCATAACTTCTGACCGACTTGACTATAGATTGGAGGTTCTAATGACCTCCTTCCTCTTTGGATTCGATTATTTCCTGGAACAGCTCGCAGAACTCAGGGAAACATTCATGCTTACTGGTTTATTAAAGGATATGATAAAGGATACAGATGAACAGTCAGATAAAGAGATACACAGGGTGAGGTCTGTGGGGGAGGGTCCCTGGTACAGGAGCTGTCCCCACGGAGTTGGGGTGCATCACCCTCGTGGTACATGGTTGTGTTTACCAACCTGGAAGTTCCCTGAACCCCATAGTTTTTGGCTTTTAATGGAGGCTTCATCGCATAGGCATGTTGATCATTAACTTCATTTCCAGCCCCTCTCCTCTCTGGAGATTGGGGGTTGGGGCAGAAAATTTCAAGCTGCTAATCATGGCTTGGTCTTCCCGATGACCAACTCCATCCAGGAGTCCACCAAGAGTCACCTCATAGAACAAGACATTGCTATCACCCAGGCAGTGTCAAGTTGTTTAGGAATTCTGTGTGAAGAACTGGCATCAAAGACCAAATATTAGAATGAAAAATGGTCCTAGTGCTCTTATCACATAGGAAATTATAAAGGTTTTAGAAGATTGGTGCCAGGAACTGGGGACAGAAACCTAGTAGATGTATTTTCTGTTATCTCACAGCTACCAAGATTCCTAAAAGGATTTCAAATACAAATCATTTCACCCACTAATTAATTTTGCAGATTGTCTTTTTTTTTTTTTCATTTGTGAATCATTTGTTTCTTAATCTACAATGCGATCTAATTTTGGCTACTTTAATAGAAATTTTAATTAAGAAAATGACTGATTCAAATGTATATTAGTGACAGTTGAGGTGGTGTTTAGAAGACTTTTGGAAAAATGAAGTCTTTTGTCTAACCAATTCTAGGAATATTTGCTAAAGATAACATTTACTGAGGGCCCTTTTGCACATGATGTTGTGTTTTTTTGTGATTAGTGTACAAATGAACAAATTACAGCTATTTGCCAAGTAAGAAACTGAATAGAAGTATAATTCCCATATAAACCAAAAGTAGTAGGTACATTGATAGGAGTTTGAATTAGGAAACTCATTTGTAAACTTTTATATTGAGATCTGGCGTCTTGGGAAGAAATTATTTTATTATCAACTGGGGAAGAATATTATGAAGTTTGGATTTCATAATCTTTTACATAATATGAAAGATATTTCACTGGTTGGAAAATGAGAAATGATGTTTTTTAGACCAGTCAGCTTGGAAGAAGTTAAAACTGGGTAAAGTAATATAAAATCATTAAATTATGTTAATACGATGATAATATATCGAATTCCATTGTGCAAGATAATACTACTTAAGTCTGATCAGGAACTTAAAACAAATATTTATATATATGGTAATTTTGTAGAGGAAAATCAAATCACACCTTTCTCATGGAGAAGAATTTGAGAATCATTGTAGTTAGCTTTTCTAAGAGCTGCAACACAGTAAAAGAAGAAAATAGTTTCAACCAAACTACCTTTCCATATTGTCAGTCTCATGAATCTTATGATACTGAATTAGAAACAGTTTGTAAAGACAAACATGTAAAAATCAGTACAAGCTAAACTAATGATTCTGTACACATTCGATTCATAGTTTCTGAAACAAAGAAAAAGATTTGCTAATGTGCTGTAGTTGTCCCAGTCAATAGCTATTGTGTTTTACTAATATTTATAACTGATAACTCATTTTATTGGCTATTTTTAACAATTTAATAATTCTTAGAATGAGAAAACAATGTGAATATTGAAGTGAAAATGTCAGGAAATTTTGGTTCACATGTCACCAGGATACAAAATACCCTCTAATTTGATATTATCAAACTGAAATACTTAGAAGTAGGCATTTGCTATTTTCACTAATTACTAATTCTTATTATTTTTTTAATGCTAAGAGATAGCTAAAAATGTCTTAGAGGAAGATTTTACTGAACTGGGTAAAATACACTTAGGGTAAGATTAGATAAGCTTTGATAATTAAATTTGTACAAAGACAATTATACCATTCTGTCCAAAAGTTCATGCAATAGCTATTTTAATATAAGATAATTGATGTTAGAGATTTCAAAATAAAACCACCTGTTGAACAACAACAATTTTTTTTAAAAAAGATCTAACATTAGATTCGATACAAATTTAGCCTGTCTTCTTCAGTTTCTTCATGGAAGAGTAATGGTTGATATTCATAATGATGAACAATCAATCCCCAAGCACTATGGGATTCTGAAGGGCTTTGCGATTGGTCAAAGATTTCTATTATATTCAATATGGTTTAGTGTTAATTGGATTTGAATCTTCTTTTTCTTCCATAGTGGGATATATTTCCTATATTTATATAGAGTCATAAGACAACCCATTATATAGAGAACCACCCTGATAGAGATAGTAACTTTAAGATTATTCAATTTGTAAATGTTCTATATGTGAACTGTTGATTATTATGCTGGGGTAGGGAGGGGAAATGGGGTTAGAGATAGAATAGTAGAGCGTTCAGGATCTACAATTGAGTTGTGGGTTGGCCTGAGAACATAAGGCCAACATTTCTATGTTGCTTCTCTGTGAAATGTTTGTTCTCAGTTCTAAAGAATCAGTTTAATTTAGGAATATACTCTTGGAAGTGAAAGTTGGAGATTGCCTTGAAGTTGGTGTCTCAAGAAACCAACTGTTCGACAGTGGTGATTTTCTTCATATTTTATGTTTTGATCATTGGTTATATTCTATTGGCTTAAAAATTAACAATTTATTCATAGGGAATCCAAATAATATATATTTGGCAACTTCCTGTTAAACAAAACATTCCATCTTCTGTCATGATAGGAAAAGAATTTTACTCTTTATATTATGAAACAAATGGTCAGTTGATGAAAATGTTTTAAAATATTTTAAGATGTAATTTGTTTTATTCTATCTAATCTGTTCATATTTTAATTTTTATTTTTAGCCTGTCTAGTAATTATGACGCTCAAATGAAGAGTCTTTTAAGGATTGTGAGGATATTTTGTCATGTCTTTCGAATTGGTCCATCCTCTCCCAGTAATGGAATCGATATGGGCTACAACGGGAATAAAACTCCAAGAAGCCAGGTGTTCAAGGTCAGAAAAGTATATGACGTTGTTAGGAAGATAGACGTAAAAGAGATGAATTTGACAAAGCATGCATTCATTAATCAGAAACCTCATACACAGAACGTAAGTTTGGTTCATACCCATATCACTTTTTAAGTTAGGCACACCTATCTCCTTTCATCTCTGTCTAATCAGCAGCAAGTCTTACTTGGTGAGCTTTTATATTTTTCTTACAAGTAAAATTTTAATTACATTAGTGTTTTATTCTAAGGGTAAAGGTATTTAATGTTTAATTAAATCTACTTTTTAAATCGGATTATAGGTTTTTAATATGGCAATATGTAGCCATGATGCTTTTTAAAAAAATATTTCTTATTCAGAAGGAAAGAAAATATTCAGTTTTTATTTAGATTTTGTTATCATGTATGTGTTCTTTGTGTGTCCATGTACATGTTTTTAAAATAGGGTTACTTTTAGTTACTTGGTTTACCAACAGTTAATTCCTGGGATCACTTCAAGGAAGAATCAATTGAGATACATATTTTCTTAAAATACTTTGTATTGCTTCAGTTGCTTCTTCCATACAAGCACATTTATGGATGGAATCCTTGGAAGAATGATTCCATATAAAGCCTAAGGTAGTGTTGCTAACGATATTAAATTATAATTTTATGAAGTAAACAAAATGAACTGGCTGTAATTGCTACTGTTAATGCTCTTTTATGGCATTGAATTTTCAAATAACTCAGATTTTGGACAGATGTGTAATTTAATAAGATTTTCATGTTATTTTTTTAAAGGTATTTTATCTTAAGAGATTTTCATAGTATAAAATTTGCTTTCAATTTCATAACAAGTTATATATTTCTTAAGTCTTTTGAGTATAAAAGATTATCTATCCAAAAAGTGATATAACTGCTTTTATGTGCCACTTCCTCCAAAACTAGTTGTGATTGAGAACTTTACTGTCTATAAAAAGTTGCAAATAAATTAATGAGCTATGCTAAATGGTTTTTACCTGGAAAAGTTTTGGCAGACACAGATAAATGGTTTGTAAACATTTGACACTAGTAGATTCTTTAATACTAGTAAACAAGTATAGTTTTTTTAAGAAAGTATGTATAAGTATCTGTGCATCTGTTTGTCTGCTTTGCTCTTTTTTTAAAAAAAATCAGTATAAAATAGAGTTTTCAGCTGTTGTCTCCCCCTTTTTTTTCCTTCCCCTGTTGTGCCACCTCCTGGAAGAAGGAAGTTATGCATCTTCTTGTAATTCACATTTTGGTTTTTCACACACTACTTCCTTGACCTCTAATTGAGAGTGTTAACTTACTATTTGTAAACTTCTCAACTGTTGATCCGGTGTTTTGTCAAGTGCTGTTTTAAGTGAGTTTTCCTCAATATTCATGTTATGTGATATTTATGTGTTCTGGCATGGCTCATGCTGTTAAGTTACTGACTCTACCCCTGATTTGATATTCTTCTCATTCTTTCAACTCATCTATAATGATAGATAGAAAGGTTAAATCAGGTATAGTTATGGTCTATTATTTGTATTCACTATTGTCTGATTTCTTTTTTGTTTGGTAAAATTTGAGTTTGCCATCTATTTGCTGATTATATCAGAAAATAAGTATGTGCTAAGTAGCCAGCCTCTCTATCCACCCTTAATGCTTGATTTAAATGTTAGTTTTCTACCCACCCAGTATAGATATAACTGAGTAGAAGAGAATAGCACTGTTTTTTGTTTTGTTTTGTTTTGTTTTGTTTTTTTAACTTTTCTTTTATGGAATCCAGACTCCATGTTTCAATGATATATATGAATAAAAATAAAAATTTTGTAAAGATGAAAATAGAAATTACATCGTCATCTGTGTATAAAAAGTCTTAGAAGGATAAAATAGAACTTACATTGTCATCTATGTATTATAAAGTATTCTCTTCATTGTGGGATGATTCAAGTTATAAAAATCTTAAACATATGCTGAGTTGCTATAATGTTAGACTGGAAATACCATTTTAATTTTTACTACATTTTATCCAAGTAGCAATTGATCCCCACTTTCCATTTCATTAATTGGAATATGTCACACTATTAAGATTAACTAATGGGTTTTCCATTAAAATGAGTGGGTTTATAGGCCATGTGTTTTTAGTAGGTGAAATTATTTAACATCCTGTTACTAGTTTTATAATTTATCTTAGAAGTCTTTTAAATTAAATCTTACCACCTAGCCATTTTTTCAGTGTTAAGAAATTTTTATCTAGCGCCATGGGAACTTTGGAGCATCTGAAGGAGGATGTAGTTCTGGCAGTCAGAGCAGGATGAACATGGAGAAGACAATTTAGGCTTTTTTTGTAAACAGTAAGCTTTGACTGTTAACAGTTTCATAGAAGTATAATTTGGAAAATTTGGAAGCCAGGAAAGCTTGAGAAACTTGTAACTGTAAGATCTTACCTTTTGGATTGTAGCATTTGACATTATCAAGTTGAGAACAGACTAACAGGATTTCAAATTGCTATTAATGAACTTAAGTTAGTAATGCTTTCTTGTCAAATTTGTATCTTACCGTGGAACATGGATCTTGAAAAAATTTTAATTGTTCATCAAGTTTGAGATTATGTATTATAGCATTGAAATATAACTTAAAATGTTTTGAAAATCGTATATGATTGTTATTGTTTCTATAAGTAGAATATAATTTTGTGGTGACGATCACTCAGTAATATGAAATGAAGCAATATTTTCACACTGCCAAGAAACCACTAATATTTGCCATAGTCATTGACTCATTTTTCAGTAACAGTTGATATGTACAGTGCTCTGTATCTTATCTAATGTTTTTATCATTATTTAAGAATGTAGAAAGCATCATAGATATGGTTTGCAATAATTTCTTTTAATTTTTAAAATTTAATCCTTGTCTGTGGCTGCTATCACAGTTAAAAATTAAAGTTGTAGTCACAGTTTTCTTTCTGATGTTGAACAATTACTTTTCTGAATATATCTTCATAGGGACCACTCTCTAGGCAAAATACTTTAAGGATGGGATTTAGTTTTAGTGCATGTGAATGAAGAAAGAAATAGAAAAGAAAGGCCTAAGATGACTTACCATTTCTCTTTTTTCCCCTCATTCTAATTTTTTGCTACACAACAAAGAATTTTGAAAACTAGCTTTTCAGTATCTTCATTGTTACTGTCATTTTTACACAGACCTATTTTTAAATTATCTGAATTTATCAAAATTTGCCTTTAATATTTGCACGTAGTAAGTCTATGAAAGTAGGATTGTTGTAAATTCAGGTTCAGTGCACTCATGTGCGTGAGCAGCACATACCATTTCCTGCCTTAGGCTCCTCTCCATCCAGTGTGTTGAGTTTCTTGGTTTTAGCCCTTCTCATTCAGAGGCCAATTACTCCTTTTTCCTTTTGTTTCAAGCAGTTTTACATCACCACCACCTGTTCTTTCCGTTTTGGAAGTTCATTTTCTGATGTAAAGCTAAATATTTTTTGCTGACATAAGTTCTTTTTCATCATTTACGGCAGGTTGAATGTTTTGCTCATGAAGAGAAACTGTAGACCCAAACTTGGATCATGATTAGAATTAAGACATTTTCAGTGATGGTATCATGTCAGTGTTTATGGCAACTGGTTCTTTTGCCCTTTAAGCAGCTCAGGGACCCTGAATCTTCCAACTGCTGTCTGTGCCTAATCATGGAAAAGCCCTCTTGTGGGGCAGCGGGATGCTAATTTCAACCTCAGAAAGTGTATAATTAGTTTCTCCCTTTGCTTACCTGTTTACCTAGTAGTAGTACTAACTAAATACTTATTGAATGAGTGAATTAGGTTTGTGTTGATGGCGAATGTGTTTGTAAATTTTGTTTTCCATTTTCTGGTTTAATGATTCAGTGAAGACTTAGGGATGATTTAATTGTTTGCAAATTCAGTAAATCAAATATTCTCGGAAAGAGAATGTTCTAGAAGCTTGAAGAAAGGCTGAAGATGTAGCAGAGGGATTTTTTCAATAATAATTGGAAAGAATTTTCTGGAAGCTTGAAGAAAGGCTGAAGATATAGCAGAGCGGTTTTTTAGATAATAATTGGAAAGAATTTTCTGGCTGAACAGGTTATTTAACCATTTTCTAAGCTTCCAAATATGGTAACCTTTGTGTAGTGGTCTTTAAAAGTAAGATTATTTCTTTTAGTTGAAGTATTGGAAGGGCGGTCTTTCTCAAATTCATGGCCTAGTTTATACCATTCTGTGATCACATAAGAATCAAAAAGTAAGATTAACTTTTACATTCAGTTGTAGAAAATTTATCATTCTCTATAGGAATATTTAAAGTACTGTAGGAATGAAGGACCATTTAATCATTACCTCCCTGCTCTTCCCCCCACCCCCTAAACACACACATTGTTAACCATTATTTGGAATAAAAAATGTTTAGCGGGTTCTTTTCCCTCAGCTTTACTGAGCTTTAATTTACGTATAATATTATATAAGTTTAAGGTACACAATGTGATGATTTGAAACACATAGATATTGCTAAATGTTTATCACAGGTTAGGTAGTGCATCCATCCTTCATCTCCCATAATTACCATTTTGTTGTTATAGTGAGAACATTAAAGCTTTACTCATAGCAACTTTCAATTATGTGATACAGTATTGATAACTATAGTCATGTTGCTGTACATTGGATTCCTGGTAGCAGGTCTTTTAACAGTAGTTGGGCATTTATATTTCCACTTGTGTTAAAAACTACTAATTATTACAGAGGATGTATGTATTCTGTCTTCTCTAATATTTAGTCCTATTGTAGCATTTGTGATAACATAATATTTAAAAAATAAAATTTTATTTGCTGTTAATTTACAAAAGACATTTTTTTGTTCTCCAAAGAAACAATTTACTTTCCACCATTTCTTTTTTAAGCTGTTAATCTTTACTTGGAATTAAGAATTTGCTAGTCAGTATTTGATGGTTACTGTTTTTTAGAGATGAATTGTGTGTGTGTGTATGTGTAAGCAGATAAATATGCAGATGTGTATATGTATATATAAATATGTCATTTAAAAATTTCTTGTTATAAATTTTCAAAATTCTAGGAATTAGATGTAAAGAGCATAGTAAACTATTAAGGTCTTTAGGAATTATCTTTTTTAACTGAAAAAAGACATAATTAAAATTGTTGACACATTAATACAGTAAAGATTGGGGGATTATATATATGTAATAATGCTTTTAAAACTAAATATTTTATTAAAATTTTTAAAAGAAGAAAGATTGCTTGTACATGTTTTGTAGTTTTAGTTTTCCCTTTCTATCCCAAGGAGTAAATAAATGCAAATTAAATTTTTGCTACAAATGAAGAAATTGTTATTTATATGACATATGTTTTTATTATTTACCTATAGGCATTGATGTTACATTAACTTGGGAAAATAGAAGTATCTACAGTAAATTTTCTCTTTTATAATATTTGTCTGGTTTTTGCCCTGTAGTTTCAGAATGATGTTTAAAAAACGCTTTTCTTTTTCTCTTAGCCTCTCGAATTGCTTTGGCACTCATTAGATGAATGGCTAGTTTTAATAGCTACAGAACTGATGAAAAACAAAAAGGACTCAACGGATATCACTTCTATTTTACTAAAACAAAAAGGCCAAGATCAAGATGGTACTTCCATTCCTCCATTTGAACCTCCAGGACCTGGGAGCTATGAAAATCTATCCACTGGCACCAGGGAATCTAAACCAGATGCTCTAGGAGGGAAACAGGAAGCCAGTGCAGACTGTCAGGATGTTATTTCTATGACAGCTAACCGGCTAAGTGCTGTCATTCAAGCTTTTTACATGTGCTGTTCTTGTCAGATGCCTCCAGGGTAAGAGGGTTTCTGCTTTGTTTTGTGTGCAGGTCTCAGCCTATCAATAACCAATCTTGTGGCTGGACCAGCCCTTGTGGTTCTTATTATGATTCCAAGGCGCCTTTCAGCAATAACCATCAGGAAACTTTGAAAAAAAAGAAAAAAGGTTTATTACTTACAAGGTCTGGAAATTACATGGCACACCTGGGACCACACAGCAAGGTCTCAGGGAGAGAGCAAGAGTGAGAGCGTGTGCCCGCAAGAGCTAGCTCACAAGTGGGTGTGCATATGGGCCTGGAGAAGTTCTCATTTTTGGGGAGTCAGGGTGGGGGACCTAGTATTTCTGGGGCTCACTCTTTATTGGTGAATTTAAAACATAAGTGAGAATTTAAAGTGTGAGAAGAGAAAAAACAAGTGGGCCAACTGGTCAGTTATCAAAATCAACCAAGATCTTTAAAACAAAAAGGCCTCTGTGGAGGGAGGTGGTCTGGCTCTTTATCTAGTTGTGTGGCTGGCAATGTGTTTATTAAAGATAGCCATCTTTGAAGTATATGCCTCTTTGAAGTAGAACCTTGGCAACCAAAACTTAAGTCAGGCGCTTGTGTTACAAAAAAGAGAAAACCTAACTGCCTGTCAAAGCTTACACTACATGCTTATTATTTCCTTCTGTGGTAGACAAAGAAACGCTGTGACTTTTTTGTAATTTCAGGACAACAAATAGTAATTTGTTGATTTTAGGTTCTATTTGATCTTGTTTTAGGATACTTAATGTACTGATCTAGAGTTAGTCCAAAATATTTGAGTTTTAAGCATTGTATAAGTTATTAACATGTAGAATGGTGACTTCTACTTTGTATAGGATACAAATACATTATGTATTTGAAATATATAGAGATGCTTAACATTTCAAGGTTTTTGAGAAGTCACTTGTTCATATCATCTGTTAATGAAAAGTTCTATAAATTTTTTCATTTTATAGATTGACTAGGCGTGCCTCAATTTCTTAAACTTAAAAAGACAATCCAAATCCCCAATTTTTTTGTCTAGAAGCCAGTCCAGTTCAATACATAGTTATCAAATATGTTGTATCATCAACTTTCGTGTATATGTTTTGATTATTTTTTACCCCCACCCCCAGAATGACTTCACCTCGTTTCATTGAATTTGTCTGCAAACACGATGAAGTCTTAAAATGCTTTGTTAACAGGTAAGGCTTTCTTGGATTCATGGAATGCCCTTCAGTCTTTTCCTTCTTTACTTGTTCTTATCTCAACAGAAAAAATGTTACCTCTGTTAAACTATTTAAAAAATGCTCAATGACAAGTGCAAGTATAGTAGGTATGGATGAATATGTGTTAACTCTTCTGTTTCAGTATTTATATATGTAAATCTACCTGTGTGAATCACTTAATGCTACTCATCCTTCTTTTCCATTTAAACAAAATATATTTTTCTTTTAGAAATCCCAAAATTATATTTGACCACTTTCACTTCCTCCTTGAATGTCCTGAGTTGATGTCAAGATTCATGCATATCATAAAAGCACAGGTAGAAATTTCTCTTAATCTTTTTACTTTGTCTAATGAAAATTAATTTTTAAATTTGAGTACTGTTTAATGAAGTAATTATTATACTTGAGACCTTCTGCTATAAGAGGAATGAAATTACCTTATTTAATTTAGTAGGTAGAGTTACACTATATACTAAAGTATGTTACTTTAGTATGAGGAGTAATTTTTCTTCTTCAAGAAATGTGTGTTGAGGTCCTACTATGTGCCATGGCTTGTTCAAAGACAATAGAATATGTTCCCACATTTCCTGAAATGAGTTTCATGTTAGGAACGCTAGTGCTATAAGGCTCATAGTCCTTAAGAAAAGGATTTTATTTCCAGATGCATTTGGGAAATATAACATATGCTGTGTTGGATATTCATAAAGTTTATCAGCAGGTTATTAAAGGCTTTGAGAAACCTTTTGGTAAAAATAGTGATTTAACTTCATTAATCTTCCAAACTTTTCGACCTGAGAACCTTTCTCTGCCAGGGTTCATTCCACAAATCTCATGTTTCGTAAACATGTTAGAAAAAGTTTGTTTGGCTACTTAACAATTGTGTGACTTTGGGCACATTTTTAACATCCTTGAGCTTTGGTTTCTTTATCTGTAAGATAGAGATAAGGACACCAACCTCATAAAATTATTGTGAAGAATAAGTTTTAAATAGTGACTAGTATATATGTTTAATAATAGTCGTTTTGGAGATAGAGACATATATCCTTTCTCTAAGAGGTTCTTAATTCAGTCTAGCAAGGGAGATAATAAATGTTTCTATAAAATAGTAATTACAGTATTACATGGTTCTTTAGTAGTTTAAGAGATGAAGAGCTTGCTTCCGGCTGCTATAATCAAGGGAAATTTAAAAGAGGAGGTGGATTTTAAACTGGACCTTGAAAAACATGCAAAATTTTGATGGGAGTAAATGGGGGAAGATGAATATTCTAGCCAAGATTTGGACCAGGGCATATCTGGTGAAAAATTGTATAAAACTGTAGAGATCGAAGCAGAAATTTTGTGTAGGTGAGGAATGAGATATAATTCTGGAAAGGTAGATTGGGTCATACTGTGTTGAGACTTGATTGCCAGATTAAAGAATCTTCTTTGTTTGCTAGGCTGTCAGGAGCCACTGATAACTTTGCTTCAAGAGAATGACATGATCATGGCAAAATTTTAGGAAATAATTTGTTAGAAATGTAAGATAGACCAGAGGCTATGGTTTGATTAGTAATCATAAGAAATACTATAGGTGTTTTTAAATGTCTTTAGGAACACTGACCCTTTCAGAAGTTAAAGAAAGCTAAAAATTATAAAAGCTTATAAAATTATACACATTTATATAAATTCTTTGACATCTATTTAATGATAATGTAAAAGAGAAGGTAGTAATAATATACATTTATTGAATGCTAACTTTAAGTCAGGTACCATACATTTGCATTATATGGATTATTTTATTTTTATAACAGTCATGTGAGATGGGTACTCTTTCACTGAAGCTGAGGAAGTCAAGTAAGTTAAGTCATTCAGCTACTAAGTGGGAGAACCAAAATTTTAAGTCTTTCTGGTTCTTAAGTTCTTTTCTTAACATATTATGTGACTCCATTCTAGGGCAAATGAAATTGATTATTTGTGAAAGAAACTTAGTTTTTGAAAGAAGTAGTTTGCTATTTTTTTAATACTATCTCTACTTTTCACTTCCTTTTCCCCCTTCCCTTCCTGAACAATTCAGTCAAAAAGCATATGCATTAGCTATCCACTTTTTTGACCCACAGAGAGGTTTTTATTGTTTGACCGGGATGAGAAAGCTGTCCACATGCATTGTGTGCATTGTGGTGTTCCAGTGTGGAATTTTAGAACTTGGGCCTAGTAAGGAGGATGTCTGTGTAGAATAGGGTCTCAGCATGGAGCACGTGAGTTGGAATGGCATATGGAGGATGTCCAACGCAGAGGGCGGTGACAGTTGCTCAGAGTAGTTTGACAGAGCCCAAGTGGGGTAGAGAGCATCCATGCAGTGAAGGGTGCTTCTTAGTGACAGGATATTAGTTATATATGGGTTGATCAAACAAGTAAGTATAGTAAAGGTTATGGGAGTTTAGTTTCTCAATGTTGAAGAAAGGAGTTACAAAATGGAGGAAAATAAACTGAACTACGTACTGTTGGACTGGAATTGGGAGATATCAGTGAGAACTTAAATATGGATAGATATAGTAAACCTGGCATCCAGTTCACATCTCTAAATATCATTATCAATGAAACGTGACTCATGGGAGAAATGGCTAATTACAAGACTGGGTCAATGAAAGTACAGATGAGCCTGGAATATCTTACTGTGCAAGAAAATTGTTTAAAGAATGATGAGGTTGTGTTAAAAATGACTCAGAACTACCTCCAGTGGCCTCCCTGGCCAAATCTAAAACAATTTTAACATTAAAATAAACAATGATGGCAAGATATTATAAATAAAATCAGAACCCATGAGTACCGAAAAAAAATGAATGATGGAAAATTTGATGATATGTGGGATATTTTACTGTCTCAAAGTATCTCCCTATGGAATACTTATTAATCACAAAGATTAACAAGGAATTTTATGGTGGACAAGTTTGGTGGTGATCAGAGCAGACATCAGTGTGCCGCCTGATAGGGTGCACTGAGAAGAACATGGCCTCACTTCTTTGGTATTACTGCCAAAGATGTACACCCTGAATTTAATCATGAGAAAACATCAGCCTAATTCCGATTGGGACATTCTACAAAATAACTTACCTGCAATCGTGAAAAGTTTTGAGGTCATGAAAATTAAAACACTGAAGAACTCTACCAGAATGGAAGAGACAAGACACCTAAACGGTATTCATGAGTCATTATGCTATGAAGGACATTACTAGGAAACTGGCAAAACTTAAAATCGGGTCGGGGGATTAGATATAATAACGTATCAATTTTCTGATTTTGATGGTCGTTATCTGGTTATGTAGGAGAATTCTCTTGTTCGTAGGAAGTACATACACAGTGAAGTACTTGGGAGTGACTGGACGTCATGTCAGCTTACTCAAATCAAGAAAAAA
Source organism: Pteropus medius (assembly GCF_902729225.1). NCBI lineage: Eukaryota > Metazoa > Chordata > Mammalia > Chiroptera > Pteropodidae > Pteropus > Pteropus medius. The sequence continues at coordinate 24,251,359 of NW_024340696.1, read as the reverse complement.
ATACTTTGTATTCTACTCTTCTTAGAAATTTTCTGTAACTTGGAGGCTGTTCCAAAAAAAATGGTAAAAACAAAAACTATCTCTGCTTAAGGATTGACTTCTTGTTTTGTTGGTGGTTTTCAGGTGGCCTATAGTTAAAGGCATTTAACTACATTTGCTGTGCAAATGCTATTAAGAGGAGCTTCTGTAATCAGTCCTGTTTTGTGAATTATTTTGTGGAAATGCAGGAACTCAGAAAGTTTACATACAAAAATGTTCCCTGTGGCTTTGTAGGTGTGCATATATGTGTGGGTATTCTGATCTTACAAATATCTTACTAGCTTTTGAAGATAGCATTTTGTACCTTTTAACATTCCATTTAAATTACTTTTTTAAAATTGCCATTTGCTTTTATTTCTTGGTTCACATTTTATAGATAAAGGATATAATTTAATGTTTAATATCTTATAATGGCAAATTACGGTCTTTTTAAATACTTATTCACAATAATTTTAACATTGTTATAAAATGGTAATAAGAACAGTGCCTCTTTATCGAGCGTTCTGAGTGTTGAGTATTTCCACAAAGTAAGCTGTTGGTGCTGCATTTTCTCTTCTGCAAAAGGAGGATAATTAGAGTCTCTTTTCCTCATAGTATTGTGAGGATTACATGTCAGAATGCATCTAAAGTGCTTAAAACAGTACCTGGCTGAAAGGTGCTTTGATAAGCATTGGCTAATTTATGATTATAATTATGATTATTATGTTCTATATCGGCATTATTTCATTTAATCTTCACAATTAGCCCTTGAAGTAGGTATTACTTTCCCTATTTTGCAGATGAGAAAACTAAAGTTCTGAGAGGATTAGTAATTTCCCTAAGATCACAAACCTAGAAATGATAGCCAGGATTTTAAACAATGTTTATGAAATGTCAAAACCCATACTAAAATAATTATTTCTATGTAATATTTTTTTTGTGCTCATTTACCAAAGTTTTAGAAATAATCAACATTAAAGTTTTAAGCACTTTACATTCTAATCTGTTTATGTAAAATGAAATATTCAATTTATATGCCCAGTAAAGAATATAACAACAGTACTTTATTAAAAATGTGGAAGACTATTAAAAATATGGACAAAATTATACATTTAGCTTTTTAAAAAGCATTTACTGAAAGAGCACATATTAAAAGGCAGAAGTTAATCTCTCACTAGTTATAATAATAAAATTTTTATAATAATAAAATTTTTATTAAGAATTAATAAAAATATATAAGTCTGTTGAAGCAAGACTAATGTTTAGTTTAGCACAGATGAAGAAATTTACTGGTGTCCTAAAAACTGCCTGAAAGATAACCTCTTTGTGGTATTGGATATTGTTCATATTTATCTCTTGAAATTCTTGGCTTTTGTAATCTTGCACTACCCTGGTTCTTCTTTGACTTTTCTGGCTGTGTGTTTTCTTTGCTAAGCAAATTCTCAGTCCTGACTTATGATTATAAACTTCTCCATTCTTGGTGTTTGTCATCTGTATCTTTAATCTCTTCAACAAGAGACCTTAACCTTGTCTTTAGCTTCAACTTTGGCTCTGTTTCCAGTGTCTCATCTGCAGCACGTTCCAGTATTTATTTCCAAGCCCTTAGTAGTTATATCCTAAATAACCTTAAATTCAGAATATATAAAATCTCAGTATCTTTCTACCAGTACCTTCTAGGAGTGTGGGGTAGATTGTGAGGGGAAAACCCTCACTAATTCTTTTCTTACGGTCTATCCCTAGAAATCGTCTCTTACATTTCATCTTTATTCAAAGGAGTAATGTCTTTCAGATAACTTACTATTCCTTTTTTCTACCATGACCAAGACCATATCACTCAATAGCTATTATTTCAACTGTTGCCTAGATGGTCTCTTTTTATACTGGTGCTGCTCTCATTTTAATTACTGCATATGCCTTGTTATTCCTCTTACCAGATATCCACAATGGCCTCTCTTTTATTTGATTCTCAGGATCCATAATTATGTCCTTGATTTACTTACACAAACTTATTTCCTTCAGTATGTGTAAGCATAGGACTCTGTTTATGTCAGTGTGCCTTCATTACATCTTTCAGGGAGACAATTTCTTTGCTGTTTTCCTTGTCTCCCTTACCCTTGTATGCTCTCTTTTCCCTGCTTGAGCGAGTCCTACTGAGCTTTAAGTTCTGGTTCAAACCATAACCTCATGAAGCCTTTGTACTTCATTCATCTGCACAGTATCTAAATTATTAATGCATTATAGTCTGTACTTCACTATTTAGATCTTAATAATGTATATGTATTGTTTTGTGTTAATGTTAGTCTCATCTCTGACTGTATTAAACAGTTTTTAGCAATGAAATTGAGATTTTTACAGCTTGTATGTTACCTTCAGTGTTGGCACATACTGGATACTCAGCAATACTTTCTGATTAGTTGTAAAAAATTGCAAATCGCTTGCAGTTGCATACCTGGCAAATGAACAAAAGGCAGAGACTTTCTCTACTGTTCAAGAGATCTTAATTTTTAGGGTGGAGGAAGGGAAGAAGGACGGAAAGAAAAAAGGTAACAAATTCTTTTCTAGTTGCTGCATATATTCAAAGGATAGAAATAAAAACAAAGTTAGGTTAAAAGAGTATTTTTATGAAAAATGGAAGATGCAACATAACTTTTCTGAATGTGGAAATTTATTTTTGTAAGCCTTGTTGGGTTTAAAAGAAATTAAGAGTAAATATATTCAATTACATATCTTATATTCAGTTCTTAGATATAGCCTTCTAATTTATCAAGTCTTTTCTGTTGAAAATTTAGGGAATTTTTAAAAATACACCCTCTAGATAAAGGATTTCAGCTAGACTCTGCTTTTTTGTGTGAATAGTTGTTAAATGTCAGGACATTACCTAGAACTACTTATTATAAATAAAGATATAAGACTGATTATTTGTAGAAAGGGCATTTAGCATGCTAGTTAAGTAAATTTAATAGGTGAATGAAATACTGCTAACATATTTTACTGTTATTTGTTACGGTAGCCGTTTAAAGATCGCTGTGAATGGTTCTATGAACATTTGCATTCAGGACAACCAGATTCAGACATGGTACACAGGCCGGTGAATGAAAATGATATCCTGCTCGTTCACAGAGGTATGTTTAACAAAGAAATGGATGTGTATCTGAGGCACAAAAAAATACTAGTTATTGTAAATTTTAATATGTAAAATTAACCAATGCTACATATTTAGATTCTATTTTTAGGAGTAGCTGTGAAGTTGTGTCAAAAGCAAATTGTGCAAAGCTAAAGCAAGGAATTGCTGTACGGTTCCATGGAGAAGAAGGCATGGTGGGTATAAAAATAAGTGCTATGAAGATCATTGTATATAAAAGGCTAACATGAACTTGAATAAAATTTATTATTTAATTGCTAATGGAAGAGATTTAAAATTATTTTAATTTTATTATTTAGAAAAATGTTTCCCTATGTTATATATTTCTGTTGATACTTAATTTTATTTTCTTGAACCTCAGGGTCAAGGTGTTGTGCGTGAGTGGTTTGATATTCTGTCTAATGAGATAGTCAATCCAGATTATGCATTGTTTACCCAGTCAGCTGATGGTAAGTTATACAGTCTAGATGACTTTTTCTGTGACTTGTCATTTATTCATACTACTGTAGTACATTTTATTCTTTGATTCCCATAGCAGCCCTGTGAGATAGGTGGAGTATTCTCATTTCATAGGAGAGAAAATTGAAATTCAGAGCTTTTGTCTATGTGAAAATTAAAATTCAGAGTTTTTGTCTGTTACCATAGTTAATGATTGGTAGAGTCATGATTGGAACCTGGCTCAGTCTAGCATTCTTTCCTCTAAATAGTTCTCAAATGCTTGTCTCAAATATTAGTGCTTACCCTAAGGAAGTTTTCGTCAGTCCTTTGTAAACTAAAACTAAATTTATTCACTTTAAGGATTGTCCTGTAGTCTATTTTTTTGAGTTAAAATTTCCTCTTGTGAAATTGTGATAATAGATGAACTTAAAAACAATACAAGTTTTTATTTGAAAAAATTAAAATTTGCTAACCCTGTTTGAGTTTCCAAGTCTTTAAATTTACTGATCATAAAAAAACAAAGTCTGGAAATCATGGTGTTAAATCTTAACATATAAACTATTTATGTATAGTAACTTAGTTTTCAGTCTTTTTAAGCGATCAAGACCTGACAACTAGAAAGCTCTTATTTAACTATATACTACAGATTAAAACTCATCTTGTTGAAATGGCGCTTGTGACCTAAAGATTTGTAATTTGATATTGTAGGCTAAATGGAAATGGTTACTATTGCCTTATTTGTGTGAGGTGTACTTGAGAGTTTTGTAATTTAATAAAGACATAGCCAAGTGAAGGTGGGATTTCAGCTTTTAAATGCTTTTGCACGTTTGCTTTTATTACCTGAAAATTTTTTCTTTCCCAGTGTTTAAATTCTTTTATAAGGATAGAGTGCCTCATTAATTGTAGTTCCTGACTGCATCCAAATAAACCGAGCAGCAGATTTCCATTGAATAAGGATGACTCTGAGAGGCAGGTGGGGTAGGCTGCAGTGATGCTAGGCAGCTGCAGGTATTCACCTATGTGAAAGGCGCCTCAGATACACCTGGTGTATTTGAAGTTATTTAGGGATATGGGATTGTTTGCTTTAACTCTCTAACCTTTGATTGTTTGCTCTGAGGTGAATTTGTTGAATTTGACAAGATTGATGAGGCACTTAGTTATTTAGGCCTAATCTTTGACATAAGATTTAGCATTAAAACATTGTATTTTAGATTTCTTTTTTATAGCCCCTTATTCTGAGTCTGTTTAGTTTCATACATGAAAAACAGATTTGATGTGGAATCATTTAGTCATACTGAAAATTTCTAGCAGAGCATATATAGAAGCACATAACTATAAAAATTGTGGTTTATTCTTTTTGTAAGCCATATTGAGTATTCTCTTTGGGGTCATAGTATTAATAAATTAAAATCTAGATGAAATTTTTCTTATGTTTCGTTAATAGATAGAGAATTACATGTAAGAATTAAAAAGTCCTAAATGCGGGAAATGTTCAAATTGACCTAATGTTTATAATAATTTCTTTAAAACTTGCTTCTAATTAAATTAAGATGCTTACTATAGAGAGGTAATATATTATAGTGGCTAAGAGTTTGGCCTTTGGTACTGCACTGGATGTGAATCTTGACTCTGTCCCTCATTTTACTATGATCTTGGGCCAGTAAATGCAACCTTTTTAGACCTCAGTTACTTTGTTTAAAATGGTGATAACCTGTTTTTTGAAATGTAGTGAGAAATCAATTAGCTGTTATGTAAAAAACGCTTAGCCCAGTACCTGGCATATAGAAAGCAGAAATAACTATTAAATGCTATTATTTTGTGAAAATGATACTTTCTTGTGCAATAGGATTTTTCTGGAGCAATGAAAATAGCTGGGAGTGTCTCAGATATATTTATTTTGAACTTAAAACAATATAAACTTTATATTCAGTTTTAACTAGTTTTCAAGTTAAAAAATTGTTTGCCGAAGATCTTCTCCCATTTGTTTCCTTTTTGTTTTGGTTTCTCCTTATCTAGTCTTTTATTTTTTCAATTAATTGATTTTTTAAAAAATTTATTTATATATTTAAATTGAAGAAATAATTTAAATTTATCACCCCCCCTCCTGTCTACCTCGCCTCTCCCCCATCCCTTCTACCTTCTGTTGACCACTAGTTCATTGTCCATGTCCATGTCCTTATCTGTTCTTTTAAATAACCCAAACTGCCCAGAAAGTACTTAGAAAAGGAATTATACACAGACTTAGAAGAGGAAAGTTGAGTCATCAAAAATTTTTGCTAGTTCGTCAATAATCCTAAACATTCATTATTTTAATAGGTAAAAATATTTGTGATTATTCTCAGAACATTATATTTTTTGAAATTATGGTTATGTGTATCTTTGAAGTCTTTCTTCTCAGAGAATTTTGTTTTAACTCTTATGTTGTGCCTGGGAATGAGTCTCAAAATGTACTTAACAGTGAACGACTAGCTTCATGTGTCTCTTTTAAGTCATTTAGCCATAAGCTTCCAAATTTGTACCTTATATCTAAGTAAATTGGCCAGGGCAATTTAGTCTAGTGCCAACTCTGATAAATCAAAGAATAACGAAGCACAAAGTGAATTACTGTCAAAATATGTATATTAAATGACCAGACGTTTCACTTTTTAATACTTTTCCATTTTCCTTTATTTTTCTTTGATGCTTTTTCATTAGGTTTATCAGTTATTCTTTCTTTTAGCTCAGATGCCTAGAAGAGCAAGAAATAGCATGAGTTCAATAAATATTTGTTGAATGATGAGAGAATTTATAATCTGAGTTAATGATCACAGGGGAGGAGGATGTTTTAAAGTTGAGACCTCGGTATTTGGTTTTCCCATTGTACTAGATTTTTTATTTTGAGGTTTTTTTATTGTGGTAAAATATACATAATATAAAATTTACCATTTTAATCATTTTAAAGTATCTAATTTAGTGGCACTAAGTACATTCACAGTGTTTTGTAACTATCACAAGTTTTCAGACCTTTTTCATTTAAGTGGAATCATACTCCATTGCTCTACGTTTTGATAATAATCAGTAACTATTGCCCTTGCCATTTTTACTTCTATACTTCAGTGATACTTATTTAACCTTGATTTTTTGTCATGAAGATGGCATTGTTGACTTGTGGAATTCGGGGATTTTCCAATAATTATTAAAAGGCATCAAGTTCGTTGATTCGATCTGTCACTTAAAAACAGTTTTAAATTCTGTTCCTTAAGGAGCAAGAAGTAGTGAATATCTACTGCGCTGGGCCTTTATAGGTGAATGAGATAATGTCTGTCCTAATTCGAAGCCTAGTAGTTATTTGCCCACACTGCTTAGGAAAACTGTGTGTATATGTGTGTGTGGTCTTTTAATATGTTATTTCCAGGATCCCTTGTGACACATCTTTGAACTACTTTCAGTTAAAAGTATTCTAAAAATCTTCTCTTTGCACAAAGACTTAACTGTGATATGTATGTGTAAATTAACTGCCAATTATATATTCCATAAAGAACATTCCCATGAAAATTTACACATAATGTAACCTTAGCTGAAGTTTTTATGTGAACTGATTTATCTGCATTGAAATGTTCTTCTGTATATAGATTATTAAAAATAAATTATTTTGTATTTATTTTAATAGGGACAACTTTTCAGCCTAATAGCAACTCCTATGTAAATCCTGATCATTTGAACTATTTCCGGTTTGCTGGACAGATCTTGGGATTAGCTTTGAACCATAGGCAGCTGGTCAACATTTATTTTACAAGATCATTCTACAAGCACATTCTTGGTATGGTTCTATTGCTATTTCCATAGGCAGTTACTTAAACTGTTTTTCCTATAGTCTTTAGGGAAAAGATAAGTGGAAGAATTTTAGATGAGGTAATTTTTATTTTGATCAAGGCATTTGAGGGGACTGAGGGAAAGAAAAGCAACCTATTTTCTGCTAAAAAAATTTTATTTTGTGTGTATTTATACTAAATGCATTTTAATATGAATATATTAAGAGAATTGACACTTTTTAAAATTAATAATTTTCTAAATAGCTATTTCAAAGAAAGGTTATATTGTATTAATGTGGAAGAAACATAAGCTTAAATTAACAGACCTTCAAATTCAGGAATTAGCATCTATTTTAATCATGCTGTGAATTGGAGTATTTTTTGCAGTTTTACAGAGTATCTGTAGAGGGCAGTATTTTACCATTAAATAGATAAGGAAAGGCAGAAACATTTAGAATATAACTGCTGAATGTTTGCATTTTTAGGTATTCCTGTAAATTACCAAGATGTGGCATCTATTGATCCAGAATATGCCAAAAATTTGCAGTGGATTTTAGATAATGATATTAGTGATCTGGGTCTAGAACTAACTTTTTCTGTTGAGACTGATGTGTTTGGAGCAATGGAAGAGGTGCCTTTGAAACCTGGGGGTGGAAGTATTCTTGTGACACAAAATAACAAAGTAAGTATCTGAATTTTTACCTTAGCCATATTGTTTGTAACTTGGCCCTGACAGTTTGCCAATTACTCTAAAGTCTTCTGACACTAGCTAAAAAACTTTTGCTGTTTAATAACATATTATGAAAGGTAAAATATTTAAGTTAGTTAAACCATCAAATATCAGACTTTGAAATTAGAAAGGACCAATTCAGTATTGTGTTAGATATACTGAGGCGGTTCCTGAAGTGGCCTAGGGCACAATTCTGTTGATTATATAAATTGGGCATCTACATATTGAAAAATTCGATTAGAAATATAAGCTTACATCAGGGTCACGTTTGTACTAATCACTACTTCATTTTTTAAAAGTACCATATTAAAGACTTTCAGTAGAGAAAAGAAGTTCTAGTGTTTAAACTGTACATGTTTTTGAGATATAGTAAATCTGTTACAGAACTTGTTTTTTTTTAACCTTATAACTTATTTTTATATATTATTATAGCTCCTGTTTATACATATTATTTTTAGATCTTAGAGTATGTTTTAAATTACACTGTTGAAATCATGTTAATATATAACACAGTTTTATGTTTTGATATATAGGAAATTGGGAGTCAGAATATTTGGTTTTGGAATTCCAATTCTGTCTCTTACCAGTAGCAATTTATGGTTAAACAAGACTAAAACCTTTTTCCTTTCCTATAGTTGAATTATAATTCCGAGATAGCTTCAGAATCAACTAACTGTAAAAAGCAATGTTCATTGAACTATTTTGTAAACTAGAGATTTAGTAAAATATAAATGTTTTTTTTAAAGGCCAAAAGACTTGGCCTTATTTTAATTAAACTCTTTGAGCCTCAGTTTTCTATTTTGTAAAACTGAGTTAATAATACCTCCCATACAGAATTGTTACTAGTATTTTGTAAACTGAAAAGCATGATACAAAAGTTAGTTGTTATTGGATAGTTTTGTATAAAAATAAGCTTTTAGATACATACAGGGATTTGGAAACCTGTATTAAGCTACAAAATTTTACTTTTTTGAAACTTAGCCACTACATATAAAATAACATGAAATTTAATTTTAGAAAATAAAATCAAGAGCTGAGTTTTTGCACATTTATCCTTAGAAATTTTTTAGTTTACCCTCTCATTTTACATATGAAGACACCGAATCCTAAAGCTGGGGCCAAAACCCAGGTTTCCTACTGTCAAGTCTAATGTTCTTCATACTGCAAAATTAATCATGTTGAGGAAGCGCTTACTTGACTTTTAATATGGTGAGTCATGTGAAGCTCTAGAAGGTTAAAATAGTAAAGTGCCTAAATTGATTTTTAAAATCTGTATGAGATTGCTAATGAGTGAAAATATTTTTAAAAATCTTCTAATTATTAGATTGTCCACCTTTTAGTGCATTTGTTACTTTATTTTATACTGGAGATCTACTCTCAGTTAGGAGTACTGAAGTCATATAATCTTTATTATAAGCCAGTGATTACTTTTCATGAGAGAACTTCAAACATGATTCTTATCTATGAATACTGTATCTGATGAGTAGATTTGTCATTCCTCCCTGATACAGTTTGACAAAGTGGAAAGACCCATCAATAATTGCATAATAGCTATATTTATGCTTGTTTCTTCTAACACCTTCCCCTCTCACTATGATATGATTTTAGTTTAAATTTTTAAATTTATATTTTATTAATTCCTTTGCATTTGTGTTTTATTGAAATCTAGAGAGAAGGAAGGTATTGAAAAATAATTAATAATATTCACATACTCTTCATTTTGAGTCTAGTCTGAGGTTGGAATACTATTGTAATATTAATAAGGTTGAAACTTTTGTTTCTAAGTTTAATACATTTATATTTAACTATATTAACTAATTGCTTGGTGATTACAGGCTAACTTCTTTTTTAATGATTGGTTTTGGTAATAGAGGTAAAAGCTGGATCTCAATCACTAATATGCTAATTCTCAGCTTTCATTTTTCTGGTGTAAACATTTCTCACAATAAATTGAGCCTCTACATTTTTTAATATTACCAGGAAGAGTCAAGTATAATTTTATATCTTAATTGTTGATACTTAAACATTTAATGCTTATTCAGTAAACATGCCCATATCTTAAACTGATCACTCATTTAAATTGTTAAAGTATTTGATTTGCAAATAAAATTTTCAAACCATGTTATTTAGAGGTTTTATTTTTTAACATATGTTCTGTCATGAACTTTTCTGTTAACTTTAGGGTCAGCTTTTTATCCACTTATCTTTATAGGTATAAAGTTATAATTGTCATGTTCAGAGTTCAGCTTCAAAATTTTAAGCATATTGAAGCTTAAATTACTTGCTAGACTTGTTTGTAAGAGAAATTCTGTGTAAGCTGATCTCCACATGGGGGAGTCATTTATTCCTAAGTTTTATGGAAAGGCTTTGGTAATTATAAAGTGAAACCAAATAGATGAAAATTCCTTTGTTTAAAAAGCAGTACATTAAAAAATAAAAATAATGTAAGGCAGAAGACTATCAGTTCCATTTTTGAAATATAATGTCTTTTAAGTAATTTTGTATCTGACAATGATTTTAAAACTTAGGGGGCGGGGGGGGGAACCTTGGTTTCACTTTTGAAAATGACTGAATTACCAGAAGCTGAACATTTACATTTAAATAGAATTTTCATCTCTTTTTTTAAGTTAGGCTTTCACTTTTTCACTTTTAATTTCACTTTTAAATTATTGATCAAAAGCTGAAATCATTGAACCATAAAATCTTGAGTTAAAAGCGACATTTTTTGCTTAGATCTTTAGTTCCAGCTCTTAGAACTGAAGAGTAATCTACGTGGGTTTTAAATGTTAACAACACTTTTACAATACTAATCATAAGTTCATTCAGGCTGGGAGAGAAGAAAATGGGGCTGGGGATGGGATTGGATGTCAAGGGATGGAGGAGGTGGCATGGAAGTTGAATTATAGGGGAGAAGCATTAAGTGGTCAGATAGGAGTAAGGAAAGGGAGAAGGAAGCGTTCTGAGCTTACAGGAAGGTACAGAGTTGATCAGGCATGTGTTTGGGAAATCACAGATAAATCAGAGTTGTCGATCTTAGCTTTGATTGCGAAGTGAGTTAGTGGAAAAAGATGAAGTGAGGGAGGTAGATGGGGCCAAATTCTGAAAGACTTAGCATTCACAATTAGTAATTTGAAAATTATTCTGAAGGATGTGTGGACAATGTGGACATTGAAGGGAGTAACACGGTCAAATTTCTATTTTTTAAGAAAAACAAACTGTGAAGAATGGATTGAAATGGGGCAATACTAGAGTCAGGACAGCTGATAGGAGGTTGTGGCATTTGTCTGTGGAGCGTGTATGAGATTTATAAGAAAGTGGCACTGAGGATGGAGAAAATGAGATAACTTTCAAGGATATAGAATTTATAGAACTTCGTAATTAATTGTTTGGGAAGGTGAAAAACATCAGCTCAAGGATGACTGCCACTTATATGGATTGGCCCCCGGAATGACTGTTGGTATTGCCATCTTCCTCTTCATCAGTCTCATTACTGTCAGTTCTGTTTTCTAGTGACAATAATGACTCCTGCCTGTTGAGTCCTTTGTATATATTTTACGTATTTGAGATGTGTTCTTTGTGCATTTCTCATTTACTATAACAGCCTTTTGAGATAGTTATTTCTATTTATTGAGTGTGGAAACAGCTTTAATATTAAAAGCATCTGACATTTATTAGGTGTTTATAATGTGTTAGGCACTGTTCAAAGTGCTTTATGTGTATTAACTTATACTTAAACAATCCAATGAAGTGTAGATATCCTTTTCTATAGGTCAGAAAACCGAAGCATAAAGGGTTTAAGTAGCTTTCATCCAAATCACATGGTTATTTAATAAGTGTTAGAGCTAGAATTCGAATCCAGGCAGACTATAAATTTCAAGCCTGAGCTTGTAACTATGACACTATATTTCTTTAGAAGTTAAATAACTGTCTTAAGGGCTCAAAATTAGTAAGTGGTGGACCTTCAGTTTAAATCAAGGTCTGTATGACTGTGTAACTACTAGGCCTCTCATTTACTAAGTCAGTAAATAAGAACAAGGTAGCAAATACAAATGTGGTATGTTTTCCTCCACTTCATTTTTACGTAGTTAATACCTTATATTTTATTTCTATTTGGTTTATTTCACACGCAAACATATTTGATGCACATATAAGCACAAAATACAGGCTCTTGTATATAGATTATTGACTTAAAGTGGATTCCTCATTTTTTATCCTTAGAAAAGTATACTATGAAAGATCTTTTATTACTCTGAAGATTTTTTAAACAGTTCAGAGCTGAGGTTCTCCATATTGAGTGTATGTGTGTATTATATTGTGTTTTAAATTATCTTTAATATCTTCCTGTCAACAAGGAGAACATACTTTTCCTTGCATTTCAGTTAGTATAGTCTAAAAATTCAAGAAATCTATGAAATAGTAACCTGAAGAATCACTGTTTTAAATGACTAATTTTTTTTTCAAGGAAGCTGAATAGGATTTTTACCAGACTATCAATCTTTGTAACTAATTTGTGACCTTAAAAATAAGAATATAATGGTAAAGAAAAAATTATTGAAAAACATCACATTGTAAGAATGTGCCTCTCCATTTTCTTGTATCTACTTATTCCTACAAAAGAAACCTGGTATTCTTTTGACTCCTAGGTAGAGAAATTTTCAATGAGAACACTTGCAAACCAGAGCAATAATAATAAAGGAAAGAAAGTTTTCTTATTAAAGTATTTATATTCAAACAGTGAATTGAATTATGCCAATAATAATGCCATTTAAACTTTTAATTGCTAAAAAGAATAACTTCCAGACAGTTTTACAAATGTGACCAAGTTTATCATTATACTTATTATTTAAATATGATTAATTTAGATATTTTTCTAGAAGTGATGAAAAAGATTTTTAAGAGGAAAAATAGTTTCAAAAAGTGTGTCAAGTTTCAACATCACCACCATCCCTCCTAAGAAGACATAGTATAGATCCAAAGCCTGAAAAGAAGTTAGAATTTTTAGGACTATTTCTGAGCGGTGTTGTTGTCCATTGTACACATTCAGAAGACTAGGATATTATTAAAATGTTTCTGTAACTGGACATGTAATTTAACTGGAACATAGCATCTGAAAGTTGCATCTCCTTAATTTTAGTGTTATTTTTCCCTTTGCTGTTATTTTTTGCTTTCTTGTATCAGTTATCAGGCTCAGAAGTCGAGCTAGAAAAAAAGATGCTAGGACTTTTTGTTGTTCTTACCTCCATGGATTTCTAAGTTGAAAACTTTCTTTATGTTAACACAAGTACTAACTCAAATTCTTCTATATAGATAATTATTCGATTTGGCATCTGGTATTATTTTATGCCCTCAAAGAATTAACAACAGAACTCAGGTGGGAATAAATATGCCATCTCTTGGGGATAAAAGATTCCCTCCCCTCCCCCCGCCCCCCCAATTATATCATTTCTTTTAAAACCTTAGAACAAAGTGAGATTTTAGGTTTGGTTTATATTTAATGTTTAATTGTGCAGCTCTTTATGCCATTGTTTTGTAGACTGATTGTTGTCTATGGGTCCACTGTTTCTTTAAGGCATGTAAGATATTTGGTGTAGTTATGCAAGGGCATAAAGTGTGGAAGTGAATCATTTAGCTGCCTTTATAAGTAGTGGGAATGCAGCCAGTGTATTTCTATAGCACAATATGAACAGTCAAAATGTTAGTGCATACTAATAGCGAATGTTCATAGTAATTATTGTATCAAGAAAATGTTAATGTGTATTATTCTATTTGAGGATGTGCTGTTTAAGGAAGGCAGAGCAACATATTTTAGAAGCAGTTTGATATAGATATTTTCTGTTTTCTGTAGACTTTAACAGTTAAACACGGTATCTCTCAGCTACTTGGAAAACTTATTTTACTATACTCAGAAGGATTTGTGATGGTTAGGATTTATTATTGTACTGAGAAATAATTTAGACCAACATCCGTTCACATTTAAATTAACAGTATGGAGAGTGGTACCTGAAGGACGTGATTTTCATAAATTGATATCCAATAACTGTGGACCAGAGTTACGGAAATAAATGTGGAAAATAATATTAGATGGAATATAAGGGATGTTTCAGGAGAGTTTAGTACACTTGTGAAAATTTATAAAAATAGAATGTATGAGGAAAAAATGGGAATAGATAAAGAGAATGTGTATTATTCTTATATATGGAATGCAATGGCAAATTAAAATAGGTTAAGTGTACTTGAGCGATTCACACATCTTTTATTTTCATGCTTTAATTTATTAAGGTCTTGAGCAATGATTATTGAACCTTAAGATTATAAAAGTAAAACCTCTTGGGAAAAAGCTGTTTTTGTTAAGGGAAGATAGGGTCTCATAGAGCACCTTAAACATATAATTAATGAATGAATGGAGGAGGAAAATTGTATGTTCAGTAAGCAACTTTAGTTAGAGCAGATAGAAATTGGAAGATAATCATGTGCTAATGCTGAAATCACTGCTAGTTATCACTTAGTATGTTGTTATATACTATTTCTTGATTGGACCCTGAAAATTTAGTTTTATATTTCTGTTTGATTGTTTGGCACATATTTCTGTCTCTCTCTGTCTAGTAATGTAACTTGTAGTAACTAATTCCTATATAGTGGAGAAAAACTTTTGAGTGGTAGGGAGTGGGATTTAGGGTAGGAATAGATTAAATAGCAGAGATGGCAGCTTTCCCTGTACCAGATTGTATAAGGAGCGATGTGGGGTTGGGGGAGAGCTGTGAGAAATCCACTATACCACTTCTGTAGCTCTGAGATATGGAGAATTCATAGTTAGTAGTCATATATAATTTGCTGGCTCAGTGTCTGTCGTATTTTTAGGGGGGGGCATGGAGTGGGGTGCTGGAGAACAGAGCATCAGATTAGTGCCTAAATAAATAAATAAATAAATACATAAATAAAGGGTCCTAAAACAAGCTTTCTGACCTTTGTGTTTAAAGCATTTGTTCCTGAGACGTGAGAACTATATACAACATTGCTTTTAACTCAAAAGTTTCACTTAGATGTAATTTAAAATATAAAAATGACAATTGATATATATATAGACATGATAATTCATTCTAGTCTGAGCCAGTATACATTTTTTTATTACCAGTTAAATTTTAAGCGACAGTATTTTCTATGATGATGGAAATGTATTTTAAAATATGCAAAAATAGCTTACCTTAACTAAATCAAATCGGCTACACTTAAATGAACTATTTTAGCAAGTATGTATTAAATGAATTTGTTGAATATATGTATTTATTACATATTTTTGAACACTTACAAAGTGGCCACCACTGTTTGAGGAGCTGAGGATATATGCTAGTAAACCAGACAGAGCCCTGCCTGCAGAGAGATTATATCCTAATGAGCCATTTCAGTCAGAGACACCAGGAAATATAAAGACACTGAGACAAGCTTGTGTTTGGGGAATAGTGCGAGTGAACAAGGGGGAGAGTGGATGGAAATGAAATGAAAGAGGAAGGCAGAGGCCTAGGTCACTTAGGGCCTTATAGACTAGGAAAGGAATTTAGATTTTACTTTAAGTACCATGAGAGGTCATTGTAGAGTGTTGGGCAGGAGAGCTATGTGATCTGAATTATATATAAAGATATATATAAAACATCCATATTAAAAAAAATTGGTGTGAAGAAGAAGCAGTACAGAGGCAAAATGGAAACAGAGACACCAAGTATTGCGGTAATCCAGGTGAAAGATGATGCTGGCTTTGGACCAGGGTGCTGAAAGTGGAGGTAGTGAGACAAGGTCAGATTGGGAATAATTTTTGAAGGTAGATCTGATAGCACTTGCTGTTACAGGATGTGAAAGAAATCATGGGTGATTGCTTCCTAGGATTTCGGCCTGAACAATTTAGTGAATGGTAGGTACTGGTTTACTGAATGTATAAATATTGGTGCCAAATTAATTCTTTTTTTAAAGTTTTCATTCAAATATAGCTAACATACAATTCGTAGTAGTTTCAGGTGTACATCATAGTTATTCAACATTTATATACCTACAGAAGTGATCACCATTGTATGCCTAGCAACCATCTGACACCGTTGAACACTATTACAATATTATAAACTTTTTTCCCTATGCTGTACACCACATCCCCATGACTTGTTTTATTCCTGGAAATTTGAACCTCTTATTCCCCTTCTTTTTTCCCCTTTTTTTGATTTTTCAATTACAGTTGACGTTCAGTATTATAAATTAATTCTAAACCTTTACCTCTTAAATTAGAGTGATTGTATCAACATTATCTAAAGTATGTGGAATCAAAAAAAGTCACCACAAAGTCACCACAAAAACTTTTTTTTTATAGGCGGAGTATGTCCAGCTTGTTACTGAACTTCGAATGACACGAGCTATTCAGCCTCAGATCAATGCTTTTTTACAGGGCTTTCATATGTTCATTCCACCTTCTCTAATACAACTTTTTGATGAATATGAATTGGTAAGGAAAAACATCAATTCTTTTGTTGTTACTCAACAGTACAAAACTACGGTTGATGTAATTCAGAAATAATTTTGGAGTACTAGGATGAATGGAATAATGTATATTAAGAAATATGTTTAATGTTTATGTTTAGAGATTTGTTATAAAATGTGTGATTGTCATTTCTCTTGAGCTTCATAATCAGATTAGCAATTCTTTAATGTGAAATGGGGTGCTGTGGCGATAAACAGGAACAGAATATTATTTCCAAAGTATACGTGGGAGATATTGAAGGGCAGTCTTCCAAAAGCAACATTCATATTATTTCTGAATTTTTTTATTTGGTCATATGAAGTAAAGGATCCTGATTCTAACTTTTTGTACTTCCAAAAAGAAGAATTAAGAGGGTTTTTCTGTTGTATTTGTGTTACCTTCTGCAGCTTCTTATTTCAGCTTATATGTAATTTTATAATTTTCCATTTTAAACCTCTGTGGAATCCACTCTTTGCTAGTTTCTAGTCTCTATTGAATGTTTTGTTATGATCCTTTAGTTTGCCTACTTTTTACTATTATTATCTAATGGGATTTCTAATTATATATGATTTATGTCTGCATTTTCTCCTATTTCTTTTTTCTCTTATTTTTGGCAATAAATTATTTTCAAACTCTTTGACTTCCTAATAGAGTATAGGTCTTTTCCTATTTTAAAAAGTATAATTTGGAATAGTAACTAGATCAATGGAAAAGTATCCTTTAGTTTCTATTCTATCTCAGAGAATTAGTTTTACCCTATACCTTTCATTTTAATATATGAATAAGTACATTGGTGTGTACTTTCAATTTTACATATATACCAGTATTTTTAACTAATCACTCATAGTATATCTTATTAAAGTAGTGAACAAAATTTGCTAATTAATTTTAAGTCACTTTTGATTTAGTCTCATTAAATAATCAGTTTTGAGGTTTTTTTATTGTGTTTTTAGGTTTAAGATTAATGGTTTAGCATAGACTTGTCTAATTTTTTCATAATGATAAAAGTTATTTTTAGCATTTAAAAATGGAGGAATACTTACTTATGAAGTGTTAAACAGAGAATTACATTATTTCTGGGCCTGTGGTATAAAAAACAAATGGCCACAAATAAATAATTGACAAAAACTTTGCCACATAATTTAAGTCCTATGAAACTTTTTATAGAATTAGAATATACATGAGAAAAATACATGCATCATAAATGTATAGCTTGATGAATTTTCACAGGCTGAGTACATACACATGAAAGATCAAGGAACTGAGAAATCCTAGCATTGCAGATGTTCCTCTCATGTCCTCTTCCACTCACTATCCCCTGTCATGGGTGACCACTCTCCTGACTTATGATGATATCACAGATTAGGTTGCCTGTTTTTAACTTAATGTAAATGGAATAATCGCCTGGAATATATTTGACTCCTTTAACTCAGCTTTTTGTTTTTGAGAATCATTCCTGTTGTTGCATGCAGTTGTAATTTGATCATTTTCATTCCTGTATAATATTTCATTGTATCAGTATACTTTTTTGTCTTTTCTATTCTTGAACATTTGGGTTGTTTTTCTGTTTTTGTTTTTTTTTAGTTTCAGACTATTTAAAATTGTGCTGCTATAATCATTCGAGTACATGTCTTTAGGAGAGCATATGCATGCATTTCATTCTGTAGGTTACATACCTTGGAGTAGAATTACTGGCATATAGGGTGTGCATTTATTCCATTAGAGTAGATACTAGCAAATAGTTTTCTAAAGTGGTATGTCAGTTTACACTCTCATCAACAAATAAGAGAGTTTCTGGGTATTCCTGTTCCTCACAAACATTTGATATTTTCTTTCCTTTTCATTTCTACTATTCTAGTGTATCAGTAATGGTATTTTGTTGTGCTTTTAATTTGCATTTCCCTGGTGATTAATGAAGTTAAATGTTTTTTATATGTTTATTAGCCATTTGTGTACTCTGTCTTTGAACTGTTTGTTTAAGTAATATGTCCATTTTTCTATTGTGTTTTCTGGGTTTTTGTTACTGATTTTTAGGATTCTTTGTTCTTTATAGGAGTCTTTATATATATATATATATATATATATTATACTTTGGTGTCTTTTAGTGAATAAAAAGTTTTAATTTTAACACAGTTCAGTTTGTCACTTGTTTCTTCTTTTCTTTTTTTAAATGGATGAGACTTTTTGTGTCCTGTTTAAGAAACTATTTTTTATTCCAAAGTCATGAAGGTATTTTCTTCTGTTTTCCTCTAAAAGCTTTATTCTGCCTTTCACATTCAGGTCTGCTGCTGGAAAAAGTTTAATTGTGTTTTTTATATTAGACGTTAGGTCAGGTTTGCTAGAGTATATTAGACTCTGGCTTTACTAGGTTGAGCTGATTCAGATGGTGGGATTATGGAGCATGCTGTAGGGATGACCCTGATTTATGCAGTAATGATAGTTTTATTATCAAATACTTGGTATTTGCCAGGTGCTTTTTACATATTAACTTTTAAAATCTTCACAACGGACCTCTGAGGTAAGTATTATTATTCCCATTTTACACATGGGTAACACTAGGCCAAAGAAGGTGCGGAACATGCCTATGTTCATAGAGTATGTGTTAGAGTCAGACTGTGAACCGCTGTGACCCAGAACTCAGATTCTCTTCATCAGTGTTGCCAAACTGCCTCTCAGTGGCATGAGTTCTAAGTGGGACTTGGTTTTAGGACCTTTTGTATGACTCTGTCTTTCATAGGAAAAAGCCATGCTACACTGGGATAGGAAATTTTTTTAAAAAGTTGTCGTAAGCATCTAAGCTTAGATGTGCATCTGAGTTAAAGGATACAGGTTAGATTCCAGAGTTTTAGTGAGACGAGGGTATCTAGTAGTGTCAGTGTCCTGAAATGGAGGTGTATCATCCATTGTGTACAGAATGCAGTCCTAAGTCAAGAGATGATTATTACGTTCAAAAATGGTGGCAACATTGTTGTAACACATCTATAATACTGCTGCAGTTCAGGGGTTCCTACCAAATGTCTGAGGGACTGTCCTTCCATACTGTGTTGCTTATGAATTTATCAATGGGGTTACCAGAAGATTAAAACATTGAGTCCACGTGACTGCTAATTACACTAATGGTTATAAACACTTGGATGACTCAGTTTCTGCCTGGTAGTATGGGTTATATATGTTGTACCCAGTTTTAGCAGATTAATTCAGTTATTTTGTAATTTTTTAAAAAATAATAAATTATTGATTAGGACTTAAAATCTTTTTGGTATATGTACTTTTTATTGTAAAATTCCCCTTCCAACTATTTGTTTTCAGTCAATTTAATAACTTTTGCCCAAGTGTTAAATGGGATAATAAAAGTCTTTTATCCTCTTCATAAAAAGTTATAACATGATATTCATGAAATAGGTCAAATTTCTTGAGAGAATATAGTTTTAGTCATTTTTATTAATTGTTTTCAGTGAACACATACTTAATGTTATTAAAAGCTTATTTTCAGCTTAGAAGGAAGAAGATTAAACTTATAGATTGTAAAAAACATGTAAAATTCATTCTCACTCCCTTTTGGCAGATCTGTATCAGAGTCCAGCCACAAAACAGAATTTCCCCAGATGTTTCAAATAAAGAAGCTTTAAGAAAAGGAGTATTGCAGAAGTGTGGGCAGTGTTAGGAATAAAATTTGGTGAGGCATCCAGAGATAGTGGAAAGCCTTTATCATTCCTAGAATTGAAGAGACAGGTGGAAGAATTATTGTAAGGAGCCCTGTGATGAGCAGACATGGCTTTTGAAAAGATGTGCTGATGCCGGGAGGGAGCAGAAAGTACTCTGACCTTCAGACTTTTGACTGTTTACAGTGACAGGCCCAACCTGAAGCCAATAGGCCCGTTCTGCTGGGATCAGTTTCCTAGGGCACAGGACAGTGCAGAAAAAGGCGGTGGAAAATGGACACTAACCGGAACACCTTCATCTAGTAAAAGATTTTATAGTATTACGGCAAGGAGAACTAAAACACTTGCAGTTCTCAAACTTTTTGATCTTAGGACCACCTTAAAACAAAAGCCTTTTTATTTATGTGAGTTATGTTAATTGATATTTATTGTATTTGAAATTAAAACAGAAATGTAAAATGTCTTATACATATAAAACATTACATATTAACATAAATAACATTTTAAAAATTAAAACTATTTTCCAGAATAAAACAAAAATAGTAGGTAGAGTGGTATTATACATTTTTGCAAGTTTCCTTAATGGCTGTCTTATTAGAAGACAACTGGTTTTTCATATCTGCTTCTGCACATTATCTGTTGTGATATTTTGGTAGAATTATATGGAGAAAGTTGAGCCTCAGATAAGTTAGAAAAGGGTGAACCTTGCAGGAACCCCCAAGAGTTCTTAGGCATCGACTTAAGTTAACCTTCATTAATCTTCAAAGCACCCTCTAGTCATTTATATAATATGAGTAGTTGCTGTAGGAAATGTGATTTTGAACCACATTATATCTATATTTTTGTAATAACAAACCTTGCAATTCTGGCTTGTTGGCATTTAGTTCAGTGTAGGCTAGTTATTGCCTCATGTGACTAAACACATCCAACTGTGAGAAATGGACTGATTCTGAGATGTGGACAAGCTCTTTTTCATGTTCTCTTTTCTCTTGGGAAAATAGTGGTAAATACTTTTGCCAATATTAATTTCATTTTTAGTTGTTTGATTGCTATTTCGTTTGATGATGTTCCTGGAAAAAAGGCTACTAAAAGTTATTAGGAAAATTACCTTTTTCTCTCAACTAGAGGAAAGTTAACTTTAAAGGATCCAAATTATTCCAGAATAGAGTTCTTCAAAGGCTTGATTCTTTTTTAAAAAATAATTATTATATTACCTCCTTTCCCTAATGATTAAGGTTTCTTGATGATTTATTTATTTATTTATTTTGCTTAATTTAGGATTCAGATCTTTGTTGTCACTTTCATATTGAGAGTATGGTCTCTAGAATTTAATAACATTCATAAAACTAAAGATAATGTTCATAAAATTGTTGCACATATAAACTTGTTGCACATGTGTTTATATATAAACATAAATTATTGTTTCTTATGTTTTAAATTGTATCAGTAAAGAGATATCTTCAGTCTCATAGTATTTGAGATTATCAGTATCAAGGGTTCTCTCCCATGTACTACTTGTTAATTGATGACGTGCAGAAACTGTCACAAAAATAAATCAGTTTTACATGGAATTAGTGTCTAATTAAGGCAGATTTACTATTTAAATGTAATAGTTTTTTTTTTACTCCCAGAGAAGATTAATGAAATATTTTTCTTTTTCCCCAAAGGAGCTACTGCTTTCTGGCATGCCAGAAATTGATGTGAGTGATTGGATAAAAAATACAGAATACACAAGTGGCTACGAAAGAGAAGATCCCGTTATTCAGGTAAAAATTCTCCAGAGCTTAGAATGAAGTTAAGTTTGCCATTTAATTTTGTAAGCTTTTCAGCACTATTGGATGAAAATCTACATTAATTAACAAAGTAAAGTTTTCTCCTGAATTCTTCTCATGGGAATTGCATATGAAAGCTTTGTCTGAAATCACTTTTGATAAATGAGTTTCTTAGAATAAAATATACTTTATGAATGCTGCATATTTCTGTGGTATTAAGAAGTCTACAATTGCTCAGAAATATGAGCTAAGTCTTTTTTGTTGTTGTTGTTGTTAGTGGTTCTGGGAAGTTGTGGAAAATATTACTCCAGAGGAGAGAGTTCTTCTCCTGCAGTTTGTTACTGGCAGGTAAGAAGTGTTTTCATGATAATGTGGAAAGAATTTTTGTATGCCGTTTCTAATGGTTTAGTGATAAACAACCAAAATGAATTGTCAGTTTCTTACCTCCCTTTATGCTTTTTTTATATTGAACAAGGATTTATTTAGGCATTTATAAAACATATAGTTTTCAGTAAATGTTTATTTTATGTATTAAAAAAAAATATGTTCCAAGCAGAACTATCAGCATGTATATTAATTTTATAATTTGGTAATCTTTTCATTCTATAAATAAGTCAATGATAGTAGCCCAATTTTTAATATTTGTATGTTGCTGGGCAACACACACACACTCACACACTCACATACACACATACACTATACCCATACACAGCAATTTTTCTCCAATTCTTACCAAACTTTTAAATTCTCAAGATTCATGGCCAAAAAATAATTCGTGATACCACACTTTGAAAAGTTTACTTTTGCAACCAATTAAATATTATAGATTAGAAAACTAGATGATTTAAATCTTTTAAGTTATATTTCTGAAAGATGTAAAAAAAAAGTTTGATTTTCATTCTTGATAACTCAGAATTTTATCTGTGTCCTCCTATTTATGAAAATACAGTTTGATTATTTCATTGTAAGTGTACATGGTTCTGCGAGGAAAGTCGCAACACAGAATATTAGAGGAATAGGAATATTAGAGGAAAACTACCTTTGCCAGCAGCAACTATTGTAAACTACTATAAACAATTTACTTCTCTCCATTTTTTGCTTATGTTAAAAATATAATTGTGGGTGTATATCTATATATGTATGATATATGTATGTAATTTAAAGTCTACTTTTGTCTTTTTTAAAAAAATCTATATGACCATTATAGAAAATTTGGAAAATGGGGAAGATAAAACAAAATGAAAATCCCATTAAGTAATTCTACTATACAGAGATAACACTATTAGCATTTTGCTTTATTTTCATAGTCTTTTTAACTATATGTTAGATAAATAGTTGGAGTCACACAATACATCTATCTAATTTTAAAGAGTAAATAAAACATGAATATTCACAGATTATAGACTAAAGATGTGAAAGAAAACCTTGTTAAGTTTTGGGAGTTTTTTTTGTGTGGGTTTTTTTTTTTTTTTTTTGGCTTCTTCGTTCCAAGAAATACCTAGAGGTTGAGTAGTTTAATAAAAATAATTAAAAATTATATTTTCTATGTAGTAAAGTTAGACAATTCAAATTAAAAATATCGTGTAATCTCAGTCACCAAAGATAATCACTGATGCCATATTTGTTATTCTTCTATAATATTCTCACATATATAAATTTTTACTTTTTAAAAACATTGTTCCTGTTTTATAACTTCTGTATTTTGCAATATATCATTAAAAATTGTTCCATTTATAGATCTAATTTTTAAATGGCTGCCTATTCTTCAATTTATAAACTTCCTTTAATTGATATTGTCCTTTATTGCTAAATTTTCCTGTTTATGAATAATGCTGATCATATAAGGAATTCTTGTATACTTGCAGGCCAATATCCTGTGTTACTTATATAGGATAAATTCTTCACAGAGAAATTTTAGATAAAAAAAAATATATACATTTTTCTAACCTTGATACATATGGTTAATTTACCCTTCAGAAAGATCAGTATTCACATCAGCAGAGAGTGAGAGGGCCTGTTCCTTTTATTCTATCAATATAAGATGTAATTGTTTTTATTTTAATATAACTTATTTATATAATTTTTTGTGTGTTATGTGAATTGCCTGTCTTCATTTTTTGTGTATTATTCTGCTGCCATTTAAAAAAATTGAGTTTTAAATATTCTTGGTATATTAGTGACATTAAATAGTTTTCTCAGTTTATCACTTGCCTTTTAACTTTATTAAGTTAACTATAGAGGTTTTCATATAATTTAAATTATAAATTTAATTTATACAATTTATAAAATAAAAGTTTTAAATTATGTTGCAAGATGATTATCAGTACTTTATATAGTACATTTTACTTATATAGTACATTTTTTTCCTGTAGCTTTTTATAGAGTCTGTTTTTACATTTCAATTTTAAACTGACTGGATTTTATTTTGGTTTATGTTGTGAGGTAGGGCTCTTTTGTTATTTTTCTAATGACACTAAAAGCCCAGGCAAAAAAAGAAAAATAGATAATTTTCTTCTAAGAATTTTGTAGTTTTAGTTCTGAAGTTTAGGTCTTTGATTCATTTTGAGTTAATTTTTGTAAATGATGTTAGATAAGGGTCCAAATTCATTTTTGTGTGTATGTGTGGTTTTCCCAGTCTTTCTAGTTTGTTGAAAAGACTGTCTTTTCCCCATTGAATGTTATTAGCACTCTTGTCAAAAATTGTTTTACCATATATGCGAGGGCTTATTTTTAGGTTCTCTATTCCATTGGTTTATATGATTGTCTTTATGCCAGTGCCGCACTGTTTTGATTACTGTTACTTTGTAGTTTAAGTTTTGAAATCAGGAACTGTGAGACCTCTCTGACCATGTTCTTTTTCAAGATTGTTTTGGTTATTTAGGTTTCAAAAGTTTTTTAAAATGAACTGAATTATGCTTTGTACTGTGAATAATATGTTAGAAAACAGTTTTAATATTAGTTTACTGACTTTGACTTTGCATTTAATACATACACATTAAATGTTTGTCATCATTGT
This sequence comes from Pteropus medius, assembly GCF_902729225.1. NCBI lineage: Eukaryota > Metazoa > Chordata > Mammalia > Chiroptera > Pteropodidae > Pteropus > Pteropus medius. The sequence goes on along the minus strand of NW_024340696.1, from coordinate 24,226,293 downwards.
AATTTATCTAAAGAGCACTACAGCATCTCATTTTAAAAACAACAAAATTTATTATAGGATCAGTTTGTGTAATTATGGTATACGTAGAAAGGCTAATTTGAAATAGTTTCTTTCAAATGTAAAAAATAGAATTTTGGAAGTTGTAACTATATCCTCTGTAGCCATACACCGAAGATTAAATTTTCTAGTGGTGTTATTATGTTAGGTGACATTTAAAAAAATACATCTGATATTGTGAATCTCTGGAAAGAGAAATGTAAAGAATTTTCTAGTTTTTCCACTGTGAAAAACAAAACAAAACCTCTTTGACCCTTGGTATTTTTCACAAATAAGGAAATTATTTGGATTACATGTAAGAGCCTCTTTTGCTTTAATTAATCAAGCAAACATTCATTTATTCAGCAAATATTTAATGAATGTCTACTACATGCCAGTCACTTTGCTAACCCCAGGAATACAAGTACAAATATGTATTTGGACTCTCAAATCAGCCCTAGTTTACTAGGGAGGTACATGAAAGAAAATAATTGTACATGCAGTATGCCAAATGCAGTAGTAGAGATAAGTGCTGTGGCTGATTGAAAGCATAGTATGGCTTAGAAATGGGGAGAGGTGGTTCCATGGAAGCTTGCCGACTGGCCACAGAGCACCTTTTAGTAATGAGTTGGAGTTTGGCAGATTCAGAATGTTACCATGTCAGTGACCTAGAGTTGAATATATTCTTATGCTATCTTAGAATTTGAAGTAGATTTATCACAAAGATTTTCCTTTCATGATTACAACTTAGTAAGATATGAATTGTTAGTTCCAGGGTCCCACACGGTGGATTTGCTAATATCATGGGTGGAAGTGGATTGCAAAACTTTACAATTGCTGCTGTGCCATATACTCCAAATCTTCTACCCACTTCAAGCACATGGTATGTTAAGTTGTTTTATTTAAATGCATTTTGGATTGTTTTGATTAATATTGAGTAATCAAAAGTTTACTGTATTGCTACATCAAGAGGAAAACCTCAACAGAGATTTCTATCAGCATTTTGGAATCACTGAAAAATAAGTTGCTACATAGTTCCTTGCCTCTCTCTTTTTTGGTAGGGAATATATTGAGGAAACTAGCTATAATTTAATTGAATATAATTCAACTATCACTAAAGTTAAACTGTCATAATATCGCTGAGTTACACCATCATTTCAAACTAAATCGCCCTATTGCTTATTTATTTTGGGCTGAAACAAAGTTATTTTCTTCCACTACATTTGCATGCTAAAGGAAACTGCAATGCAGCAGTTTTTGGTGTTTTTTTTTGTTTTGTTTTTTTACTTTTTAAATACTACTGCAGGGTTTTCCAATTTGAATGCAAATTTGACAGGGTGGTTTTATGTTAATTTTGCCTAATGTTTTCACTGCTAGACAAACGAATTAGAAATTTCATAAATTTCTTTTTTAATGGTGTTGTATATATTTTTTTAAAGCATCAACATGCTCAAGTTACCTGAATATCCAAGTAAAGAAATACTCAAGGACAGACTTCTTGTGGCATTACATTGTGGCAGCTATGGTTACACAATGGCATAACAAAGTCTGGAAAATTCATCTGACTACTGATGTACAATTCAGAATGGCAGAAGTAATTTAGGAAACTGGCAACAGAAAAGCATTCCTCAATGCAGCCTATAGGCAGGATTGATGTTTAAAATTCATGAAGGATCAGGTTTTCTCCCCCCACCCCAGGCCTGCCTTTTTTCCCTTTTATATCTTCTCAATTTGTGATACAATTAGAAAAATATAAAATCACAGTAATCTCCATTTAAAAAAATGCTAATTGAAAGTAGTAGAAACTGCCCTTTATTGATGTTTCTTTAACCTTATACAAGATTGTGTTAAGGCAAAATCTTCTACATTCCACCTCTGCTGTGTAACTGTCTTGTTTAAAAGGATGTTTTCTCTTTATTTTCCTATATATTAAAATACATTAGAACATCCAGCCTGGTATGTTCTGTTGCATGTAAAGTGCCATTTATATTTTGGAAAACTATTGTATAGACTGGATTAATTGAGATTGTATATAAAGCCACAAATATGTATTTTCCCATATTGAATCTATATTGCAATGATGTTTTTTAGCTTTTTAATATTTTAATATATATTGTATAGTTTAGACGATGTGACTAATCTGATGAAATGACATCTAGTTTATGTATTAAAGCTTATACTGTATTGTATGAATTATTTACATCATTCAGTGGTCAGTTTTCCATATATATTGTGGTCAAAGTTTTTCTTATGCCTTATTTTAATTTATATTTTAGGTAAAATTAAAATATAATATTTTACTATATCTCTCAAATAACTTGTTTTATCTGTGACTTCTGAAGACACAATTTAAAGAAGTAATCTGATGTGCAGATTACAATTTAAATATGTAATTTTTCTTAAATTCACTTTTTACGACTAAAATGTTGAGTTCCAGTGAAATATGCCTAATGCATAATGTTGGTTTTTAAATTTTAGGGTGTCTAATCAATTTTTATTTTGAAAAGACACACTTGAGTAGTTACAGCATATCTTTTAAGGGGAAGTAGGAACATACACATATTTAGAAATGCTAATGAAGAAATTTGTAATGTTTAGGACTTTGCATCCAGAAACTAAAAGCAGACTATCCAGTGGCATATCCGTGGCTATGCATATCCATACATATTTTCTCATATGATCCGCTGGTATATCTGTCATTGACAAATGTAGACAATGTATATGTCCATATAGACAAATATGTATTGTGTATATACGTATATAGACATATACATTGAAAGCTTTGCTAAGTTATAAAGCTTCTTTAATATGTTTTTTAGTTCTCATTTGTTATATGTTTTAGATATTAAAACATCTCTCAATGGATTACATTAAAAACTAGGAATTCCTTAAAAATTACTGTTAGCTCTAAAATTAAGATTTATATGCTTTATAATACATGAAGGTAATAATTTTTTAAAGTTTGGTTTTTAAAACTTAATTGTAGAAGAGAGCGTGGCCTTATGTATTTTCAGATAAGTAACTGACTTATTTAATATTACATTTAATTTTAATGTTTATAAACATTAATTTCTGTTTATAATTACACAGTACATTGGTTTTGTCAGATTGGTCCCTTTGCAAGTATTTATGTAGATGAAATAATAAAACATTAAAAATATCATGGTATTTTATCCATGAATTTAAATAGATCTGGCAATTTCAGGGTTTATTCTTTTACATTATCCTTATTTTTTAAACCATAGAATGTAGTTAATATAAAAAAGATTTTATATGTATTAAAAATACTCTTTAATCTAGAGGCAGCAAGGCTTTTTAGTTTATTGTATTCCTACAATTTCTTCTATAAGTAGATGGATATGTTGAATGGAAGGTAGTATAGAAAGTGATTAGAGATTCTCTTTCCCTTTGGGTAAAAGAAGATTACACTAATAGGAAAATGACTCAAGTCTTAAAACCTGTAGTAGTTCCATATAAGAAAGAAAACAAACACAGCACTCTAAGGAAATAAAAATGTATGTCAAGGGAACATTTTATAGTAACCTGATTAATGAAACATCTGGGCCAGAGTTAAGTTATTCAAATAGTTTCAGTGGATAGTGACCACATAGTTCATCCAAAAACTAAATGTGATCTAAGAAAATCCCAGCATTAAAGCAATACGTTGAATATAGCCGATTGCCATGACAATCTTTGTTGGATGTGGGATGATGGGAGGCATGAAAGTTTTAAAGCATAGGTCACCAGTTGGAGGTCCAACAGATGATTCCTTGTTAGAAAAGGTAATTGAGAGGGTGCGACCTGAGAATTGGACCTGGGCAATCAGAGGCTCCTCACCTCCTCCCTGTCCTTTTAATGTATGTACTGCCCACCATTCCCACCGTGGGAGCCATTTTCAAGGACACAGCCTTGACAGAGCAATGTGTAAAGACCATCTGTAAGGTATATGTGACTGTTCCCAGTTAAGGCCTCTATATAAACTTTCAGGATTTGGCAGGTGAGTGCGAAGATCTACTTGTCTTGCAGCCGTCCAAGATAAGCTGGTAAGTTCCCTTGTTTGTTATAACTGCCACCTACCAATCTGGAGTTGTCTGCCTCTTTCTTTGGTTTCTCCTTGCTCTCTGTGTATGGGGCCTGGTTTCACATTTCACTGGGGAAGCTCCCAAAGTTTTGTACCAACATTTCCACTCACACATGTGTTTTGTTAGTAATGTCAATTCTAAAATTTTAATGAGTTGTTAACATTAAAAAAATCTGGAGATTTCATGCAGAAGTCTAGATTTGGGGCTTATGAGAGGTCAGAATCCAACGACATTGAGCACAGATTCCTAGAAGGCATTATTAGTAGACTGGACTTGAGTAGAAGCTGCTGCTTTTGATGACTGAGTATGCTCTCCAGTTTGCCATTTTCTTACCCTAGTCTGTTCACTAATTTGTTACCTTCCTGGCCATTGACAGCATTGAAGTTTGCTTTAAAAAATCTTCGTTGATCATAAATGTTCTCCTAGAGTGTTAATTGGTACAAATTTTTTGGAAGGCAGTTTGGCAATACCAGATTTTTAAAAAATGTACACATACTCCTTGACTCAACAATTATACTTTCAAGAACTTATCTTAAGGATATACCTGTTCATGTACGTAAAAGTATTTGTACAAGAGTGTCATTGAAGCCTTGTTTGTTATAGAGAAAAACTGGAAATAATTTACATGTTTATCAGTAAGGGGTTACTAATAAATTGTGTTACATCTATATCCTAGAATATTAATTAATATTTATAAAAGATCTACACCTACTGATATATAAATTTTCTAAGGTATGGTAAATGAAATAAGATGTATAGAAGAGCAGTTAGTGTGTAAATAAAATATACACAGGGTTACATTCAAGAAAAATTTAGAAGTCAGAGACTATTGCTATATCTGAGAAAGCATTGTAAAATGGGATCAGGGCTTCTATTATGAAAGCATTTTTTCCTGTTTGTCTAAATCACAAACCTGCATTATTTTTTTATATTGAAAGAAATATCCAGTATCTTTAATCAAGGGTAACAAATATCACTAATAACATTTTACTGAATTTATAAAATGCAGTAGCAGTGGTAGTAAGCAACATTTTCATAATCACAACTTTATAAAGTGGTGAATATAAGTCTTGTAATTAAACTCTTTTGCAAAGTGAAAGAAAGGAATGTTCCCTTTCCTTCAAAGCTTTATTTCCACAATGCCTGATAATTAGCACTGTTTATAGCTGTCTAAAGTTCTAATAGAGATTTATTTGAATTTATACTTTTCTCCCCATTTTTTTTAAAATAACAAAAGTGGTACTTAACATGAGAAAATCTGGTAAGCATGGATTTGTGTACTAGCTAGAAAAAAGCAATAAATTATAATTCTACTACCCAACAGTTGTGATTCCTTCTAGTCTTTCTCAATGCGTTTTTTCCGTAATTGAGTTCATAAAGAATACGGCATTTAGTATGTCCCTTATTTATTCTGTATTATCTTTTAAATGTTTCCCATGTCATTACAGCTCATTTGTAAACATTTTTTTAAATGGTGGCATAATATTCTATTGTATGGATGTATAATTTACTTGACCACGTCTCTAAAATTTTTAACACTTAAATTTCTAATACTTTTGCTTTTATAAGTAACAAGTGGTCTGTTTTAGCTCTAGTTAGGGTGTAGAAGTGGTAAAGTTTTCTGGGTGTTTTGTCAAAATGTCCATCAATTGCTCCGTGCTGTGGAATGACAATTGGAAGGCCCAAGAAAGGGCTGTTGTAACTCAGAACCCTTTAGTGGGTAGGACCAGGTGGGATTTTTTCAGCATCATGATTCGGGCTCTGTGGCCTATCAGAGTATAAAAGGATTAGAAAGTTAAGTAGAAGTGCGTGACTAAGGTAAATTAGTTTTAATAATTGCTTACTTTCAGTCCTTTCCCTGAGAACAGGGAAGGAAACTGACCTTTTCGTATGACACAAACACCATTCTCAGAACCTCAAACTCAAGCATTTGCTTTTATGTTATAGTTTAACTACATCAAGTGTCACTGTGGCCCTTATGGGTTTAGTCTAGAAACTGCTAGCCTCCATTTACAAAGTTTCACAAAAATAGATTTACAGTCTTTTGGAGTGCAACCTTTTTGTCCATTGGAAAATGTATGTATAATAGCTATCTCTCTGAGTAGGTACTCAGCCAATATTAAAATTTTGGTTATTTTCACACAATTTAGGTTTATCAATGTATATCAGTAGTCATGATTGTTTTTTCATGTGAATCATTCTTCTCTGTTTCTGTGTACTTCCACAGTTGTTAGGCAACAAATTTACCTGTAAGGTTAACAATAATAACAAAAATCCCAATTTTATAGTTCAGCTTAAGCTGTTTCATTGTGGACAGATTTCTCTTAGAAGGTCCTTTGTGAAATTCTTAGGTTCTAGTTACCTCCTGATCGGTCTGGTGCAATTTGGCATAAATTTGTTTATAATCAATCCTTTCACTTTACAGATCAGAAAATTGGAGACAATTGAGGTGGTACCTTGTTTAAGGTTTCAGGGCTGCTTAACCAAACTAGAATTTAGAACCTAGATTTTCTGATTCTTATTCCACTAGGTTTTCTTTTATTCCATGCTGTCTGTTTATGACATAACTACATTATAAAAACACTCTTTTAGGAAAACACCCGCAGCCTATTAACAGTCATGTAAGATAAGCCTTTTGGGAAACTATAACTTAATAAGCTGATAGTTAAGAGTGATTAATAGGACTATATTTTTTCTTCCTCACTGTGAGACAGTAAGCTAGGGCAGGTATTTTACCATCTCAGGATGAAAAAGACCAGACGTATTGTCAGATCATAGGTCATGGGTAGTCATTAACTTTTATTATCTTTAAAAAATATTCAATTTTAAGCATACTTGGTGCCTGGGAATACACTGTGCATCTAATGTTGCAAAACCATTAAAACCATAAACTGAGAATCTATGACTATTACTGTATACTTGTGTGAGTGAATCGAATTGTTGAGTGCAACAGAAGGGAAGTAGCCCTCGGTGGGTGCTGGATATGTAGATAGTGGAGAAAAGTTCAAATCATTTCAACAAATTCCCCTTAAATACCTCCTGTGTACTCAATACTGGTTTAGGCACTGTGACCCAGTCCCTACTCTAAAGGGAAATAAAATTCAATTGGGCAGGTGGAAAGCATATTTGAAATAGGTTTTAAAATTATGCGGTGTAATATATGATTAAATGTAAAAACCAGCTACAGAAATGTATTAGTGTAGGGGAAGAAGAGTTTAATATAAGTGACCAAGGCAGCTTCAAATATTTGGCCCAACTGAATTATTAAATTACCCTCCGGATTTGGAGACTAATAAATTGATCAACATGTTGATCGAACAAATAATTGAAAGGTTAAAAATAAGCTTACAGTATAATAAGGTTAATGTATGACAGTCTTTGACTTCTCAAATTTTTAATGAATTATTAGCTTGCTTAAGTCTAGGCTCTGGTCATTCCTTGAGAATTCTGATCTGGTAGTTTTCGTGATTTGGAGACTGTCGTGTTCATATACCAACCATATTTGAAGGTGGCTCTCCATTTTTCTCCAAAGAGTGGCAATATCTGATTCTTTTTGAAAAGCTTATAGGAGTGGGGAGGATGCTTAAAGTGGTGCTTGTACAGTTTTTATTTATACAGTATTACTCTTTTCCTAATATCTAGGAATAGAGAAAAAAAGTAAAATGGATGTTCACATTCAAATTCTAAAATTCTATATGCAGTGGCCTACTTGACGTCTTTACTTGGATGTTTATTAAGATTCTCAAACCTTAAATATATCCAGAGAGGATCTCTTGTTTCCCCATTGTCCCCCTGCCAGCCTATACCATTCTTTCCCGTCTCAGTAAAGGCACCACTGTCTACCTCATTGCTCTAAGCTGCAAACCAAGGAGTCATCCTTTATTCTTCCTTTTCTCTCATTCTCCACATTCAGGCTGTCACCAACTCTTGTTGAGTTTATCTGTCTAATACATCTTAGTCAGCTTTTGTTGCCCTTTCCCAGTCGCCATCGTCAGTTCCCTGGACTGTACTGCTGTAACACAGAAGGCGGCAGTAGAGCCCCATGGTTAGAGTACAGACTTATGGTTAGCCGCCTGGGTTTGAATTCCAGCTTTTCCACTATTAGCTGTTGTCAGGAACTCAGTAGAGCTGAGAGAGAGTTGAACTGTCAGGTGCGTTAGGTGTTGGAGTAGCTGATTAATGCAACAAGCCAAAAAATTAAAAGTTAAGCCCTTAATCACCTATGGCAATGGTATAAACGAGAGTCTGAAACTGGAGAAGGTGCCAACTCCCCCGTTCCATTTCCGCATGGAACGGTACACTGATCTGGTGTCAGGTATATCAGCACAGACATGGGGATTGTCTCACTGTTGAAGCCCTGAACTAAAGGCACAAGTAATTCTAGGGACCCTGAGCTTGGCGGGGAAGAGTGAAGGAATGGAAAAGTGTTAGGAAAAGTCAGAGTAGAACAAAGGGTTTTCAAGGTTTCCTCTTCCTCTCCTCATAAGGAGACGTCGGCAGAGGTGTCTGAAGATCTCTGCCTGAGGCCTTAGGTACAGAGACCAAGGGAATGAAGGCATCAGGGCTTGGAATGCAAATCAAATATGCCTGGGCAAGAATGCAAATATGCAAGGAGCATCAGCGGCTAGGGGAGCCTGAGTTGTTGACTGCAACAGCCTTTAGAGACTGCAGTGCATAACCTGTGCACCAAGTCTGGTGTGCATGTCGGGGGAGGCAGCCTTCCACAGGGAGGCTTGCCAGGTAAAGCTTTTGTAATGGCCTATGGAGAGATCTGAGAAATAACAGGAGCCAGACTCCTCAGCTGTGTGACCTTGGGCAAGTCTCTTAACCTCTGTATGCTACAATTTATAAACAAGATGTAAAATTATGAGAATTACGTATTGCGTTCGTTTCTTATTGCTGCTGTAACAAGTTATCACAAACGTGATAGCTTAAAACCACACACATTTATTATCTTGATAGTTTTAGAGGTCAGAACGTTACTGGAATGAGGAAAAAAATCCTGATTACATCAATAAATTTCAAAGTAAATGCTTGATAAAATTCGACCCCTCTTGATGATAAAAACTATCATAAAATTCAGATTTTTAAAGAACTTCCTTGATTTGATAAAAACAATGTACCAGAAATTCTACAGCAAATACTGTTTGTGGGGAAACTTTCATTTTCTTTATCATCTACCCCAAGGCAAGAATACTCACTATTAATGTTTGATAGAAAACTGAAGGTTTGGCCAATGCAATGATGTAAGAGAAAGAAGAGTTATCAGGATTGGAAAGAAAAAAAACAAAATTGCAAGTATTTGTAGATATTATGATTATGTACATTAAAAATAAATGGATTGAACAAAACTACTAGAACTAATGAGAGATAAGAATGACAGCATTTGTCTTTATTGGCATTAGCCAATCAGAAAATTTTATTGGAAATTAGATACTATCTACAATAGCTGCTAAGAAATAATTTCTCAAAAATTACAAAAAAATTTACAAATGAAACCTTAAAACTGTTTAAAGGACTTATGAGAGTGGGGAAAAAAATGAAAGGCCCTCAAAACGCAAACTTTAAGATGAAAAATTCCTTACTATAAAATTAAGAGGTTCTTTCATTTGAAGGCCGGCATAGAGAAAGTTAACAGATGACAGATTGGGAAAAGATTTCCATAATGTCGAAGTCCAACAAAGGAATTGACATACGGAATATACAAACATACCTGTATTTTAGCAAGAAAACGGCAGGAAACCCGGGAGGCAAATGGGCAAAGGATTTGGTTAGGCAATTTGCAGAAGTCGTCATGACTAGTTAACAATTCTATGAAGAGATACAAATCAAAAAAAGAAAGTTTGAAATAAAAATTCGGTTCCACATTAGCAAATATTAGAAAATAGAAAATGCTAGATTTTAGTGAGAATTTGAGAACTCTTGAGCCCTGCTATCTAGAGTGTTAACTGGTAGGGCCATCCAGGAGAAAATGCTGGAAAATCTTAGTAAAATTAAACATGTGGGTACCTATGACCCAGTCATCTCATGCTGCATGTTTTCCAGTGGAATTTCACACATGTCCACAGGGGAAGGTTATTTGCTTAATGTGGCCTTTTTTTTTTTTTTTAGGATAGACATTTGGATTGTTCCTAGTTTTTACTATTAAAATATCACTGCCATAAATATTCTTGTTCATCTGCATTTGTGCCAGAGTTTTCCCTGCAGAATTGCTGGGTCATGGAGAATGCACACCTTTAGCTTTACTAGGTGATCCTAATTGTTCTCCAAAGTGTTGATACCAATTAATATTTTCTCTCACAGTCTGTGAGAGATGTGGTTACTCTTGATTCTTGCCAACACGTAAGATTTTCAGATTTTTCAAATCTTGCCAATATAGTTCTTGTGAAATGGTACCTCAGTGTGATTCTGATTTTCATTATTACTAAAAATGTAAGTGTGATTTTTATAATTTATTGGCCATTTGTGCTTCATTATTCTATTGTGGCAAAGAATATAATCTGTATGATATCAGTCTTTCAAAATTAGGTGAATCTTGTTTTATTGCCCAGAATGTATTCAGTTCTTATAAATTACTGTCTCTGCTTGAAGTGCGTCTCTGCTCCTTGGGTAAAATGTTCTCTGTATATCCATTAGGTAAAGTTTATTACCTGTATTGTTTAAATCTTCTATGTCCTTACTGATATTTTTTTTCCGCTTAGTTTTGTGAGCTATAAACCACTGAGGTGCATTAAAATCTTAAGCTCTATTGGTGAGTTTATATATTTCTTGTAATTCTTTCAAGTTTTGCTTTATATAGTTTCAAGCTATATTCTTTAGAATTTAGTTTAGAATTTTTATTTTTGACTGGTGAATTAACTGTTTCTCATTATGTAGTTTTTCTCAGTGCCTTTTGCCTTAAAGTCTATTTTTTTTATGATATTACTATAGTAACATCAGCTTTATTTTGGTTTATTTGCACTGTATATATATTTTTTCACCCTGATTTCAATTATTTTTTATCCTTTATGTCACAGGCTTCTAAAACACTTTATATACAGATTTTATCTATTTTTATCCAATCCGATCATTTTACTTTTAAACAGGTTTATTTTTCCATTTAAATTTACATAATAATTCATATTTTATATTTCTATATATTATTTATTAAAACATTAATTTATGTTTTTTATTTGTCCAGCTGTTCTTTCTTTTTTTCTTTTGAAATTTAGAACTTCTCGAATCTGAAGATTTAAATCATTCAATCTGGAAGATTTAGCCATTATTTCTTTGAATATTGTCTCCCCAGAGTTTCCCTATTCTCTCCTTTAGGAATTCCAATTTGACTATTTCTGCTCTACCATCTTTTTCATATTTTCCATATGCTGTGTCACTATTCTGCAAAATACTCTGATTTATCTTCCAGTTTATTATTCTGTGTCTATTGTGTAATCATCCTTTGAATTTTAAATTAAAATTATTTTTCATTTTTACAAGTTTTGGTTTTTTTTCCCCCAAATATTCCTTTTTATTGTTAGTATTTTGTTATTTATTTATATTTTAAATCCTCAGGCAAGTAGTTTTTTGTGAGACGGGAACCCAGTAAACAGGAATGGGAGATTGGAGAAAGTGAAACGAGGAAGGAAGAAAGCCAATAGGAGGGTGCCCTGTGGGCTGATTTCCAGTGTGGGCAGCTGAGACTCAATTCCAGCAGGACTTTCTGAAGAAATGGCACCTCAGAATTGTCCACCAAAGGAGTAAAGACAAGAGCATTTATCCGTTGGCTTTCATACCCTGTCAGTCAAAGGTTGCCCCAGGGATTCCAGCTTCCCTGTACTTCTAGATGTGCATGCATGAATGCCTAGTTGATTTCTGAAGACATCCTGATGACATCAGAGAAGCCCAGGGCCAGAGAGGAGTAAGTGGTACAGTGGAAGCAAGACTATCAGATTATACATGTCATTCTCAATTATGTAATTGCACTATCGTGTCTTTTGGAGTCTGATTCTTACGAGTATAGTTTCTACTGGCTCTACACTTAAGCACAAATGGTGCTTTATGTGTTTTTGTGAAATTTTGCTCTGAGCTTTTATTCTTTGGTAGTTTATCTGTGGGAACTCTTTGAGAATTGACTTTAAGGTTTTAACACCTTTAGAGTGGGGTTGCTTCCCATTCTGCCAGGCATCTAAGCATATTATCAACCTAGAAACATTTACCATATTCTTAACCTGAAGTTTCTTTGGTACCACTCTAGTAGTGTGATTTTGGACTAGAAGCGTTCCAATGAAGCTCTGTTTTGTGCTTATGAGTTCTTAGGAGAGATTTTTTTTTCCTTTTGTACTAGCACTGGGGATTGAGAAATTAGTTTTTCTTATATCTAATATGCAAAATGGATCTGTGTGTGGTGATGTCTTCTATCAGACTTCCACCTTGGTCAAGCCCTGGACTTTGACGTGTGACTCCATGCCCCGAGACCCTATGAAAATCAAAGATCAAGGTAATGAAGATCAGTGAATATCATCAGAGTAAAAACTGACTTCAGGGTTCAGCTCACCTCTCTGGGTTCACATTTTCATGTAATTTTAGGCACCTCAGTTTTCCTCCTTCCTTGCCAGTTTATTAGCATTTTTTTAAAGTTTTCTGTTTTTGTCTTTGTTTTTTTTTTTTAGGATTTTATTCTTTATTGAATAGAACTGAAATACAGATCTAGAAATAGTACCTTCCAGGCCATCATCTCTCTAGCCTTCAAGAATTCCTCTTTAGTCATAACTTTGAACTTCCTTATTATCCTGGTGCCTTCTCACTAAATGAGTTTTGTCATCTCTAATTATGTTGTGCCCTTTCTCCCCCTTCATCCTGCCATAACTCTGGAGAGTTTGCCAGTTTCAAGTCCTTGCAGAGCACCAATCCATTTTGTTTTAATCAAGGTAGAAGCTCCGGCTTTAAATGCTTTCTTCCTTTATCTCCAAACAAGTGTGCAGAGAGTCTTCATTGTTATGAGAACTTTCTTCAGTAGCAGTAACTCAATGTCGTTGTGAGGAAGAGAGCTACTGAGCGTTCAGTGGAGAAGCCGAAACTGCCTAGATTGATCTCATTATAAAAAAAGTTTTTTTTCTTTTAATTTTATGTGTGAATTTTGGGTGTATTCATGGGAGTTTCAGTCAGACTGCCTAGGCTGCAATACTGCCAGAAATGGAGATATTCATTATTGCTTATAAGTCAGAAATACTAATAAAATTTCTCATAATTCAGGAAGTCTCCAAATTCATCATTACTGGCACAAAATAATCAGAGCACGTTAGAGAATCAGTTTGCCTAGGTTGGAATTTTGGTTCTAAAATTTCCTAGCTGTGTGGTCACAGGTAAGTTTATCAACTTCGCATTGCCTCAATTTTCTCATCAGAGCAACAGTACCTGTTTCATAGAGTTATGATGAGAATTTAATAAACTAATACACAAAAAGCTCTTAGAATGGTGGAAAATATTAAGTACTCAATATGCACGAGCTATTATTACTGCTGTAATTCTTTAAAGCTTACCTTCTAGCCAATCTATTCCTTGCCGTTTGATTAAGTTGAGTGTGTGCTATTTTCTCTCTTAAAGCTCTCCTCCAGCTGTTAATAAGAGGAGGTCTTTCTCAAAGAACTCTTGTTTTATCATTTTGGAAGAATTTTCACCCCTACCTTCCACCAGACCCCACTCATGATTGCTGCATCCCCATCTGCTCTTTATTTCCTTATCTAAAGTGTGATAAGGTTCTCTGTGTGTGGGGGCGGGGTTCTCTGACAGTGCTACTCTACTCAGGGACAGGATTCTCAGCACTGCTATCCAACCCTACCTCACCTACCCTAGCAAACCTAACGCTAGAACAAAAGCTTCAATGACAAGATTTTACAGCATCAGAAGACCTCAAAACCTGAAACCATCATATCAAAGTTTGAGTCTCAGATCTATGACTTACTAATGACATAAGCGATGCTCCATCTCTACTGACCTCTCAGTGTTGTTGCAATAATTAAGATCTTGGTAACTGTAAAGCCCTAAGTTGGTATGGGCATTATTAAGAGGTTGGGAACCATCGTTTAAAAGATAGGAGGTGATTAAAAATGACAAACTTTTATTCTCATTTGGAGGAATCAGGCACACTGTTGATAAGTGTTTGTGAGGACAGTGGTTGTGTGATAGGAAGCCTAGTTGATGTAACATCATTAAACATGAATTGACATCACCACACACAACAGTGTGCTCCTACACCAGACCAAATGCAATGATCGTTAACTTATGCACAAGAGGCTAGCGTTTTGTGTGTCAACACGGAGTTCAGCTCTATGTACTTATTCCTCTAAGTACTTGTGACATACTATGTCAAGAGTTCAGCGGCTGAGTTTCATATAGGGCAGTGTGATTCATCGGGATTATTAGGATCCTCCTGGAATAACTTCCCTGAATTGATTGCCTTTGACAGATCAGTTTGCTTAGATTAAAAAGCAATTGCTGCTGTCTAGTCAAATTTGAACACTGTGGCTAGAGGGAGCTGAACTCTAACTCTGCCCAGTCTATAGAAACACCTCGATGTGAAAATTACATCGAATGTAGTGAAGAGAAAACTGAGTTAGCAATACTCCAGGGTATGGTTTTGCAATAACACGAAGGAGCGTAAATGCCAAACACAAGTGACCCCAGGCATATGTGAAGGAGGGAAGAGTACATTGCTTTTAATGGCAACTTTATCTGTGCCCAGTGTACTGCTAAGTCAGTAACAGCGTTTGAGGTGCCACTCTGCTCCACTTTCATACAACATTGACCACCATTAGAACTGATGTTGAAAGTCTTCTGGGCTGAACAATGGAAAGTGTTTTGAGATACAGGTATCTCCCTCTTGCCCCTTCCTGAATGAGTCCAGGAATTTAATAGAAGAAACAATAGCCATCAAGAGGAAATAGAAGTATACTAACATTTAAGTCATCTTAAAAAAAAAATGAATGGAACATCCGATTTAAGTGAAATTTAAGACTACTGCCAACAGTTACATTCCCAGCCTGCATGAGTTGTAGATAAAATGGAGGCTGAGGTGATATTAAGCTGATACACAGCTTATCTCTGGTGGATCAGCAAATAGAGGATTGAAATTACTATGAGTAAGAGGAAAGTCCCATACGTACCTTCCTTTTCATCACAGTTTCCTTTTATACATAGGCTCCTTGATCTCTTTGAATATGGAGGCTGACTGCGATGTTTAAAGTGGAGGAGAAGAGAAGACTGGCTAATGGGCTTCTCTTATCTTTCTTAGAAGTCGAAGCCCTCTGAGAGTATAATCTTTACGTAGACATTTGCTACAGAAAGCATTGGTTATACAGTTTTAATTTTAGTGAATTTTTTTCAAAAAAGCATTATGTCCATCTATTAGCATGTTTGTTGAGTTGTGCGACCATCGTGATGATTTAACTTAAGACCATTTTCATCACTGAAAAGAAACCCAGGTATCCATTAGCGATCTGTCAAGCAGAACATTGTGTATCAGTAATCAATGCCAGGAGAGAACTCCAAATACAAGAAGGAGAGCAAAGATCATCACAATACCAGCCATAAGGAAAAGTCCAAACACTTCTGCCTACTGCGTCTTGGTATCGGAGTAACCAAGGAAAACATGATCAAGCACTGGATGCAGAAATGCTCTTATATGGAGAAGAGACAGAGCAAGGTTAGCTCTCATAGTATAGTCAGTCACTCATGGCTGGCAGGTGCTCCTGGCAGCTGACATGGGGCAATTGGCCTATACACACTACTATGGCACCACAGCAGAAGGACCTTGACCCTTCCCCTGTGGATTCTGAAATACTGAAGGCTGGGATGTACCTGAGAGCCACTGACATGTACGTAAGCAGGACAAAGGGGCACTCATTAAGTATGAAACAGGAAAAGATAATACCATACAAGCTGATAAACTCGGCCACAGGCTCTTTATTTCTTGTCAAGGAAGTGTTCCAAGACGAAAGACTATGCACATGAGACTGCCTTTCCCAAACTTTGTCCGTTTGTAAAAATAAAAACGTTTTTAATCAGAGAACTCTCAGCATGCATGGGAAGTGCATGGGAGGGCCATGCTTCCCTTCCTGATGAGGAAGTGGCTGAGGACGCTGATGGGGTAGTTGCAGTGGGTCTGGTAGGGTGGAGTAGGTGCCTTTGGCCAAGCACCACAGCTGGGCTCCACGTTCTGGCTTGAACATCCTTTTAGTGAAGGCTGAACATCCAGAGGTGGATGGCCAGCACCAGGATGACCTGGAAGGCCAGTATGCCCAACACTGTCTTGTGCAGGTGGAGGGCTGGGTCTATAACTGTGGTGCTGAACTGGATCAGCAGCATGACCAGTAAGGCCTGGGCATCTGTGTCAGGGAGGATAGGATGGCCGTGGCTGCCGAGTGCTTCCCAAAGGCCCAGAAGCTGCTGCTGCTGAAGTCAACGATGTTGGCCAGATAATGAGAACGTAGAGGTCAGTGCCTGCACCATACTTGGGTGCAGAATGTCATGGAAGAAACGGCACAGGAGCCCATACATGCTCTGGGCCAGAGGCAGACAGTAGCTCTGCAGCTGGAGACCTGGCATCCTCACTCTTTCCTCAGAGTGACTCTGTCTTCTCTCTTCCCAGCCCCCTCCCCCACCTCCTTTCCGTTCTCTGGGTTTGGGGCTCTCCCTTCTCCTACTAAAATACATGGAGGAGAGCAAAGATCATTACAATGCCAGCTGTCAGGAAGAGAAGTCCAGTCCCTTGCTTCTGCCTGGATATCATTCTTGGTGGGGGCCCTGGGCTACTGGCCTCTGTAACCACCTTTTCCTTCCCACTGTCCGTGTGGTGCTCCTTGGAGAGCGAGTCCTCCTCCTGGGCCGAGTCCATAGCACAGCAGCTGAGAAAGGTGGAAGAAGGGGGCCATGAGCTGCACCAGGTCGTAGGTGATGTCAGTCTTCTTCAGGCCCAGGATGCGTCCAGGGAAGTAGGGCTTTTCTCATAATGCGGCCGCATAATGTGTCTGTCCCAGGGGAAGAAGCCAAACTAGAGCAGGTTCTTGGTGACTGCTGTGACCTTAGTGAAGGCGATGGCGGTCACCCAACGTTTGCTGGGTTGAGGGATGGACGGGATGGACGAGATGGACAGAATGGCCCGAATGGCCCGCAGGAAGACGAGCACGGGCAGCACCAGGGAGGCATCCGAGGTGGTGACCATGTGGTTGAGGACGATGAAGCAGAAGTTTCGAGGGGTTGATCACACACTGGTCGACCGAGCCTGCCAGCCAGGAACCACCCGGCCTCCTCCAGCTCCAGGCTGCACAGCCGCCGGGCAAGAAGCAAATGTCTGGCCGTGTGCATCCAGTGCAAGCATTGGCTAGTAGCTCCTGAAAACCAGAGAGGGAAGATCTGGGATTGGTGACCATTTCTCGCTGCTTCTGCTGCTGCTGCAGGTGTTATAGCCGGTGCTCACGTGCTGCTAGTGTCCTCGGTCGTTCCGCTCAGCGATTTCTCTGCCCCAACCCGCTGGATGCGATGCTTGGTGCTTTGCGGGCCTCAGCAGGCCCTGGAGCGCGGCCTGGCGGCGCGGCCTCGCTTCCGGGGGTGCTGGCGTACGGAGCATGCTCAACTCCAGTCCCCTCCCAGCCCCGAGTAACTCTCGCGGGAGGAGGTAGTGTCTTTTGCGCCCCCACGTCGCTCTTAGCGCTATGGATGCACGGTGCTCAGCACTCACTGTCTCGTGGGGCTGTGGCCTGACACTTCGTTCTGCAGACCCTCTGTTGGTCTGCCTCTTGGCTCAGGCCGTCTCCCGTGGGTAGCTGCTCTGACCGCTCTTGCAGCGCCTGATCCCGCCACTGCTCCCGCCTTAGCAGCATCTGGGCTTTGGTCACCCATTCCTGGTACACCAATTAGGAGGTTGTCAGTGTCCACAGCCTGGGGTCCTTGGGCTGGACCTCCGCCTCCTCCTCACTGTTGGACTCAAACAGTAAGTATTCCCGGAGTGGATGACTGTGGCGTGGTCTAGCCAGGGCCACCACCATGGCCTGTGGTGGGGAGGAGGCCCCTGGACTGCCAGGCTCTGGCTCCTGGCTGGGGTCCAAGGGGTTCCGGAGGTGGCCACGGCCTGCCTGGCCCTTCCTGTGCTTCTTCTGCTTGCAGGGATGTGCTCCATTTGTCTTATTAGCTGGGCCAGGGACTTCTCCACTTTTGTGGGGAAGGTCGATGCTTTTGTGGTTGATAGTGTTACAGAGGGAGAAGTGCCTAGAGGCCTATAGGGCAGAGACCTGGAGCTCTGCCCTGATGTGCAGGGAGTCGTGGCTGAGGAAGGCATGCTCTAGCAGCAGGAACGGGAAGCAGACT
This sequence comes from Pteropus medius, assembly GCF_902729225.1. Classification (NCBI taxonomy): domain Eukaryota; kingdom Metazoa; phylum Chordata; class Mammalia; order Chiroptera; family Pteropodidae; genus Pteropus; species Pteropus medius. The sequence goes on along the minus strand of NW_024340696.1, from coordinate 24,207,835 downwards.
CTGTCTGGAAGAGTGCCCGCCTCTTCTACAGGCATCCTGGTACCTGCACAACATCTCCTTGGGATCATAGTAGCCTTTGACAGTGCATACAAGGCTACAAAGCAGCAGTTGCTCTGCATTTGCTTCATGAAAATGTAAGACAGGAACAAGAGCATGTTCTTGGAGATAGTGATGTTGTAGAGAAGGAGGCCATCCCATAGCAGGAGGCAGGTGCATGTGTCTTTCTGTAGCAGGGTTGTGCTGAAGAGCAGCAGGTAGAAGCAGGCCAGCAGGTAGCCCACCCTGAAGATGCTGATGTGGACGGCTCCCTTGCTATGTACCACCACCAGCACATTTCGGAAGAGGTGGTGAAGGATGGCCGCCCTCAGAGTATCAAGGTAGGGCCTGCACTGCATGAAGCTGGGCACAGGGTTGGTTGGGCTCCCCCTGCTTATCCTCAGGCTCCACACACTGCTGCTCCTCAGTGTGCTTGGCAGAGAACATCTGCTACTTCTGAGAAGGTCAGAACAGCAGGAGGAAGTCACTGATGAGGTTGGTGGAGTTTGGGGCCCTGAAGAAGTCAGGCAGATACAACTACTTGATGAGCGTGGAGTTTATGGGGATGATCTGGCTCCAGTGCTAAGGGTAGTCCAGGCAGGGGGATGCCCAGGCACTCCAGGTATTGGTGCAGCAGGAAGAGTGCTAGGAATAGATGGTAGTTGGGCCAGAGGCAGAGGGGATGGCCTGCAGTGCCAGTGCATGAGGTTGGCCACCAGCCAGCATCTGTGCAGGATGACTGTTAAGTTCATGTGCTGCCCAATCATATTTATGGCAGATCTCCAGCCCAAGACTGTGGAAGAACTTAATGAAGTGCTTAAGCCACCCGAGCAGGTTCTAGTCTAGCTAATGGCAGTATCGTCAGCACAGACAGCCTTTGCTGGCAGTGGGGCCAGCAGGTACTGTGGGCAATGGTGTCCCTGGCACTGGTACACCATGGGATCAAACACCAGCAGCAAGAGGATATGTAGGCGGTTCTGGGTGTAGGTTTGGGAAGCCCTTCTGCACCCCAGACCAGTTGATAAGGTACAGCAAGGACTAGTCGATCTCCATCTTCTGCAAGAGAGGGACTCATTGCAGTTGCTGGAGTACTCATGTGGGCTGACTATCTTGAGCCAGTAGAGCATCTTGCACATGATGATGATGTGGGTCCACAGGGCTGGCCATGATGGGGAGGCAGTGGGAAGGCCCACAGCAGGACCAGTAGGTGGCCTCTTTCGGGGCCACCTAGATGGTATATAAGGCCACCAGCTGTCCGCCACGGTGACCTCCCTCCATCAGTGCAATGACAGCCTTTGCCTTCTTCAGCAGCTTCTCCTTGACAAGTTGGTGTAGCAGGAGCCAGAAAATCAGAATGTGCGGAAACATGGCACGGAGGTCTAGGCATGGGAAGTGGGTTGGCTCCAACCCCAACTGGCACAGGAGCCCAGGGTGGTGGGCAGCTGGGGACCCAGGTCTATGTAGTGTAGGCCACACAGCACTAGTCCATATTGCTGTGGAGGGTTGAAGGGCCAGCGGAGCATGGCTAACTGGGGTGGCTGCACAGAGGGAGGTCCAGAACAGCAGCGCGAAAGTCAGCCAGCTATGGTAGGTGATGCTCCACACCGTCATGGCGATGAGGGCACACACATAGCTCCAGTACATGATGAGGTGGCCCAGGCCGAGCAGTGGAGCTGCCTCTCTAGGCTTAGCCAGCCTGGGGTACAGGGATTGCTGCTGGGCAGGACTGTGGCCAGTCAGGTCGTTCACTTGTCAGCCCCTGTGTCAAGCACTGTGGGTGTAGGCATCATTGCCTGGACAGCCCCTTCCTCCTTGTAGTGGCAGACCTGGCTATTTCCGGAGCCACTGGTCCACCTTGGTCAGCACTACTTTCTACTCCTCCTCGCTCTTGGCTGCATCTTTCCTCTGTTCCAAGGTGTGATGTGTGTGGAGCTTTAGGAGTGAAGTTCAGAAGCTTAACTGTAAGACCTCTGAGATCCTGGAAGAGGTCTTCGAGAGGCTACAGTTCAAGGTCATGGATCTGGAGCAGACGAACCTGGAGGAAGATGGTGCCTCAGCCCTCTTTGACAGGATGGGGTACTGAGAGTCGCCCCTTACCCCAACGTCTCCTTCAACAATAATATTGGCATTTCAGGCCAGCAGGCCACTGTCTAAGACTGGGAGGTGCACCTGTTTAATGGTAATGGAGGTGTCCCAAAGCAAGCTCAGGGTGGGCAGAAACCTCCTAGGAAGCAGAAAGGCTCGCTTGATCTTGATCTTCAGTATGAATACAAACAGTGAAAGTGTGGCCTTGGATCCTTCTGACCTTTTTTGGTTTTAAGCAAGAGGTGTCAGAAAAGGTACCACAGGGATAACTGGCCCATGACGGCCAAACATTCATAGTGAAGTTGCTCTTTGATCCTTCCGTGTTGGTTCTTACCATCATCGTGAAGCGGAATTCACCAAGCATTGGCTAGTTCACGCACTAATAGGGAGCGGGAATTGGGATTAGACCTGTTGTGGTGAGACAGGTTAGTTTTACCCTACTGATGATGTGTTGTTGCCATGGTAATTCTGCTCTGTAGGAGAGGAACCGCCCCATCGTCTTAAAGAATTGTAATTCTGAAATTCACTTTAACTTCAGAGAAGTGTTCTGAGCTTCACACTTATGAATTCTATTTTGTTAATGCTGTTTGAATGAAAAGTTTAACAACAAACTTACTACAGTCATATTTGAACTCAGAATTTTGTTTGTGGAAGGATTTTGGTGGTTATCTGGCCCAGGGATTAAGCATCAGCCACTCGGTGCCAATCAATTATTGCCAGACTGGAATGAGGGCCCAGAGATGCTGGATCTTCCAATTTAAACAAAAAATCTCGATATCTGGATATTTATGGGTAATCTCCAAAATTTTAAATGGCAGCAATGAATTCAAAACTCTTAAAACTCTTTTAAGGTCAAGGGCCCTGCTCTTTTAGTTTATTCGTGTCCTGCTTTATCCTCACTGTGCTGTGGTTTGGTGATAGTTGTTGAAGGGTTTAGTGAAAGGAATTCTAGGAGATTGTAAGTCTTACTAGATCTTAAGACTGACACGGACAAGAAAAAATTATTAGCTTCAGCCTTTCAATATAAATATCGGCTATTTGGAACCAGATGGGTATTACGAAGTCATGTCAGTGAACTTTCTTCCCTCCTTAAGCTTTCACACTTGATTAACTAGTCATTTATAAAGTTGGATCTTCAAATACACTTTATGTTAGCTCTGGGAATTGTCCCTTCTACTCAGTTAGAACTTGATGAAATGCTTTAAAATCAAGCATCTATTCTGCTATTCAGCTCAAGTTTTAAGGAATGCTATCTTTTGGAAGTGAAGCTCTCATAAAGAAGCATCCTGGGCCATCTGACATTCAAGGAGAATGACCTGGGAAACTTGCCCATGGAGAATACAGCACCATTACTCAAAGCAAAGCTCTCAATATATTTAAAGCCATACTTGGAAGTGACTAAAGGTATTTTAAAATTTGAGAATGGGTGCTATTTTGGGGGGAGGGAGATAGAGGTAGAATATTTCTTGTGATCTTTTCCTCCTTGGCTGATTTAGGTGTTTGATTTCTCCATTCAAAAAAGAGCTTGGTTGAACATTTTGCTATCTGAAGTATTTTGAGCCCTCTCCCGATAACTGCCATAGTCCTTAGTTTCCTGATCCCTTTCTTACTTAATATTTCCTTCCTGAGGAAACTTTGTCTCACGGTGGAAGAACAAAGCCTCTGGCCACATCCTGATGTTCTGGTGGGTGGTCGATTGATTTTTTTTCAGCTCTCAGGAAAAGGCAAAGTGAAGTAGGCTCCTAACACTTCTCTTTTCTACCTATAAACATTTAGAATTAGAAGTCTTTGCACCAACACAACTGGATTGTCTAAATATGTTTTGCCAGGTAAGGCAATCCTTTTAAAATGGGGCCACTTAATGGTAAAAATGAAAGTCTCAAACTTTTAGCCCAGAAGAATGCCTGATGCTGGAGAACTCTCTCTACTGAAAGATGGAAGGGCTTTTACACTCTTTTTTGTGACTTCTGTTTTGTACTCCAACTTAATTTTTTCCCCCTTAATGAAGAACAATTGAAGTATATACATTTTATATACCAATAGGTGACAATGAGATGCTTCTGAAAATTAGCCACTAGCAGGTACATTTCATGTGTGAAGCAACATTTTGGCAGATGGGCTTAGCTTAAAATTGAGACTGTCCTAAACTGGCTTTCAGGATCAGAAATTAATTCCATGTGGAATCCCACCAAACCTTTTGTCATTAAGTGGAACATGGTTTAAATGCTTAGAATATACATCATACTTGATAAGATGGCTGGCCTTTGTGATAAAAAGTGAGTCCAGAGGCTAGACATACGGTGTTGTTGTTTATGTACATTGTCAAATTGTAGCATATAGGGAAATAATGACTGTTGTTCTCTTTTGCTGCCATTTCTCCCAGGAGCCTATTATTGTCCTCTCTCCTGTCAAAATTATGTTAAATAATAATAAAAAATAAGCTTTATAATTTTCCAAATGTACCATTCCCCGTTGGTTGCTCTTAAGGAATGTGACTTATGACCTACCTCTACTTTGGGATGCTGCAATTTTTTTTCACACATAGGTAAGATCTGCTCAAAGGGTAAAGGAGGAGGTTGTATATTTTTTGAATGCTGACTACCCTTTTACCACTTGCTTTTATTTATAAAAAAAGGACACGTTGTATTTCTTCCTATTCTGAAAGTAATTCATTCCATTTCAGCTTGCCTCCCAGTTTTGACTAATATTTATTATTTTGAAGGTATTCTTCATTATTATCATATTCTTAGTTTTAATTTTGTTAACTTTAGGTAAGGTCTGCAACTTTAAGTTATTATTATTCTTAAATTTAAATTATAAATATCTTTTATTTGTTCAATCGATTGGAGCTTCCAAATATTTAAATTGATGAAGATAATATCTGTAACAGTGGTGTAAGTCTACCAAGATCATTCTGTTTTAAATGTTCTGAATGTGAAGTTAAAGAGGGTATAGTGATTTGATCCACCTATCTATTCAGGCCAAGATCTGTAGGTTAGATTCAGAAAGAGATGCTGGTATCCATTCAGCCCTCTGCCGTCTGGAAAACTTTCCAGACATTCTTTTGTACATTTGTCAAATCCTACTTATTCTTCAAGCATCTTGGTACAGTAGCATTCATTACGTGTTCTACAAGCTCCTTACATTGATATACAATGCAAAGCTTCTTTCATGCAATGTTTCTTTAAACATGGGAAGTTCGAAATGGACTACGTTGGGACTGTGCTTTCAATAACATGTTGAAGAGAATTTCCCCAAATTGCTACTGACAGAGAACTTAGACCTGCATTAAAGAAGGCAGTACAAAGCAATGTATATCAACAGAAAAAAATCTAAACTTCATTGAAATCACTGTATTGCGCACTGACAAAAAAGGACACTGATTTTGAAGGCTCCTTCCAGTCACTGAACTTGCATTTGGCTGAATTGTCCTGGCCTACTGTCAGTGGATCTCTGCCCATAAAATGAAATCTCTTTGTTGTTTGTAGTTATAAGTTTTTGTTCCTTCATAATAAATCTAGCCCAAAGATTTTTCTTTACTGTAAATTCGTGTCCACTGAAGTGCTCGTAAACAGTGTCTGCTTCCATTACCAGTGGTGGACCAGGTTCAGGCATCTTGTAGAGTAAGCATATGCACTAAGAATCAATATGTGTTTTATTAGCACTAAGAGACTCATTGGATTGATTTTTTTTCTTTTTACCTTTAAGGGCACTTGCTATAAAAGGTAAATTAAAAAGTTAACCATCTGCTACCTTACTTTTCATTTAAAATCTTTTATTTGATTACTCTTTTCAGGTAATCAATGCTTTCTATTTTGCTATTATGGTGGCTAGAGAATGAAGGTGGTTTTAATTTATAGCTTTTATTTATCTAACAGTATTGTCAGAGTCACAATCTTTATGCATCCTATTAGTAGTCTGGAAAATATTTCTTACTACATCGAAACAGAACAAAATTCAATTTAGAAATATAATTTCCTGCCATGGAGACACTTGATAACAGGGGGGAGATTAATGGAGCCCAGTGACAGAAACTTGATTTAAAGCAGGAGATTAATACTGCTTTATCAGCCTACACTGCAAGTGAATTGGCTCAGAAAGAAAAAAAAATCTGTTTGAAGTTGCTGAGTTGTCGGCTTGTTGGTTGGAAAAAGGTCTCTGGACATTTACTTTGTTATTGCTGAGTATTTGCTGCATGCTTGTCTACTTGACAACCCAGGAACAAACCCGCATACAACACCAGACTTGCTTATTTTACAGTAGTAACATGTTTCTTATTATTCCTTTTGATCCCACAGGAAGCTTGAATGCTGTTGAGGTCAGCTTCTGACTTAAGGGGGTTACACTCAGTAAATCATGTCAAAATTAACGAATAGAATTGTGCTGACACTCCAGTTTGGTTGGATTTAAGTAGAATGTTTAAATGGTATTTTTAATTGCAAAGCTCCTGCCTCTAAATCTCGTTATACTTTCTTTCTATCCTTTACAGAAGTTATTAATTTCCTTTCCCAACTAAAAAACAGTATGAATCTTCCAGAAGAATTTAAAGCAAATCTGAAGATTACCTCAGTGGGTTGAAATGCCCACCAAATCCATTCTGAAACAAAATATGGAGCTTGGTGAACTGTTTAGAATGAGGAAATGGGTCCCAATTTTGATTTTTTAAGAAATTTTATTCTCAGGAAATTAAAGTATTCATATTGCTAGAATTAGATTTTTGAACTGGTGCTTGAGCTATATGAATTTTTAAACTTGGTATTTGTCTAATAAATCCTTCCTGGGGAATAAAAAAATAAATAGATAAGTTCCTCACCCACTAGCATCTCAAAATGGCTACATGTTTTTCAAAAGCTTGAATTTTTAAATTAAGAGCTTACAGATGAATTGCATACTTACTTTATGACTGAGGGAGATGTTTAACAATTTTTGTTTATTACTAACGTTGAATTTTTGTAAAATCGAACTGAAAAAAATTGCATTAATTTTATTAAGTTCTGTAATAGAATATTTTGCTAAAAGTCAGAATATCTGGGTTGTAGTTTAAGATCATTTAAGAACTTTGTGTTCTTATGGACGTTTTAAAACTACTTTCTATTTCCAAGAGAGGTGAATAGTAATAATAATATCTGTCTTACTACATCACATAGTTATTGAGAATATTAAATGAGATTTGTGCAAAATGGGTGTATAAAGGACTATAGGAGTATAAGCAACTTTATTTAAAACAATATTAGCATGTGTATTCTACTTTAAATACATTACATTTAACATTTTACTGGAGGAAGATGTGTCATTTCACATCTACCTTATTTTTATGTTGAAGTAACTAAAACTATCAATATTTCTTGGATTGATTTGCTGAAGTTTGTTTAAATGTTTTTAAATATATGGAGGATAATGACCTATAGTGCACTTCTTTTTGGAACTAAACATTTAGAATAAAAGAAGTAAAAGAAATGTAGGGCCAATTTGATTTGCTCATGGTGGGCTCTCGATACATTAAAAAAAGAATGATAGTGAATGAATGATAGTGAAGATGGTCAGCCTCGTAGATATGAGTTCTAAGATCTATGAGTCAGGTGCTTTGCATGGTGTCTGTCACCTCTGTGGTCTCCTTAGGCTTCATTAGCTTGTGGACTCTCTTTTTTTTTGGTGCTTGAAAAAATATACATATGTCTGCAAGGAATATTAGGCCCTGTTAAAACTCTTTTCCTGGCTGCGGGCTTATACCAAACTCTCAGGTAAAGCATCCTAAATTGACTAAACATTCACTTGGGAAAGAATTGCTTTAGGAATTTAAAATAATGTTCAAGCCATAAGAATTTAGCAGAGGACAACCTAAAAGGGTTTTTAATTTCAATGAACATGCATATTCTTTTATTCTTTCTTGTTTTACCCATCCAGTGGGGCCTTCAGTGAATATGCCCCTTGACCTTTTCCTAGTCATCAAATTACCCTCATCCTGCTTTTTCTCTTTTGCACTTCCTTTCCCAAATGGCCTTTCTTTGGTGTTGCAGTTTAAATTGTGCAGTGCCTACTCTGGACTTGCTGCTTGGATGAATTTTAACCCCCTCCATTTTAATTTTGCTGGGACGCTGACTATTAAAGGTGCTGACCTCTTGGGAGCCAGTTTGGGTTTTGCCTGGGGTTCATGGCAACCCCAGATTTACAGTCAATTTATTTTCTATCTTTGGGGACGAAGTATTGGGGTTTTTTTTCCCTTCTCTTTTGTTTTTTCTTTTTAAACTCCCTCTTCTTTGGGCTGAGAGTGACATCTGGGAGCAGGCAAGCCAAGTATGAAAATTACTGACTTTGACAGCTCAGCTGCTGTTATGAGTCTGAATTGGCAAATCAGACTCAAGAGACACCGACAGATAGGCTTTAATCTAATACTACTCTTACTGAGCTTTTTGTAAGGAAACATGGCAGAAGATAGCAAGGAGATACAGCACCATCAACTCATGAGGAGGCCCAGCAGCTACCCCTACCCTAGTACAGCTTTTTTTTTTTGCCCCCTCACCCATACAGGGCCAAGGTGCGAGAGCCAAGGTGTGTGGGGTCACCTTGTCACAGAGAGGCCACAGTCTCCTTCCCCCACCAGTCTCGTGTATGGTTTTCATCAAGCCTGAAGTCTGCATGCCAGTTCACAGATCCCCCAAAGCAGGTTTTTGTTTCACACAATACAGAGGGAGAGACAACTGTTCCCCATTTATCTTAACTCTACTGTTTCCAAGGAAACAGGGCAATGGGAGACCGAGGTCATTCTCAGGCAGACCTTCCTCAGCTAGGACTGATATTAACCCTTTAATCACACTCACACATGCTGCTGTTGAAATGGTAGCATCACTATGTGTAATGCTGTGCTAAGCTTCATTGTGCCACTGGAATGTCTTTAATTTTAACATTTACCACTGAATATTTAATAGGGCAATCATTAGAAAGAAAGCCTTTAGATATCCACCCATCTATCAATTTATCCATTCATCCAGTGCTCCATATTTATTGAGTGTACATTGTATGCCTCATCTGATTTTAGCTATTGAGGTTTAAAAATGAACAGGACACAGATCTGGCCACTGAACACTTTAGAATCTGGGAGGCAGTCTGCATTTGGGGTACTACAACACAAAATCTCCAAGTTCCATGCAGAACAGAGCATCGTGGGAGCACAGAGAAGAGAGCAACTCACTCTTTTGCCAATATTTTGTCTTATAGACCTTATTCAGCCTTTCCTTATAAGCAGGTCCATATAGAATTGTAACTGATGTTAATAATTACTCTGAGATTTTGTAAGATCGTAAAGTGCCCTCTGAATCACTGAATAAAAGACTTTGGAGTAATCTATTTATTATTTTCTAGACCACAAATATTAGGAGCATGTTCGTATTTTTCCCAACACCTTAATACCGCGTTATGTGTCTAAAAGGTGAATGATAAAGGTTTGTTGAATTAAATCTAAATGATACCACTATGGGCATTTCACAATATTCAAAACATAAGTCATGGAAAAATAAACAGACTACTTCACATCCAGACTTTTGGAGCTTATGCCTTCCAAGAGTTCATAAGTGATGAAAAAAGAGAATCATAACACATTAAGTCCATTAACTGTAGTTCTGTAATAGGCTATGGGAAGGTAGAGTGTTGAGGTATGTTACATCCCTACCCCTGAAACAAATGTCAGGGAGCATATTTCTGCCTTACACAACATGGTTTGGATGTCACTATCAGAAGTAATTCTAGGATGGGGAAGGAAGCCATGAATCTGATACAGTCATTCTGATTTCATTACCTAGTAAATGTTTGCAACATTTACATGTTTTTTTTTCTCACATGAATGTAAAACTAATTCGAGTCTTTTGCCAGTTTTGAGGAGAATTCAAGTTTAATGTTAGCTGAGAATGTATTCGTTATTCAGATTTTAACAAATAATTTCTGTGTACGTACAATACGCCTAGCACTTCCATGTGAACTATCCAATTTGAATCTCATTTAAGCCTTTTGTGATTTTTCACTTTTTAATAGAGGAAATTAAGTTCTGAGAAGTTGAATAACCTGGCTAAGTCACATAGCTGGAAAATGGCAGAATTGGAATTTGAACCCTTTTCTTTTGAGTCAAAGTATAATGTTCTCTTCATTATCACACTACCAACTATAAGTTGAGAAGGAAAAACAAGAAAAATTATATGAAACTATTTCAAAGTCAGAAGGTAAGCAGTTGTAAAGATAAGAAGCCGTAAAGTCACAAGTAGTGCCTTTTTAGCTCCTCAGTCAGAACAAGTTTAGCGTATGTACCTTGCTTCCCTGGAATGTTACCATTCCAAAGAGGCTTTCTCTTACCTCTTTATTTTTTATTCCAGGGTAATGTTTGTTTTCTTTATTGCATGTTTCTTACTTTATTTCATAATTACCTCTTAATCCATTTATTTTCTGTTTCTGCCTTTGGGCTCTGAGGTTGATAAAGCCAGTGTGTTTCCAGTGTCTGTCACGATGATGGCCATGTAGCAAATATGCAATAGATACATACCTACAATGAATAAATCAGTAAGTGCAAGATGACGAGTGAAAGACCACAAGCAGATGCTTATCACCTTTAATCCTGATTAAAAGTCAGAATGGGTGAAATGGGAATTGATCAAAATTGGCTGAGCACACATATTTAACCCCTTTCCACATCCCTCCCCACTAAAATAAGAGTGAAAGATTTTCTTTAACGAGGAATAAATCTTCACAGAAAAGGAGATAAGGAGAAGACAACAGCCATGAAATTCTGGAAGTTGGAGAGCAGATAGATTAGTTGCAAATGGTAAAGCAGATTCAAGAAATCTGAACCCTGACCCAGAATTGGGAAAGTTAAAAAAACAATCAGATTAGCACCGTAAAACCCAAAGAAAGCCACAGAATTGGTGTCACAGATTCTTCTGGAAGGGAAAGTGTAGTGGTGGGGCCAAGGATAGGAGGACTGTTTGAAAATCTGAGAAGCTGTAGAAGAGAAAGCTACCATCCCCAAATCCAACCTCCCTTTCTTCCTTTTGGAATAGAACCCCTTCATCACAGAGTAGCAGCTGAGCACGTGCTGCCTAGCTGGCGATTCCATTTCTCAGTCTTTCTTGCAGGGAGATATGGCTACATGAATTCTAGCTAATGGGATGTGATTATGTTGGGTCCTTAGAAAAGAAGCTAACTGTCCTATCTCTCTCCTCTCTTCCTGTAGGCTGGAATGTAGATAACATGCGACTAGTAAGTTTTGACCATGTAGATGAAGAGGACTTCCTAGGAGAAGTGGAGCAACAAATAGAATACACTTGGATTTTTGGATTATTTCATAAAGCGAAGTGTACCCATTCACGAACTAGTTCTGCCCACTTCTGAACTAGTTCTTGAAAGAGGAATAAACTCTCTTCCTAATGAACGTAGAAACAGACCTTAAGATCTTCTCTTCCACTCTGCACAACCTTGGCAGGAGACTGGAGGTTTATTTGTGCAGGACCATAGTAAAAATAGAGAGAGTAAGTGAATGCTTACATACCGACAGTTGTGGCTCCACTCTCTCTCCACTTCTCCCACTGGTTCCCAGATTGTAGTCAGGCTGCACCTATATGCAGGAGACTAGAAGAGTCTTGTCTGAAAAATGTGACCAGCCCGAGAGAAAACATCTTTATCTTTTGACATTGAGTGTTTGCCAGTGAAACAGCCTAGATTGATGAGTACATTAAAGAACGAAGTTGCCTTGCAAGACTCACCCATGCACACAGTTTTTAATAAACTTGTTAGTGCAACACTTTTAAATAGAGGCAGATAACCAGGGATCTTCAGACATTTTAGGAAAGCATTCAATAAGGCAGAGACAGAAAGCACCTAAAAAGTCATCTTGGAATAGGTGAAGGCAATAGGAAGGCAATAGGAAGAAGAAAAAATGATCAAAAAAAGTTATTAATATAGTCAGAGGGATGAAAAAAGATATTACCACCATAGACAAAAAATAGTGGCTATAAAAATGTAACATTCAGAAAACAATAAGATATCTAGACAAATAAAACTATGAGAGGAAATAAAAATTCAGTGGAAGGTCAGGAATATAAAGTTGAAGGAATCAGCCAGAATGTAGACCAAAAAATAATTTAAAAAATATCCCAGTATTGAAGGACATGATTTTTTAGAATCAAAGAGCCCATGGACTTTTGGGAGTGTAAATGCACCCAACCAGTTTGGAAAACAGTTTGGTATTGCCTGTGGCATACCTAAAGGGTAGTGTTTTATAACAAGACTGATAGCCCTATCTGACCATTAAAAAACGTGCATGTGTAACATTTTAAAGAAAGGTGTTATGCCAGTTTATTTTCCTAACAATAATAGCTACTGTTTACTTAGGACTTTCTGTTAAGCAGACATTATTTCTAATTTTTACATAAACCCTGAAAGTGAGCTATCATCATCACCATTAATAGAGAAGAAAACTACCTTTCAAGAGAGATTAAATGACTTTATCAACACCACATCTCTCTGGCTCCAAAGTCCATCCTCTGTGCTCTCAACTTGCTCTCGTTTCTCTGAGGCAGTTAGCTCCCCAGGACCTCCGTGGGAGTAAGCGTTGTTCTGACTTTATGGGAGTCCCGGGAACTGAAGCTCACATGGCTTTGCTGTGTGACACACATTCCTGATTGTGACAGCAATAACAAGAAGTTCTGAATTTGATCACAAGAAGTGACAACATTCTTCTCTTCTAGCAACTGGAGGCATTAAGAGGGCTTGTTTGCTGGCTGCCGAAGGAGAGAGAACCCTGGGATGCCAGGGGCCTTTCCAGTAGAAACAAATTGAGTAGAATTGGGAAGGCGGATGGCAAGTGTCAACATGTGGATGAAATACGACTTTTGAGTCTCTTTTTTCTGTGAGCTAGTTTTAGACTGCTAGGTTCTGTAGAGGCAACTTCTAAGTAAACTAGAACTGACAGATAATAAACAATAGCTAGGGCTGTAGCAACAGAAATCAATGCATTTCAAGTTTCACATAGGAGGAAATAGTCAGGATGTTTCAAGTCCTTTTAGAGTGATAAATGCAATTTACACAATAAGCAAGAAGCCATGATTGGGAATAGATGGTGTTAGATCCCACGTAGGACATGGAGAAGAGGTGTCTGATGGGGGTGATGTCGCTAACCTGACAGCAACTGACAGCATAATCAGCTCTGAAAGTTATAAAATGCTTGTGAATATAAGCCAAAGAGACAGGAAAAGTTTGGATTCTGTGTTGATCCACATTACTCTCATAGTGGTGATAGGGCTCAGCCTGGACAGCACTGCTGACTGCATTTGTTTTAAAGGGCACTACCCTACTTGCCTGCGAGAAGTGGAACCAAACAATGGTCAGGTCTCCAGCCACACAAAGACATTTCACGCAATTGCAGGCAAGATGCACTAGTATATTTCCAGAGAGCTTTCCCCAGGCCACTGCCAAGTCTGTACTCTTTGCTACAGTTAGTCTGAATGGCAGACTCTATTGATGGGAGCCCTTGTGGGGCACAAAATGAACTTACCAAAGTTTTATGATGATACCTATCATATAATAGGCTTCATGCATCCCCCAACCTGTAACATCCATGCGTTCCAATAATTTCATCACAGGGCCGTGGGAGTTGATGGGAGATATCCCTTTTCACCCTCCAAAGACCATACTCTTGATGTTGAGGCCACTGCTTCCCCAGAGAGGCAATAAGGTGTCCCGAGGGCCAAGCCTGGTTTTTGGAGTTGCCATAGCAGAGAAGCTCCGAGCAGGGTGTCAAACCAGCCTCTCTGCTTTCCTAAGACTGCTCTGTGACCCTTGGCAAGTTAGCAAACCTCTCTGAAGCTAGGTGCATCTGTTGTAAAACGGAGATGATGTCATTCCCTACTTTAGAGAGCAGCTGTGAGCATTCAGTGGGATAATGCATATGGAGCATGCAGCAGAGCCTGCACATAATCAGCACTCAATAGATGTCAGCTTTATAAAGTTACTTCATTACCCTAAGCTTCCTTTCCTAACTCCTAGAATGAAAGCAGTAAAACCCTCTCCATGGAGTTGTTTGTGGAATTAGAACTAGTGCAGATCAAGAGTCTGGCTCAGGATGACTCCTTGATGAATAGCAGCCTTATCCCTTAGCCCCACAGACCTCATCAGAGGATGGAGTTGCGGAAGCATTCAGGAGTGTGAGGGTTGATCCCTGGAGACACGCAAACCAAATGGAGATTAGTTAGGTTAATAAGATATGGTCTCTTTTCACTCTCTTTACCTCATTTATTAGGCTCTTGGAGTCGATGCACCCCTGGCTTATCAGGTTCCAGGTAGAGGCTTCATCTCAAGCAGTGACTTGGAATGTGCCTCATTTCCTGGGTTCCAGGTCCAGTTGCTCCCCTAAAATATCTCCCTTTCTTCTTTAATGGCAAATAGTTGGAGCAAAAGGTGTAAAGAAAATGTCTCTTTCTTACCTCTTCCTCTCTCCTTTATTGCCCCCAAATTGATTAAGAATTTATGGCATCATTCAGAGTCCCAGTTTTTTTTAAATAAAACTATTGTTTTATTTAAAAAAAAAAAATCCTAAACTTTTAAGACAGCACCATTGACAACCATTTTATTTTCTTTCACAGTTTCTGGTCAGGAATTTGGGAAGGGCTCAACTGGATAGATCCCAGCTTTGGGTCTCTCATGTGCTTGTGTGCAAACAATGGCTGGAACTGTAACATGTGCCTAGGGCAGCTGGGGCTGGCTGGGCACCTCTCTCTTCATGTCATCTCAGCACCTGTAGTCTCTTTGGGTGGAAGAGTTTGGTTTCCTCACAGTATGGTGGCCTCAGGGTAACTCGGATACTCCTGATGCTCCTGTAGGGGCTTAGGGCTCTAGTGTGAGTGTTCCAAGAACCAAGGGGGAGCTGCACTGTCTTTGTGACCCAGGCTCAGAAGCAGGACTAGCTACATAATTTGTGGGGCCCAGTGCCAAATGAAAAGTGTGGGTACCTTGTTCCAAGATTATTAAGAATTCCAAGATAGAAACAGAAAAGCATTAAAACTTTCTGAGCATGGTTTTATGCTCTATGACTTTATAGACCCATGAGTATGAAAGTCATACTGTGTTACTCTCACTTTGTACTGTTGGTGAACAGTCACTAAAGTCAACCCAAATTCAAAGAGAGGGAACATAGAACCCATCTTTTGATGACAGGTGTGTCAAAGAATTTGCGCACATGTATTAAAATCCTCACATCCAGATTCTTTTGATTCCTTCTTTCTTTGACTTTTCTGTGTTCTGCTGATGAATCTCTTCATTCTTGCTTCCTGTGTATTGTCTCTCCCTTATATTAGGGTCGTTGGTACTATTTGCACGTTTTTCCCAGTTTTTATTTGAGGTTAGTCAAATTTTGATTTTAATATGTCTTTAACAATTGAACAGAAACATGAATTTCAGATTTACTTGATGAAATGCTGTGGCCCACCTGGAAATGGCTTGTCAGTTTTCTGCTTTTCAGTGAACTTTCTGCTCTGTGGCCAGCTGCCTCTGGGTTCTATTTCTTTGTGTTCAGCGTCTGCCAGGGCAGATGAATTTCTCGATGAGGAAGACTAACTTCTTGGTTGGGGTTCGAGCTAAAAAGAAAAAGTGTGTATGTAGAAACTGTGTATGTTCCATCACAATCCTTTGGACAAATGTGTGAACAGTGGCCTCTGCCTGGGTATATTGAACATTTTCTTTGTGTGCTGCAGCTCAAGATTTTCTATTTAATCCTCACTGTCATGTGGCCTTCATCAAGATTTTCTAGGTTATTGTCTTCTACTCAGGCCACTGAGTTTCTTAATTCTTAAAAATTAATTATATATTAACTAGCTTGTTTATGTCACTTTAAGAATATAGGGCACTAAATTCTCAGATATTATTTATTTACTTGTTGTCCAGTTTTATTGAAAAATAGTTGACATACAGCAAAGGGTAAGTTTGAGGCATACAGAATGATGGTTCGATTTACATTTATTCTAAAATGATTACGACAATAGGTTTAGCTAACATCCATCTTCTCATATAGATACGATGAAAAGAAAGAAGAAAAGAAAAAAAGGAAGAAAATCAGATATTTATTAATTTGATATTAAATAGCATGTTTATGTCACTTTAAGTTTACATGGTACTTTCAATTTTATCATCACCCAATTGGAACCTCACAAGAAACCTCTATCTTATTTGTCCCTATTGCTAGTTGAGAGAACTGCAGTTCAAAATATAAGTGCCTTTTTCCAGATCATACAATTTTTAAGACATGGACCTGGAAACTGAACACAGGTCTTCTAACTCCAAATGCTTACTGTGCATTCGCATTGCATCATGCTATCTCCTATTGAATTGCAGACTTCACTGAATTCAGTTCTCCATGAACAATTAAAGATTATATGCAGTCAGTTCCTCATTATCTATGTCAACAATAAAGGTCAGTGGTGCTGGCTATGGTAAATCACAGATAATTACCCAAATGTTTCAAGGCCTTGCTTGAACATTTATTTTTTCAATTTCTTGAATAGATAATATATGAACATGATAAAAAATTCAAAAGTTTTTATTCAAGCTTGATCTTATAATGTATACATGTAACTGTACACATATATCCCTTAAAACAGTCATAAATGGTAGCATACCATATCTCGCTATTAATGACTGCAGAGTATTTCATTGTGTGTATTTGTTATTACTTTTTTAACTGGTCCTCAACTGAAGGGTATTTGATTTTTATCTCATTATTTTCTATTACAAAAAAAGTTACCTTTTCATTTCCCTTTACATACTTATTTGTATATATATGAGAGTAGTTTTATAGGATGTATTAGGATTAGAATATGTACATGCAAATTTTTGGAAATATTTAATTTTGATATAAGTGTGATTTATGTGTCAAAAATTTGTTCATTTATATTTTTAATCAATTCTCCCACGTTTCTCTATATAGAAGTTGTTTTACTTACATTCCCACCAACATTGTATGAAAGTAATTGTTTCACATCTTCAGTATAGTATGCAATCACATTTTTGTTTTTCTTCATTCTGATAGTTAAAAACTCAGGAATCATAGTGTTATTGAAGTTTCAGTTATTTTGAGCAAGGTTGACTACTTTCTGATATTTTGGAAAATGATTTGTCTTTCATTTTTTATGACTTACTGTTTTTGCCCACTTTTTTCCTTTCGAGTTGTTGATATTTTCTTATTGATTTGTTGAAATCTTTGTATATATTGAAAATATTTTCTCCTGTTTGTAAGCTGGAGAAAGAGCATTTTGAGGCAGAAAGAATAGCAAGTGATTACCCTGAGGTATGAGAAAAGAATAGAAAGAACAGTGGGGTGTTTTTCTCCACTTTGTTATTTCTCTTCAAGTAGAAATTAAAAATTGTTACATAGTAAAATTTCTATATGTTATATTACAGTTTTAAAGTAATTTTAAGACCATCCTATCTGAGATTGTAAAAATTTCTCCCGTCTTTTCTTTGAGCAATTATAATGGTTTCATTTTGTATGTTGAAATTATTTATCCATCCATAATTTATTTTTGTGAAAGGTAAGAAGTAGATATACATTTTTCCCCAGATGGCTGCTCAGTTGTTCTGTTAACTGGACAATTCATCTTTTGCCTACTGATTTAGATGGGCGTTTTTATCATATCTTAAATTTCTATTTGTATTTTAGTCCATCTCTGGACTCTGTGTTTTCTTTCTGTTGCCTTATCCTTTCAGGCATATAATACCCTACTGCTTTAATTAGTATGCCTTTATCATATAATTTCCTCTCTGGTTGGGCTTACCTTCTCATTACTCTCCTTTCTCAGAATATTGATTGTTCTTGTGAGTTTATTTTTTCCATATTAACTTTAGAATTAGCTTGCTTCATTTCAGATATTCCTGTTGATATCTTTATCAGGATAGCATGAAATAGACATCTTTAATTAATACTGAGTTTTATTAGCTATTCATCTGAAATGTAAGGTGAGTTTTCTTGAAGCCAACAAATGTATGAGGACAAGTATTAAAAATATTCTCATTTAATAGAGGAAGCAGAGCTCTTCTGAGAGGTTTCAAACATCTTTATTCCTTACAGTCACAGAAATGACAAGTCTTGAAAAGACCAGATGTTCTCACTTACATCCTTGATCTTTCTATCATAGTACACTATCTACACAGCCAGTCATTCTATCTTTTCCTTTGTGTCAGGGAGAGGCAGGGTCTGGAGACTAAGGGTACACCTGTTGTCGCATGCAATCATGCTAAGAAATGTGGAATGGTAAAAACACCTTTAGGGGGAGGAAGATTCCAGTTCTCCCATGACGTTGCTATTTCCTATCTGTGAGATCTCAGGAAAATTCAACTTTTGTAGAAATCCAGCTGCTTCTTCAAGAAATGGATGGTACTTAATTTGTAGAGGATTAGTGAGAATGTACTCTATCCATTTTGGCACATTGGAAGCACTCAATAAATATTTTGTTTTTTTCCCCCTCCTTTGGAAATGTTACTTTCTCATGTGACATCATTAATTTTGTATGGTGTAGTTTACCAGAGAGTGATTTTTTCTCCCTATATCTAAAGTTTCAGGCTGTAATAAGGAGAAAATTTTTGGCTCAGAGAGAGAAAGGGTGGTACATGACTTTGCTCTCCACAGCTTTCCCTCTTCCGCTGCTCATGGCTTCAGGCCTCTTGCCTGGAGCTGTGGAGTACTCTTTCTCTTCACTGGAAGCTTTTACCCTTCCCCGTCTTTTTTCTAAGGCTAATTTTTATTAGCAAGTGGTTATTTAAAATGAATCTGCTTAGAATAGGGACCAAAAACTTTATAGTGAATAGCGAAAAGAGGTTTAAATTGCTTACTTTTCTTCAAAAATAAAACTAAAAGTTATGAAAATAAGTCTTATTGAAATAAAATTAACATTAATTACAATTATAAAAGATTGTGAAGTTGATCAAGATTGATTCATTTTGGTAAAAATTTTTCTAAGACAATTCTATCATCTTATGTATTTTCTCACATTTTTGCATCATAAGCAAAAATTTGAGAGCTTCATGAGATTTCCTAAGATTCACTCTTAATCAGGTATTATTTAAATAATGTTTTCTTTGCTGTAGCCAGCTGTTATTATCCCTGCTGATTTTCTGTTTTCTCAATTGTAAAGGGTTCTCTCTCTGCTGAATCATCATTTGTCAGTGGCTTTGCTCATAATTCTAGCAGTTCTCACCCATAACTTTTGTCGACTTTATGAATTCATTCATCTTTTCCCAAGTCTGGCAATTTCACTTTGAAATTGTCTTACATTGAATTTGTACTGATTTTTTTAAAAGTTTGTGACATCTGATATCGTGAAAAATCCATCCGCCTTGACTCAAGACTTAATTATGGTCTTGAAAAGGGCCTAAACTGGATGTTCTCCCTTATGCTCTTGATCTTTCTAGCATAGTACTCTGTCTACACATCCAGTCACTGTATCTATTCCTTTATGACAGAGAAAGGTCCTAATCCATGGAATTTCTGAATGTTACCTCATGTGGCAAAATGGACTTTGCAGATATGATTAAGTTAAGGCTCTTGAGATCCTAAGGATTTTATCTTGGATTATTTGGGTGCGTATGATGTAATCACAGAGGTTCTTATGAGGAAGGTGGGAGATCAGAGTGAGTAGTAAACGTGATATTTGAAGCAAGAGATTGGCATGATGTGACCACCAGCCAAGGAAAGCCTGCTGCCTCTAGAAGTTAGAAGAGTCAAGGAATGGATTCTCCTTCGGAACCTCCAGAAAAAACAAGACCTAAATATTAGCCCCTCAAGACTCATTTGAGACTCTGACCTCCAGAACTGTGAGAGAATATAAGTCTGGTATTTTAAGGCACTTAGTATGTAGTAATATGATACTAACCAAAATGGTGCACTCAGAGAGCATGGCAGTGCATAGATGGGGTTATGAGGAGTGTGTGGGTAGACAGAATCAGCTCATTAGTGAATAATGACTTTAGCTTCTCCATATAGCCTCTGGTATATGAGTGACTGTACCTGTGGGTGTGTGTGTGTTAATTGTGGTGTATGAGTGAGTGTGTGTGTGTGTGTGTGTGTGTGTGTGTGTGTGTGTACAATGAAAAATGAATATTCAGAGAGAAATTTATATAAACCTTTTCCTTCTTCTGTCTTGTCAGGAGCCGAGATTCTTCCTTACGGAACTACTAGATCCAGTTGGGGAAATGGTCGGCGATAAAAGCTGAAGAAGCCACAGAGGATTGATGACTGATCATAAGAAAGAAGCTGAAACTGTCTGAATAAAAAAAGAGAGATGCTGACAGGTTAGTGAGAAGTAGAGCTCATGGATGCCGGAATATTTTAAGGGACAGAGAATGAGAACAGGACAGTTGTGTGAAGAAGTAGGACTTGGGGGACAGAGATGAGTAGAGAGAATTTTTAGAAATGTTACTGTATGTTGTGTGTTGTAATTTATACCTCTGTTGCTCACCAACCAGCCCCCTTGATGAAAATCTTCAGTAAGGTTTTTGTTTTTTAAAATAGATCTGTAGTGAGGCTGGTGCTAAAGGTGGAGGAGGCACAACTTTATTTGGATTGCATGTTCTCAAAATAAACTATTATTTTTTCTTGCCAGAGGCTTTCTAAGCTGGGTCTTTCTGACCTATGATATTCTAAGCTGGGACCAAGATGTCTGCAGTTTTCTGATCTTTAGCATTTGGGATAAAGCCTTCTTATTGATTCCCTTCTTAGCCGTGCCTTTATGGCACCTTGTGCTTTCCGAGCAGCTGCTGTTGTGGTCTAGGACTTCAGGAGAGAAGACTTTCTAACCTCAGCTTCATGCTTCTGTTTCTCATTTTCTTTGTTTTCCTGAACTTATAACAGTCAAACATCTGTCATGTTGGAATTCCTTTCTCTGGCTGCAGTCTCCTTGGCATGTCTTATAACTGACTGTTTGGGATGGATATTCCTCTCTGGGGCAGCTCCTGTACCATTTTGATGAGCACAGCGTGGGAATTTGAGAGTAAAGTCAATGAACTGTTTACATTTGCACACAAGAGCCCACATCCTTATGCCACTTCATACATCATCAACCAAAGTCCGGTTCTGATCATTAGCGACCATGATTACAACCAGATTCCCAGGATGTGGCCCAGAGGAAATGCAGACTACCCAGCCAGTTTCCACATTGTGCTTGGTGACTTTCAGCCCGAAGCACTTGGAGGCTTCTGGACAGTGTCTATTAGATATCTCCTTTACTGTGTCCTCTGTCCTAGCTCCAGAGAGAATCAAAAGCGGTTTTCAACTTTAAAATACGCTATCCACATTATTTGGCTTATGGGTGCTGCCTGAAATTTTCCTAAAAGGTGCTATGAGATTTTAGTTTCACTATTGTTATTCTTCCCCTCACTTAAGTTTAGCTGGATGATTAACAGTTAGTTAGAGAGGTCATTTGGGGCACAGCTTACTGGGATGCTACTGCAGAGCCACATGTGTTCACGCTTATCATTCCTAGCAGTGATTCCCTCTGGGGACAGAGGAGCTCTGCCCAAGCATTTATGACCTGAACTGATAAATTCAGAGAGAACATAATAGGATTTATTTTCCTTTAGGCTCTGAAAGTCTTGTGTTGCAATGGCCATATGGATTGTCTTTTCTTGCCAGTGCTTCATGAGTGGAACATGACTGAGTCCAGAGAGCCAGAGCCTCCAACTGGCCTGTGGAACTGACAGGCAGGGACATGGCTGCGGCTGGTAGATGTGTCTTTTCTGGCGCTGAGGGTATAATTAAGTCCTGAGTGATTATTGAAGAGAACTAATAGCTCTGGAAGTGCAAAATAAGGGAGAGGAGTACTTAGAACAAATGAGAAGCAAGCACTTATGTCAGCATATTTTTTATCTAAGGTGAAACAAATGGACAAGCTTGAATTATCTTTTTTATTTTTTTTTCTTCTGTGTGGATTTGGTGAGCAGAGGAAACCTGTTATAGACAGAATCATTTACTAAACAAAGATGAAAATTCTTAGATAAAAATCCATGTTTTGCCTGGTGGCTGGTGTGGTAGGATTATTTTGACGGAAATAAATAGCAAGGCGATATGTGAGCTAGGAGAGAAAAAACTTGGATCAGCCACATGTTATTCCGTGAACAGATCCAATCAGTTTTACCCTCTTTGCCAGAGGAAGTTATGGAGCCATGTTGGGTGGGGCTCACGTATTGCTCTCCAGTTAAGAAGTAAATAATATCTAAAACCTACAAATTGAAATTTTATTAAGAAATTCATCTCTGATTACTCCAAGGTTTATGAAATCTCTTAGAGCGTGTAGAGGAAGGCAATATATCTCATGTACAAAACCAAATTGATTAGGGTGAGAAATTTTAATTTTTAAGGTCAGGAATATACCTCACCTTTTAAAACAGGCTTAATGAGAAGGTAGCAGAGAAATGTTGCTTTAAAAGCCATTCTAATTCTTCTCATGTTGTTCTTTTATCTGTGTTACTACTTCTGTTGTTAGTTTCATGTACTTTACAAATTGGGATTAATGGCTGTTTTGCATAAGAGTTTCAAGGTCACAATTTCATAAATTGAGTAAATAAATAAATCCCTCTTTATCATGATTTTTTGTGTACTTAACATATATATATATTCATTATTTTCTGCATTCATAAGAAGCCAGTACTACTATTAATAACATTTATATTTCCTGTACAAGGCTGGTTTAACTAGAAAATAGAAGTGGCAGTGCTTAATGTAACATTTTTCGAAGATGAACAAGTGGAGATGTTTATTTTTTTTCTTGCACTTTCTAATTCTATAAGAACAAGTGATAATAATGGCAGCTTTTATTAATCTACATGAAAAATTTACTATATGAAAGGTATTTTGCATATAGGCTTTCATTTAAGGAAGGTGTTATTACCCTCATTGTGGAAGGATATTTGGGGCATTGGAGGTTCAGAGAATTTAAGAACTTGCCTGTATGTTCAAGGGTAGTAAGTATCAGATTCAAATTTTGAACCTAGACTATCTTGATTTTTAAAGCCTAGCTCTTTCGATAGTTTCCTACCATTTTTTGAGAACTAAATTCCTCTACAGTTTTGCTTGGTGACACCTTCTCTGATCTCTGCCAGGTATAGATGCCTGTGTTCTGGTGCATTATTGAGGTAAAATTCTCTGATATGGTGTCAGGATAGGCTGGGTTTTTTTTTGTAGTATAAGTGACCCCAATTTCTCAGTGACTTAAAGCAGCAAAGATTTATTTTCCATCAGTCCTTGGCACCTCGTGTCTATTTGGGCTTCCAGCGTCCTTTGATTCATGATTTCCTCACTGAGAGCCCAGTTTACACAGCTGGATACTGTCACTAGGCAGGGGAATGAGCCAGTTGGACATTGGCTCTTATATAGCCTTCTGCCAGGAAATGACATATGCATTTCCTCTTTCATTTCATTGGCCAAAGCAATTCACTTGCCGTGTCCCCCCCGCCGCACCCCCCCAGCCCACCCGTCCCACAGCCTCTAATTTCAGGGAAGAGAATTGTGTTCCCGCCACTTCTTGGAATGCAGAAACAGAAAACAAGCAGTGTCAGTAGTAGCATAATAGCATGTATCCAAAAGAAAACTATGTTGATTTTAAATATACCTTAGTTTTTAAAAATTCCAATATATATTTGTTACAATTAAAAAGGTCCCTAGTTCTGTTCTAAGTTTCAGTAAAGACGTGACTATTCTAGAGATTGTTCTAATTCTGTTATATACTTTAGTGTCTTTCCTATAGAAGAATTCAGTGGTGATATATTTTGTTTCCCTAAAAAGGCACTGTTTATAATGATTTGCTTGTTAGCTGGATTTTAAGGATGAGATAGAAGTAGATTTAAAAGTAATCAGCATGGATATGTTGAGAAAATAATTTAAAGGCTAGAATAATTTTCCTAGTTCATCTGAGCATCCCCTCAAGTGTTCCCATTTATATAATCCGTAGCAGAATTTATACTTTTAATTCAAATGGGATAGATCATTTGATACCTTTGTCTGAGATTGTTTCTGTAAAATAGGAAGGTATACATTAACTCTCAAGTGTCAATTTAAACAAGCCCGTGAGGCAAATGACAGGAAGATTGGTTAGAGAAATTTCTCCAGCAGGGAGGACAATGTTCATTGGGACCTGGAGACAAGAAAAACCTTAGCTGTCCTAAAATAAAAATTCTGTGCAGTGATTACAATTAATGGCCTGTCACATTAAAAATAGAGTGAAATCATCTGGAACTCTGCCTTGTAGTTTAGTCCGGAATTGGTGATTTTAACTTTGGCATTTAAATGTTGTGCTCCTTTCAATATTAGCTAAGCATAACAACCCCATAAAGGCATAACATAATAACTATCAGATCTCTTAGCTTCTGCTTTGCAGTGCCCAGCAATGCTCTGTGTCCTCTGCGAAAGATGCAATCACACAATCAAAGTAATATTTTCCCTGAGGTTTCCTGGGCAGACTGGTTCTGCAATTTTGTTTAGGAAAGACAGCTCTCCATTTGGTTTTTCTCCCCCTGGCTCCTGGCTTCCCTTTTGCTAACTTCACTTAAGTACCTGGGATTGGAGTGAAGTGGTCTGTGCCATTAATAGCGGAATGGGATTTGTTGGATCCCCGAATGGGCTCCTACTCTAGAAATCCCCTCGATCTCTGCAGGCCAATGCCCCAGATATCTTTCCACAATTATAATAAGGTTTAAGAATTCTCAGGCATTGACACCTGTAGAATGAAGACCTGAGGTGGTCTTTTGGGGTTAACACACTTCTTTTGTTTTGAGTTCACAACCTGGGAAATAACTAATGTTTGTGCATATACATTTTTTTTCCTTTTACTTAATAGCCCCACAGTAAACCTATGAATTAGATGTGCCACAGGTGATTGCTGTTGGTTTTATTATTTTTTTCACTCCATTTCACTGATAAGAAAAAATGGAAGCTCTGGGTTGTTGGCCAAGTCGAACAGCTAGAAACTCTGGCTTTTCTGACTCCAAATTCTATGCTTTTTTCTTATACAATACTGACATTTCCTTCTTGTTCTTCCAGCTATGGGAAATAATAATGTGGAAGCAATAATAATAGTCCAATGTACCCCCTTCAGTGTCCTCATAGTTCCCAGCAATTACAGACCTGCACTTCCTGTGGGAAGTGCTGGTGATGGATGGGGTCCCTCTTGCAATGTGGTCTGCCGCCCTCTGCTGGCAAAGTAGCCCACCTTTCTTGTCCCTTGGGTTTCTCTGGATTTAACCTCAATTTTCCTCGTGCAGTATCTTTCAGCAGAGTGTGCCACTCTTATGTGAAGGTGAGTAACCATTCTGTTTGGCACTTAACTTAGGGAAAAGATCAGAGAAAATCAAAGAAAGTAGGACTTGATAGTTCTTCAACAATATACTCCTATGTGTGAAAGCTACCTTTTATTCTCCTGCCATCTATCGAGGGGGCTCTTTCATTTACCCAGTTCTCCGTGTGGCCCTTTTTTCACCTCTCTTCTGGCGTGCTTTAAAAGAGAGTAAACATCTTTCGCCAAATCATTCTCGGGGAGGCAGCCATGAGGACTGATGCCAGAGATGTATCACACACCTAGAAGCCTGGGAGCCCAGGAAGGAGTTGGGCTGGAATGCCTCAGGTCCTAAGAGAGCCAAGATGGAGAGGATCCATGGCTAGAGAACAGAAAGGCAGGTTGGTTTTGACAGGGTGGGGTAGGGGTATGGTTTCATGGTGAGAAGAGGCAGGTCTTCCTGAGTGGGTCCAAGTCCAACAGAGTAGCTGAGAATACAGGTAGTCAATTGGAAATTGAGGGAGAGTGCTTATCGTGGAGACAGATGAACAATCTGGCACTTAAGATTTGGTTAACAAATAAAAGGCCAGAGTTCTCATGTGCTAACTTGAGATTTTTGTAGCATGATCATCTTTGGGAAAATAGAAAAATAATTATGTGTGGTAGCCCTGACCACTGTCAGAAAGAGTTGTCAATTTGTATCATCCCTAATATACCACCTAGGCATTGTTAATTCGGATTCTTACTTTGATGAGTCTTGGAATAATTTACATAAATTGCAACACCTGGCACAACATTATCTGGAACAAATACCAGAATTAAAGTGGCAAATCACCTTATATCAGTAGTTCTCAAAGACTGGTCCCTTGACTAGCAGCATCAGCAGCAGCATCACCTGGTAACTCATTAGAGATGCAAATTCTCAGGCCCCATCCAGGACCCACTGATTCAGAAGCTCTGGTGGGAGCTAGGAATCTTTTTTTAAAACAAGCCTCCCAGGTGATTGTGATGCACACTCAGGTTTGAGCGGCACTGCCTGAGATGTAAGTATAAATGACTAACATCAGATTGTTTCCACTTAGGAGGGACTATAACCGATATGTCGGTGGGACAGGGAAAGGATGCAGAAAGGTAAGGCAAAGATTTGAAAGACACATGTCTCTGTTGTGTTCAGAATGGCTAAGATTGCTCGAAGTTTGACCACTGGATAAATTAAAGTAACAGTAAGACCGTACAGTTTAAAGGTGGATTGCCAAGGTCACAAAAGGGCAAGGTGGAGAGTCTGAAAGAAATGACAACAGCTAGGATGGATCAGGCCCACAGTGTGATTGTTCTAGCTCACTGTCGTGAAGCATTGTCCTCTGTTCTGACTCTGTGACCTTCTTTGATACAGATACAGTAAAATTATATCTTCTTGAAAAGGGCAAGACCAGAATTATTTCACGGAAATTAATTTTCTTGGGGAATAAAAGGAATTGGAAATGTCATCTGAAGTTTTTATTAAGATATTTATTCGATTTGGGGAATAATAAATGATAAAACTTCAAAAAGCTTCTTTAAACCTTAATTAAAACTATGATTCATAAGTCTCGAATTAGGAAAACATACAAAAGGGCCATGAGCATCATTCCGGTCTTCACCATCTATCTAGTTATTTCTTTCTTGAAAAACTAGCGGTTTTAAAAACATGGCGCTACATAATAAAGTGCTTCTTGAGAATTTAGTCCTTATGGCTGGAATTCCTGAAACTGCAAAATGAGTCACTGATTGTCATCTTGTGCCAGGGAGATGAAGGGAAACCTGTTCTCAATTACCGGGCAGCTGGTGTGTTTTAATTGTTTGCTTTTTATAAGCAGTAAAATAGAAGTATTCCTTAAGTATCACTATACACTATTAATGTAGTGCTTTCCACACTTGTCGTGTATCACAATCCCCGGGGAACTTGTTAAAAATGCAGATTGCCCACCCCTTGAGGTTCTGATTTAGTAGGGATATGATTTTTAACAAGCATCCAAACGATTTTGGTGCAGGTAGTTTGAAGACCATACTTTTTGAAACCCTGCCCAGGGCCTACTCATAATTTGTGCGCTCATTATTTGAGAATATCTAAAAGTGACTGACAATTCATAAAACATCAGTTTAATGTAGATAAAAACTTAACTGTGAGCAACATATGCTTATTTTAATAGAGCTTTGGTATTGGCATTTGGGGAAACTGAGTATTACATAAAAAATAAATTTAAAAAATTACTAGACTATTTTTTAAAGCAGTTTAGGTTTGCAGAAAACTGAGCAGATAGTGCAGAGTTCCCATATACTCCCTCGTCAGCAGCTCAGTTTCCCTTCTTATAGCATCTTGTATTAGTGTGGGATGTTTGTTACATTGAACCAACATTGATACCATAGAGTTAATTGAAGTCCATAGTTGACACATTATCATTAACTAAAGTCCATAGATTACATTTGTGTTCTGCAGTTCTGTCGGTTTTGACAAATGCATAATGTTTTGTGTCCATCATTATAGAATCCTACAGGATAGTTTCACTGCCCTAAAAACTCCCCTGTGCTCCACCTATTCATCCCTTTTCCACTCCTCTTCCTGATGTTTTCATTGTCCCTATAGTTTTGGCTTTTCTAGAATGTTGTATAGTTGTAATGATATAATATGTAGCCTTTTCAAATTGGTTCCTTTTTCTAGGGAATACACATGTAAGATTCCTTTATGTATTTATATTCTTATTATAACTTGGTAGCTCATTCCTTTTTATAGTTGAATAATATTCCATTGTTATGGACATCCTATAGTTTGTCCATTCATTTTTTGGAGAATATCTTGTTTGCTTCCAGTTTTGGGCAATTATGAATAAAGCTGCTGTAAACATTTGTGTATAGGTTTTTTTGTGGATGTAAGTACCAAAGAATGTGATTATTGGATTGTATGGTAAAAACTGTTTAGTTTTGTAAGAAACTGCCAAACTGTCTTCTAAAACGGCTGTACCATTTTGCATTCCCACCAGCAATGAATGAGAGTTTTTTTGTCCACATCCATACCGCATTTGATATTGTTAGTTTTTTATATTTTTTCCATTTAAATAGGTATGTAGTATTTTAATGTGCAGTTCTCTAATAATATTTTTTAATTTGTTGTTCTCTAATAATATATGATGTTGAACTTTTTTTATGTGCTTATTTGCCACCTGTATATCTTTTTTATTGAGGTATCTAGTTGGATCATTTGCCCATTTGTAATTGGGTTGTTTCTTTTCTTCTTCTTGAATTTTAAGGGTTCTTTATATATTCGAGGTACAAGTTCTTCATCAGACATGTTTTACAAATATTTCCTCCAAGTCTTTAGCTTGTCTTTTCATTCTTGTAACATTCTCTTTTGCAGAGTAGTTTTTGATTTTCTTGAAGTCAGCTTATCAGTTTTTTCCTTCATGGATTATGTTTTAGGTGTTCAATATAAAAACTCCTCACCAAACTCCAGGCCACCTAGATTTTCTCCTGTTTTATCTTCTAGAAGTTTTATATTTTGAGTTTTACATTTTGTCTGCGATCCATTTTGAGTTAGTTTTTGAAAAAGGTGCAAAACCAATGTCTAGATTCTTTTTTGTTTTTGGATACTGTCCAGTTATAACACTATTTGTTGAAGACACCCTTTTCCCATTGATTTGCCTTTGTTCCTTTTTCAAAGTTTAGTTGACTATATTTGTATGGTTCTCCTTTTCAGTTCTCTATTCTGTTTCATTGACCTATTTGTCTATTCTTTTACCAATACCACACTGTCTTAGTAATTATTATAGCTTTATAATATATGACTTGAAGTCAGTTTGTGTCAGTCCTCAGATTTTATTCTTGTCCAATATTGTGCTGGTTATCCTTTGCCTTTTCATATAAACTTTAGTTTATATGTTTGTTGACACACAAAATAACTTGCTAGGATTTGGATTGGAATTGCATTGAATCTATACATCAACTTGGGAGGAATCGACATCCTAAGAATACTGAATCTTCCTGTTCAGGAAAATACATTTCTCTGTAAAATGTAAAAATATTTCTCTGTAAGCTCTAAGCATTGATAATAAAATATTTTCACAGTAATGTTTATAAAATATGACATTAATTTTTTTCTAGCCTTCTAAATGCATATGAAATAAAATTTAACTTTTTCCTTATGATTTGGCATCACCATTATGAGTTTCATTTCTCATTGGATGTTAATGCAGTTGTAGCTACTGCTCGATATTCTTTATATTAGGTATCTTAGTTACCATTACTGCTACTTGTTTACACGTCTCTATTGCCAGCTGGATTGTGGGCTCCTTCAGGGCTAGGATCATATCTTGGCTAATGCTGTGTTCCAAGTCTGATAGACTCTTTATAAATGTTCGTCAAATGGATCTTGACTGTCTCTAACATCTATTTCTCTCTTTTAACTTTCTGCTTCTTATCTGTTGTATTCTAGAAAAACAGAAAAATCAACTTTGTTAAGAACGGTCTGCTTAAAAAGAGTAAAGCTCTAAACAAAGGCCATAATATAATCTTTATGAGAGCCATTGTGGCTTTTGGTGAAGTACAGTGCTACTGCGTGTTTTCAAACATACAGAAAATTTGAATTCCCATGTGCCCTTCACCTAAATAAAATAATTGTTAACATTTTCCCAGATATTTTTTGTCTTGCTCTCTCTAAATATATTAACACCCACATACCCATTAACACATACACATGCTGGTACTATATCATTTGAAAATTAGTAATAAGTTCCAAAGTTGTAAATATTTCAACATTCTTTTATCTAAAAATAAAAATAATGGAAATACTTTATTATATTTAAAAAAATTAGCAGTGATATTATAACATTATTCAGTGGCCATTTCATAGTTAAATTTTCCCAATTGTTAGTAGTATGTCTTTTACACGAGCCAGTCTAGGTTCTCACATAGCAATTGACTGACATATGATGTGATGTATTGGGTTGTATCGTGTGGACTTGGATAAGTCCCTTTACATTCATGGGTGGTATAGGATGATCTGTAGTATCGTTTTGAGCTCTGAGAATCTTTGAGTCTATAATTATAGGTAATTTTAGGCCTATAATTTTGTGATTTATTTTTAAGAAACATTAAAAATAGAAATGTTTTGAATTTGACAGGAACTGATAAACTATCTATTAAAAGAGCAGTGTATTTAAGTCAGATTTTAAATACCAACCAGACTCAGGCTAATTGAAAAATAATTCTCTATGGAGAACTCAGCTGTGTGAAAATAAAAAAATTGTCTGTCTCTGGAGTTGATGTCTTTAAATACCACCGAGAACCAAGATGAGAATTAAGGCCATGGACCACTGTTGAAGCCTTTGCAGCACAATATTCTTGTTAACTAGTATAATCCTGGTCAGAAAGTAAAACCTTTTCGACAATTGAATTAATTTCTCATGCCAAAATAGTAATATTTTTAAACATTTTAAAATATTTTAAAATTTCTTATTTTGTAATAATTTTAGACTTTTCAAAAAAATTACAAAAATAAGAACTCTGTACACCTTCTTTCCAGTCCCCTAGATATTTATATCTTGCCTAAAGTATAATTTTCAAAATTCCTTCAAATTTTCCTTAAGGAAAGTGTTTCATTTTTTTCTTAAGGAATATCTCTGTTCACTTTCACATTAGACTGCCTACTATTCTTGGACTTTAGAAATCCTATGCTCAGTTTTTAGACTGGGTAAGATTGTTCTCTGTCATATCCTCATAGCTACCTCTAAAGATTCTAATCCCATCTCTGATATTTTTCCTTCTAAGGAACTAGAGAGCCACTAAAAATATTGTAGGGTGGGTTCTGAATAACTTGACTTTGATTTAAATGTAAGGCTTTGTTCTGGAGAACCCCACTTGGAACAGAACACAGAAGTGAAAAAATATTAGTAAAGCACTTGTATGAGAAAATTGGCTACAAACTCCAGAAATGAATGTTGGCATTTTAGCTTCATCTAAGTTAGAATTTTTAAAAATTGTTAGTGCCCAGACGTACTTAAGAGATTATGGCCTTTACATTTTCTCTGGAGAGCTAACAAGTCCTGAGAGTAATTTACATCAAAACTGCTTATTTTTGTTACTTTTGAGATGAATATGTAAATTTAAATAGTGCTGAGTAGTGCTTCCTCCCCCCATCTCCGCAGCTGTAGTATGCATACTACTATATCTTTCGCACATAAGCATTTAATCTGAAAAAATATGTTCCAGACTAGATAAACTTAGCATCCTCGAGCAAAATATTTAAAATCTAATCGTAATTAACCTTGACTTGTGTTATGATTTGCAATTAACATAGGCCTTTCAATTTGCTCCGATTGATTTTATGGATTCTGACACTTGATAAAGCTCACGTAGAGAGACATTTGTAGGTGGTGCTGGTGAAAAGATGGCTTAAAATTCAGGAGCTTGGGCAGGACATTATATAAATTCAATGTGGATTCATATTTTATTTTTATGTATACAATTTAATCATTCAGAATTCAATAGAATATTTCTTATATGAAATTCACCATTACGTTCATCTTCCTTAGGGGATTAGTGAGATTAGGGAATAATATTAACTCAAAGCTACGAAATTAAATTGTGAAAGCCAAATAGTCAGGCTTCAAAGAGTTGCTGTAATGAAAATCTATCAAAAAAATGTGAAATAAGAATTAGAAAGCTTCCACATATAACTCAGGGTTTTCTTTTTTTAATTCTTTTTAATAGGGGAAAAATGTCTTTCGTCAAAATGGATTTATTGGGCTATCAAAAAACCCTCTAGTCTCATACTGCTATTTCTATGATCTTAAGGATATAATTAGTGCCCCATAGGTATGGTAACTAGATATCTTTGATAAGATTGTTTCTTAAAGTAGATTGCCAAGGTAAAGTATAAAACATGAGGGCAAATTTAAATTTATCACCGAAGAAAGCTAAGGTCTACCTATGTAAAAATGTTAATACCAATTAAATTTTCTTCAGAATATTTAAAATGTTGACTGGTGGAGGAAGAAAGGGATACCAGGGAGAGCTAATCCATATGTACCAATTTGGATATGTATAGCTGCTAAGTAAGAGAAAATCCTGACTCGAAATGGCTTAACCAATGAGTAAACATTTATTTTCTCACGTAACAGGAAGTCCGAATGTGGGAAAGCTCCAGATTGGTTGATTCATTGTTACTAGTATGTCTCAAGAAGAGCAGGAACTTTTAAGTTCTTTGCATCTATCTGTTCTGCCCTCCTGGATCTCCTGGCTTAGTTCCTCAAGAGGTCGCAAGTTGGCTGCCATAGGAATCATCATAGACACAGTGACATCCAGCAGCAGGGGTGTTTATCCCCAATAATCATTTTTACTGTTAATAAGGAGAGCCTTTTCTAGATATCCAGAATTATGCCACTTGTTGAAACTAATCCTTGGCAATAGAAACAGAAAAGCAGGGGTTGTGGGGTAGGTCTCCCTACCTCTCTGAGCACCAGAAAATAGAGATGGAACATCCAAACAACACAGGCACTTTTGACACATAGGGAAAGGAGGAGAGGGCTGGATTTTGGTCTCTTATATGGGTAGCATCACTTTTCCATCTTTAATCAAACTTTAAAACAGTATGAAGAGATTGGGAGGAACTATCATGTGAATTTACCACATATGGATCCACATGTTAATAAACCAATGTGCCACAATGAACTGAGCTTAAAGACATTGAGGGAAAGAAAAAATGGGAACCAAGTCAATGAATAAAAGTTCAGCTGTGCTCTGAGGGCCAAAGCACATTTGCGCTGTGACCCACAAAAGAGAGGTTAACCTTCTTCATCACAAATCTTTCTTTAGCTATCTCTAGAAGTGAATTTCTATTTTAAGCTGAAGAGCCTTCTGCAAAATATCTGGCCATGGAGTTTATCAAAAGAATTCAGAAATGGATGCATGTCATGTTATCTTAATAATATGTACTATCCTGAGGCTTGTTTGAAGTTGGTAAACAGAAACATATTTCTAAAAGAGATTTTGGTGTACACTACATCCCTATATGGGAAATATGGAAATTTAAAATATTTTTGAATTGGAAAACTACAATTCATAACATATTAAAATACATCAAAGATAAGAAATGTGACTGATTATTCTTATCCTTTACTTTGTAATTACGTTGCATGGCTTGACCACAACTTCTTGTTCTTCCTGTTAATATAATAAAATCTTATAATCAAAAACTTAGAACCCTTTACTTCATCACCCATGTATGTGTAATGAATTATATAATTCTGGTTAATTGCTTGTTAACCCCACTGGACTCTAAATTCTAAAGACGGTTTCTGAATTTTTATATAGGGTAGGATTGGGGCAGCAATCTCTTTGAAAGGAAGAAATGTGTAAAGGGCTTGAAGTTTTGTTTTTTCAGTATTGAAATAATCATGAACTATCAGAAGAATGGTAGTGAGGGTTGCCGTGGGGGCTGGTTGAAGTGATGGGCCTCAAGCCACTCCTTGGCTTATAGTGATCTTAAAATCATGTCTGTGGTTCACTGCCATGTCACCAGCACCAAGCAATGTGATTCTAAACACTTGTTGAGTGACAGAATTACCAGAATGCATTCCTATTTGTAAACCTTTAATTGCAAACCTTCTAGAAAGAGAATGACTTTTTTTTTTTTCAGCTTGAGAATTTCAACTGTGCAGACCCGTGTATTCCCCATTTCTAGCATAAATCTTCAGGTAATTTTTTGTGAAAGGGTACAAAGTAAATAAACTTTATCATTGCTTTTTATGTCTGGAAATATGTCTCTGTCTCACCCTTATGTTTGATGGCATCCTTGGGCATTGAATTTTAGTCAACATTATCTCTTCTTTGAATTTATGGCCATCGTTTTGCTGTCTTCTGGCAGTTAATGCAACTGATATATAAAATACTAGTCTTGGAAATTGTCTTTAGTCGAAGGAGCCACCCTTGAATTCAAATAAAGATCTGTCAGAGCTGACGTAGCCATCAGAGACAATAGACTTGTGAGGTGCACGTTCAGAATCACAGGATAAATGCAGACAGTGGGGGTTAGTGGTTATAAGCATGAACTTGGAGTCAGACAGTCCTGGGTTTGACTCCTTGCTTCTTATTGCTCTGTTCCCTTGGAAAATTACCTAAGTCTTATTTTGCTCATGAAATGTAGGAAATAATAATATCTATGTCATAATTATTATGATGATTCAATGGGAGTGCTCATTAAACCTTTAGCACATAAAAAGTCCTCAGTAAAATTTAGCTATTATTCATTATTACTGTTATAATTAGTAATAACAATACTAATATAAATATCTTCATTAGAGTTTATGAGGCAGCCCATTTATACAAGAACATTTAAAAAAATTATTTAAAAAAGCACAAAAACATTGAAATAAAAATTCAAACAGCATAAATGTGAGTAAAACAAAAATGAAAAGACTTTGTTGCCTACAACCTAAACTCACTTTTCAAAAGAAGCCACTGAGAAATGTTTTAAAATTGTTATGTAAACGATCTCTCACTCATTAAGATGATTTATCAACTTTAAGCAGTGTCTATTGACTACATGCCACAAAACTTGGTAAATGTAGTCTACTTTCACATTTTCTTTCCACTCCTCCCCCATTAACCCTATTTGGGTTAATTATATTTTAGTTTTTCTGTTGATTACTTTTATAACTTTAAATTATATATACTTAAGCCCTATTTCTTGATCTGCAGACTTCAGACAGAATCCTGGCTCCCACTATTAACACTAGCACTCCCGTCCTTTCTAATTCCTTTTCCCAAATAACTAACTCCCAACTATCATCAGATATTGTTATTACTTTTATATATTCAAGATATATTATATTTATTTCAGTTTGTAATTATATTTATGTCTTCCATGTTGGTCTGTATGTTGATTATGAAGATTGAAAATCAATAAAGTTTTTTTGATATTATGATTATATAAATATTTTCTTTTTAAGACCAAATAGTATAATTGGACCTATGGAGAAGATATAATACTAATTTCACAAAGCTTGTGCTGTTCATAAAAAAATGTTCTAAGCACAGAGTTCAAACAGACTTTAATTTTTTTAAACACTCTATCAATTGTTTAAAATCATACCACTTTTTATTTGTACCGTATTACTTTTATCTTTGTTTTCCTGACACTTCTAATTGTTTTTTCTTTTTTATGTAAGAAAGTGTTTTCCAAACACTTCTAATTGTTTTTTCTTTTTTATGTAAGAAAGACATCATATTTTAAGATTGTCCAGCTGCTTAATCATAATATTTCTTTATTATAGATAGATTAATCATACTAGATACAAGGGTGCCATATTAGGGTGCAAAGGAAATAAACTTTCTGGTTGTTTTTTTTTTATTTCTGAAAATATATCTATCTTACCCTCACATTTGATAGGATTCTTGGATATTGAATTTCAGGTTCAAAATTATTTCCTCTGAACTCAAGGCCATTATTTAGCTATCTTCCAGGATGTAGTACAAGTGATGATAAATCTGATGCCATTCTGTTTCTCATTCCTATGTAAGAGACTTGTGTTTTGTTGCTTTGTTTTATCCACAGGAAGGCCTTTTGGCACCTTCTCTTTATCCTTAGGGTTCTTAAATTTCATGAGGATTCGTTCATGTCTTCTGTTTGGCTCTCACTGGGGCTCTCAGTATGAAGACTCATGTCTTTCTTCAGTGCTAGGAGATTTTCTTCAATCATTTAATCTCTATTTCTTTTTGTTGTTGTTGTTGTTCTTATTTTCTGGAACTTTTATTAGATAACTGTGTGTTTTTGAAGATTACCCTCTATATATTGACTTTCTTTCATATTTTCTCTTTTTGTTTTGATTGTATGATACGTGTGATCTTTTTATATATATCAACCGTATTTTTAGTTTCCAAGAACAATTTGTTTTTTATTCCCTTATTTCTTTTTTTGGACGGTGGGAGGATTGAAATATCATCTCAACTACGTCTGGGATTACTTAGTATCTCTCATCTCAGGACAGTAGTTTCCTTTGCTCATCTTGGTTCTTTTATTTTAGATTGTTGCTGTTCCTCAGATATTGTTAACACTTGATTCCTCAGATTTATGAATAAAGAACAAGGTTGATTAATATAGATAGCTAATGTGGATTTTCTTTGTGTCATTGTGGTGAGACACTGATTTTTTAAAAAATCCTTTTTTTTTACTTGATATATTAATGCATACCAATACTAAAAATTAAAAACAAAAAGGGGTATGTATATACCTCAAACCTGCAATCTCTCAGAAACCCTCCCAACTGTTAACTACTGTTACTAGTTTCCTTAGTCTCCTTCTGGGAAGTCTATGTAAGGAATATTTATATCTACATCAATTTTTATATCTACATATTTATATATTTTTTATGTTTTACAAAAACTGGTAGCAAGCCATACATGTTGATCTTCACTTTGCTTTTTTTTAAAAAAACAACTTATTTTGAAAAGTATTTTGCACATGGATATACTATTCTTTTACGTGGCTGCTGAATTTTACACTGAGTGGGTATGCTGGCATTTATTGAGCCATGCTCCTATTGATGGGAAATTATATTCCATCTAATCTTTTGTATTATGAACATTAGTGCTCCAAATATCCTTGTATACAGACTTCTTGGTGCTTATTTGTAAACATTTTTAAAAGAGAAATTTCTGGATTGTAGAGTATGTGTATTTGAAGCATGGGCTGAAAAAAGTTCCATTAAATTAGATAATTTCTTGCACATGTAATAG
This sequence comes from Pteropus medius, assembly GCF_902729225.1. Classification (NCBI taxonomy): domain Eukaryota; kingdom Metazoa; phylum Chordata; class Mammalia; order Chiroptera; family Pteropodidae; genus Pteropus; species Pteropus medius. Next base: position 24,170,660 of record NW_024340696.1, on the reverse strand, counting down.
GTATTCTTTGGACAAAAGTTCAAAGGTACAAAAGGATACAATAAAAATTAAATCTTTCAACCCCTCTTGTCTTCCATCTGCCACCCTCCTCAGTCTCTACTACTGTTATCACATATGAGCATGTGAGTGTGTGTGTATGCGCGCACGTGTGTATGTGCATATATGTGCATTTCTCCTTAGGTTAATTCCTAGAAGTGAGAGTTGAGTCAAAGATGTGCAAGACATTTCTTTTTAAAAGTGAGTAAATTTTTCATCCTTGAAAAATATCTATATTTGACTACTTTTAAATCGAGCCATTTGAGCCCTCCTAGTAGTGCGCCATGAGACAGGTTCTGGAAATTCATACCATGCCTCTTTCAGTCATTTAAGTTGTTTCCAGCCCTATGTATTAATCTGGATGCTAAGGGCTTTTCCAGGGACATACATTTATCTTCACCAGTATTAGAACAGAGTGGTTCTTACAGTTTCATATATTCTCCACTCCTTCCTTCTGGTGTTAGAATCATGGCAAATGACAAAAATAAAGAAATGATGCTTAGTTTTTTTGGTCTCTCTTCAGCACTATAGAAGGTAAATGGTTCAATTAAATTTTTACATGACAACATAAAGAGGCCAATCTTTGTTGATGGACAGCTTTCTGTGTAGAACAGTGTAATTGCAGAAATGCCATTTGTCTTTCTACCTTTTCATTTCTATCAGTTTTGTTCAATTCCAATGCCTTTTATATGCTTTTATTTCTCCATTTGTGGACAGTCTTGGTTAGGTATATGAGGTTTCTAACGACACTGATCTAGAGAGAGGCATATATCCTTATTACCGTCTAAAAGAGTCAGAATGGTGTCAGGAAAGCATAGCTTTTGCATTGAAATTCAGGTATTTGAATACAGGTAGTTTATTTTATTAATTTTCATTGTGAATTTTAGTTTTCATTGTGAATTTTAGAACATAGAGATTTACATTAGAAAATAAAGCAAGACTGGGTCATAGAATGTTAGTGAGATTTTAAAATCAGAAGATGTGGGATTGGGAACCATTTATGCCTCCTATAAACTATGTGACCATAGGAAAATCAAAATAATATCTCTGTGTCCATTTTCTCATCTGTAAATGTTCACAGGATTGTTGTGTGACTTAAAGAGATAGTATAAGTGAAGTAGTGTGTCAAGCGTTACCATTATGTAAATTATAATCATAATGTTAAAGTGAGAAATAGACAGAAGTTATTAAATCAACAGGAATAATTTTTGTTATAATTTCTAACATTGCATACATTATGCTAGAGTTTTAGCTTCAGGAATATTTGGTTTTTATAATAAAGTTCAATAAATAGAAAATGTAAAAGGCCATACCCTTTCTTGGATGGAGCATCTCAGTGATTCAGATTCTTTTGGGCCTTAATGAATGTTGCAAGCAGCCCTTTCGGATCAGAGCTCCAGGTAGAAATATAGGCATAGTGGGAGACTAGTGAAGCCAGACTGGGAATCCTGGAATGCCACCTCCAAGGAGAATGGATCTTAGATGTCGAATATTGGAGATCTGTTGATCTGTCACTTTGTGAGTGTGATGTGGACTACAGATGCCAATAAACAGAACAAGAGGATGAGAAGTTCTTTAATGTTAAAAGATACAGAAACCTACCCATTTGGAAGTAACTATCTAAAGCAGAAGATGGTTGGGCATGTTCCCAAATGGGAGCATGAGTCTCCTATAGTTTTAGACTGGGCACTGCTGCTGCTGAATCTGCTTCTGTTGGTGAGAATTTGGTCAGGAGCGAAAGGTTCATCTTTGCATTCTTGGGGGATTTTGTAACCTCCCGGCCACCTACCTGACTGTGAAGTAGACTTTGGCTTGTCTTTGCCAGTTCACCAGGTGTACAAAACTGTTCCAAAATAAACTCAGCACAGCTGTGAATCTTTACTCAAGAGACTGAGTGATAGAGTGACACAGCTCAGCAAACCCAGGCTGTAGGCCTGTCTAAGCCGATTCCTGCAAGGTGCAACAGAGTTTGTGAGAAGGAGGAAACTCAATTCTACTGCACAGTGGACTGAGTACCGAGGACCATTGCCGTAGGCCAATCACAAAGTAGCAATGTCTTATGTTGGAAGGTGTAGTGGGAATGGGGAGGCATAGCCAAATGGCAGAAACAGTGTGAGAGAAGAATCAATATTAGATGTAAGGGAGAAGTTAGAGGGAGAAGTCAAGGATTGTGTCATGATTTCACACTTCCATAATAATGGAAAATTGGGAGGAGGAGAAGAAAAGTGGCAACGTCCACCAGGCAGTTGGAAATGAAAAAGTAAAGTTTATAAGGGTATTAAGTATCAGAGAGAGAGAGAACAGATTTGGAAGGTTTCCATTTACAAGCCAAAGGAAAAGGCTTGGTATGATAGAAGGTTCTACAAACTACATTCCAATGAAACAAACACTTTCATAGAAAAGTTTATTCAGATTCTATAAGATCTAATCTGAGAGAGGATGTTCAACAACCCATCCTGGCTCAGCCAGTTCCATTGCCTGCCTTTAGACCATGGTGCTGGGCACATCTTAGCACTCAGAAATCCTTTTTGAATGAATGTGTGGAGCCACAGTGGTTGGCAGACCCTGGAAACAGCAATTTGCATTAGAGGTGTGGTTGTACGCCTTAGAAATAAAGTGCTTTTCCCATCCCCAGCGGTTATGCTCTCCCCCCAGCTCATTTCTCTCATTTTCATGGCCTCCCTGGCCTCTAGGCAAGTGAATGTGGGCCTTCGATTAGATCCAAATGTCTGTTGGGTGGTTTGTCTGAGAAAGGGCAAGGAAAAGCCTGGAGCACGCTGTAGGAGAGCAGGGAGAAGTCTGTGTCAAGGCTGTCGTGGGGGATCAGGGAACTGGAACAGGTAGAGGGGTAGTGGAATAAGGAAGAGCTTCTCAGGGTTAGTCTGCAATAAGAAGAACACAGAAGTGGGGAGGGAAAAGAGGATGCATGAAGATAGAGATTTCGGGGAAGAGAGAAGGGAAGATGAAAGCCTGTCAGCCTCAGTATCACAGGCTCTTCACTGCGAATTAGGTGGGGGATACAGCACAGGGGTCTGAACAATATGGAGAAGATTTGGAACAATCATAATAAGGACTAGCGAAAAGAAACTTGGACTCAAGGGTGTGGGGTGGGAAATGCCCTAAAGAGGACGACCGAGTATGTAAGGATTTCTGACTTATTTAGAAATAGCTTTTCCTTACTTATTTGGAAACAACCGTTCCTATTTTATAGAAAATTATGTTTTATAGCATTTGCAGTCATCTTGTGTTATTTTAATACCTACTTTTTAAAAATATATAACTTCAAGGACGTTTAGGAATGAGCCCTTATTAACCATTGGCAGTACAGTAAAATAACTGATTTTATAATGTTTACAATTTATGGTCATGTGATTGTATGTTGCAAAGTTTTCTGTGCCATTATTTTTCCAGTGGTAGTGCCATTTTTACTAACTCATGTAAAGGAATGGGTTAAAAGCCCTTCTGCCAAAACATTCAAATGTTGTGGTTTAACGCCAAAATCTCTGTTTGACTGAACCCTTTCAGATAACATAAAAGCAATTTGTTTTTATTGAATGGAACAAATGTTTGTTTCTTAGGGAATTTTTTTTTGTTATTCAGGTCTGCTTATTTTTAGAGATAAAAGGCATTATGTAAACTGAAATGGTGTTGCATTAAAATTATCCTTCATCAATTCGTTTTACACCACTTATTTTTAATTGATGCTGGTAGCTCCTAGGTTGCTCATGGGTAAATTTGTTTTGCTGACTTATGTATTTGGAGATTGTTACATGGAGTCTGGAGAGCATTATGAATCGTGAGTCTATTCGAGGAGGCTATGGCTTATAGAAAAACAGGAGGGTAAAAAATCATATTGTTTTATTGAAGACTTTATGAGTTAGGGAGAAAATAAATTTTCGTATTAAGAGTTTACACGTCTATCTTTTTTCTACTCTTCAGAGTCATATTATATAAGTGTACCATTTAATTTTCTTCAGAAGGAGGGAAAAATTTCTGTGATTTACAAGGCAGTCTTATAAATAGTTAACTAAACTATATAATCTGAGGGATGTTGGGTGTTGGAGTTTGAAGGGGCCAGTCAGTCCATTCCATCTCCCCTCTGACTTCTGAATCAGCTTGAGACACAGGAAATGGACACTGAGAATAAAACACAGAAACAGACAGGGATTTTATTATGGATAAAATTGGAGGATGTACTTTGGATGTGAGGCCAAAATGGGCTTCCTACTTCCCTCCTCCACAAGTTTAGCTGGTGGGACCTTCATGGGCCTGCAGAATGATATTTCCCCTGCCATCTTCTTGAAGGATTGTGGCCCAACTCACACCTACTGGGCTCAGATAACTTGAGTGAGAGGCCACTCATATATAGCAGCTTTAACTCAGTGATCCATCCAACAGTGAAAAGTGGACCAATGGATGGCAAACTCTCAACATAAAACATAGAAAAATTGTTCCTCCTACCAGTAGGATCCAGATAGCTACAGTGTCTACAGCTGGAGCAGAAGTTGTTGTTTTGTGAGCCAGCAAGAATGTGAGGATGCGAAAGGCAGGTTCCACTTAACACCAGGAAACTCAGTTCCTATGTACCTCCAACTAAGCGCCACACTGCACAAAGTTACATGGGTAGGTATTATTTCTCTGGGATAACTTTCTTTTTTTATTCCTATGATTCATTTAAAATTAATTTGATAGAGGGAGAAGGGCAGTCCTAAATAAAGCCTCAAGAAGCACCATAATATGTATCAGGTAGCTTTTTTACACGTTGAGAGAGGAGAACGTAGGATGAGACGTGGAATTGTCGGTGCTTTTCCTCCCTTCCTTCCTCGTTCTCATTTTCCACTGCCCTTTCACTGGTGAGGCAGGTACCAAATCCACTACTCTCTGTGCCCCTAGCTCAAGCCCAAGCCCAACCACATTTCTGTGCTCAAGTAACTGGGTGATGGCATAGTGAGAATTTTACTAGACCTGCATGAATATTTGCCCATGATTAAAATGAAAAAAAAAAAAGGCAAAGTAGCTGTTTTACTTGTGGGGGAAAAGTAATTTTATAAATTCATCTGTTTCAAAATTTAATTTGACAAAACATGATCTAGTGACTATGCAAAGCACTCACAGGTGATGATCAGCCGAGCTCAGGATTGCAACATACAATCACACTACAGCTTAGCCTCCTTCAATTCCTCTTTCACAGTTCACGAGAAAAAAAAAAAACTATGAAATTATACAGAAGAGCAAGGAAAGGCTATTATGAAGTTTATAGGGTCGGTCACCTTGGGGTAGGTGGATGGGAATGCTCAGAATTGGGGAAGGCCTTATAGCATCGGTAAAGGCACTGATATTTTTAAACTGGATGATAAATACTTACATATTCATTTTTATTGATATTTTTCTACCTTTTACAGATATTATTTATACCTTTCATAAATATCTTATCATTTGAAATTTTAAAAGTAATTTAAAAAAGAACCCAGATCACCCTTCTTCATAGCTCTCTGACACTTTGGTTTTTCAGCTTCTAGGAGTATGAATTTAAGAACTCCATATTTGCTTAGCATACAAGGCTGTAATAGTCAATACTCGGATTAAAAGCGACAGATATCTCATTCAAATTATTTAAGGCCTCCCACCCATGTAACAGAAAACAGGAGTGCCCTTAACTTTCGGACTGGGCAGACCCAGGAGCTCGCACTACAGTATGAATTCTCTCTCTTCTGTTTCTCAGCCATGTTTCTCTTTGCTTTTGGCTTCAGTTTCCCTTACTGTAGACGACTTCATTCACCTGGCCAGGGAAGACAGTCACATGCAATTCTAGCTAACATTATCCTTCTAACTCAGGATCCCAGCAGAAAATAAGCATTTTTCTGCATAGCCAGGGCTGGCTGCATAATTTGTGGAGCCTCTTATTCAAAATCCAGGAAAAAGAGTGTCATTAAAGGAACAAAATTTAAAGTGTTTTCCTTTCTTCTCTATTCTCTTTTTTAACTTGTCATGCTGAGTTTTTAAAAAAATTCTTATTTAATGTCTTTCTAAGTAAAGCAAAACTAAAATTTTAGATCATGAGCATGAATCTTGCTGTTTTTATATTGTGCAATGGCAGTTTTCAGTGCAAATATAAGAGCAGATAACTCATACAGGGAAGCATTGAAACTGCACACTTTACATTTCACACATGCATCTTTATTTTTTTCTTTCTAGACCAGTGGAAATGTTGTACAAAATGAACTCAACTGTTTTTCTTTCACTTCTTGGTATACTCACATTCTGCCAGTGCTCTTCAGCTTACTGATAAGGAAGAATTGAAAGGAAAAGGAACTATGGTTGCCTTATCTTTCCTTCTATGTCATCATTTTCAGTGAATTTGTCTCATAATGGGAAGTAATATAAGTGAGAAAGGATATGGTGAAGTTATTTCGTTCTGTTTCTTAAAATGCCATCAACTATGCGTTGGAAGCAAGTTATGGTTCAAATGAAGAACATAGCCTCTTGGGATTGTCAGCACCTCCATTTATTTGGTTTTAAATGTAACATGCTGACCCTTGTACTCATTTTGATTCTCACAAAACTGCCACACATTGTGGGTCCACTGGAATGCTGTGCTCATGGGATGTCATAAATGCTGTACCCCAAATGGAGTGTGCATTTCCTCAGCTCATGTGCATGCCTTATTTTCTCATTAGACTACATTTATAAAACACAAGTTCAAAGGCAAAATTATTAAAAATATCAAAATGGCAGCAGCAGAGCATTGAACGAAGTGCAGTACTTTTTGGAGCACGGGGACTTTGTGACTGAACAGGTCACACACACAAAGCTGAACGTGCCGATAGCCCTGACGAGAATTCTCATTGGCCCAGCTTGGGCTGTGCATCTACCCATCTACCATGAACTTATCACTTGGGCCAGTGTATGGAGCACTCCAGTTGGCCAGGCCTGGCTCCCTTGTCCACAACTGGGGCCAAAAGTCAGACTTTCCAACTAGGAGTGCTTCCTAAAAGACCCAACAATAGGTAGATAGACAACACATCTTTACTATAAGGGGCTTCATATCTGTCTGCTTCACTTTCATCTTTTGCTAGTGTTTTAATTTTCAAGTACCTCACACTGTTGTCTCAGGGATTTTAAAATTCCTGGGATATACCAGATTCTCTCATGACTGTACTTTGTGCATACTCTTCCCTTTTCTTAGAATGTATTTCCTCTTTTTCTGGAAAACTTTTACTAATTCTTTAACACTTAGTTCAAATTTATTTCCGCTCTGGGATCTACTTTGACTTCTGTAGGCAGTATAGTTGCTCAGACCTTAAACATTTATTGTTCTTTATTTTTTTTAAGTCATGGTGCTATTGCTTCTATTTCAAAATATTTGTGTGTGTATTTTTTTTTTTTTTTTGGTCTACTTCTCGCACTAGACTCTGAGCTCCTTGAGAGTAAGGAATGTGTCTTATCCTGTTTTTTTTTCAGTGCTTGGTATAAAAATATGTCTATTATATAACAGTTCCTGGATATGTGTCTGCTGAGTAAAACACAATGAAAAGTTGCTGTCTTAAGATAGTGTTTTCAAGCTGCCTTCTCTAATGTTAATCTTGTACCCCAAAAGGATGCTTTCATAAATGAATTCCATATTTGGGATACAATTGGGGGCATCAGAGAATTTTCAGATTTCTTTTTTCTCAAGCACTGGGCTGTTTTGCGAGTAAATTGAAACTCTCTCTTGGTTAAAACTCAGAGAAAACCAGTTAAATGCAAAACTCAGAGAAGTAACATTTTGAATTCAGATAAATTTCCAAGAGTCTATTTCCTAAGCTCAAGCACACTGCCTAGGGTTCAGTCCTTGTCCTAACTGTGGACAGTCAGTGGACACCATTTCCTCCCATCTTGCCCACTGGGCAGATCAGACCAAGCTCTGGGAGCTACATGTTTCATGAATGTGAGACTGGTCCTATATCACCTTTCATCTCGATATTCGTTCTCATATATGTATGCTCTTTTGCAGTAGTACTATTTAGGGGGTGCAAGGAAACAAATGATACGATCCTATACTTATTTTTATGTCCCCTTTCCAGTTCTGCATATTTAGAATCTTTATTCCAAGCACAAGTAAGATAAAAAGACTGTCGCTCAAAATTCTACCTTTGGAAAACTTGCTCCATGGAAGGAGCAGCCATTGGAACAATGCAGGCAATTTCCTCATGTTAGGACTAGGAATAAGCTGAAGGTCTGGAAGGGCCTCTGAAACTCTGGGTGTATGTAATTCCTGGATCCCAAGAAGAAGGATGAAAAAAAACTGGACCTAAAGTATATAAGATGAAAGTGACAACAAGCAAAATTACATAAAAATCAATTTAAAAATCAATGAATTATCTGTATGATAATGGTATGAACGTATGAATTAGACTGAAGAGTAAAAAACAACAAAAGGAAATATGCTAATTCAGAATTGTGAGAGGAAAGTTTTATTGTCACGATATCTCTTTTCTGCTTAGCAAAATCGTGACCCATTTTTTTTCTACCGTACTTTAGGTTTAATCTTTAAATCCTGACTGTTCTTCAAGGAAATAAAACATATGCAGATCCTTTTATACAGCTCTACTTAAAATATTGTTTTCTCTGGGTAAATCACACTGATAGCTATCATTGCGGTTTGACATCACATTAAAATGCAGAAATAGCTCCATGTTTTGAACTTGTTTTCCATTGCTCTGTAATGATAAAAACAAACTGATAAAAGAAACCCTTTAATATAAACTAAAATAAAGCTTATAATTAAGAGACTGCTGGAATTTTAGAAACAAAGATTGAACAGGTTGTGTATTCTCCCATGTTTCTAGTTCTGAATACTTTTTTTGCCAGTTTATTGATTCATAAAACGCTCACTATCCATCATTCCTAAAAGAGAACTGTAAACTATGATTAATGCACCTTATAAACGTTATATTTGATTGGTCAGGATGCTGTATCATCATAGAAAAATTTATCACTTAAATCAATATGGAATTGAGATATATGGTTAAGATATTTAAAAGTCTTCTTCTGTCTCTAATCATTATTTGGTGATTCTTCTAGTCCTGAAAGATGATGAATGCCAGATCAGTTAATGACATCTGATTCAGGACATCTTGTAACTAACATCCCCCAAAGAGAGAATGTTCACTAATGAGAGGTTGTTTAAAAGGGTAAAGGAAAGAATATGACAGAAAAAATTAGAGGCGCCAGAAAAAATAGGCTGTAAATTCATAGTAATGAATGTGAAGTTTTCCTCTTACAAGGCAACAGTGATCTATCACCTCCCACACCCTTATGAGACAGAAAAACCTAATTGGCCTTGGAGATAACATTTGCTAAATGTAGTGTCAGACTAACAAGTGGTTAATGTATTAAATAGCACATTAATTAAATTGATACTCATGCATTTTCAAAACTTTAAAACTTCCTATTAAATGATTTCGTAGATTTGAAAAAATGTGTAGTATTTTTTATAAAGTAGAGATACTCTGAATTCCATTATAATAGAAAACTCTCATTGATGTAAATGGAGAACAAAAAAAAGTAAAATCTACGCTTTAATCTTATAATACTTCATGACCAGAAAAAGAAAGGATTCTTGGGGAGGGAGAGTTGAGGTGAACAATTGAATGCTCACAGGCTTTGTATATCCTTGTGTATGTGGAATGCAATCAATGAAATATTCATTGTTCTACTATTAATTTCACATATGCGTGAAGGCCAGTAATGCAACAAAGGGTTTCTACTTCCATGTTTGGCTGTCATTTAGCCTGGTCTTTAATTTTGGAATTCTATAATTCAAGTGATTCCTTTATTCATACAACCAAGTGTAAGTACTTGCTTTTGCTCAGGACTGCTCTGTTTCAGAAAATATGTGTAAGAGGAAGATTGAATTCCCTAATTCCACTTGGTTGTGGATGCAGAATGCTGGCCACAGAAACATTCATACTAATAGGTGCTCTGTGGAAAAAGGATTCTGTGCTCTACTAATTTTGCAGGAACATCTGGTAAAACGAAGTTAAACATGTTTCAACATGCGACTTCTTAGAGCTTAAAGTCCTTCTGATTCTCTTGGAGGAGTATGTAGCCCTTAGCATTGACCTGAATGTTTTGGACATGAAACTCTGAACAGAGGAATCCTTGAACATAGAATGGAAAAATGTGTTGCTCCAAACCAGTTTCCCTATTTATTAAACTCATCGTATACCTCAGATGAGGGTTAGAATCTGAACTATGAGTGAGGAAGCTCACATCCATCTAGTACACCAGGTCACAGGCCTCCTGCTCAGGAATCCAAAGTGTTTTTACTGCCACAGAGATAGGCTTTTGAAGGATGGATGGCCTGGACAGGTATCTTGAACAGCGCAAAGCCAGGAACGTGAGAGGCCAGGTGAGGTACATGGGGACCCTTCCTCCATGTCACATTTTGAGCTGTTTTTTTCAGCTTCATAGAATTTATTCTGTAGTATTTACATCCACTGTCTGTTTTCTTTCTTTCTTTTTTTACATTAACCTATCAATTAATGATTAATACATCAATGAATGGATGGCAAGGGCAAGCTGGGGCCTGATCTTAATGGGGAAGCTGAAAGCTAATTCTCCTGGTCTTAGGAGGTTGAAGAGCTGCTCCAGAATGGTCTTTCTTCCAATCTGTGGAACTTTCATGTGCCATATGCTCAGAGCTCTCTCATCTAACATATTACCGAGATATGCTTTGAAGTGCTTTGAGTTTCTTGCTACCCATTTTTATCCCCTTTAGTAAGGTATTAATGTTTTCTGATGTTTCTCCAATATTATTTCTACCTCTGGGGACAATATATGTGGCAGTGCTTCGTGTCATTGGGCTACCTCAGCACACCTCCCACTTGGTCCTCTGCAGGTCTACCAAGGGCAGTAATGGGAACCAGCCACCTCAGGTGCAATCGGTCAGAAGTATATTGTCTGCAGAGAATTTAAAAACAGTAATAAAACCAGGCCAGTTTGTTTTCTATTGTTATCATGCTCTGTCAACTTTAAACAATGCCAGTAATAAAAGTCCTCCTACCTGTAGGAGCAAATGCCACCCCCCGACCAGAAGCTCTCTATCAAAAACTTGTGCTGGAGAAACTAAGCATACTATATTTTTACATTTTATACCTGCCCCCCCCTGCTTGTCTCAGAGGCAATTTAATTTCTCTAATTTGGTGAAATCGAGTTATTTAAAATTAGGAATCTTATCTACAGAAATTTAAAACTAGTTTCTCATTGAGTTGTTTCATCTTGATTACTGAAGGAAAAATTCCTATGCAATAAGAAAGCACTAGTAAATGACTTTAAATCTTAGGCTTTGTTTTATTTAGTCTTGTTTTAAGAGAGGCAGTGTTCCATTGTAGAATTCCCTCTTGATTGCAAAGACCTCTGTGTAGTGGTGGCTCTGAGACTGATGAACCGTTGAGACCTCAGGAGCAGTATCAGCTCTCTGGGGCTTCCTTCTCCTATTTTAAAGTCAGGTCAACGTTCTTAAAGGTCATTATCGAGGGAGCTAGACAGGTTACTTCACAACATGGTCATTCTGACTGTGCCAAATTAAGATGATTTTTTAAAATCTCGATTAAAGGAATCCAAAGATCTGTGAATGTCAGCAGCTTTTTCCAGTGATCAAAAAGACTGGTATTCCTTCATTCATTTAAGCATTTATTAAAAACAAAATAAAACAATCGCTTACCTCGTCTGTGCTAATGCCTTTGTAGGGGCTGGGATAGAGCAGGAAGTAAATTCTCTGCTTTGAGGAACTTGACTTCTCATGGAATGAGGTAGGAGAAAACAGATGGAGTCTAGATGTGCAGATGTAGTTGATTCATTTAGAGTCCTCTCTTGTAAATCTTTTATTTTATTCATTGAGCAAAGCGATGTGAGAGTAATGTACTTTTAAGGGTCAAAAGTTCCTACAAATATTTCCGAATGTCAGTTAGACCTTATAGTTTTGACTTAGATTGAGCAGTCTGCCTGTCTTTCAGGTCAGGCCAGTCCAAATTCTCCCTAGGCCTGGCCCTTGTCGCTTTTCCTAAGCCAATGTAGTCAGGGACTTTCTTTTCATCTTCTTTAGCAGTGCTTTTCAAGCCTGGCTATGCCCTAGAATCACATAGGAAATCGCTTAAGGTACTAGTTAAAAAAATACATATATAGTATATATAATGGCTATATATAGAAAATATATACTGTAAATTTCTAGGAATCTTAATAATTCATAAAGTACTCCAGGTGATTCTAATTAAGCTGGTACCATTTTTTAAAACCAGATTTAGGAACTACTGTCAGATTAGTCCTTCTCATGCAAGGATTTTTTTCAGCCTTCTCTTCTGAATGCTCAGGACTCACATTCTAAGATATAAAGTATTTGAGGAGTCTGCCTACCAATTTTCCAACTCTGTCTTTCATTTATTTCTTCATTACTGGTACCTTCTGCTTCAGTCAAGTTCACCTACTGATTTCTTTGATGCCATCAGTACTTCTGCTTTCACGTCTTCTTCGTGCCTTTCCTCACGTCCTCAGTGTCCTCTTCCCTCTTCTTCAGTTTTCCATTCTTTCGAAACTCAAGTCACACCTCTCTGACCTGAGAACCTGTCCACCCTGGCAACTCGAGTGCCCTCCTTGTCGTAGCCTGTATTATTCAGGCCACTCATTTATCACTTGGATTGTAGTCCAAAGTCTAATTCACCTCTTGGAAAGGTAGGTTTCTAAGTGACTGGTACACACGACATGTCATTTATAACATTTCATTAATGATAAACGGGTAAAGGACATTTATTAATACTCTTTAGAAACCAGTGCTGCTATTTGGTATTTAAAAAAAACATTTTGTGAATTCAGTGAAGACATGCACCGTACCTGTCTTAATCAGTAAAGTCATGCTCAGTGCATAGTCTATAATTATTTGTTGAACAATGTTAGGAAAAAGCCTACATCATTGTCTCAAAACCTTTGGTGTTGCTTTTTGTTAACTGTTTGGTGCCTGCTGTAATGAGGGTTACAAGCTTTGCTTTCCACTCTTCTGTTCTCATTATTTCCTTTTTAGCACACAGCAGGAACTTAAGCTGCCCACTTGACACCATGCCTGGTTTCTGTCCCAGAATGAAGTTGTTTATCATGACTTCAGAAGACAAGTAGAGTAACCTGAATTATCCAGTTATTAAAGTAATGTATAAACCTAGAGGCAATTCCACAGTAAACATTCCACCAGCTTAAAAAACTCACTGTGCTCCATAAAACTGATCTTATTGGCTCTCTGGGCTTGTTTATTGTTATGGTGTTTAGGGCAAGGCTGAGGATCTGGCCCTGGTTCACTAGACAGATTTCTATTTTATATTCTTTCTAAGTGCACTAACTTTAATTCTTCTGATTTTAATTTTTTTCATACTCTATCTTTATTGAATATACTCTTTTCTGATAACTGTCAGAAATAGCCCTCGTTACGTCTGAAGACAGACGTTCCATCAATTCTCATAGTAAATCCTCAAGAGAAAAAAACAACTTGATAAACATAGTCTATACATATCATACATACCTGGATTTAGAAAGCATCCTTTGCTGTCAACTCTACAGTTATAAATATTTTTTGGAAATGCAAATACTTGAAGTGAATGACAGCCAAACTTTGCTTACTTTGGTGTAGATAGTTACTGGAAGCTGAAAAATGGTTCCTTGACACTTTTTACTAAACTACACACTGAATACATGTGATTCTACATGGGCCCTTGAGAATCAGACTGTTTTACCTAGAACTGAAAGCATAAACTTGGTTATTTCCACAGACAGGAAGAAAGGCGTCATTCATTCATAATTATTTATTGAGCATCTTTTATAGGTCAGATATCACAGGAAGGCTTGGAGTACAAAGATGAACAAGACAGTACATCTTTGTCCTATGGAAATCACAGTCCATCTGGATAGATTAAACAGAGGATTATACTAGTAACAATTTAGTTACCGTCATAATAGTGGTATGAAGTGAAAATCTAGTATGTACAATGAGAGAATATAATTAGAGCCCCCAACCTCATCTTAGGTGGTGAGTCGCAGGGAGGAATGGGAGTGGGACGTGGTCAGCAAAGGCTTCCCAGAATGAGTGTTATTTAATATAAAATCTGAAAAAATAAGTGAGAATTAGCAAGGCAGAGAGAGGCATTACCAACTCCATATATTTAAGAATAATGAATGCTTATAGAAATAACATACTTATGATAAAATCTCAATTATGGTCATCTAATCCTATTTTATACTTGTTTTGTCACTGATACTAGGGAAGGACCTGGTTAAAAAAAGTATATTATGAAGGACTAGAAAATTTTAAACTTTGCAGGTCAGGAGATGAGACAGAGATTGTAAATGTTTGCAAGGAGAAAGTGCCTGTTATAAATATCACATGAGGGTTCTAACCCATTCTAATAATCATTTGCACTAATCATTTACACACAGAAAGAAAATTTTTCTATGATATATTTCTTGACATATGTGGATTATAACACATTTTATCATTAGAGATCAAATTGTACCTGATATATTATCCAGCTATAAGAAAATACTTAGCATTTTGAGTGTTTAACAAAGTAATTATTGCATTTTCCCTGTGTCCAAAATAATCTAAGAAAGAAAGACAAAAAGAAGAGAAATCAGAAAATAAATAAGATGGGCAAATTTAACACAAATTACTTTATGAAAAATGTTTAAAATCAAGTAACATCATTTTTCAGAAATGTTAAATATAATTAAGAACTGTAATCATTCTATATCGACAAGAACAGTAAACATGTTGACTGGAAAAGAGTATTGAGTTTTTTCTGTCTCTCAATTTGGAGCCATTGGTATTTTAGGTAAATCTAAAATACAGTTCTTATGTGATATTTACTTGTGTTTCCTCCCAATTTTGGATGCTGCAGCCGTTTTAAGGGCCAAGAGTGAGAAAAGAAACCAGCATTGCTGTTGCAGTCAGACGTCAGCTGGGGCTGCAGTCATCTGAGCTAGCCTCTTGACTGATGCTATTGAATTTGATTCTAATAGCAACTTTTTTTACATGTGGGAAAACTAAGGCTCAGTGAGCTTAACTAATTTGCTGAAGTATTTGAACCAGGATTCAAACGCCATCCAAAGCCCATTTTATTTCTTCTAAATTAAAGAGAAAGTGTTTTTTCCCCCCCTGAAGAAAGAATGCCTGATTTTCTTTATTATTCTGGATTAGCAGTTGTCTATAAAATGCTGAAAGGCCTCATAAAGTCAAATTTATGTCTGGTGTGTGGTTCAAAGAGAATTTTCTTAACTAGACGGTAAAATGTTCCTTAGAAGAGCTGAGCATAGAAACAGAACGTGGATTGTTAATGACTTTCTTGTTCACATTTACTTTAAAGTTTTACTTTCTTTCCTTACAAATGTAAAGATGTTTATTCTAGAAAAACAGAAATACATAAGAACATGAAAAAAATCCCAACATGCCACCACCCAAAGACAATCATTTTATTGACACGAACATTTTCTGCTAGCCTATTTCCTATGATTGTATATTCCCAGCGACATATTTATATTAAATATAAAATTTTGTGTCACTTTTCACTTAACACTATTCATAAAGCTAATTTTAATAGATGCATATTATTCCATTGTGTAACTTAGAAACAAACGTGAAATACTCACTTTATAAATCAATTATTATGACTACTGTTTAGAACTATTAAGAGAAACGTAAGGTGTGATAAGTTTAAATATTTTCTTTCAGCGAAAACTTATCTAAAATTAATTAACCTTGCTTCAGATTAAGACATTTGCCAAATGGTATAAATTCATAGTAAACCTCAGAAGTCAGGCTGTGTATCTTTTATCTAGACTTTCGGAAAAGAATTTGACCCAGTTCTGTAAACTTTACTGCAATTTGGGACAAGGCATTGCTCACTTTTCCAGTGCCTGAAGATGAATTTGGTAGAAAGGCTTTTTAATTTTTTGCATTTTGGTTGGGTAAAATAAATTTAGCGATTATAGAAAATAGCAAGCATATCCCTTTCCTTGACTGTTAATCAGAAAGTATTCTAACCCAGAAAGCTTGAAGTATTACGATCCATTTCACATAAATAGTTCTACCTATAGTCTCACATTTCCTTACCTGGCTATTGAGTTAAGAGCATAGATTCTGGAATTAGACAGCCTGAGGTCAAATTCTGATTCTACTACTTAGATACCCAGCCTCTGACCTGATTTTTCTCACCTATAATGTGGGCATAATAAACATTACCTACCTCAGAGGGCTCCTGTGAGGATTAAATGAATCAAACATGTAAAACATTTAGAACGGTGCCCAGTACACTGCAAGTTCTCAAAAAATGCCAGCTATTATTATTGTTATTATTATGTCTTTATCTTTCATTTGGTAACAAAGATTTTGTTAATCAGATCTTTGGTTAACATGCCATTTTCAGATTAAAGCCTGATCCATTCTTTAATGCCTTTGAAGGCATAGAGCCTAGATCCTTCAGGAAGGCTACCCGTTGTTTTTGTTCATTCCTTAGTGTCAGGTGTCTACTTCCAGATGTTTATTTCTGAGATTACTCTTTGGTTCGTTTGCTAATGACGCTGAGACATCCCTCAAGTAATGGAGCTGATTCTGTAGTTCTAGCAGCACTTCTGCCTGCCCCAGACTCCACTTGGAGGGAAAGAGAAAAGCAGGAACTGAAGACAGTGATTATGCTAGTTTGGTTGGAGTAAAGTGCTTGTTATGGGGAAGGCGGGATACAAGTTGGCAGATGTAAGTTGGTACTAGATTATAGAGGGCTTTGAATGCTTGGGTAAAGCATTGGATTCTATTCTTTAGGTTATGGAATGTGATAGGATAAAAGAAAGACATGTTTCCAAAGGACCCAGGGTATGAGTCACCAATCTGTTTATGCCACCTGTCCCCCCATTCTTGTGTTCTTAAATTTGATTCATTTCTCTCTCAGTTAGAGAACGTAAGACACATTCCCTCTAACAACTAAGTAACCTCTCATTGAAGAATATATTTTTTGAGCAAATAGTTTTCCAACAATTCTGAAGTCATCTTATGCAGATGGCTGCCTCTTCTGCTTCCTATAATGTTGGCCCTGGGTCACAAAGATTATTTTTTGGTGACATTTCTATTCTTTGGGAGCCCCCCCCAAATTGACATTTGATTGTTTTAGTAGCATAATTATGAAGATTATCGTTCTTTAATCCCTTAACTGTAATAAAATTTTACTCTTTAAATAGTTATTTGCTAGGCTACACTGCATACACATGTAAAACAGATGCTCCCAAGTAATCAGAATCCTTGAGAGCTGTGCCCAGTGGTAAGTAGTTGCTTTAGTCTAAAAAGTTAATTCTTTTATCAACTAAAGTTCTCAAACATCTTTCAGAACAGAATCGTCTGTGTGACAAAGTTGCTGGATAATGAGGAGAAACACTTCCATTAATAATAGTGTGCAGGAACTTCTAGGCAATTGAAATGAAGTTAAAGGATAAGAACAAAATGCCAGAAGGAAGTTGTTAAGCTAAAGGCTATCTAATTTTTATTGTGCTTTGCAACAAATTCTATGGAGTTTTTATGTACCACCCCAGACAGAAATTAATTATATCCAGATCTAGAGTTCCATGGTTTATTCATGCCCTCATTATAGCACTTCCATCTCGTGTTGTAATTAGTCAGTTTATGTCTGTCTTCCCCACTAGAAGGCTGATACTTCACTCTGGGGATGGGCCACTTACCCTCTGGTCCTCCACGCCTGACACAGGCATGACATGTAATACGTGCTCAGTAAATGTTTGATTCTTTCTGAGTGAGAATGTGTATTTATAAAAGTCAGTGTAAAACAGTTAGCTGAAACTAGTTAACGGCAGCTTAAAAGAAAACACACCTCATTACAGAAAGTCTGGCTTAGAAATAGTATTCCACGGGATGTGTCAGCAATGACGGGGGCCAACACCAACATTTGACCTATTCTCAACGAAGAGAAGACCAACCAGATAATGTTCACAAGCTATGTTATGTAGAGTTTTTAGCGAAAAGTGAAGGACATAAAAGATGAATGCATGCTGCTTCAGTTGGTCGCTGATGTAGACCAAGAAGTGGATCTTAGGTGGTTCAGGGATGATTTCCTTTGCCAGGTAGCAAAGAGGCAGTAATGGGAGCAGAAAGCAGCTGTGGTCTTGTTTTAGAGTTCCTTGGGTCTCCAGAACTTCCGGAGGATAGGGTGGCTCTCTCTTCTGGCTGGGGTGGGGTTGGGCTGCACAAGTAATCTCTCCCTCAGGAGTGCTTGCCTCAGCTGTCATTCTACACCTTTTTTTTTTTTTTCTGACCCAGACCATCTTTAGGGCTGACAAATATAGAGCATGGAAACTGGTCCTACTCTGTGGTGTGTTAATAAATGTCTATCTCTAGCTGTGCCCTGGGTTTAGGTATGAAAAACATGTATAAGGCAATGATAGCTAAAGGCAAGGGAACTGTCACAGTGCACTCTTATCAGACCATAAACTGAATTCACTCACATTTTTCCACTGGTCCCATCCACGTTAGCCTTCTAATTGCTGTCCTGAATATATTTATGCTATATCCAAGTCATGTCAGTCAGGAAGATCTTCCCAAGATGCAAATCTGATTATGTCACTACCGACACCCCTTGCCTTCCAAGGCTTAAATTCCTGCTAAGTTTCCTAATTTCTTAGGATAAAATCCCAAGTACTCACCCTGGTACACAGGCCTTGCATGATGTGGCACTTGCATACATCGCCACCCTCAGCTCCTACTGTGCTCCCCTTTCTCCAGTGTCCAGTCATTTCCTCTGGTGCGACATACTCCCTCGTTTCAAGGCTCTTGCACATACAGCTCATTTTCCCTGCATCCATCTCCTTAGACCTCTTTGCCTAATGAACTTCTCATCTTTCAGCTCTCAGCTCCAACGCTTCTTTCCCAGAGAAGACTCCACTGTTTGACTATGCTTTTATAAAATCGTTCCCTTTCTTCAAAGCACACATTTCAGCTTATAAGTATACGTTTGTGTGATTATTGGGTAAATGTTTTTTTCCCCATCAGACTTTAAATTTCATGAATACAGGGATCATGTCTGTTTTTGTATCTTCGGTAATTTGTACAGTGACAGACACACAGTAGTTGCTCAATAAATATCTCATTACTAAATGAAAACATGGCAACCATCATCATAACTAACACTTGCTGCCTTTCACACACTTTTCTGGAATGTATTTATAACGCATTCAATCCTCACAACAGCCATATTAAGCATATTCACCGTCATTATGCCCATTTTCCAGATAAGGAAACTGAGATGGAGAGAGAAAAAGAATGCTCAAGGTTACACAGTAATTGGCAGCACTGGCATTTGTACCTAGTTTCCGTGTTCTATACCTTTCTGCCATACTGCCTCTTGGGATGTGGAGTCCTGATGCCAAACCTATGAATTAAGTATTGTCATCTCCATTGTACAGATAGGTAAACTGAAGCTCAGTGAGTTAAAATAACTTACCCAAGATCACGCCATTAAGTGGTAAGCCCAAAATTTGAATGCAGGTCCCCTAAAAATTATACAACTTCCTTCGTTGCAGTCTTTCTCTGGGTGTGTCATATAACCATCAAATTAGAAATCTCAGTCTGAAAAAACAACTAGAAAATCACTAATTGTAATATGGTGCTGAAAATATCATGGTTTAATGAGTGCTCGTATGTGTGAAGTGCTGTGTGATGGTCTTTATGAGGATTGCTTCTTTGAATCCTAACAAGGACCCTGTGAAAAAGCACCCCAGTGTCTTTAGGAGCTTGGTAAAATTGGACTGTGTTAGTTCAGGTAGCAAGTATTCCTCCCAAAGAATCAGAAGAATAAAAGCTATTATGGTTGGCTATTTGTGTGGCTGGATACTGATGGCTGAAATACTTTTTGAAGCTCACTTGAGGTTGCAGAGAATGAAATAACAGTAAGGGATGTTAAAGCAAGAGAAAAAAGCCCATGATTTATGTGTTTTTCTCTTTTCGTTTAAACAGTGTAGACACGGATCAGGATGGAAACCATGCAGGGAAACCCTGGTCTGAAATGTCATTTCATTCCAGTCTCTTCAGTGTTATGTAGTGTGATTGCAAGATATGCTGAAATGGAAATTTAGTGCTACTGTATTCTGAGATGTATTTACATGGTGGTTTTGTAGTCTGTGCATGTACCTCCTGTTTATTACTAAATAAACTCTACATTCATTGTTGTTGATTCAATCGAAGACTGACACACTGACATTGAAAAGATGAAGCAAGATTATATCTCGGAGTAAAACATGCAGCCTAGAGACAGAAACTCAGAAGTAAATACCGATATCTGTGAATAAAGAAGCAATTTTCAGAGTTCGCTTTACATGTTTCTTAAGAAACCTATTACCTTTATATCTGTGTATGTTATTTCTCACTACTGTATAAAACTAGTGAATGCTTTCAGATAAGGATGAGGTTTTATTGAGGACTTGATTCTTCTAGAAAAGCCAAGAATAACGAGAAAAAAATGGGAACAAATTATTGCCTGCATTGATTACAATACCTCCCCTGGCTCCTCGCCGCTCCCTCCAAAAAGGTTTCTGGTTGTTAGTATCAGAGGAATGATTTGTTTGGAGCTGTCATTTGTGGTATTTGCTTCCAAATTATGGGCTGAAGTTATGTCAGGACATGAATGGAAATATCTCTTTTTGAGAAAAGCACATTCATGTGCCATATGTGATATGAAACATGCCTATTGTCCCACAGATTCTTTCTTTTCCTCCATTAACCTCTTCCCTTTGTTTCAGAATTACCTATAAAGAAACGAAATGGAACTGCATTTTATATTAAAATGGTGAGAATTTTTTTTTTTTTTTCATTTACAGAGTTGAAAGATTTTCTTTTTTCCAGACAGAAAGATTTGCTGCTACCAGTATCTTTGGGCTTTACCTAGCTGATCAACAGCCCATGGATTGTACAAACATAACTGCATTTCCATTATCCATCTCCGACAAATTACAGTCTGCCACTAGAACTGCCATAGCAGACAGCAGGCATTGGGTTTTAAACTATCTTCTTTTTCTTAAATCCTGAAAACAAGGCCGTGATTCTTCATATTCAGTCAAAATAGAAAATGCTCAGGCTCAATGCACACAAGGAAATTGCAACCTCGCTCTCTCGCTCTCCCGCCTCCTTTTATTTACTGCGACCCTGCACTGCATTGCAGTCCTGCAAAGCTCTCAGGGAGCCGGAAGCCGGGGGCCGGCGGAGGAACTGCACGTAGAGCGCCACCACCGCCTCTTTTATAGCCAAACCACAGAGTCTCGCTTGAGGTCATCTTTTACCTTGTATTTCGATTTCATAGAGCTGCTTTCAATAAAGAGAAGACAGACACATTGCTGAGATGTGTGCAGCATGACAGTTTTAAGAGAAGAAAAGAAAAAACCCAAAGGTTATTCAGTTACCTACCAATCTCCTCCAATGCTGAAGTTTTGGATGAGGTGGTGGAAGAAAGGAAAGTTCTCCTTTCAGTATGCGATGGTAGATACGGGAAGTGTTTTTGGACTGATTAATTTGGTTAATTTTCCTTGAAGAAAATGTTTAATGAAAGAGAGCTAATGTGCTAGCTGCCCTGCTCTCTCTCTCTTTCAACTTTTTATTTTATTATGAAATAATATCACATTTTGAAATAATTTTACCTGGTCTCTTTTGGACAAAGTACATTTGTAAGATATTCTTCTGCTTTGCTTGGGTCTCTAGGATGGCGGGGTGGGACCTCCAAGGACTAAGATGCCTAATCTCACACTCTCCAGATCACTGACGGAGGAAAGTACAGGTCCTGGGGAAGTTTCCTGGGAATGGCTTAAGCCGCACCCCACCATCATGCAGGCAGCCCAGCAAACTCCTCTAAGTGCGATGAGGCAGTATGAACCCCTTTGGGTTCACCACAGTGGAGACCATTCACGGAAGGGTTAATCACCTAGGTTGTGGCAGCTTGAGTGAGTCCCTTTACTCACTGGGCCTCAATTCTCTAATGTGAATAACTGGGATAATAAAGCCTACCGATCCCCACCTACATTCCCCCGCTCCCATGCCCCTCTATGAAAATTAAATGGGATAATGCATGTGAAATACTTCTTAACACAGAATGATCCCTCCAAGTAGAAGCTGTTTTTGATTATTATTGTCATTATTTAAGGAGATCAATATTCCTCTCTTTAATTGCCCCATCTCCTAAATGTATTTGAACCTTCTCTCTGGGCTGGCTCCACCTTCTCAAACTTGTTTTAGCCATGATTAGAAGAGTAAATCAAATGTTTGGTTTGTTGTTAACTCTAGGAGGAAGGTCTCCCATATCATTTAACTCATCGTTTCCCGGTAGCCCAGAGCTAAGCACCTACATGGCATTTAGCAAGTATTTGTTGAGGAACAGTGAAGAGAGCTCAGGAAGTTCAAGGGTCCACTGTTTGGACCTCTTTGGTTCTTCCATTTCCTCCTTCTGGTGAGGGCTGCCCTACCTGGGACTATGAAGATGTGGAGATATTTTGGGCGAGCGTGAGTTTTAGTCTGGAATAGTCTAATGATTTTGCATTTCACTAAAATACCCTCCAGTTCTATTACAGTTTGATTTTCTTAGCACCTATATTCCTTTTAGGAAATCAGGCCAAAAGCTTTTACTAAATTACTTGGTTTAAAAAAAAAAAATGCTTCAAGGAATTAAAGATTTGAGTGTTTTTATTCTTGTTTATCAAAACCAGACCTCTAGCTAAAAACTCTTGCTTGTTTCATTGCTGACCTCTCATTTGAAGGTAGTTCAAGTAAAGCCTGGATTGTTTTTAGAAGCTTACAATTAACCAACCTCAAGTCATAAAAGTGAGAAGAAAACGATACAAATGTCCATATTATTCAATGCATGCTCAAAACTTTTAGGGACCTGTGTAATGGACTTTATAATCTACAAATGTAGTACATCTATTATTTAGTGGATCTAAAAATAATTATTTTTACTAATATTAAATTATGTTGAAATCTTGATAAAGTATAAAACTTTTATGAACTGTGGAATTACTGTAATGTTTTGAAAGTTATTCCTTATTCTGTCTTTCATTGAGTCAGTGTGTGATAATGCAGAGAGCTTTGTAATTTTTATATTTGAGTATTTAAAACTAAGATAATATGCAGCACTTTTAGCTACCTCTTTGAAGGACTGTAGAGCAAAATTGAAAATATTTCTAGAATATGGTTTTTGAAGAGCAAATATAAAGGCTAATATATATGTTTGATATGTGTATATATAGATATATTCACATATATATGTAAATTTGTAAATGTAAATGTTGTTTTAGAACTTTCAGCAGACTCCCTTTTTTAGTTTTGAAATATTTATACAAAATAACATCTGTAACATATATTCAGTGTTATTAAGTGTAATAATAAACAAGTCGTCCTTAACATGGATAAATTTTAGAAGTTTTTTTAAAAACAAACTTTTCGTTATGTTGCTGTGAGCCAAGTGGCAATTACTACTTCATTTTAAATGTAAAACATAGCCAGATGAATGAAGTTTAGTTTGTAGCACCCAGAAATAAGCCTTGGTAGAGCAGCAGTCTGCTTTGGAGGATGAGTGGCAGGTCAGCATACTGCTGCTTTGCTCTCTGGGCAATTCCAGGCACACAGACAACACCATGGTCAGTGTGTTCCCTCTGTCCAGCAACCAGGCAGGATCTTGAATACCTGGAGTGTTTCTTTAACATTGGTTTAAGACAATGAATGTATTGAGAATGATTGACCCATACTGTGGAATGTGAATTGCACATGCCTTATCATACTATTGGTTTAAGTGCAGTTATATTAAGTAAAAATATCAAATGGTATACCAGGGCACTCAGCTATTCATTTCTGGCCCCTCCTGACTAGGAAATGATGACTCATAATTTTCTATCTCAAATCACTATGGGAACTGTTTCTCTTCTGGTCTGGTTCCCATTTCCCTTGTTAGTTGTTCAGGTTTTCCACATTCTCTTCTCTCTGTGCTATTTATTCTGTTCTTGTCCCATTCATTTGCATTAGGATCAAAACTTCCTGTTATAAGAACTCTTTTTACTAATTGCAGAGGACTTTCATTATATCTGCAGTTGCTCAAATAAAAGATTTGATTTCTCGTTCCTCTATCATGTGTACTGCTTTCATGGGTTGCTGCTTCTGATTTACTGTAAAGTATATTCATAATTAATTGGATATAACATTTCTGCCTATTTTCCCAGTTATGCATTTTTCCATTTGCATCTGAGTCATTCTCTTGTTTACCTCTGTGCTGAAGTGGAGAGGGTTATGGGTTTCTTTTGATTTTTGCTAAGGAGAATAATTTCCATATTGGATTTGAGTTGACAATGGGTTCTTCATTGGGCAGACATGTAGACATCATTATACTTTGGTATAATGAGATTTCACTATTTATTAAGGGTTTACATAACATGTCTGCCAGTCACAAAGGCTTCAAAATTCTCATGAGTCAAGACAGATATTAGTTCTATATGCAATATTTCCATGTAGGTAATGAAAATAGACAGGTAACTTCAATACTCTACTTTGTCCATGAATACAGATTTTTCATAATATGTGCTTTTTAAGAGGCTTTACTGGTATGGAGAATTTTATTCCAGAAATAACTGCTTCCTCTGCTTTTCTGAGATTGGAAATAGATGTCGATTTGCAGAGACTTTGGAAGGCCGTGGTCTGAGTGAGAATACAAATATGTCGTGCTCATGTTGGAGCCATAACCCTTTTGCCTTGGTGTGGTCTCTAGAACTATAAAATAAGCTTAATGTCAGAAGTCAAGTGAGAACACATGTTCTCTGTTAATTGCATGTTTATGAATAGACTCCAAATAAAATGTTAGAAGTTTTTTTTTCTCCAATTGCCTATCTTAAATTGAAATTCAAAGAATAATTTTTTTAAAAAAAACTTTTATTGAAGTAATTTTAAATTTACAGAAGACTTGCCAAGATAGCGCGGAGAGTTTCTGTATACTCTTCACCCTCCTTTTTCTAATAATAAGATCTTACATAACCATGGTACTTCCAGCAAACTAAGAAACTAACTTTGATGTAATAGTGTTAAACTATAGACTTTATTTGGATTTCACAAGTTTTTCCTCCTGTGAAGAACAGATTTTAAAAACATTTTTATTTAGAGTCCAGAATTATTTTATTTAAAAAAATAAAATTATACCTTTAAAAGATTTGGCAGTCTAATATAGACATATTTTGGGGGAGATTCTCAGGGAAAATTAATAACGAATGTTCAATAATTTTATAAGATGAAAACATTAAAACATTCGACATCTTAGTGTTGGTGTATAGAATTGATTATTCTGCCCAATTTTAATTATTCTTTATAATGAATACAATATTATTTACATGAATATTTCTTTCAAATGAATGCAGTTTCACTTTTCTTACAAGTCAGGAGTAAGGATATAAGGTAATTTCTATAACAGTCCTTTTATCCTGCAATCTTTAAATTCGGTGACTCTCCCACAAGCTTTTTCCTGTAAGCTTATTGAATTTTGCGTATTATGGAAAATACAGTTTTGATGAAAGCTAGAATAATTTTTGTTTTAAAGAGTGCATATAAAGCACAACCAGCAATCTGATGAATAAAATGATAAATACAAAGGTGTGTGGGGAAATAGTGTAATTTCATTTTCTTCATAAAAAGATGTTATATCAACCCTCATATTTTTTTCAATTTATTTGGTAGCTTAGCAATATTAATGCATTTTAGAGGACCATTGCCTTTGTCTCACTTTGCCCTTTTGTGCTCCCCATGTTTGGTACAGGCATGCTATCTTGGATTGCTGACTTTTCAAATGTTTTGTTTTCATAAATACTTGAGCACTAGGCTGAACAGAACATAAAGCACCTATGTGCAGGATTCAAACAAAAAAGGAAAAATGAATTTCTAACTTTAAAAAGCTCCTGATGACTTAATGCAGTGGAGAGTCAGAGAAGGTATAGTCTCTGTTGCTTCAATAGGATTGAGATTTTGCTCTCATTTTTTCTCAAAAAAGCAAGTACTATCTAACTGTTTATATTTAAGTGAAATTTAAATACATACCTAATCTAAAATACTTCCCAAACTTTAACCCTAGGATATACGGTGTGATTTTCACCAAGAAGAGCTTTAAAAGGTAAACGATACGCAGGAAGGTGAAAATGAGAGTTATTAGTGTCAATGTAAGGGACACAGATTAAAAAGCTTGGGCCTGAACTTGTACTGAATTTGGCAAAGGAAACCTTAAAATTGAAATTAGATTTCCTCATTTGTAGATGAAATATATCAAGCAGAGGTTTACAGGAAAAGCATATTTTCCCATCGCTTCCCATAAAGTTCCATTTTTGAAGGTAAATTTTAAATGGTGGCAGGGAGTGTCAGTGTTTTTAGGACCAAATTCTAATTTAGGTAATTTTGCTTGGCATTCAGTGGTGCTAGAGCAGAGAGCTTGGCCTCAAATCTATGTCCGTTCCCCAAAAGAGGCCTATTTAAAAGAACTGTTGATGAAAGGTTGGCGTGTGTACTGATTTTTATGTAGGTCAGTGCTGTGGAGAGATTAAAACAAAGAGCTGGAAGTAAGGGAGTTCTCTCAGGCTTTCCTCCTTCGAATTGGCTCCATTGAACTGGTCCCTCTCATGGTGAGGCCGTGGAGGGAAGGGAGGAATATTTTCCAAGGTCCTTTAAATGTACTCTTGGTCCTTATATTTAGGAGTTCTCTGTAGTCCATAATTGCCTCTTTGAATTTGCAAAACCTGATATCATTATGGTTGCTGTGGTCATGAAGACCTACTGTGTAGAGCCTGTTGCTAACAGCCAGTGGCAGTGCTATATAGGGACTGTCTCTTTTGATCAGTGTGTATTTATTTTGGGATTGTGGGAGCAACCTTGTACAGTGTTCTGGAGAAATTTCGTAGCTTTTCATAGATAAGCAAGGAGGGCGTTATTTATTTAGATATAATAAGAGCTCCTTTTAAGCTCACCTAAATAAACTTGAGTTTATACTAGAAAAACGATGATGTTTAATCCAAAAGTAAGTAATTCCATTTGAATTACAAACTTTTTTTTTTTTTTTCGTGAACAACTCGTAACAGCCCCCTCCCCGCCGCCGCCCCCCATGGCAGTTGACCTCACAGATTGCAAGGACCTTGTCAGCTTACAATCCCTTATTTTTTAGGCCTACAGAACCTGGTCTTCCTAGGTGGTCTCCCTTTCCATCCAAGTACTAACCAGGCGTGTTCTTTTGCACAGTTCTACAAGGTGACTGGATTAAAGAATTTGAGAAATTAATTCAGAATGATATTTTAGCAAGTGATAATTTTTAAATGACTTTACTTATCCAGGTCATAACTGTATTTCGTTGTAGAATTTCTCTGTGGGCTCCTCATTCTTCAAATCTTTAAGTCCTTACATGTCACCTCCTCAGAATAGTCTTTCTCGACCATCCTCCTTAAATAGTTCCCACACACCTCTCTGGTTTTTCTCCACATTATGCAGTTTGTTACCTTCCGCTTACTTGAGAGTGTTCACCTCATTTCTGTGTTTATTTGCCTGTTGTCTCCTTTCACTAGAATTTAAGCTCAATGAAGGCAGAGATATTATCTCTTTTGTTTGTATCTATATCATTGATGCTTAGAACAGTACCTAGCCCATAGTAGAGACTCAAGAAATATTTGCTAGATGAGCAAATATGGAATTTCAGGAACTAAAACAGGAATAGGGAGAATTGTTTTGGCCAGGTTCTCTTTCCATCACACCTGTCTCTTTCAACAGTGTGTTGAGTTGAACAGTTCTAGAGTAGACTCCACTATGGTCAGCTGACCACTGGCACCCTGAGTTTGAGAAGTTCAACTGTAACGTGGTCCTGGTATTTAGCTATTCTAGCTAGGAGGCTGTAAAGAAGCACTCAGCATGTTGTCTAGCTTTAAAAGCTGTGAATCTATGATTTTTTTCCCTTGACCAACAAAAAAAGAAAAAAAAAATGTAAGGCCTTGACGACAGAAGCACCCAATCTTTCTAATTGAAATGCCTTCTGATTTTTACAGTGACATCTCCTGCTATCAGGTATGATGGCTGTGTTCTGGATACCCTCTGAAATGGCGTGAAAAATGATAGAGAATAAAAGCAAATCATAAGAAACTCCATTCCAACAAATCTGTAGAAGGCAATTGCTTAAGGTTGAGATTTTTAAAAATCATCGAGGATGGTCTTGCCCTGAATAGAATGATAGTTTAAATTAAAAAAAAAAAAAATCTTATTCTTCCTTGCATTGGTTTCACTTTCACCCGGTGTGGAGCGTGCCTTGATAGTCACGTATGGAGGTTTAATACAGCTCATCATTGTTTCTTTTCCATTGCAACAAAGTGGGTTGAAAGCTTGAGGGATTTCTCCTGCAATAATTCCCTAGATCTCATTCCTGGTCAGTACCGTGCTGCTCATTTCCATTAAGCAGATAGTCCTCCTTTTTCTTCTTTTGCTTCCAGACTCATAATTCTGTGCTTATCTGCACTGAACTTCATTTGCATTTATTAGCTGGGTAGGTACTTGAAATATCTAAAACCCTTTTATCTGCCTGCTTTGTTTCTCATTATTTGCTGTCTCTTCCAATTTAGTATTAACTGCAAAGTTGAAATGTTTCTTCTGAAACTGTTGTTCAAATTCTTTGCATACCAATGTAGTGCCTGGAACTGATGTCTGCTGGGATCCCAGTCAATAACCTGGTTCTGCCTTGAAAAGCTTTAATTTCTCACATTTTACTTTTCTCACTTGACTAAGTGCGGTATGAACTGTTTATGTAGATTTATTCATTTGCTTTTCTGTTGCACATTTGAACCATTGAGACTCTCTGCTCTGGTAGACAGTGTACTAAGGAACACAGCAATGAACAAAACAGGGGCTTCTTGCCCTCATGAAGCACAGGGCCTGTTTTGTATAGAGAAATGTGTATATTGCCCATAGCATTTTGCCCTCCACCCAATTCCCCAGTTTTCCTGAGCTGTCCCTTTTTAGGCTTTGGGCCTTCATTGAATAATATTTTACAAAGTGTCATTATGAAACTCAAGACTATTTTAAAAGACATTGTTTCTCGTTTTCTTTTTCTTCACAAAGACCCATGGGAGAAATTCCCTTCGGATTTCACCATCAGGAGTGTTTCTCCTGAACCACTGGTTTGTTCTTGTCTTACACTGTGACTCAGGAATAGATTCTTCCTACCTCGCTGTGTTGGCTGCCAAGTTGTGTGCAGGCACGTTTGTAATCCACTCTCAGAAAATGTACCAGCTCTTATAACAGGGCTTTAAATACTAATCTCACTAGAGATTTTAGCCTCTTTCAGCTAATCTCCATCTTCCAACATTGTAGGATTCCATCATTGGCTGTACAAAAACTAAAGTCTTATTTCCTTTTAAATATTCCTCCAAACTGTCTAAAGTCCTTTCTGTAACATGACAGATTATAAGTAATCATTTATTTCTGTGAACTCAGAAGGTGATCGTGTTCTAGTTTGAGTCCTAGGTTCATTTCACGAATCGTTCCCTGACTGGTGCTCTGGTATGAACCTGGACTGTATGAACTGCTGTATGAACTTGAATAAGTCACTTAACTGTCCCAAATTCTCTGTTTCTCATATGCAAATTAAAAGTATTTGATTAGACTTGCAAAGTTGTCCTCAGCACTAAAATTTTGTGTTTGTATGGACAAATGTGTAATTGTGCCATCAACATGCCTACTTTTCATCTTAGAGCTTAGTTGGCTTTTCTTGTCGAGTTTCACTTGTCGAGTGCCTCTAAGATACTGTCCCTGATGCCAAATCGCAGAGTTGATAGACTCAATTCAGGACCTTTAGAGTCCAGGAAGTGAGACTGAGCAGCAAACTAGCAGTAATACTGAGGTCCTCTGTGAAAGAGCGGGGAAAGAGGCAAAAAAGCAGGCCGTGAGGACCACCCAGAGGAGGAGGCTGAACTAGGACTTCGGGAGCCATCAAAGACATAGAAAGAAGAGGAAATGAGTAGCATTTAGAAGGGTAGAAAGGAGTTAGCCAGGAGGGTACTTTTGACTCCTGGAAACTGCATTTGCCAACATACTAAGATATGAAAGACTAGTTTCTGTTCAGGACAGCAGTAGTAATTTTGTCCTTTTGGAGAGTGGAGAGGGTGGGCGGTGAGACTGGAGAGTCAGCAGATACTGGATATTGAAGGATTGTGTGTGCTGTGCTGAGATGTTTAGACCTCATTCTAAAGGTCATGGTGTTCCACTGAGGGAGTTTAAATGAGGTGGGCGGAGGTGAACAGATTTGAAATTTAGAAAGAGATCTCTCTTATACAAGTATGGATGATAGATTTTAGAAGTTAGCTAAAAAATTGGGGCAATTTTTCTTCTATCTCCTAGGAGAGTGCATATATTAGGAACAGGATTTACCTAGATTTCTGATTTGAGTAAATTTAGGAAGAGCGGCGATGCCTTTCACCGTGACAAAGAATGTCGAAGAGGAACAGGCTCGGAAGAAGAAACAAAGTCTCTGTTATAGATGTGTCGAGTTCGAAGGACTATGGGGCACTTATGTTGGGATGACCAGGCAGTTTGAGATAATAATAGTAATAATAATAATAATAGTAATAATAATAATAATAATAGCAGCTCATATTTATTGAATATGTATTAAGTGCCAGTTACTTTACATGCAGTCTCTCATTTAACCCTTGGAATAGCTCCGTTATCCTATTTCTAGACGAGCAAATGAAGCCTGGAAAGATTAAGTACCTTCTCTAAGGTCATATAGCTGGTAAGGGAAGGAGCCAGTATCACTGGGCTCCAGATCCCAATTTTTAACTACAACCATGTACTGACTTAAACTTAGAAGTCAGGTCTGGGCTGGACATGTTCATTTGGCATATTATATTGGTCTATGACATGGGTGAAAATGGAAGCCTGGGAACATCAATCTGTTGGGGTCCAGCAGAGGAAGTGGGACCTATGAAGGAGGCTAAGAAGGAGGCTATGAAGGAAACGGGAAGAAAAATATCAAGAGAAATGGTATCATGTCAGTAACGCTGGCACCACCAGACACTGGCAGTGTCATCGATGTCAGTCTATTGTCGCTGATCCTCACTGATTTTTCTCTGTAAAATGGGGTTAATATTATTTTCAAATCTTCTCTCATGTGTTAATCAAGATAGCATTTATCAAGGACTTATTCTGCTATGTGGGACATAATTAGTGCTTAGCAAATGGTGGCTGCTGTTATTACTTCCCAGCAGAAAGCAACGAAAGAGAGGATTTTAGGAAAGAGCAAGTAGCCACCACTTTTAGTTGCTGCAGGGAATTAGACTAATGGAGAGACAGTAAAGCTTGTGGGATCGAAACAGAGAGTGGAGTCCAAGAGTTTTGATAACTGTGAAAACAGCAGGAAAAAATTTCCCTCAGTCATGCATCTGCTGTTAATTTTACATTGCAAAGAACAAATACCTTGGTATCAGTTTTCTTCAAAATCAATCACAGTGAATTCTGTGAGCTACGAATGCCAATACAAATGAAATGAAATGTCGATCATTTATAATTACTTGAAAATAACATTGCATTGAAAAAGTTTTAAAGCCAGCGGTATCATGTGGAGCTTTAAAACCTGCGGTACATCAATGATCAATGAGAGGATTTGGCAAATAACAAAGGCAAATAAAGTTTAAGATTTAAACTTTCCTTTGTTATAGCACTCTCTTCTCCACCCCCACTTCATGGTGTCACTTTACAGAGGCAAGGTGGTTCAGGATCCCAAAAAAATCAAGAAGCATTCAGATTTGAGTGACTCTCGAATCTTACTTTTTTATTCTTACCATTTTACTCTTGTTGGGATCTTTGACATTGGACAATTTCCTTTACCTCCTCATCACAAATTTTCTGATCCGTGGAGTCTGAAAGATATACTTTGGATTTATATATAAAATCTCTCACTTTTAAAAATCATGGAAACTAGTTAACAAAAGTTTTCACCATGGGCCAAACAAACCATATTTGTGGGCAAGCTTTGGTTCCCAGACCACAATTTGCAGACTCTGGTTCACACAAGTTTTCAATATAATTCTGAGATTTTTAGTAAGAAAGGATTGAAAGAGCTCTCACTGTGTCTTCAGTCCACAAAACTGTGCCAGGCGTACTAAAGATGGGAGGCAAAGATTTTGGCCTTAAGGGAGCTATACTCTTTTTGGAAAGATAGGATTTACCAATGAGAAACTTAGGATACAGATTTCTAAAAGAACGGAGTTGTAAGGGGGTCCAGAGTAATCCACTCTCCCTGTTGATAGGTGAGAAATCTGAATCTCGGAAAGATCCAAATTCACAGGACTAGTGAGTAGCAGAGCTGTTCTTGAACCTGGCTTTTCTGAGCCCTAGTCCAGTCCTCCACATCTCATTCTACAGATGGTGTATCTTCTTGTGATAATGATACCGTTGGAGTTCAGAAGAAGAGGACAGTTTGGGTTGAAGTCTTCATCGAGGATACATGACTAGAATCAAAGACTAGAGGATGAGAGGAGGAGTAACTATTTATTTGGTTTGAGGGGGAAACGTGGAATAAAAGGACAACCAAAAGCAAATCAAAAGTTAATAGTAAATATGCTATTTTGGGATATATCAATTGGGATCCAATCAGGAAATAGAAACCATATCATTCATTTAGCAGGAAGAATTTAATATAGAGTATTACTAACCAGGTATTAGAGAACTGAAAAGGCACAAGCGGATGAAGAGATGTCACAGAGGCAGTAACCACAGGAAGCAGCAATCATCTCTAGGGTTGGTGAAACAAGGAAAAGTTGGGATTAGTAGAAACTAGAAGTATGGAGGAGTGATCCCAAGAAAGTAGGACTCGAACCTCAGAAGAGGGCCCGGTGCTGCTGTCTCTGAGGAGGCATGATAAGGCTGACTCTGGGAGTCAAACAACACACCAAACTAGGATTTCTACAGCAGCTAATTGCTCCTTTCCAAGCTAAGGAACTCTTCCTGATGCTGACAGGCACAGGGAACAAATAGGAAGGAGCAAGATCTTTTTCCTTTCCCTTAATATCCCTTATTGGCAGCGCCCAGCTGGCAAAACAGAAATGTGATTTGCAGATCTCAGTTCCAGCACCAGAAAGCCAAATTGAGAAGGGCGAGTGAAGCTGAGAGACAAAAGCTTTTTAATAAACAGCACAATCAGCACAGTTGGGCAGCAGTGGGGAATGTGATTTGAGCAGAATCCTCATGTCGGGTGCGATGGTAGATGAGGCTATAGAGGTTGGCGGGGACAGATGATAGACAACTTCGAATGGTAGAAAGAGCCATTTAGACTTGAATTTCATAAGAGACTTAGAGACTAGGAGGAAAGATGGGATTCTAAGTCATGATAGTATTATACTCATTCAGTTGTGTTCTTTTAATAAAGCCATTTTTTTGTTTTGGTGAAAAGATGTGTACATGGATGTTGGTTTTCAGGGAATGGATCTTTCTCAGGAGCCAATAGAAGGAAGTAGTAATAAGTCAAGTCTTGAGGCATGAGAGGAAGGCTTTAGTTAGCAGAGGGGGATAGCCAGAATTCATGAGGGGGAATTAAATGTCAAAATCCCATTATTCTACACATTGACATGTACAGTTTTCCCCACTAGTTATTGGCTTTTGAAATGTGAAACTATGTCCCATTCACCTTTGTATATGCTGGGCTCAGAAGATTGTCCGAAACATACTAAGTTCTAAACACGTTTTAAGTAGCTATACTTATATGATGTTTTATAAGACATAAAGTCTCTGTGACAGAGACCATGCTATATGCCTGTTCAGGTAAGAATCGGTCTCATTATAGCTAATGTGTATTTATCAGTGGTAGTATAAATGGACTGGATATAATGCCATATACTATAGAAATGTGTTAGGCTTCACAAAAGTGTCATATTAGTTAGCTTTTGCTAGTAATTTTTCTGTGTAACAAACAAATTTCAAATCCTCAAATCTCAGTAGTTTATGAAATAAATAAGCATTATTTTTGTTCATGTGTCAGCTGCAATGGGTCAATGACATGGCTTTGCTTCTTGCTTCAGCTCTCCAGGTCGGAGGTTAGATTTTAGTCTGCTCCACATGCTGTCTTAATGCTTAGTTCTGAAATAAAGGAGAAGACTCTATGTGGGGAAAAAAAAAAAAAAACCATTCTCATGACAGTAGGGAACGGCCAAACTGAGCTAAACCAAACCACAGATTCACACTGAATTATATGTCTCAGAATGATCATATGTCGCATTTGCCAAAGCAAGTCATGTAGTCAATTTATGGAGCTACCGTATACTAATATACTAATCTAGATGTTACTGTGAAGGTATTTTGTAGATGCAGTTTACATTTACAATCAGCTTACTTTAAGTAAAGGAGATTATCCCCGATAATATGAGGGTGCTGTTTGCAATTGATTGGCAGTCTTAAAAGCAAAAATTGGGGTTTTCTGGAGAAGAGGGAGTTTTGTCTCAAGACCGTAACATAGAAATTCTGTCTGAGTTTCCAATCTGCTGACCCACCCTTTAAATTTCAGACTTGCCAGGCCCCACTGTTTAGGGGCCAACTGACCTCTTAAAATAAATGAGCCAATTCCTTAAAATCAATTTCTTTCTCTCTCTCTCTCTCTATCTATTGGTTCTGTTTCTTTGGTGATCCCTGACTGATATAGTCCTGTTGTTCTTGTTGTGCTTTTTGTTGTTGTTGTTGTTACTTTGCCCAGTATAAGGGTAAAGTATACAAGAATATAGTAGGAGGACTTAAGATAGTACAATTCTAGTTAATTAATAGAGTCAAGGATAGAAAAATAGGCCAGATCCTAAACCAGGCTCTCATACCAGTAGCAAAGTTAGAAGCAGGAGGATTAGCAAATGGGTATGTTAGGTGAAAATGTCATAGGTCCTGAGTCACAATCTGCTAGAAAGAACACTTTACAAACCTAAAAAAACAAATACCTGAACTTCTAAATAATAACCTGATTATAACAGTTGGCCTCTATCAAACCACATTCAGATTTAATGAAGTAATTTTGGGCTCTACCTTGTTCACCCTTCTTGGTAACTGACACATTGTGAGTGGGCTTTTTGTTTATATATCAAAGAATAAATAATATTCACTGAGCATTGTTATGTGCAAGACACTGGATTATCTCTCAAGGAAGGAGATTATTAGGAGATAAAAATTTACAGTCCCTTCCCTCATGGAATTTACATTCTAGTAGAAGAGTTAGATGTGAGACAACTTACACAGTTAATCATTTAGTTATGACTGTGACAAATGCTTAAAGAAGTAGAGAGTACTGAGAGCCTTTAGTAGGAGAGCTAGCCCCAGCTTGTAGGAAGTGATGGTGAGCAGAGCTCTAAAGAAAGAATAGGGCTGATGGGGCAGGAGAAGTGTCTCAGGCAGAGGGAATAGATACAAAGCACCTGAAACAAGAACTAGATAAACTTATCTTGAGGCCTTGAAAGAAGGCAAGTGTGGCTGGCGCTTAGTGAGCCAGAATGGAGGGGTGAGGTATGAGGCTGCAGGGTTGGGGAGGAGCTTTGTCACCCTGTGTAGGCCCAATAGCACCTGTTGCTTGTTTCCTGTGGCAATAGAGAGGCCATTGCAGAGTGATAAGCAGAAGCATGAAGTGTTTGTTGAAGGAATGAGGGACTGTTCTGAGTTACAGATATGATCATTGTATTAAACTGTACAGGGAAACTGGAATGCTTGATAATTCTACACAAGTGTCTTAATTTTAGAGAATAATTCCTTACCTGTTGTGTGTGTGTGCGTATGCACGTGTGTGTGTGTGTGTGTGTGTGTGTAATTCTTTGTTGTTTTTGATCCATTGGCTATAATTAGAAAGTCTTACATAGCGAAAACAGGGCTCAGATTTATGATTTATAAAAAATGAAACAGTGCCATAATCACAAATAAGGACCACTTATTAAAGAAATATAGTTTTAATATTTTAGGAATGTATGATAAGTGAAAGAATTTTTCCAAAGTAAGGATACAGATTTAATTATTAAAAGTTAGTAATACATGCAAAGATTTCTAAAATTTTTTTCCAAAGCTACCACTTTAATATAAATATTATAAACCCTCATGATATCCACACATTGTTCATAATGGATGGTTGGATCATATGTAGTTATAGCTAATCAAAAACCATTACAAATGTATTTATTCTCTTAAATACTTTTCTACTTCATTACAAATGGTTGATTGAACACTTTCACATCCATTACAGTATTATATTTCCATTCAACTTACTATTAAGATTTCTTGAACAGCTACAGTGTAATAGTAGCTATTGTGCATTGTAAATATTTCATCACCTCTCTATGGTAATTCATTTCTTATTTGCTTGTCAAAACTTATGAAGTGCTTATTAAACATTGATAAATAATATTACAGCACATGATATGAAATATTGCTGTCTTGCAAATCAGCTTATTGGTAAACCTTAGAGTTGCTGATACTTTAATCTGCATTATCCAGTCTTTATACTTCATTATAAGCAATGAATATTGCTATGTCATTTGATTGCGGGGAGATGAATCACTTCCATGGTAATCTTCACCAACTTAAACAATTTTCTTCTTCTACAGAGTTAATTAGGTATTTATCTGTTAGTCTGTGAGGGAGAGTGAGTAGGATTAACAGTGATCTTTTCCATCTAGAAACTTCTCAGACTCATTGGAAGTCTACAAGCCTACTGTACCCAACTTTTCTTACACATTTGCTTTATTTTGAGTCTCTCTTTTGTCAAGTTGGGCATCATCTTGTTCAATATTTCCAAATTTAGTGGCTTGGATTGTTCTGCTATGAGTTGAGATGAAGATTTAATCATTTGTGGCAAGTGAGAATTCAGGATGAGAAAAATCTCTTCTATGTTATAGTTAAAAGAATCACAGAATGTTGGAGTTGAAAGAGAATTTTAGGAACCATTTAACCTAAGGATAGTGAATTTGTGCTACACGTTCCCCTTCCATAGCAGACATTACTAATTAAACACAATACTCTTTCCTACTGAGCCTGAATTTAATCTGAGCATTGAAACACTGTCATCCGCGGTTTCACTACCAGTTTACAATTAGTGGGACTTCAGGTGAGATCTGTTTGCTGTTCTTGATCATGTCTAGCATTTTATTTTACAGTCAAGGAGCTGAAAGCTCTTAGGAGTGAAATAATTTGGCTAAAATCTCTCTTCTGGTTAGGGACAGAGCTGGGGTCTAAGCCCAGGTTTTGAGTCCTAAACTAGCGTTTGTTCTGTCATCCCTGATAAAAGTTTTCTTTCTCTATACTTTTATACTCCAAAGGCCCTTCCAAATGACCATCTTTATTTTCTCATGCTATTTCAATGATAGAAATTGGAAATCATTCTCAGTTTCATGAATTAATTATTTGAATTGTGTTGTTACTTTTTTCTTCCCTGGTTTGGTGTTTTTTCAGGGAATGCTGTAGATGAAGTATGGATATTCAGCAATATATATGGTGGAAAATATATTTTAATGTATTACATACATGTACTTGAAATAAAATTATATAAAACGTCAATTACATGTTACTACTTTTCACACTGGCGCCACTTATCTTAATTCCTAATTTAAATTCATTTTCTAATGAGCAACCGAATAAAGTGTTTTTTTTTTTTGTTTTTAACTAGTGAAAAATGGTAAGAAAAGACAAGCATGTTTGTCTTGTTTATTTACAAGAAAAGGGATAACAGGTTTTATATAATTCCCTGTGAAAAAATGAGATTGTAGGGAACAAGATGTTACTTTTTCTTTAGAAGAGAATAATAAAGGAACCGCTCTGATTATATTTAAATAGATGCCCAGTGTGGTACCAACTTTATGGATCCTGAGAATTATAATGGGCCTCCTATTAAAAATCACATTAACCCTCCATTGACTCTAATGACTCTGTCTTTTGGGAGTTAGATTTCTTTCTTTATTCCATATGGGACTTATTATCCTGGGGGAAAGTTAATAAGATCTCTTCCAGACCTGCTTTACCATGAAGCCTTGTTAAATTCCAAGACTAATAGGAAATGAATTGAGCTAATAAAAAGATACCTTGGCAGTTAAAAAATCTCGGGGAAAATTTTGAAAAGGCAATTGGCAACAGCATTCAGTAACAACCTTAAACATTAGCTACAGAGTTCATAATGATTTTTTAAAAAATAATTTGCTTTATAATTTGCTTGTCCTGATAATGTATGCATGTCTCCACCTTATCTGTATTAGCTTCATGATTAACTATTTGGGATAGCATTCATGAAGCTAAGAAGTTGCTTGTCAGGTAGCACGAAGTGCTGGTAATTAACTTCCTAAGGCACCTCTACTACTGGGCAAAAAATAGGCTCAATAAATTTATACCATGTCATACCATATGACGGAAGCTCATCCATCCTCTGATTTCAAACAAGGTATTAGAAACAGGTTGAGTTTCTTGACAAATATAACCCAGAATTGACATTTATATAAGACCAATTCATTTTCTAACAGTGATGACTCACTTTGAGAAGAATGTATAGTACCAAACTTAGCAGGTATTTTGAGCTGACTAGGAGTGCAAATTCTTCTAATTTGACATTGTTTCCAGGGACTCTTGGAAAAGTGAAGTCTAAGTCATAAGGAGCCTAAGGACTTTCAGTTGCTACTTGTGGACTCCTGAGTTGCTCAGGTGAGGGAGAAATGTCATTTCAACAGTTTGTAATGCAACAGATTGGTTGGCACAAACAGCATGATGGGAATCTGAGGAAAATGAGAAAAAAAAAAGAGTTTCCTATCTTTCGAAATAAGGGAAAAGTATAATGCTGAAGTTTTTTACAGGAATGTTAACAAAAGCAAATAGCAAAATTTCACCCACATCTATTCCCAGACCGATATATTCCTTAAACACAATTAAGTCAAGGTTTATGTTCTTCTTTAAAAAGTAGACTTTACTGGTCCATTTCTATGGATACTAAGGCTGTTTCTTGAACAACTGTATTTTTCTCTGAATAGATATAACAGGAGTTTTACGTTTCTAAGTGTTCAGTGCCAATGTGGAGGTGTGAAGAACACGGGATTTGGAGTCAGATTACCTTGATTCAAGACTCTTATCTGCTGCTTAGTAATTATATAGCTTTGAAGATGTCACATAATCTTCCCCATCCTCAGTTTTTTTTAATCTTTAAAATAGAGTCAATAATACCAGTAATACTAGCCACACAGCTAGTGTGTAACATGAGTAAAGATCTATCAGCAGAATTGAAAATCAGTAAAGAACTATACAATTTTAATCAGAAAGGGAGTTTCAGGTGAAACCTTGCTTTTATTTGAAGAGTGTAATGAATTTCCCTCTACATATCTTTTCTTCTGACCACTGTTTGTAACACCATTGGATTTCTTAAAATGTTGTCTTGAAGAGGGACTTAGCAATTGTGAGATCTGAGAAGCTAACCAACCCCGCTGTTTACTCCGTATAAGATTTTACACCTTCCTCCTTGGTTCTCTGCTATTTCTTTGCTATTTATGCCTCATTATAAATCATTTTGGATGTACTCACAAACACAGAAGAATCAATAGTTCAATATCTTTGGTGAAGCTGATACATTGATAAAATGGTTGTTATAATGTGAGAGTTACATAATAGATATATTCCAGTTTCGAGGTCAGTGATGTATTACAGGCTCGTAATCATTACAAATAACACAAGTCAGGAGGAAAAGAAAAGTCCATGTCCAAGGCCCAATCTCAAATGCAAATACCAGAGTTATTGTGGTAGAGGTAATGGACCTGGCTGATTTTTATCCCCCTCCACTTACTTATTGTTGAGTACACATCGACGATAGTAGCAGCAACAGCGAGCAGCCCATACAGCAATGTCACATGCCTCTTGTTGAGAGTGTCCAAGGTGCCAAGCACAGCACGAGGTGTTGACATGGATTTCACAATTACTCTTCCTAACAACTCTGCCAGATACTCCTTACAGATTCCCTATTTTACAGATGAGAGAGCGAAGCTGAGAAGAATTAAATAACTCACCGAAAGACCCATAGCTGGCAAGTAGAGATGGCAGGCTATGAAGCCAGGTTGGTCTGATTCCAAAGTCCAAACAATTCAGAGCTGTACACTGCACTGTTACCCCCCAAACTGAATGCCTTTTATTTCTATTCCAAAATACCAACTCTGAGTACAACTCATTGGAATCCGAATCTTCTTTATTGTTTCATATTTATTTCTTTTTCTTTTCTTTATTGGAATGACAGAAAAGAAAGAAGGAAGAAAGATAAGGAAAGAAAGGAAGGAAGGAAAAAAGAAAGTAAAAAGGAGAAAGATGGGCTCACTTAGGGTAAATTAGTTTTGGAGGGTTTTAGTTCTTATTTCTCGACAGGATGATATACTTCTGTTTTAAAGAATTATCTGTTCTCCTTCTGTAACCAATTTGTTAATCATGCTTTGATGACTGATTTTTGGGCACATTTCCCAGAAACTTTAAGGCAACCCTTAACAAACACTAATAAGTCTGTATGCAAAAGCAGCCTATTATTATTCATGGACAGTATTACGTAGAATTAAACTTTTGGAAACTGCACCAAACACATTCAGCTAGACATGAAAGTAAGCTGAATTTCCATTTGGTTTGCTTCTTGCTGAGCCTTCAAATTATAAAGTGAAGCAAAGCCAAAAGATTAATACAATGAAAACAAAGATTGGGAAATTAAATGACACGATGTAATTTTCTGCCTCATCGGGCTGGCACCAATAATATGCAAAAGAAAGTCTGCTTAGTGTTGGTTAGCTGCTATATAAATGCAGG
Source organism: Pteropus medius (assembly GCF_902729225.1). Taxonomy (NCBI): domain Eukaryota; kingdom Metazoa; phylum Chordata; class Mammalia; order Chiroptera; family Pteropodidae; genus Pteropus; species Pteropus medius. The sequence continues at coordinate 24,129,760 of NW_024340696.1, read as the reverse complement.
ACAATCAGTCTCCTTCTCAAGGGAGACTATTTTCTTGAATCATATGGCCATCGGCTCTTCCAATTACCAGAGCCCCCACGCACAATTCGGCTTTATCTTTTTTTTTTTAACTTTCTGCTCTGCTACTGTATTATTATTAATATTTATGCATATACATGCTTTTATATTATCTGAAATATTTTAGCGATAGCTTCAGGGCATACATAAAAACCAGGAGCCTACTGCCACACTGATAATTAAATAATAATAATATTTTATAAAATGAATCTTTATGGGTAGCTGAAGGCCATAATGGTCTATCTTTAATCATGCTTATCAGAGAAGCATTAGCTCATAGTTGATATCTCACAATAGGACTTCTATTGGCATGCCACCCATAATGTATCATTACGATCATTGTCAAGATTCGTTCTAAAGCAGTTTGCATGATAAGAAACAGCTTTAAGCTACCTCTAATGTTATTTGAAATTACTTTTATCCCAGTTGTATTCAAAGGCTGTCATGTCTATACTACCAAAATTCTCCAGATGATTCAGACATCCTCTAGAGAATTAAATTGTCCATTAACTTTCACATTTCCCTCTAACTCTGCCAGGTGATAAAAACTAGTCAACAGTAATCAATCTCTTGCCAAGTGCAGAACCCCATACTTGATCTGAAGAAGGTAAAATAGAGAATAGACTGTAGGCCTCCAGCACCTTGGAGAGAGACTGTTCTCTAAGGTGTCACTTCTGGGTCACATGCAGACACCAAACAGAAGCCAAGAGAGTAGTCACCTATCTACTTTCCCATAATTTAAGACCTTCAATAGGATTCTTGGTCTTTTCTGCCAAAGGTTTATCCTTTCAAAAGAGAAAAATGTGCATGAGTGTGAGCACATATGTGCATATATATTTGTTTTTATTCTTTGTAATAACAAAGGGCAAAATAGTCAAAGAAAAGAATACTCATTGTAGAGGACAATAAGTATTGTCAACTTTCTACAAGTCTACTTGGTGGACTTGACTTAGTTATTCCACTCTAGAGTTTCCTATAAATACTTATTTTTAGAAGTCAATTTTAGACTTTTTTTCCCCCTTCAGATTTCTCAAGAGTCTCTGGAGATAGTGATTTCTAATTTTCCATTTAAATGATCAGAATACTTAAAAGGTATATAAAGTCATTTCAAAGAATGACAGTAGGAAATCAAAGCTGCTAGGTAATCAACCATCCAGAAATGGGAGAGGAAAAGTTGGGATAAATTGTATGGAGTAGAGTAGAGTTGAGAGAATGGACACTTGCTATTGCTAGATATTATTTTCTGATTTTTTTTTCTGTTTTATAAATTTGAATTCTAAAATTAAAAATTTAACTATGGGCAGTGAACACTCCATTTTATAGATAAAAATATAGATATGCCATACTGTTGAATTAATTGTACATTCGAAACTTACTGGATTTCGTTAACCAATGTCACCATAATAATAAAAAATTTATTATCTTGGGTTCACTCAATTTTTGCAAAAAGACATGCATTGTTTTTATTTTCTGGTTTCATTCAAATTTGTATCTTGCTTGTCTCCCAAATATGATTGGAATGGAGATAGTCAAAAGTTGCTTGGGGACATCTGCTTTGAGACTTTCTGCTGTGGTAATTTTGAAACATGATACTAAACACTGAAAATAATGAAGCTGAAAGATTGAACTTCTCATCCTAGCTCTTCTCATTATTATATTTTTATCTTCTTAACAAGAATAAACCTACCTTTACTCTGGAGAAAGAATACTTCATATTTTGTACAAAATGCTGAGATGAATTTAGGATCTACTTTGTTTTACTTGAGAGAAATGTACTGAAATGTATAATCTCACCTTTTGGGACCTAATAGAGTGCATGGAGACTAAAGAATTTCTTTTCGGTTTATCATTAAAGTGGAATCTTCAAGTTTTCATCACTGCCTGTCTAGAGACAGTATGGCATGAGTAAGTGCATGGGTTCTGGAGTATGACTTGCCTTGATTGGAATCTGGTCTCTACCACTTATAGTTATTGACCTTGAGTGAATTACGTCACCTTTCCATGCCTCGATTTCTTCGGCTGCAAGGTGGAAGTAATGTTAGGACATTTATCATAAAGTCATTGTGAGTACAAATTGAGTTGATACATAAAGTGCTTAGAAAAGTCTCTGCCTCTCATCTCAGATATTTTTCCTGGTCTAAAATGTCTTAAATAATAAAGTAGTTCAAGAAAAATAAAGGTTAATAAAAAGATGGTGACAATCCCTTAATGATTAGTAACAGTTTTCTGTGCTGTGAATGCTCCTTTCGATTTTCTTTATCCAATATTTCATAGACTCTTGATGCTTTCATTACCTTGGTGAAAGAAAAAGATGGAATGAAATGCAAAAGCACAGTGGGCAGATTTTTAATAGAGTGTCTTCCCAAATGCAGGAGCATTCGTTTCAGTCTTCAATGTAATCTATTGTTGGTGAACTTAATAATAAATTCATTTTGGCTTCATCTACTTTTTTGGTTCAGTTAAAGAAAAACATGATCCTAGGTATATTGTCAAGAAAAAAAAGCTTTATAAAATTTCAAGGCACCTAAATGTTTCTACAGGGGTACAGATTTGTTCTCATGAAAAAATGATTGTGTACTGAAAAGAGAAATAAAATAAGAAAAGATTTTGGGAAGTTTCTTAACTTTCTAGACCATCTCTAACTATGTTTTTTGGCTATTACTAAAAAGCTCTTGTATGGGAGTGATGGTAGAAATTGCTATGATTTCTTTGAGTTCAGCTGAATTTTTCTAAATCATTTATCTCCAGTGGTCTATAAATTGATGTGGATATCCCTATTCTCAGCTCTGCATGATTCACTTCTATTGAAACATCTTCCTGTAATGCATTGCTTTTTCTGTTTCTATGACAGGGATGGAGTTAGCAGGATTTTTTTTTTTTAAATATAAAACTATAGGCAGAGTTTAAAAGCCTATACAATTCATTTTTATTGAAATTAAAAAATATTTTTATGATAACTGTGTAAATGATATTAGAAAAGTCAACACTTTTGGCATGTGGAAATATACTTTAACTACAGTTTCAAGATGCCAGTGGTAGTTCAAAAGAGAGAATGCCTATCTTTTCACTTAATTCACACTCCGTTGAATTACAGAAACAGGAGTTAACTTTGCCAGAGTAGTAATTTTCAAGTGATTCCAGGAATCACAAGGTCAGACTACCCTAAGTTTATTTAGTATAGTTTATAAAGTTTAGACTTACTTTCATCAGTATATCAGTCTCTGAAGGGTTAAAGATGAGCTTGGTGTAAGGACAAGAGGACTTTGAAGGCCATTTCCTCAAGCTTTTAGCATTTGTGGCAGGTTGAGTCACACTAGTTTTTATTAAATGATACATAATTCAGTGATAAATTGGTTTAGCTCTGCCTGTTACAAGTCAGGTCTGAGGTTTTACAGGGGTCAGTCTAGAGGCACTGTGGCTGTTTCATGTCATTAGTTTTCATTCAGTTGCAATGTGTAACCCACTCCAGCACATGTCTTTCATTAGTGGGTACAATGCACGCTTTGTGTGTGAACATCCTTAGATGGTAAAAGCCAATTTAGGGCTTTCTCACCTTCCTTTTATGTCAGTGGATTCCATCAGACCCACATGTGTGTGGAGCTAAAGGTTTTTGTGATGGGGTCAGGCTCATTTCCCATTTGCATTGCATCCTGCCCAACTGATCCAGACTAGAAGCACTCTCTGAAGTTAATGGGTGTTGAGCACGGGATAAGACCATAGTGTCAACTTGCCAAACTTCCTCCTCTCTGGAGTTCAGAAAGCTCTTGTAACCCCACTTCCTCTATAAAGCTTTTTTTTTTTTTTTTTTTGGCTAAGTGGAAGACAGAGAGTGAGTTATTTTTTTCCCATTAACTCAGATATAAAACCCAGACTTTTGTTTTCTATCAACACATATACCCCTTGCCCGCCCCCTACTGGTTCAAATATAACTAACAATGTAATTAGCTTTTGATAAGTTTTCCTTCCATGTGTGCAAGTCGTTACCTGCATGTTAGTTAGTCCCTTGTGGGCATATCCATCAGTAATTAATACAAGTCTAGGAATTTAAAACATTTTGTAGTGCATCTATGGTTACAGTGAACACATGGACATTTTATAAAATGAATGTTCATGATTCTGTCTCACTCAAATTCTCCACCTCTTTCTTGGAATTATTTTTTCAGTTGAGATAGATATGTTTGGTAAGACAGTAGTGTAGCTGCAGTAGGGCAGATTCTCCGAGCGAGTCATTTTGTAATACTTATGAGGTCAAAACGTGTATCTGAACACCCAGAATAGTGGGAAGAATGTAGCTTTGAATTTGGTCCAAAAGGGGCTCACATCTGGGCTCTATCACTTCTCATGAATGTGACATTCTAGCGTGATTATCTGAGTTTCACTTTTCTCAGTTGAAAAATCAGATATCATAATACTTCTCTTTCAGGATTGTCTTAAGTATTAAATGAGGTAATATATGTAACTATGCCCAGGGAGGTGCATATTTACATATATTACTTCATTTAATACTTTAATACATAGTTGGTACCCATTCATTCATTCAACAAGTATTTTGAGGACCTACTATGTACCAGGCACTGTTCAAACCATGGAGGATACAGCAGTGAATAAAAAGGCACACACAAAATGCTTATAGTGAGATAAATGAGATAACACATAGTAAGTAGTGTATTATAGCGAATGTTATACCAGGTAAGTGCTATGGAGGAAAAAAAAAGTAGGGTATAGAGTATAGGAGTGCAGGGCAATTCTAGTGCCATAGGATGGTCAGGAAAAGCTTCTCTAAGAAAGCGGCTTTTGAGCAAAGACTTGAAGGAAATGAGTTGAGGTAAATTGCGTGGAAATGTGGATGAAGAGCATTCCAAAAAGAGGGAAGAGCCAATAGAAGGGATGTGCTTGGCATGGTTTGGCCAGTGAAGGGGAGACATGAGTAGTAGGAGATGAGGCAATAGGGGCCATTTCACTTACAACCTTTGGGCCATTATGAGGACATTGGTTTTTATATTAAATGGAGAGTAATTGAAGAGTTTTGACCAGAGGAGTGATTTAGTGTTTTAAGTAGAGTTCTCCTGGAAACAGGCTCTGAGATGTATAGTTGTGTGTAGTAGATTTATTTTGGAAATGTTCTCAGAAGCCACACCTTTGAGGGGGCTGGGGAGTAGGACTGGGCAGAGGGAAAAGCTGAAATGTGATACAGTTGCAGCGGAGTCCTCAGCAGATCCACAGGGAAACCTGTGCTGGCATAGCCCTTCAAGTTGTCCCAAATTGAGTAAAAGGAATGAGTTTCATACCTCTACATTGATTAGTCATTGTTTATACCTTAAGGAAAGGTCAAAACTTCAGTGAGGCAGCTCTCGTTGGATGAGGGGACTCAAATGTGAGCCATCGATCACCAACACTTCAAGCTGCTGGGGTAGCAAGTACCTCAGTTCTGAAGGGAGGATATGGGTGGTGCCCCATAGGATCCACTACACTTAAATTTTATCAAGACTGTGCTGGCTGCTATGCTGATAATGTGGCTTTGGGGGAAAGGGTGAAAAGAAGATGGGCAGTTAGTAGGCTATTGCAAAATCCCAGGAGGAAGATGGTGGCTTGGATCAGGGTGATAGCAGTGGAGGAGATAAAATATAGGATTCTGAATACATTTGGAATGGAATGCTGACAGGATTTGCTGATAGATTGGAGGTAGGCTGTGAAAGTAAGAAAGGAATCAAGGATGATTCCAAGGGTTTTGGACTGAACAACTGGCAGGAGAGCTTTGCTATTAATGCGGGGTAGGGAAGACTTTGAGAGAAGCAGGTTTGAGTCAGGAGCTCAATTTTAGACATGTTCAGCCAGAGATGTCTGCCTATTACACATCCAAGTGGGTAAGTTGAATAGGCAGCTGGATATAGAATTTGATCAGGAGAGGTATTTTGGGAACTCTTGGCTTGCACATGATATTTAAGACTATGGAACTGGATAAGATCACCAAATACTGTGAACATATAAGAAAAGTTCTGGGATGATCCCTGAGGTCTAGCTTCCTTTGGCTACCTTTGTGATTAGTAATAAGTTACTTTCTTAGATAAAGAATGTCCTGACTGCCCTCTTTCACCCAGCAAGCTGCAGTAGTTGACTTACAAAGAGTTTGTTGTAGACAGAATAATGGCTCCCCCAAAATGTTCCCATCTTAATTGCCAGAATCTGTGAATATGTTACCTTACATGGCAAAAGGAACTTTGTAGATGCAATTAAATTAAGAATTTTGAGATAGGAAGATTATCGTGGATTACCAAGGTGGACCCAGTATAATCATAAGGGTTCTTATAGTAGGAAGAAGGCAAGAGCGTCAGAGTTGGAGAAGATGTGATGATAGAAGCAGAAGTTAAAGTGATGTTCTTTGAAGATGGAGGAAGGGTCACAGGTAGGGAATGCAGGTAGTCTCTATAAGCTGGAAGAAGCAAGGAAATGGACTCTTTCTTAGAGCCTCCAGAATGAATGCAGCTCTGCCAACACCTTGAATTCAGCCCATAAAACCCATTTTGGACTTCTGATCTCCAGTACTGTAAGATAATAAATTTGTGTTGTATGTGGTAGTTTGTCATAGCAGGAATAGGAAACTATTAAGTTAAATATAGACTGTTTTGTCCTGTAGGGGCTAAAGTGTATGTTGCCAAATTAAGAATAGGTAACTCTTGAGGAATGGGTAAATTACAGAATAGGTAACTAAAATACTGATGTTTGCTTGTAAATGAAAATTCTTTTCTATTGTTCTGTGTGTCATCTATCTATCGATCTATCTATCTATCTATCTATCTATCTATCTATCTATCTATCTATCTATCGTTTATCCATCCATCCATCCATCCATCCATCCATCCATCCATCCATCCATTCATCCATTCTTCCATCTTCTCTCTACCCAGTAACTAAAAAGAAATTACATAAGTGTTACAAATTGTCCAGCTTTCCAGGGTACTATTACTACTTTGTGAACATGAGACTTATACCATATGGGCTGAGGTCTCTCCTTTCTTTTGAATAAATTATTTCATTTCACAATTGAGGGTGCAGTTGGACAAGGTGCATGTGGATAAATATAATATCTACAAACAAAGAGAAATTTAATAATTTATTCTGTGTTTCCATTAGATGTTCTTTATGTTTTTTTTTTTTTTCCGTTATCTGTATATGTGTGGGGTATTGCTTTGAAAGATTTTGGATCAACTCATGCTTGCCAATGTTAATAATACTAAAAATGTAATGTGAAATTCACAAAAATTATTTTGCTTTGCATTTCAGCTTAAATTAGTGATATTCTATGAATAATTTTTTTTTTTTGCTAGTGGATAATTTTAAAAATTAGAATTAAGTGCCTCTTGTTTTTCTTTTTAATAGTTTTTCCTTTTTAATCAAGCACCTGTATTGGGAATTGCAATACCTTGCCTTCTAAGAAAACTGGAATTTTTATATTCTAAGGTATACTGAATATCAGACTTAGTGGAGCAAAATGGTTAAAAGCATGGATTTTGGAATCAAGCAGTACTAATTTTTAATTCTTTATTTTGGCCATGTATTAACTTGGGCAAGTTACTTCTCTGCTCTAAGGCTTAGTTTTTTTTTTTGTCGTTGAAATGAGAATAATATCTTCTTCATAGGTGTATCCCCATAGATTAAGTAAGGGAATGTATATGTATAAGTCAGGGTTTTCTAGAAAGACAGAATCAATAGAATATACCTAGGAAGAGATTATTATAATGAATTGAGTCACGCAATTATGGAGGCTGAGAAGTCCAGGATCTGCCATCTGCAAGCTGGAGACCCAGGAAAACCAGGAACATTGAAGTCAGAAGAAGATCAACAATTCAGCTTAAGCAACCGGACAGGAAGGACCAGATTCTTCCTTCTTCCACCTTTTTGTCTTATGCAGGCGCACAGTGGATTGGATGATGCCCCCCCATGGGGGAGGGCTATCTACTTTACTGAGTCCACTGATTCAAATGCTCTCACAAACACACCCAGAAATAATGTTAAGCCAAATATCTGGGCACCCTGTGATCCAGTCAAATTAACACACAAAATTAATTATTGTACTATGTAAGCCCAGGGCTTGGGAATGTAGTAAGTACCAAGAAATGGTGACCATAATGATGGTTATCCTTATTCTTCCAGAACAGCTGAGTTAGGAGTGAGAAGCCTCAACACCTGTCTGAGAGTCTTCCTCATCAATGCACCTCTGCCCCTTTATTTTAATAATCTCTTTATCAAGCTATCAGTATTCTGCTGCCAAAGGAATTTATAAGCCAATTAACCCTGGTGGCCAGATACTTCTAGCAGCAAAACATTGTACTATGTGTCACAGTCAGTGCAAGGCCTCCAGAGGCACATTATTCATCAGCTCCTTTGCCATAAAATGTGCTATGTCTGTGAAGCATTCCTTGGTTATATTTTTATTTTACAGCACCCTGCATTGGCCATTTTGCAAAATAATGATGCCCTCCTTATCAGCTCATCTGCTGCCAGTCAGTAATTTATCTGAATGGATTCCTTCAACATCAATATACCGTACAGGCTTAGGTGAAGCATTGGCTGTAATAACAGTGGGCCACGATGCAGGAGACAGGATTTAAAGTACTCATCGCTTACACCAGCAAAATGGATACTAAGCAGAGGTTGCTATTTTCTGGCAGAGAAAACATCTGGAACTATGCGCAAACTGTTTCCAGAAGAAAATGCACCTTTGAGTTTGTATACAAATCCGAATGCTGGTGTTCATTTGGAAGTCTGGCTTGTATGCATATTTAAATCTATGCTTTTTGTTTGTTTTATGTCTAAGGAATGAGGCTTCATAAAAAGGGAGCCTGGTATAATATAATCAGGTATGTTTAGTAACTTGGGTGAAAAAAAACAAACACCCAAAACCAGGGCCTGTGAACTGGGCCTCACAGCAGGAGGTGAGTGGCAGGCCAGAGAGCAAAGCTCCATCTATATTCGCAGCAGCTCCCCAGCGCCAGCATCAGCACCTCAGCTCCACCTCAGAGCATCAGGCATTAGACTCTCATGGAAGCACCCATCCCAGGTGCCAAAAAGGTTGGGGACCGCTGATTATAACTCTCCCTCCTACCTCCATCATTGTTTCATACTGAGAGTAGTAATTATTTTCGAGACTTCTTCAAGGAAGGGTTTAATTTTTATCCCCCAACCCTGGTCCCCTTTCCAATTTAAATTGAATTTTGAAGTCCTTTAAGAAGATGCTAAACAGATCATCCTATGTTTGTTCATTGCCCGAGGGTGAGTGCAAAGTATTTGCTTACTTTGTTAGGAAGTTAGTGTCTGCTGTTCCTGGGGTGGGAGGTAATGAGGACTGTAGGGAGAGGAAGTAAGTACTTTATTGTTGGGGTGAGGGCAAGTTGCCACCTCCCCAGATTTCTGCATGTGCCTTCTTCAGAGGTTAGTTTTAAGACTTCTGTTGTGGATGATGACTTGACCCTTATTTGTTGCCTCCCCCCGTTCCCCAGCCCCTGTTATATTTTATGTCAGCTAACTATTAGCATGAAAAAATTGAATGAGACTTTTCCACTTAAGCTTAAAATGTTTGAACTGCCTATGTCAGCTTTGATTCTGAGAGGGGCCATGCCGGTCATTGTTATAGCTGATGGAAGCAATTTGGCTTCCAAATATTTCCACATAGAAACTTTTCAGTGTGATTTAAATGCATAACATTTAAACTATACTTAAGCCAATTACAGTGAATGGTTTTATCCTTCCAGTGTTTCACTCCCTTCTTCCCTCCTCTGTCTGCATCTCTGCCCTGCTTCCGGGTTTCGTGATATAGATACTCAGTAATAGGTTGGATCAGATATGTTATTTGGATCTTTTTTTAGAGAAATTTGGTCAGCTCTTCTGTCTCCCACTCCCCATGGCTACCTTTGGTTCTCCTTTAAGTCTGTAATCAAGTTTAATAGGATAATAGTTTCATGGATTATGATTGTGAGATTTAAAAAATGATCTCTTGCTGTCAAGGCAAAGGATAGTGACTTAAAATATTTGCCAATATTTGGTTACGAATTACACAACCCATATACACTTGGAGGCTGCAGTGTAACTGCAGTGAGTAATGAAGCTGGGTTTCCCAAGGCTCAAAGTGTCATGGCTGTATTTACAATCTGAATGGATGGAGGTTCCTGCACTCCAAGGAGACTGTGACTTACTTCTGAAGTTCTACATACATGATTCTCATGGTAAAAGGAAATTTTCCAGAAAAAGGAGTCTAGGGATATAATAATTATTGCTTTTTTGCTGCTAGACTTGAGTGGATGTTTAGCAGTCTTTGTTTAAATTCATAACTTATAAGAAAAAGTTTTGAGGCAGCTCTTGTTCAGTTGCAAATATAGTTTTGTATTCAACTAGCAATTAGGGATAAATAATTAACTTTTGAATGTTTTGCAATTAGCTGAGACATAAATACTAGATCAAGGATTTCACTGAGTTTCCATTAGTTTCATGCATTTTATTAATTTTTTTCCTTTGATACAGTTAAAACATTCCTAAATATGGTCAAGCATATGTGTAAGCATAAATGTACACATAGGCAAGAATATCATATGCTATGTGTCACCTCAGAAAAGGCTGAAAAGGTAATGAACAGGGCAACCCCGTCATGAGTCCTAACAGTTTCCTGATAAGATAAACAATGACTCTTAATTAGAAGCTAAAATTTTTAATTAAGATGATTCTGCAGTCATTATCTCAATTGTCTGCTTCACTGGGTTTTAATGAAAAAGATTGATTAGGTATAAAACTAGTAGCATAATTAAACATTCAGGGTTGCATTGGCCACTGATGTGAAAGTAATGTGATTAAACCTTAAAGTACATTCCTTAGCAAGGTATTTTAGACAGCCAAATCTGGTGTAGTGTCAGTAATCTTCATTTTTATGAATAGCTTCAACATCTTAAGATAAAAATGGGTTTGGCCACAGCTGGCTCATTTACACAAAAATATTTATTGAGCACTTGCTATGTGCCGTAGTGAGACAGGGAGTGAAGCATGGTCTTTAAAATCAGATACACTTGTTCAAAGTCTAAGTTTTCTTATTTGGCAGACTTGGGATATTTGGAAAGCCCCATAATCTCTCAGCACATTGCTTGTTCCATCTGTGAAAACGGATGAATTATACTTCTTTATGTGGTTTTTGTAAATGAGTCAACACATATTTTGCCTATACCACAGTGCCCAGTACTGACTAGATGCTCAATAAATAGGAGCTATCGTTACTATAACTTTTATTTTGAAAATGTTCTAGAGTTTTTTTTTTGAATCAGTAAGTAAATGCAGTGTTTAGACTCCCGCTGGCTTACAAAAATTTAAGCAAAGAGAGAAAAATCGTCTTAGTAGGCAGTGTTGGGGACTTAAAAAGCACAATGATATTTTTAATTTTCTTTGCAGTTGTAACAAACAGATGTTAGAAGTTCGACAAGCAACTATTTTAAAAATCTGGGCGAAATTCTTTCTCTTTCTTTTTGTCTCTCTTTTTTCTCTTTGCCATAGTAAAAAACTTTTTCTGGAAATGCAGAGCAATTGGCTTCTAGATTGCTTAATTTTCTTATTTGCTTTAGAATGCAGGGTTCAGTGAACAAATTTCTGGATCTGCTGGGATCATTTCACATTATCTCAATCGTCTCTGTTGCCCAAGGATATTTTGTTCGCTAGGAAGTTATTGTGAATTAAGAAGGTCAGCATAGTGTTGGACGAATTAATTTGAACTAGCTTCATAGACACAACCTAACCTTATAAATCATGTTTTCTTTGGCACAGTGCTGTTTCCCCCCATTGTATATATATAAAAAAAAAACAAATAGGGTGAATTTTTTTTCAGTGTTATCTTAGAGGCAAATAGATATGAAGTATATTACTAGACAGTGTTTCTGTGTCTATTCTAAAGGATTTAAAAATATTTGAATGACAATATTGTCTTCATTAAGGAATCATGTTTGATAAAAATTAAGCTTTCTTTGAAAACAATCGTAACATAAATATTGGAATAGAAATTACTACCAAACCTAACAGGAAACAAAACAAAATAAAAACAACTTTCCTATAGGTAAAAGGGAAAGTGTATATATTTATTTGTTATTATGGTAATTATTAGAGGTCTTGAAAACAAAGCAATATATGTAAATAAAATTAGATTACTTTATAAACATCAAGAAACATTGTTCCATATTTTTATAAACTATCTTAATATAATTTTCAGTAAGCTATAAAAGTACAGCGAAACGATGTGCTTCCCAGTAGCCACTTGAGAGAAGATTTAAATAATTCTAGGATTGCCAGGTAGTGTTGACAGGAAATAAATATGCTGAAGACACTTCCATTTTGACAGCTCAGTAATGACTTGGAGCTAATTTTAGTTGGTTTCTGTTCAGAAAGAAATGAGAAGATCTTTGTGTAGAATGAAACCCCTCATCTTTGGGCATCAAAGAGGGAGTTATAATAACTAGGAGCAAGTTTAATTTACAATCTTCATAACAATTATACCAATGCAACAAAATACAGAGTAGGAGATATTATCCCCTTTCCTTGCCAAGTTTCATAGATGCTGGCCCTATCAGATGTACCCAATGTGAAAATAACTCAGAAATAAAGAATGGTTGAACGATCAGCCCAGTGCTTACTATATGACTCTTCAGAAGTAAGTATGTGCCACCTAGGAAAGTCATGACTGATAGAGCTCCAAAATTAACCACATGGCTTCTGAGAAAATGTTACAATGGCCATACTATCCTACACATTACTCAGTAATGAGAACATTTGTTTCTTTCACTCAGCAACTATTTAATGAATGTTGCTTTGTTTCAGGCATTGCTCTTGGTGCCAATGAACCAGGTGGCTAGGGTACTTGCCCTTATAGATCATACAGCCTTGCTGAGGGAGAACTCAAAAGTAAATAGCAATTGTATTATAGTATCCAAGAGGAAGAGCATTGAAGTGGCACTTAATGTAGATTTGGACCTCACAAAATGTGTTCTGAGGGTAGTGTGCTATGTATTAATTTCACACATCATGGCAGTCACTGTCGTCAAAAGAACTGGTTCTCTGTTGGCTGGGTGGAGGCTACTGCAGTTCAATCCACTAGACATGTAGGTATAAGCATAGAAGTAAGAAAGAGAAATACAATAAAAATTTTTATTAGAAATTAGCTTATGAATCAAAATTTCAAAACTCATGAAAACTAACCTGATGCTAAGGAAGATGGCCAAAATAAAAGTGAGCAAAAACCAAATGATCAAATGATCAGAACGTAAACTCATGTTCTGATTAATTAATTTTAGAGAAGCCTGAGAAAAACTCTGTAATGATCGTTAAAAGAACAGAAAAGTGTAAGACAAAACCAGAGAGGAATAAATAACGTACTGGTAGATCTAATCAACTGTCTTGGAAATAAAAATGTAGTCAATGAAATCAAAATGCAATATATTGGATAGACTCTAGAAGAGACACAGTCAAAAAGAGAATAATAAACTTGAAGATAGAACTGAAGTGCTCATTCATCATTCAGCAAAGACAAAGGAAAAATATGGAAGAGCATTTAAGAAACGTGAGAGATTAATTGAGAGGTTCCAATATTTTTCTAATACTAGTTGCAAAAGAGAGAATAGAAGAAATATTAGAGAATCAATATGTGAAATACAATTGTTAGTAAAATTTTTAGAATTTAAGATTATCACTCACATATTCTGAGTAAAAAATGTATAAATCATAATAAATTCACTTTTAGACATATTATAATGGAACTAGGTCATTAAGAATAAAAGAAAATCTTAAAAGTTATCAAAGAAAATATACAAATTATCTCCAAGTTAACAACAATTAGACAAGCAGCAACCTTTTACTCTGTGGCAATAGATGCCAGCAAGAATGGAGTGGCATCCTAAAAGGCTAAGAGAAGATATAAGTAAACTTAGACGTATATACACAAAAATCATACAGAACTGAGGGAAAAATAAAGAGAATTTGAAACAGAGGAAGAGACTTTCTCATTCATATTCACTAAAAGAATTTTTCTTTGGTAAGAAAAAATGAACACAGAGGGAAGATGTGAAACATGAGAACCAGGAATGAGTGAAATATGTCAGCAAATCTAACTCTTGATTACAAAAAAATGCTTTCTTTGTTTTAAATAGTTAGTAGTGAAACTCTATATAAAATTTGTAAGATGCGCAGCTGTTCAAGGGTTCTCCGTATGCTGTACTCATTGTTTTAATTGTGAGTAGGATAGAAGTACTATGTAATTCAGGATCTTGCTAGAAAAACAATTTTAGTAGAGTTTGAATATTAACATGCTAAAGTGAGTCACCAAAAAATAGCAATGCAAACTACAACTTTTAAATGAACAGAAGGAAAAAATACAGGTATAAAAAGAATCAGTCCAACAGGAAGCAAGTCAGTGAAGAGAGGACCATGAAACAATATTAAAAAAAAAAAAGAATAAAGAAAAAAAAATCAGATAATGGAAGTAAGTCCAATATACAACATTAATGCCATAATCACAATAAATGTACATTGATCAAACTCATCTGTTAGAAGTTGGATTATTAAATTGTTTAAAAAACTCGATCCATTTTGCCTTGCATCCAAGAGAAATACCAAAACCAAAATGACCCTGAAAGGTCGAAATGCAGAGGTGCCAAAAGATGTAATGTGCAAATTAAAATTAAAGAAGGCCAAGGCCCTCAAGTGAAATAGAATTTAAAGTATAAAATAATATATGTATATACATAAAGAGAAACATTACCAAATATTTTTTAAAATAAATAATCTACCAGGATGTCACAACAGTCTATCTATCTATCCATCTATCATCTATCTATCATCTATATATATATAAAAAAACCCTCAGATTTTATAAAGCAAGAACTAAAAGGAATAACCAACAAACCCTCAATTATAATTAAATTGATAGATCAAGAATATATAATCCAAAAAGATTATGGGAGCTGTGAAGAGTAAAATCAATAATCCTTCTTTCTCTACATCTTTATCTCTAGATCTCTATATGTACCACATGTACTTCTACACCTATATATCTGTATCTATATCATCCTCAATAATGACTGTATGTAATTTATGGGTTAAGAAAGAAAACAATGCAAAAGCTGTATGAAAATAAAACTACTGTATATCAAAACTTGTGGGATGCATGTAATGCAGGATTTATTACTTTATTAAAGAAAGTTTGAAAGTAAATGATTCATGTTCCATCCCAGAAACTAGAAGAATAAAAAACAAAACAAATGAACATAAAAGTTTATGAAGAAATAAAGATGAGTGAAAAATCAGTGAAGTAAAAGCCAAATCAGAGAAGATCCACATAATCCAAAACCAGTAATTTGAAAGAATTCTGTAACAAACTCCTAGCAAGAATGATAAGGGAAAAAAGGCATAAAGAACCATTCGAGATTTTTTTGAGAGAAAATATAAGGTATATATAGATTATATAGATATATTAAATATATATAACTACAAATCGAATGAAGATTTTTTAAATTATAAATAAATACTATGAACAACTTTATGCAGCTATGTTTGAAAAATTAAAGGAAATGGATAATTTTTCAGAAAAAAATGTATTACCAAGGTCAACACAAGGAAAATTAAATGTATATCTACCAAAGAAATGAAATTAATAATCCAGTTTCCTTTCCCCTAAAGACAGAGAGTCAAGATGGTTTTCCAGGCTAATTTTAACTAACCTTCAAATAATAGAAATTCTTGTTTTATGTACACTTATTTGGCAACAAGAAGAGAAAAATTTTGATAAGGCTAGTATGTCTTTGATACCAAAGCTGAATAAAAACAATAAAAGAAATGTAAATTATAGTTATAATTCTTTTTAAATCATAGATGCAAAACAAAAGTTAAAAGATAGAAAATCATAATCTAGAAATGTATAAAAATTGAACCATGATAAAATAGAATTTTTCCGAAGAGTGAGAGGTTGTTCAACTCTAGAAAATGTATTGTTTTTGTGCACCATATTAGAAGAATTGTTGGGACATAATTCTTATGTTTCTGCACATCTTGCAATCTTGATTGACTTTTGTTTGGGACTAAAAATTTTTAAGAGTTTTATTAAAGTGAACAGTTTTGGAAAACAGAGATAGTATCTCCCTCTGGAGCAAAAAGCAGGCATTCTTACTGGCCAGTCTAATAATGATACTGTCTCCCTCCAGAGCAGAGGACAGGCATTTTAAGATTTGGGTTCCCTAAGCTCATGGTTTCACTGTTGTAATGCAACCTACTGCTTGAGCAGGCATCCACCAGGGCCCATCTATGTGGTTTTCCCTTGAGAATTAGGGTCAGGAAGACCTGACAGAAATATGCTGTTATTCATATTGTGTGCTATGCCATGGGTAAAAAAGTCTTTTGACTCTGACCTTGCAGTCTCAGGTCTTCTGTCAGCATCCATGAAATTGTGGCAAGTTAACTCATTAACCTGCAAGTATGGTAAAATCTCACACCCTTCACAGTTCTTGATGTTAGTTGTTAGTTGCAGAAATAGCATTTGGAAAAATTTAAAATTTTTTTATGACAAAAATTTTTAGCAAATTAGGAGTCAAAAAAAAAACTACGTTAACCTGCTAAAGCATATATATCAAATGCCTACAGTATGTATACTTAATGGTGAGATTTTAGAATGATTTCTATTTCAGTTGAGATCAAGACAAAGAATTATGCTATCATTACTTCTATCCAGCTTATGTTGGAGATCTTAGACAATGAAGCAAGACAAGACAAAGTAATTAGAGGTGTAAGGATTAAAAAGAAAAAGATAAAACGGATTAAAGAGAAAATAATTCAAGGAAATCTATAGGCAGACAAATAAAATAAGAATGTTCAGCAAGTGACCCAGGCTTGTGAGCAGACTTGGGATTAATATATCTGTATTTCTTGCAAAATTCATGACAAGCATCATATCGTGCTTGTCTGGGTATACTCAGTGTACCTAGCACATAGTAGATGCTTATTAAATTGTTGAATGAATGAAAATATTGGATACATAATATATATGGGAATATGTATTCTTATACTTTCAATTTATAGATGAGGAGACTGATTCAGAGAGACCGTTATGTTCAACTTTACAGTCTAATATTAGTAGAAGAGATTGAGATATTTCGAATCCAAGTTCTTCCTTTCCATATATCTATGGACTACCTTTGATGCTAAAGTGATAGATTATTTTTCATAAATTAATGCATATTTTATATAATCACAGCATTGATCTAATTTAATAACGAAAAATAAGAACTTTGCTTAGGAAACAACTTTTTTGGGCTCTCTCCTTTATGTCTATTTTTAGATGACATTATAATAGGTTAAAGTAGTTTTCTTTTCATTTAATGTTGAAGAGTGTCATTACCTAGGCACAGGGCCCATCCATGGAGGATACTTA
Organism: Pteropus medius; assembly: GCF_902729225.1. Classification (NCBI taxonomy): domain Eukaryota; kingdom Metazoa; phylum Chordata; class Mammalia; order Chiroptera; family Pteropodidae; genus Pteropus; species Pteropus medius. The sequence goes on along the minus strand of NW_024340696.1, from coordinate 24,112,266 downwards.
ATATGTTGAGTGAATTATTGTGTCAGCATATTTTTGTCCTAATCATCCCAAGTAATTAGTTTCATGGAATGTTGCCTAGTTGGCATATTCATGCCCCTATCTCCTCATTCCTAGCACTTCCAGGAATGTTTGTCATACTCAAAAGGTACAATTAACACAATACTAGATACAGCCAACTAACAAACCTCTCTACCTCCATGCTTCTGTATTTCTGATCTTGAGGATATCTGTCAGTCAACATGATGGCTAAAGATAATGGAAATTATTCCATTTAGATTTCCTGAGCCATATGGACTGTATTGGTGGGCTCTTTGGCCTCTGGCTTACAGTTAGGATTGGTCGATGTCCCTCCTTCCACCCCTACCCCAGCTGGAGAACAAAGCAGTCTGTACGCCGGACTTGTATTGTCCAGCACAGAACCCACTAACCACATGTGGCTATTGAGCACTTGAAATGTGGCAAATCCAAATTGAGATATGCTGTAACTGTAAAATACACACTGGATTTCAAAGGCTTATGAAAAAAAGGATGTAAATTACCTCATTAATAATTTTTCTATTCAATGTGGAAATGACACATTGGATAAAATAAAAGGCCTAATTAAAATTAATTTCACTTGTCTAATTTTTAAAAATGTGACTACTAGAAAAAATTAAATTACATTTGTGGGTCTCATTCTATTTCTATTGAACAGCACTGGTCTGTGGAATTCTTTCTCCTCTTGGCACTTGTAATCTCATCTTTCCCTCATCCCTTCAGGCCTAGGTGCTGTGATGGCTCTCGCTGCCAGTTTTGAGTTTCTGCATTATCCCTGGAAGTTCCCTCATACCTTACCCACTCTACTAATTTTGTAATTAGTATTTTTGTAAATAATCCTTCCTGGAATTTTTTCTAATAATTCCTTTTCTATTGGGACCCTGACTTATACAATGGCTATTTGATGTGGGGCTGCTAGATGATCAAATTACCTACGGCTTCTACCTTTGTAGAAATTATTGATAACAAAACACTGTTGGTCTACTTTAATCTGATTAAAGATGACTGTAAAAGATTATAGTGTGAACGTACTTTTAATATTGTTGTTAACATTAGTGTATATTTCTCTTCCTCTACAATCTTCACTTTGACTAGACTTATACCCTCAATAGGAATAGAAAGACTTAAAACTGACATTTTGCTGTACAGAAAATTAACATCTCAAATGTTTTTTAAACATTTAAAGCATCCTTTCGTATTTACCTATCCAGTAATATCCAAAATATTGATAAGGTCAAGAAAATGGTTTTTCGGAGGCTAATCTAGTAATATTAATAATAGTACTAACAACAACGACAATAATAAAAGCACTTGTGTATATGTGGCTTTTTTTCTGCTCATTCTAATTCAGATCAGTATGTGTATGAGTTGCAATAAATAGAAATATAGGAGCATAGGGAATATAGTCAATATTATTGTTATGGTTGTGTGTAGTGCCAGATGGGTGCCAGAGTAATGAGGAGGATCATTTCATAAATTATATAAGTGTTTAACCATCGTACAGTATACCTGAAACTAATATAAAAAATAAAAACAAATAAATATTGTTGAAAATTTAAAAAATAAAGAAATATAGGTGGCAGAATAGGATAGGTTAGGGTAAAATTACTTTTCTATTCCTCCCTTTGGCAACAACAATACCACATGTTTTACTGTATCTTTTGTAGAAATAAGGGCAATTCATGACTTAGCTCCCAGCAGGAGATCAGAAATTGTGATTCTAGTAGCCTCGACACTTTCTTCTTAAAATATTTCTCAATTTATTTTTCTCACAATAAAATTTGCCAGAGATTCTTTTGTTGTTTATTTGTTTCTAGGATTACTGAATGTTTTTGTGGATAAATACTTTTTTCATTCCAAGTTGACACTGGAAGAAAAATTCTGGACATCAAAAATATCTTACATTTGTATAGGCTAGTCATTTTCCAGCCATGTTCTGAGATCCTCCAGGATTCCATCCACTGGGGGAGGGCAGAGCATGAAGGAAGGGGGCCAAAAAGGTAGGGTACTAGTTCCTTCTTGCTGCTGTCTCTTTTAATCAGAGTAGCTCCAATTTCACACTTAAGACCCATATATTTGGTGGGGGGCGGGGGGGTGGGGGAAGAAAAGTTAACTTTGCTTTAAAAGAAATTTAAATTCCTTTCTATGATGACAGCTCTCCTACTCCTCTTCTTTTTCTCTCCAGTAAAACATTTTCTGGGATTTGGTAGAGCAGGAGCAATGATCTCATTTATAAGTGAGGAAACTTAAGATTCAGAAAGTTTAAGTGAGATTGTCTAAGGTCACAAAAAGAGACAAAGTAATCGTTGGCTGAAGCTAGGTCCAGGTCTTATATCTCCCATTCAGAGTTCTTGGCATTTCACTGCAGCACCTCCACCTCTGGAACGACACCGATCAGTGTGAAACTGGACAAGCCATCAGAAATGGAGTCTAGATGAAGATGTTTCCAAATGATACCAAAGCTATTTTTCTAACATGAACACAGATCAGGCACTTAATTGCTTACATTATAGAGTACTGAATATTCAAGGTGCTTGCCATCTTAGACATTTACCAGACACCACTGTGTAGAGCATTCGAGTAGCCAGTGATGGATGCCCCTTGGAAGGGAATGATAACAGGGTTCCTGAAGGGTTACTGGACCACTTCTGTGTGATTAGAGGCATACTAATCTTGGTGAGCTGTGTGGACATTACCTAAGCCCTAATTTTTCATTTACCGTATCCCAAATCAAACTCTTTTTTTTTTTTTTTTAGAGCCTGAAAGACTCTAACAGTCTTCATGGTGCCAAACAACTAATTTAGCTGATATTCACACCTCTATTGGTTGTTTTGGCATCATTTTCACCTGAGGCTCCAACCTTTGTAAACTCGGTGTGGATATATTTGTATCTTGATCGAGTTAGGAAATTCACATGCTTTCCTTTCTTGGGTATAAAAGCCAGGAGGGCTTTGTTTTTAAACTATCAGTGTTCAGAGATTTTTGCTATGTTTATTTGCAACACATGAAATAGCCTTCAAGATGTTGACAGTGTTTTCTGGGTTTGCTTCTGACAATTGTCACAATAGGAAAGAATTACCAAAGCTGCGTCGATGATGTTGATCTTATTTTTCATCAAGAAAGCCATACCTATCAGTCTGAGTCTGTCTCATGTCTCCTTTGCAAGGGCTCTTCCTTCTCTGTACCACTTTTGTTTCTCATCTTGTTAACATGTCGGACTCAAAAGTTCTCCTGCTGTAGGATGCCATTCCTATTAAATGCAATAATGTTTGTGCGTACCTTTTCTCTGTCTCTTTACTGTATTCCCATTCACTCTTCTCAATGGATTCATACTTAAGTAGTTCTTAATAGTTTCCCAAGCTATTATTGCTCCAGTTAATGACAAGTTCCTGGTTATTGGAGAAATTGCTTTTCTTCTATTTCTTTTGCTGCTTTTTATACTTAATGTCCAGTCCATGGTTATTACATAATTAGAAGAAAATATTCATAATAACTTTTAGCATTCAGTGTGTCCCATAAACAAGACATGTATCCTATATTAGCTTATTAAATCCTCGCAGCAATTCTTGGAGGCAAATATTAAATGGTAGTTAAATAATTGCTTAAGGTCTTATATTAGATGCAATTGGGTGTGTGTCACCACTGTTCTAACTTTGAGAGAAGATCCTGAGTTGGTTTTCTTCATTTCTCTTCAAGTATAGGTGATTTTCCCTCCACACAACCAACATCCCATGTGAAAAAGAAGTGATTAAGATAGGAGTCTGCAGCGTCTTGGTTCCCAAGTGACTTTATCCTCTGGTTAAGCCTCTTTTGTTTCTTCCCTTCCTCCAGACTAGATGACACTTGCCATTTTGACTTTATATTGGGGCAAATAGGGTTCCTACTCCAGGATCTGTGCCTCAGTTGGCCCACCATGCTTTGGGTACCTTCTGTTAAAGTTTCTATGTCCCACTATGGAACCTGGGCCCAGCCAGGGTCTTGAGTGTTATCTAGGTGGGCATCATGGGGCTAGACTGCAACCCCTGTTGACTCTGGCTCCATTTGCCCTCTTTGACTCTCTGTATTGCAAGTGGTCCCAAGAGGACAACGTGATAGGAAGATGCCTTCTGCTGGCTGCCATAATATTTATATGGCATAAATATCCTTCACATAAATCCTGTGAAGGATATGGAGCATGATGCTATTTCAGAGCCAACTGGTAACATTCCTTTTTATTTTCTTTGCCCTGCATTCGACCCAAGATCCACGTTTTCTCTTGCCTGAAACCAAAAAATTAATGGTGAGGCCTCAACCACTGTCACTGGCCTTCAGCTGCTGCCAAGGCAAGTGTAACTTCCCATGCAGGCAGAGATGACATTTTAGGAGAGCCTCCCCTACCACCAATATTCTTCAGAACTTCCATAATTACCTTCATTCCTTGGTTTTTATCTCTGTCAAAAGGAAACTAAAGCCTGAGAGAGGAGTGCCACCTATTCATTTACATTTATTTCCTTGGAATATTGTATTTCAGTGGGAAAAAATGACAACTATTTCAGGAATATCAACAATACTATAAATAATAGGAACATTTTTAAAAAACTTAAATGTAAACTTAAGTCTTATAGATGTTATATAAGGAATTTTGCTTGAAGAGGTTTTTCATACAAATATAAGAAAAAACTCAGTATTTAAGAATAATATAATTTTGTATTTATCCAGCACTAAATGAAGTAAGAAATATGGTACAGATATTATAAAAATTAATTTGGCAGTTAAAATTTGCCAATTATATAATTGAATAAAATGTTGCCTTCCACTAATATGCAAACAAATAACTAAATTCAACAAAAAATAATCACTTTTGTCATTTATATAACATTAATGAAAACAAAAGTAATAAATACTTTCAATTAAATATTTAGAGCTTCTAGTGCCTCTTATACTTATCTTTATTAATTTCCTAAGATTTCAGGAAGAAATTGATTTCTAAAAGACCAATATTATGCTAGGGTCTTCTGGCAAAATCCAACTTTAATTATGATTTCATAATTATTAAGAACATAATTTATCTTTTTTAAGAGAGTAGGTAGTCTTCTAATCTGGGCAAAATCATTTGTGCCTTAGGGATATATAATTTATTTCCTCTCAGCAAGATAATTAACCTATAAAAATCTTATTTTAGTTAAAATCACAGGAAATGATCATAGATTTTTTTTTTTGATAGTAAATGCATGTCCCATGTGGAAATTTTATATAGCATGTTTTGGCATGAAATTCCACCCCACCCTTTTTGGCTTTTATATCAGTTTCATCATTATGCCCTACAGCAACCACATGAAGTAATCATTATTACACCCAATTTTAAGATAAGAAAACTGAAGACAGATGTCAGGTAATGTACCCAAGTCACAAAGTTTTCAAATATGTATGGAACCCCAACTTATTGCCTCAGCCCCAGGTTCTTTCCACTCTGACTCTGAGAAAATCTCAGGTGATATCAGCTGGGCTGGAGAACAAGGCCATGGAAATGATATAAAGCAGGAAATAAAATAACAACAGGATACGAGAAGAAAAATGAATAAGGATTCGTCAGAGAATCCGTCCATAGGAGTCCCCCGCAGTGGTCAGCCAGAGTCACAATTAATAGCTAAAATCAACATACTGGCCTGTGGTCACAAGACAAGGAAGAAATCGAAGGCTGGAGCTCTTCTTGCAATCAGCATGCTTCCTGGTCAATAGCAAAGGCACTAGCATGGTCTCTTTAGGGAGAAGGTGAGTGACAAGGGAGAAAGATTCTTTTTCATGAAATATATTTGCAAAGGGCAAGTTTAGAGCTTGGAAAATCTTGTATTAGATGAAAGGTGAGAAGAACAAATATTAGGAAGGAAGCGTTCAGAATACAGGGCTGAAGGGAAGAGTGAAAGGAGGGGGAGGAAATTCCTGGAGAATAAAAAGGAAGAGGGAAGGAGGAAAGAAGGCCACATCTGAGCAGTGAGACTTACATGGGGAAAACAGTGGAAGAGCAATTTCTAGAAGCACTATGATAAATGATGTTGACCATGTAGGCAAGAAATCTAATTTTGATTTTGAAGGTCATACAACGTCAAAAGAGAGCTTTAGATATGTATAATCATTACAGCAGGGGATTGCTTTTAAAGTAATATTTGGAATCGATTTTTAAAAGAGGGAGAGGAGAGTGTGATGATCATTATAGAAAGTATGTTTCTTATATGTGAGGATAACATTAACCTGTATTGCAAAGTTAGCTTATTATTTCAATTCTGGTGTACGACCAGAAACTGAGAAAATTGCTTCCACAACAAATGTGAAATGGCTGTGTGGAGGGAACTACAAGTATTATATCCAGTAAACAGATATTGGCTATCTTTCAATATTTGTAATGAAAAAATATAACTGTTTCTTTACGTTTTCCCCCATCTTAATAAATCTTTACTCTAACTACTCTTTAAGATATTATTTGCACATCTACTTTCCTTTGCGAGTTTTCAGTTCATTCAGAAGTCCAGAAGTATTTGAATTAAGTTTCTCTGAGGGGTGATTTGAAAAAAGGAACCAAATACAACTGTTTTTTGGTAGTATACTATTTTTCCCTCTGCTAATTTTGTGTTATCTCCTTTTTATATTGAATTTCTTTTTAGCCAAGTGACTCAGTATAAAATCTAAGAAAGAAAATCTTAAAGCATGATAGTATATGTAATGCAGATATAATCATTTACAGTGAACCAAGACAATGGGTTTGATTATTTAACATATTCCAATATTCACCAGTGGACTAAAAGCTAGCCATTAGTGAGTGTCTATAAGGGCTTGGCATACGTTATTTCCACTCCTCTCAGATGCTATTTAAGGCAATGCCCCCGGCCTCAGTCTTCGGACTTCTCTTCTTTTTTTTCCTCCCCTAGGATCTGGATATAATGTGGGTCATGTCAACACTTCTTTATTGTTATAATATTAGAATATAAGAATCTGGCATACTGTTTAGATCCTAAACTATATGCTACAAATATAAAATATTAATAACTGTTATCATTGATTTAGTTACATGTACCATGCATTGTGCTAAGTGCTTGACATAAAATATCTTTGAATCCTTACCAACTTGTGAGATGAAGACAAGTGATTCTTTCAAGTCCATCCAGCTGGATCTTGAAACCTCTCCAACTTCAGATTCACACTTTCAGTACTAGGATAGATTGCCTTCCATCATAGCTGTTGTTCCACTTGATTTGTTTTCAAAAGGTTCTTTCTGTCTGGAATCGTATAATGGCAGCTGAGTCATCATCTAGTCTGAGCCCTTCATGTAATGGATGAAAAAATAGCATTCTGGAGAGGTTAAACGACCAGCCAAATGTCACCTGGAGACAGCTCTTGGAATGAAACAGATTTCTTTGCTCTCTGTCCTGGTTTCTTCTGTCTCTACACTGTTTTACAACTGCCTTTAAATTGGTTGGGAATAATGCAGTGTTTAGGATTATATATATTTTTTTCTCAAAATAATGAATCAGTGTAAACCTTACTAGCTACCAGCATCATATGAAGAGTGTTAAATGGCGTCAATATGCCCCAGTTCGGCATTCTAGTAACAGAGGCATAGACTCATATGCAGCCCGGGGCCAGGTGGTCAACCTCAGTGCAGGAGACATTTCCCAGTTTCCTTTGAGGCTGGGACTGGGTTTGAGACTAAGTTCCCATTTAAAGGGTATTGAAAGAGTTGCACGCAGCTCCTGTCCCACTTGCTTAAAACAAACTTGCTTGTCCTTGACTCCCTTTCTGTTTTATTCATGCATGCAAGTTGGAATCTGGATGTAGCTGCTTCCCAACTTCAGTTTGCAAATGAGTACAATGGATAATGTTTTTAAATTTCCCACAGATATTAACCTTTGGGATTCAGGATAAGAAATCAATAGAATTCTTGGGAATTTCACAAATCACAAGTTATTCTGTATTTTTATTATTCTTTCTCTGTTTTAAAATGTAATGAGTGACCATAATAATAAATAATGAATATTTTTTCTATAATAGGATTATAGTAAAAGTTTCAGAGATTTTCTGTTAAAAATGATATAATAACAAATATGAATTAATATATTGTGGCAAGATTATGTGCTTCATATAGAAATAACTACCTGATATTGATATTTGATAACAGCATGAAAAGAAAGGAACATTAACACAATATAAACTTCAGATGAGAATCATTTAAAAAGATAGTACCACAAATACTTAATATTTAAAAATTATTATTCTTAAAATGATATTTTAAAATACACAAAGCATTAATTGACCTATATTATAGACTTGCTCTCTGTTTTGTGACAATGCAGTTTTAAAAAGTTTTCTTTCATTTTGTGTTGATGTTGCTTGGATTGATAAAGGTGAGTGTAAAACCATCTTCAAGTTAGTTGTTAGAGTGCATATTTCTTTACATAAGCTATTGCCTTTTATCTATGATGAAAATATTTGGTAAGCTTACCCTGATTTTGGTGTTGCTTTAAAATCAAATTGCTTTTTTTTTAATTCAGATTTTAGATCCGTTTCTAATTTAATGTTGGAGTATTCCACAACAACATTTGAATCTTCTTCTCTCTGCATTTCTTCTGTTAACATATTTTTGAAGAACTTTAGCCTAGAGGGAATATTCAAACACTGGAAAATACCAGCAGATATTATTTGAGTGGAATTGGAATAATGTAACATTTAGATTTCCAGCAAGGTTAACAGCTCTGTTAAATCATGTGTTGAAACTGTCAATTTAAGGACTTACTTTACTTCTAAAACTTATCTCTTGTAACACCATTCATAAGCTTTGTATAATGTGTATAATCTAATATATATTTTATTTGCGGGAATGACTCATTATTGACAGCAGGCAGAGCCAGGAACACACACTTATAACAGGATAACTACCAACAACATCCCTTTGTGGTCATACAGTGATTCTGTATGTTGAAATGTTTTAATTCTCTTGAGAAAATTTTAATACTTTTTAAGATTTTACTGACTTTTCAACTGATTTTTCTCAGAATTCAGGGTTCAAATATATATATATATCCTCCCCTTTGAAAATGCTAGGAAGGTATCCCCCTTAGAAACACCAACCGAGAGGATGAACAAAATAACCATAACTCCCAAATGATTTGAGAGAGCAAAGCTGCCTTGCAGCCTAGAGTGGCTGGACCTGTGAGGGAAGGGAACTCGAGTCTTATTTAAGCCATTTTATTTTGGGGTGTCTTTGTTACAACAGCTTCTCCTTAATTAATTCAGAAAGACTCTTAATGGTTTATATCCAGGACTACATGGATATTTCACTCATAGCTTTTTCAGAAACAGCCATACTATAACTTTGAATTGGAGCACATCTTGGAGATAATCTAGTTCATGCCCCCTCGTACTATAGATAAGTTATTGAGTCATAGGGGTAGTAAATGACTTGCCTGAGGACACTTGAAGAATTTTTTTCAGATTAATAAAACATAGTTAATATGGAATGCAATTCTCTCTATATATACATAGGAATATGCAAAATATCCTCAAGTATGAAGGATAAAACTATAATTTTTTTATAATATTTATATTGGTACAGAGTAGATGTGATAATGTTTTTCTTCCCCATTATAACATTATAAGTCTTTCTTATTTAATCTTGGCTCAGTGTCTAGATATTCTCATGTAGAATGGAATGAGGGGAGTAAAAGTGAGCTAAACTATATGGTAAATATTTTACATATGTTATTTCATTTATTTTGTCATCATAAAGACCCATTTTATAGATGAGAAACTGAACATTTGAATAGTTAAATTATCCTCAGGTTGCACAATATGTGGCAGAGCTGTAATTTTGGGATAAATAGGTAAACATTCATTTAGAAAACTTTGAGAAAAAATAATATAATTTTAAAAATTACCAAATAATTTTCTATGATATCCTCTTGTTATCATATTGTCTGATATTAGTACACATAGCAATCCCTTAACTCAGTGCAAAGGTGCTGAACAAGATCACGAACTGGAAAAGGAGAGGTTGGATGGTTCTTGATATTATAAATTCTTTATTGTCTTTCACTTTTGGATCCTGTGAATTTCTAAAGTCTATAGTAAAGAAAAAAATGCTTTTGTGCAATCATGATTCAAAGTAGTTTAGATAAAAACTGGAAATAGAACTATGACAAACTATGACTGGATTTTAAATGAACATGACTACTGTAAAGGAATATTGTATATGTCTTGAATCTTGAGCTTTATAATTTATTATTTAGTATTAAAGACATAGTAATGACTTAGTGTTTTATGAGCCTGTGTGATGTTAGTGACATCATCTCTTTAATCTTAACTTTGCCTCAAGCAAAAATAAATCTTAATGTTGTAAATTGTATGATAACATAATTGCTTTGTTGGGTAGGGATTATTTTTCCCCCTAAATGTCACTAATATTTTGCTGTGGCAAAAAAAAAAAAAAAAAGAAAGAAAGAAAGAAAGAAAAAAAAGAAAAAAGATAAAGGAAAAGAAAAACCTATTTCATTTTGTTGAAGTTGTTAATATTTCTGTATTAAAAAATAATTTATGGACAGAAGTTTTTCTCTTTTTGATTTTACATTAAGTTATTTTGCAATTATGGTGTATTAACAGGTCAGGCTAAATGTTTAAGAACAATTTTGCATATTTAGGTCACTCAATTGCTAGACTGATAATTAATGTTTGGCTGTTCCATTTCTACATTTTAAAGAGGAAGTTTAGAACCAAGTAGTTACAAGGGACGGACCAGAATTTTTGGAAGAAAGTCAAGGTTGAAGGAAAATGAAGAGCATCTTCAGGTCACGGTTCACTGGGAGACATTAAGGGACTAGTTCCTCTGAAGTTCTGCAAGATAAGATTTCAAACAGTCATAACCCAGAAAAGTCTCAGGGGTGGGAAAAAAAGTAGTCCTTCTCACATTATAAAGAAAAGCAAATGTTAACACGCAAAATTTATTAAAAGAATGGGTTCTTGATTTTTGTTAGAATTTGATATTTCATTCAGCCCTTGATTTGAATCACATGATTTATGATTAGGAATATGTGTGTTACTTTAACAAGGGATTATATCTTTGTAGGAAAAGCTCAACCATATGTAGTCTGAATTTTATCCCCAGTTCTTCTCTATACATGCCTGAAGAAACTCTATGCTTTAGGTCTAAGCTTTTGTCCCTGAGTAAAAACTACTGAAATTATAGGAATAGGTAGAATTCTTCTTTCAATTATGTAGGAGACTTTAGACTTTTCAGGTTTGTGAAAAGCCATAATTTTAAAGGAAAGACATTTCTAATCTTTCTATCTTGTTAAATTTTTTTCTAATGAGGAAAAGATTAATTTCACTGGATTTTAATTAGAATATGATTTTTTTAGGTTTTGAGGTAACAATGTTTTTCCTTTAAATTTTAAACTAAGGAAAATAAGATTAATATTTTAATATGTAACTAGTAAAATCCACAAAAACATGAAAATAATTGGTTGAATATGATAGTAAACCAAGAGGCTTAATTATGTGACTGAAGAGTTTAGAAACAACTCATATTTCATATAACAACATGGGAAATGTCAGAGAGGCAAGCCTTAGGGAAAATGATAATTTAATATCAGAACAATAATAATTATATTGCACCCTTTCTGGAGGAAGACTGTGAACAAATCTGAGTTGGGATAGGAACGTCAGCAAAGCTCATAGGAAAAGGAGGTCCTAAGAACCAGAAGTTGACGGTGTCTATTCAGCAATATCCTAAAGAGGGATAAATAATAAGGTAGGTATACATAGAGATGCTCTGTTGTGGAGTTGTGATCATTTCTGAAGTCTTACAGTGGCCATATGTCTTTTGAGATTAGCCATTTCCTTTTGTTGTGTCTGTCTGTCAGGGTCTCAACAGAAAAGAGCACACTTAAATCAGGATGATTCAAGAAGGCTATGTTTTCTAAGAGACTATTATAAAGGTGTGAGTAGGATATCAGGGAATCGCAAGAGATGGTGCAGGTGCCCATCTGTAGGTGTGAAGCATGGAGAGGTGGAAGAGGTTAAAAGAATGTGGAAGGAGAGAGTTATGTGGATCATGTTGGCTTAATTGATGCAGTGACCTAGTTGAGGGTCCTAGCCAGAACGAGACCACCTCAGGAGAGGGAGCAAAGGAATAAATACCCTAATCTTATTCTCCTCTCTCTGATTTCCTGCTGGGATCTCCCAAGTAGAGGAATGAAGACCCAGGATCTACTGATATAAGTCACAGAGGTCAGCCTATGTCAGAAAGGCAAAGTGGGCAAGCAGAAGATATTTAGCAGAATCACCATATGGATGCCCCTCGATTTAGAATGAGATTACATTCTGATAAATCCATGGTAAACTGAAAATATTGTAAATTGAAAATGCATTTAATCTACTGAGCATCATGGCTTAGCCAACTTGCCTTAAATGTGCTCTGAACATTAGCCTACAGTTGGGCAAAATCATCTAACACAATGCACTGTAGAGTACTCGTTTACCCTCCTGATCTGGTGACTGACTGGAAACTGTTGCTTGCTGCTGCTACCCAGTATCACTAGAGAATATTGTACTGCATTTTGTTAGCTCAGGAAAAGATCAAAATTCAAAAACTGAAGTATAATTTCTACTGGATGTATATTGCTTTTATACCATGGTAAAGTGGAAAACTTCTAAGTCCAACCACAGTTAAGTCAGAGACTGTAGTGTGATTCTACACACACACACACACACACACACACACACACACACACACACACACACAATTTTCAGAAACAGAATGTTATGCATGGAGGACATGGGCATCCTGGTCAATAGAAAGAAATGTCTCTTCTGAACACTTGTAAGTAGGTGGTATAATTTGCTTAATGAATTTGAGAAGCATGAGTCCTCTGGATTAATCCTCTCAATTCTATAGAGCTGATAAAGCTGAGATCGGATTACAGTAAATATATCAAGGCTCCTGTGCTCTCTGGGGAGACTGGTTATTCGATCTTCTTTTGGGAACACTCACATCTTAACATGGACTCGTTCTAAAAAATAACAGGTTCCGCTTGGTAGAATGTGCTTCATATTTTTCCTCAAAACATCTCACACTGAATCTAGTTCTGTTTTGGAATTTTTAGTATTCTTTAATCTAGGTGGTTAATAAAGCAAGTGTAAAAAAAAAAAAGATAATAAATGATATATGTCTGAACTATAGTTTCCTGAATCCATAAAACATGAAATTACTTCATAGATTTTCTAATGTGCCTATGAAAATTCACTATATGAATTGACTTTTATTACTGTGCTCTAAATGAGAAATTGAATAAAGAGCCCATTTCTTCATAAAAATGCTTTCATAACTTTGTATGCTGTTTTAATAATATCATTTTGTATTAAAAATTCAGAAGACCCTCAGTGCTCTGAAACAGAGGTATTCATTTCAAAATATCATTCTTAATATTGGATTTGATTCAAGTAAAAGATTGCAAAAGAATTTGCCACTCTGACTTTATCTGCAAAAATAAAGTAAAAATTTCCAAAATTTGAATCTTAATTTTGGATCTCATAATTATTGTATATAATACATAGGAAAATACAGAAAGGAGTCCATGCATTTGCTTGATATTTATTGATTTCTCACCCTGTGCACAGCACTGTATTGCGAAGTGGGATGCAGGTATGGAAGCCATAATCTGTGCCCTCCTAGAGCGTAGAGTCTAGAAAAGAGAGACAGATGAAGTGGCATCCGCTATACATTATGATCAGAGATCTAGATATGTGATCAGAAGGATCTCTTTCTCTTCTCTTTCCGAACTTCAATGACATGATTGCTAGATTTTTTTTGGTATAATCGCACAGCTTCCTGAGGCTCTGCTCATTTTCTTTTCAGTCTGTTTTCTCTCTGTTGTTCAGAATAGGTAATTTCTATTGTTCTACCTTAAAGTTTACTGATTCTTTTTTTCTGTCATTTCCATTTTGCTGTTGAGCCCATCCATTGAGCTTTAAAATTTTGATTACTGTATTTTTCAGCTCTCAAATTTCTTTTGACTTCTTCTTTATATATCCTGTTTCTTTATTGAAAATATTTATTTGCTGAGAATTTCTGTTTTTTTTTTATTTGTTTAAAGTGTGCTTGTAATTTCTCATCGAAATAATTTTATGATAGCTACTTTACAACTCTTGTGAAAAAATTCCAATATATGTGCCATTTAAGTTTTGGCATCTGCTGATTGCCTTTTCTCATTCAAGTTTAGGTTTTCTTGGTTCTTGGTCTGGTGTGTCCTTTTTTTTTTTAAATTGAATTCTGGATGTTATGGGTATTATGTTTTGAGATCCTATATCTTATTTAAATTAAATCTTGCAGTTTAGAAAGCCCCCTCTGCATGCCAGCAGGGGAAGGGGTTACTGCCTCATTACTGCCAGGTGAAGTGGGAGTGTAGGCTCCCCACTTGGTTTTCCATCAGACCCTGGGTGGAGAGAAGAATCAGACATTCCTCGTAACTGTGATGTGGGTATGGGAGTTCATGTTCACAACAGGCCAACACTGACATAACCTAGCTTAGCTGAAGGGTGCCTCATTACCTCTCTCCACTTGGCCTCCATTGACATCGGGAGGTAGGGCCCTCATTGCTGCTGGAGAGCTGCCTCCTCACCACCAGTTGCTGGGTTTTCCTTTCCTGGTCCTTTGGCTAAAAGCAGGTTATTTTGAGGAGACTCTTTTTTTCTGCACTATTGGTGTTTCTGAGTTTCTGGTTTCTCCAGCTCCAAGTCTGGGATATATGAGGCCGAAAGAAAACCCAGGGAACTCACCACTGACTGTATCATCCCTCGGATCCCAGTATACCTTCTCTTTTCCTTCTTTCAGAGTCTTCTTATTTTTGTTTCACATACTGCAAGCAGATTTTTTAGCTGTACCGTAGTGGGAGGATGGAATAACGAGAAGTGCCTGATGACATTATTTTAACCCCTAGATTCAGCCATACCTTAAGATAACCTTTCACTTCTCAGTTACAAAAGCCAATAAATTCCCCTTTCACTTTTTAAACCACCTCGAATGGGTTTTCTGTCTCTTGCCACCAAGGTTCCTTGGAGTGAACAAAGAGTCCTGAAGCAAAGAGACAGCACATGACTAGAGCCTTCTTGCCCTGGAATACAGGTCTGTTGGCATCAGTCTTTACACTGAACTATTATACCTTGGCTTCCTCTAACGTGAATTTTTTTTACAGTGTCTCAAAACGTACTATTTACATTTTGGGCTTTCTTCAACCATAAGATCACTTTTATCTGATTTTATCATAAGCCAAGTAAACAAGCGTGGGAAATAAAAGGCACGACCCTAGCAGTTTGGAGTTAGGATCTGGGCTTACGTTTACCACTAATGATATGAGCAACCTAAGACGAGTCATTTGCTCTCTTTGTGCCTCAGTTTCTATTTCTGTAAATTGAAGGAGTGGACTCAAGATGATTTGTAAAATTTGTAAAATTTGCACTCGCTCTTAAAATTTCTACAGCTACTAATGGGAATGAAAGAAAGTGAGGCAAAGCATTTTGCACTTGGTTTCTCAGTGATTTGGTGTAAAATACCATAAAATTAAGGTTGACATTATTTATCGTGACTTACCTTCACTCGGAATGCAAGAAAAGGTTATTACTGTGCTAATACTGTGGAAGGTGACATTTTCCTACAGAGCCGCAGTAAGATCACAGTAAAGAAAATAAGTAAACAGGAGGTATCTTGGCCATCAAGGTCTCGATGGTGCAGTGATGGCATATGAAGGTTAAGAGCTGTCAAATACATTGCTCTTTGAGTCATAGTTTTAAAAATTATGCCAGAGACAATGTTCATTAAAATAATTTAATGCAGGGAGGAAAATGATCAAGACAGAATGCTAGATAGATATTTCTTATGCTGAAATTATTCACAGCAATAATAGCTTCAAAAATAGAATTGCAGATTTTCTTCACTTTTATGTAATTTTTTTTAAAAGGCTTTTTTTTTGAGGGGGGGCGAGCAGTTTTAGATGCACAGCAAAATTGAGAGGAAAGTACAAGGACTTCCCACGTACCCCTGCCCTTACACATGCATCGACTCCCCCATTGTCAACATCTCCCACTCGAGTGGTGCATTTGTTATAATTGATGAACTTACATTGGCACATCGTGATCAAAGTCCATATTTGACATTAGGATTTACTTTTGGTGTTGTACGATAGAGGAGTTTGGATAAATGTGGAATGACATGTATCCATCTTTACAGTATACTACAGAATATTTTCACTGCCCTAAAAATCCTTCGTGTTCTGCCTATTCATCCCTTCCTCCTCTCCATCCCCTTGCAACTTCTGGCAACCAGTGATCTTTTTACTGTTATAATTTTCCCTTTCTAAGACTGTCATAGAGTGATGATAGAGTATGTAGCTTTCATATTGATTTATTTCACTTAATAATATGCATTTAAGTTTCTTTCATGTCTTTTGATGGCTTGATAGCTCATTTCTTTTTAGTACTGAATAATGTTCCATTGTCTGGATGTACCACAGTTTATTTAACCTTTCACCTACTGAAAGGCATCCTGGTTCCTTCCAAGTTTTGGCAATTATGATTAAAGCTGCTATAAACATACACGTGCAGGTTTTTGTGTGAGTGTGAGTTTTTGTCTCCTTTGTGTAAATACCGAAGTGTATGATTGCTGGATGGCATGGTAAGAGTACGTTTAGTGTCGAAAGAAACTTCCAAACTGTCTTCCACAGCGGCTGTACCATTTTACATTCCCACTAGCAATGAATGAAAATTCTTGCTGCTCTACATCCTCGTCAACATTTGGTGTTGTCAGCGTTCTGCTTTTTGCCATTTTAATAGACGTGTAGTGGGATCTCATTGTTTTCTAATTTTCATTTCCCTTTTGACGTATGATGCAGAGATCTTTTCATATGCTTATTTGCCATCTGTATATCTTTTGCAATGAGGTGTCTGTTAAGGTCTTTAGTCCATTTTTACACTTGGAGTTTTCTTATATTTGAGGTTGAAGAGTTCTTTGTGTATTTTGGAGTCCTTTATCACATATGCCATTTGCAAATATTTTCTCTCAGTCTGTTGCTTGTTTTCTCTTTCTCTTGATATGATATTCCTTTGACTATTCTCTTTGGCATTAATGTATGTTTCAGCTTGCCTGTGTGGTCCTCTAATATCTATTGATTATGCACTCAGTGGTGGAAGGAAATGTTGGTGAAGGGATTTCAGGAGAACATAGTCTTGTCCCTTCTGTGTTACTGTATAGGGCAGAGACAGATAAGTATGATGGAGAGAGGTGTTTGCCTGTCCACAAGTCATCTCAGGTACTGGCTGGGCCTGTGCATAATTCTGCAAGGCAGTATTTAGTCTTAAGTCAGGGGATTGATTTTAGAATTTAGAGGAGGACAAATTTTACTGTTTCTTTTTCTCTTATTTTGAAGACAGCCAGAAGGAAGTTATAAAGTCCACGGACTTTAAGGTGAATGAAGTAGGTTTACTTTGCATTCATGGTGAGTTAGAATAGTTATTGTTGCAGTGAAACCAGCCTTTCCTAGTTTATAAATTAAGTTTTTTTCAAAGGAAAGATTCATTTTTGAGTTAAGGAGATGTAAAGTGGAAGTTATTCTTTACCACAATAAGCCAGGGCAGTTGTATCGCACCGGGCAGTTTAGGATTGTTTTTTCAGATTGTAGTCCTTGTGGTTGTCCAATCTGGCTGGCAAGATGCTCCTTTCAGTTACAGAAATCTTTAAATGAAACACTCACCTGTTCCTTCTTTGCCTCGTTAACAGGCTGTCATTCAAGACTGCATGGTACAGACTGGATTTTAAAAATTGCAATAAAATAAAGCTGCTCATTCAAAAGAGTTAACAACAACAATTTAATTATTTTATATTTTGGCCTTTAAAAATAAAATTGGCTTTTATGGCAATTACGGGATTGAACAGATATGTAAATGTGATGGCTAATGCAGTGACAATTTACGTTTTAAGTTATTTTCTTCCTTATAATTATGGATTTGAGTGACAAGATTGCTAGCATCACAATTGCCAATATGTTTTAGAAGGAAAGGCACAACAGAATAAATGCTCCAAAGTATTCTAAAATGTCCTAGGTGCCTTGTAACTTTATTATAATGAGTAACTGTGTAATATAATTTACATTTTATTATTCCTTCTCATAGAAAAGTGGAGAGTAGTGTGTGAATGGGAAGGTATTTTGTTGAGAAGAGTTCTGGATGAATCACAACATCCATTTCTTATATTTCGATAGGCTTCTTCATTCTTTGGACAACTCTGGTTAATTCACTAATGCCTGGCCCTCGTCTTCTCATTGTCCTTACCCCAACTTCAGTGACATGCATGGCTTACAGCATCTCTGTCAAATTCCATTAAATGTGTTTTCCTTTTATGCACAAGAAACTGAAGCAAAAATGAAGTTGATGGAGCTAACAGAAATTTGGGATTAGTGATTTTTTAAAGTCACAGGTTAGACTAACTGAAGTTAACAGTGTATATCAAAATCAATGTTCTGAGACCTCAGCAGGGGCATTCAAGTTATCTTTGATTTCAGCATTATTTGAGATGGTTTGAATTTTATTTTTCAATTGAAATTGATAGTGAAGGAGGGATGCCTAATTGTCAAAGGTGTTTTGACATCTTTACTTACTAACATAAAGATGTTTATCATCACCTGAAATGGTCCCTCATCATATCTATATGTAATAAAGTATGAAAGAGAGATGTACTATATAAGTGTTAGAAGTCAGAAGGGCACAGAGGCTATTAAAGTGGGGACAGAAAAGGAGTTTGGACTGGACAGTAAATTTATTTTTGTAGGAGGAGTAAAGGAAGGCAACTAATTATAAAAGAGATTAGAATCCTTTTCCTTTAACCATATGTACCACGACCTTGCCAATCCTTAAGTGGGTCATTTGTCTCAGGAAGAGAGAAAACTTAACTGTCAACAGCAGTGACAAGTTTAGTGGTTTCCTAGAAATCAGAAGTGAACCAGTACCAAAGCAACTGGAAGCTTCTGGTGGCAGAGAACAGGGGGGAAAAATGGTGTAATTGGAAAAGCTGGAAAGTTACTCTTAGAGTCAATGGCAATTGTACCCTGTGAGTCTTATATGAAAGGAGGAATTAAAACATGAGCATTGGTAGATGAGTTGAATACATTTTCAGGCTAAATTCTCTCATTAGTTTTGGACCTCTCTATATGGTCTATCCTCTTACTGTTGGGCTCATGTGCTTTATAATATTTTCTATTAATTAGACATCTCATGTAATAAGGTAGAAGAGACCTTGTCCAGCATCTCTGACACGACCAGGAATGCTAGATAAGATCACCTGGCAATGTCCTAGGAATTTCTTGGAGAAGTTTCAGGAATTGAATCTTCTTGAATGGATTATGTAGGTGTATATTCATTTTATTTCTTAATCGGCATCTTTTTTCTTTTAGTAATTTCATCCCGAACATGGCAAGTAACAAGATTATCCTTTTTTGGGGGGGGAGTGTTGGGAATTAAACGTGTAACTTAACCACCACAAACTTATCTTTGAGAAGCTTTGTAAATGTATTCTTTCCTATGCTGACAACTATGGCAAAGTGTTATAAATTGCTATAACTGTTAATATGAAGAGAAAAAGTGAGGTCCAGTCATGCCAGGGTGATTCCATTGAAGAAGGAGCTTGATTGAAATTTGACTGTAAGAGGCATAGCCCTCTTGTTCTTTGAGAACTATTTGAGGCATTTTACTGCTACCAGATTTAGAAACATGGAATTTTCTAATTTTTAGGTAACCAGGGCATGGAATAGCAGAATGTCTGTTCCCCTTTCCTTTCTATTCCTGTGGATCACCTTTTGATCCCCTTCACATATTATTTATTCCTCTTAGGGCATGAAGTAAAGAGAAAAAATGAAAATGAAAGTAATATTGGTCTGTTTGACTAAAATGGGTTTTTTAAACAACATAGATTATAATGTGTCCAGATATTCTTTTATCTCAAGTAGTAGACAATGAAGTTCTAATAGAGTTGGGCTCAAGTTATGAAGTTATTCCCCTAATAAAATACAAAAATAAATTTTATTAAATTACATTTAGGCTTCCATTTTTCCAAGGAGAAATGGGAAGAAAACACTGATTATATCAGATATTTCAAAGTATATCTATATACTTTGCTGTTGTTATCAATCACTATCTTATGTGTTTTTTCTTCATCTGTTGTTATATTCTGTAGGATGAAGTTTTATTATTTGAATTTGTATTATTTGGCCAAATATTTAATCTGTATATTTATTTTAATAGTTTGATGTAGATAAAGAAACAAATGGGCTTTTAGAATGTTTTGCAGAATTTGTTCAAGGGACTTCAAGGCCTTTTGTAAGTAAGGCACAAACCAGGCACTGGGAGAATTCTATGTGTGGAACCGGCCTCAGGGTTTGGTGAGGGAGGTTTATACACAGACCTAAGACGCTGGTTAACGGCTCCTTCGTGCATTAGTATTTATTTCTGTTTGTAGGTATGACCATTAGTTAGAGCAATTATTTTGGCCTTGATTGTAGGTGTCATTATTGATAAAATTGAAATAATCTTAAATCTTTACATTTCAATGCCATATCTTCTACAGCACTGTGAGCATGTCTGTGTTACAGCACTTACTCTGATGTCCTTTTAAGCAAACTGTGATGTACATGAGATAGGGTCATGTTTCATCCATCCATAGTACCCGGATGTCTAGTCCACGGGCTGACATCTGATAGGTTTTCAGTAAACATTTCTTATTTTTCTCCTTTTATTTTAAAAATTAACTTATGACATCATAATTTTCATCTTCATTTCTAATAAGCAACCAAAGGTTACCACCACAGTTAAAAAGACAGCCATCCTTGGAACCTCCAAGTAATTTCTAATATTCATCTCTTTGATTCATATGTTTAAATCTGCAGAGTTTGCCTTTTTTTTTTCCCATGCACTAAATTATGTTACAATACATTTTTTTTTTTTTTAAGATGGAGCATGTTGCCTGTAAATAAAGCTTAGCATACTGTTATCTGAATAATTCTCATTTAACTAAATCTGGTCTTACTCTTGAGAGGAAAACAGAATTAGATTTTTTTCACAAGTCCTTCCAGAGTTTCTTCGATTTTTCTTACTTCTGAGTAGCATTACCAGTATAAAATTACATAGCTGTGCTTTGCAGGTAGATATTTTTAATATGCTAAAGACCTGAACTCTTATTTTTTGTAATATTAGTGCATATTTTTTTGGTATATATGCTGTTTTTTTTTTTTTGGTAGCCAGCATTTATTGAATCATTATTATAAGCTAAGTGCTGAGCCAAGTACATGAATGAGCTCATCATACCAACATCAATGCAGAGAAATAAGTGCTATCATTATTTCCATGTTACTGATGACAAGACTGAAGCTTAGAGAAGTTATGTTGTTTGCCTAATTTATAGAGCTAGAAGGGGGCAGATCTAGGACCTACCTAATCTCTGTGTACCTGATTCTAGAACCTGATGTTTTAATCTCCATGTTGTACTGTATACTGTGAATGAATTCGAATAGTTACTTGCTGTATAAGTACAGGAGAGGATTCTAATGTCTTGACATGAAATTATAAGGACAATTAGAATTATTATATTTAGCTAAAAAGTAAGAGTGTGAGATTGTTATGATTATTGATTTTTCTGATAATTTGTACTTTGGTTTATCCTTATTTATATTTGTTTAGGGCCTTTTTCTCTGAAAGTGTCCTTGGAAGATTCTGAGCAAAGAACCTTGGCTGTTGTATCAGATGAGATGCTTCCAACTGCAAATAACAAATTTGTTATAATGAAATGGCTTAAAGAATAAAGATATTTTTATAGCACATAAGTGGAAGCCCTGAGGTAAAGTTGTTCCAAGGTCACACAACTGAACAGCTCAATAACGTCATCAAGAATCCGATTTTTCCATCTTTCTGTTTCTTCACCCTCAGTATGTTGGCGCTTGTTCTCATACTTGACCTTTATTATTTCAAGATGGCTGCAGCAGCTTCTAGCACCACTATAAACTCCATAGGCAGAGAGAATTGTTTTCTCTGATATATCTTGCTTTTAAAGTATGGAAAATTATTTCCAGGAATCTCCTAACACATTCCATTCATGTCACTTTTGCTAGAATTGTATCATAAGACCATTTTAAAGTCAATCCTAGCAAGGGGAAATGAATTATTATGACTGGTGTATATTAATTAAGCTTTATCCTTTCTCTTGATCACCCCCTAGGCTGGAAAGAAGTCTAGGCATGTGACCAGCAGAAAGTGAACAAAATCAGGGGTCTTCATTGTGTGTGTATTTGTGAGTGCACGCGCATGTGTATTTTGGGGGCCGGGATGCATATGGCTCTTGGGAAACAACAAGTAATGCCTGAAATAATTTTCTCTTAGTGTGAAGACTCAAGTGAAGATTTTATTGTAAGTGAAGATTGTCACATATAATGAAGTCTAATACTCAATCTGGGAAACCACATTAATATGGCTGTAAATTTCTAAATAGCTATCAGTGGTGTTTTGGTTACAATGAAAACAAGAATAAGGATAATCAGAGATTCTGTTATCAGTAGTTGACAGGGCCTGACATATTTTAAACAAAGCCGTTTGTTTTCATTTTTATTCCTGTCAAGTAGCTTGTCATTAGAGTCTATACAGATGATCTTCCAGACACATCTGCAAGTTGTGGGGAAAAATGATGAGTGGGGTCTTTGTCATTCACCTCTTCATTCATGAAATCAGTGAACAGGGAGTTAGCACTAGTTCACCTAGTTTAACTAATTATTTTGTAAGTTTTGAGACCTTTGCAAGTTTTATTCTTTGTAACCACCAGTTTTGAGAGGTCGATGTGATAGATTGGAAACCTCAAGAAAAATATTTCAAGTGGTTATGGATGTGGGTTTAGTAAGATAATTTTTCCCCTCCAGATACCTGTTATTGAACTTTGCGGATAATACTATCTGTTGCGTGCAGAAAGGAATACTGAATAAGATAAAAGGTTGTTTTTGCTTCAGAAAACTTATTATTGTCAGCAGTAATCAATTACTTTTACGAACAAACTTAGGGAATTAATGCAGGATGATGTACTTCAGTTCTTTTACCTCAGTCACTGCAGGGTACTCTGGTAGAATTTTAAACATGCTTCTGATTTAAATAATGTATTAATTGGTTCAGGCACCAAGTGGAAAGGCCTGGCACTAATGATAAAGCCAGGTAAGCAGTCTGATTAATGAAAGGAGCTGGGAAGAATTTGCTACAGGAGCTGAAGCACTTTGTCTAGAAGCGCTAATCATCGTAATTTATTACAGGAAGCTTCTTTCATGGTCCTGAGTCATAGCTGTTATTCCTCTGTAAGAATGTATTGATGACTTATATGTGTATAAAGATTTCCCAGGGAAAAATGTTTATTTTAAAAATGAAAAAGAGAAAATATTATACTGGTTTTATTATGAACACAAAGGATAGGAAAAATAAGATGGATTGCACAATGATATATGTATCCATTTGAAAACTTGGTTCCAGTTAGAACAATAGATGCTGTATTGGGTTACCATTACATGTAATATTAAAATGTTGGAAAACATTCTGTTATTCTCGTAACTACACTTAAGTCCATATTATTCTTATATTCTGTTTGAGATCATGAAGAGAATGAGGAAACATAAAGATGTTTAAAAGGAGCTCACAGAATACAGAACTGGAAGGAAAAGATGTAGATCAAAGTTGTTCTTGGTCTAATTCTGTAGCTAAATATAGTTTGTAAAGTAAATACTTTAAATATTTTTTTCCCCTCAAACTTGCTTGTTAGTTTCTCTTTCTCTCATCTGACTTTGAGACCTACTTCAGCTATGTCTATAACATAGTATTTTATAGTTGTGTTGATAACATAAAATTTTTCAATTTCACATTTTGGACCAAGTGAAGGAGTTGGTTAAGAAACACACAGATGGCTTGTGCAGCTGCCCTAGCAATGGAGTTGGAGTCTCCTGTACCCCGCTTGCTCTGCGTGCTTTCTTTTTTAGTCTGTTTCACATTCTCTCTCTCTCTCTCTCTCTCTCTCTCCTTCTCTCTCTCTCCATGTCTCCCTCCCTCTCTCCCTCCCCATCACATTACAACATTTATTAACTCTTGAAAGTTCCTGTTCTGTTCTCTTGACACCTAATAGGATTCAGTCCCCCTGGACTCCGCCTTCACTGGAGACAGAGTGCCTGGCACTGCTAAGTTGCATTTAGCTGCCAGTCTCCATCATTTATTTACAGTGAGGTCTAAACAATTATTTTTTTTAGCAGAACTTCTAAGAATTTCTAATAGTGAGGAAAACCAACTATTAGGCCTTTCTTTGGGGGAATTCCATTTGGGTGGAATGAGAGATCTTATAGGCATTAATTAGAAGTCAAAAAAAAATGAGTTAGTTACTACACTTTCAGTTGGCAATAACAGAAATTTGGTAGTGGTGATGTGCAGCTCTTGGTGGCGGGGTTAGGCAAGTAAAAGAGAGGAAGACACATGAAAGGGAAGCAGTAGCCAAGCAACTCGAAAAGATGGCCAGATGGACTTCAATAATAAGTGTGTCTGATTTTCTATTTGGAAATTTCTTTGTGTTGTTGTGATGTCAGCCCATCAGAAGAAAATCAGCATTATCCCAAATGATATCTGAGTGATATATTTATTAAATATCTATTTAAGGAACACCTACAATATGCTTAGTGGTGTTGGTAGTCATCAGTGTGTTGAGGAACTGTAACACAGGGCGCAGAGGAGGAGCCCTAACCTAGACTGGGGGAGCTCAGGTGGTCAGATGGTCTTGCTGGAATAGGGGAGTGCTTGCATGTATTCTTGAAGAATGAGTATAAATTAAATAGTCAGTGAAGAAAGAAAGAATGTTCTCACCAAGGCATGGAGGTGAGAGAGAAAGAGTTGTAGGTGGTTTTGTAAAGTAGGCAGGTGGGGCGTGCTGAATCATTCATGGCCTCACATGAAGACACAGATGTAGACACACACACAGCACCCCCCCGCCCCCACAGCGAGAGCGAGAGCGAGAGCGAGAGATTGGAGAGAGATCTTATAAGGTCCCAATCCTGTCGATTAGAATTTCATCCCTATGACCTCATTTTACCTTAATTACCTCCTAAAAGGCCTGTCTCCAAATATAATCACACTGGGGTGAGGGCCTCAACATTTGACTTTGGGTGGGGTCATAGTTCATAGTACTGATCATGTTGGATTTGATATACTTTGTCACAGATTTTGAACTCTAAGCAAAAGGAACCTATTTTAAGGGGAGTTAGATAACAATGATGATGATGACATAATAACAACAACAATATTATAATGATGATTATAATAAATTATAATAGCTGTACCTTACTGAGTTCTTTCAATGCGGAAGACACTATTTTAAATGGAAGACACTATTTAAGTGTATTAATTTTGTGTTTTGTGAATCTTCCCAATAACTTTTGAGGTAGATAGCATTGTGATTCTGTTTTATAGATAATGAAACTGAGCCACAGGACCTTGCCCAAGAGCCTTGCCTAAGGACCAGGTTTGAATCTAAGAAAGGCCACGTTGAAACTGTCATTCTTTTATTTGTTTGGTACATATTATCTGAAGCTTTGTAACATTGCTGAGTTATAGATAGGCCCTCATGGAACTTAAGAACAAATGCTGGAAGTAGAGAGAGCAGAGAAGTAAGCAAATACATACAAATATTTAAAACTCGTGATGATAAATGCAAAATGTGGAGAACTGACTTAAAAGAAGAGAGACCAGAAGCATGTAAATCAGTTACAAAACAATAGACTACAGACAAATTATTGGAATTTAGACTACAGCATGAGCTAGTAGAGAAGGCATGGACAAGTGGCAAAGATTTGACACAGATTTTAGAAATAAAATTTGCTAATGTCATTAGACTTTCCGTTCGCAGTTTCCTTTATGGGCCTCTGAAATCTTGGGGGTGGGGAGATAAGACAATTGTTTGGTTCATATTTTTATTCAACTATTATATTAGCTGTGGCATAGGAGAAAGGTTTTTATCTTTAGCCTAACTCAAATGGATTGTATTTTGATCAAGGCTTAACCATGTCTCTATTTTAATATTAAAAATATAATCCAATTTTTATTGCTCTTTAGGCTGCCACTCATATTCAGTTTGTTTCAAATACTCTTCTTATCATTAGAATAACCTATCACTGTAATAAGTAGTCACATCTTTATCATAAAGCAAGTAAGGGAGACCTATGTTCTAAATTCATTCTTGAAAGTCTTCTTGTGAGCTCTCAGCATTTATTGTTATAGAATTTCCCAAAGATATCCAGGCTTTACTTAACATCCTGACTGTAATGGTAATATTTGGGTCCTCACCCATGTTTTCCATCAGCAGACCAATCATGTAAGTCCTACATTCAACTTGTAAAAGTGAGAAAACGAAATGTTCTGAAACAAAAGGGAGCTTCACTCATCACTATGTTTAATAAATACAGAACGCCAATAAGACATAAAGCTATCACAGGACATCCTTTTGGAGAACAAAAGAAAAAACATGGTATGTCCTTCATTCAAAATAGCACATGTCCTCTCCTGAAATTTAGTGTTTCTGAAATGGAAATTGGCTATGGATCTTATATTCAATGGTATCATAGAATTAAAGACAGACATTAACACCATTTAAATAATGGTATTATTTAAATTCATTTAAATAATGAATGTAGAATAATAACTCCTTTGTTTATGATGAAAGCCTCCATTATCAGAACTGATGGCATGATATGGTAAATGAGCATGTAAGAGTGTGTGTGTGTGTGTGTGTGTGTGTGTGTGTGTGTGTAGAGAGAGGGGGGAGGGGAGGTGAGGGAAGAGAGAAGAGAGAGAATGGGATGGAGAATGACACATTTCTGGCCCCACTCTAATGCTGATGTCGCATTTCAATGGATGAGCTCTTTTTGGAGACGAAACTGTGTGGGGCAAATGGTCAGTTCAGTTTTAGACATGTGGGGTGAGCAGCAGATGGCACTTGGATGTGTAGGTCTGAAGCTCAGGAGAGGGGCCGAGACAGAGATAGAGTTGGGCATTTTTCATCCTGTAAAGAGCAGCGAAAACTGCACTTTGGTCAAGGCAGATAAGGACATCTAGGGCAGTGTGAAGAGTGCTGAACGACACATGCTACAAAGGAATGGTTGATGGTTTTCCTTTGTAATCATCCTCTTCAGAGCATGAAAATGTAGAGGCTTGTGGGAACCGAAGGAGTGGGAGTAGAGTGACACAAAGCCATACTGTTTTAGGGTTGAATTCATAGTTTGGATTATCCATTTTAACCCCAAGTACTGATTATGTTTGCCAGAGAGTTTTAAGATCCCTACTTTGCAAAGCCCAGTGCCTCTAGTACCTGGAGTATTAGCCAGTACATGGTACCTAATAACTACTTCTTGGATAAATCTTAAAGGAGGCACATCACCAGAAAAATTAAATGGTGCGATTTTAATGTTGATGTTAATAATCATCGCAAAGCAGTATATACATAAATAATGAAAAATGAATACAGTTCCTCTTAGCTTTAGTCAATTAGCCAGTGTTAAATGTGGGTCCTGTTCTTTAATCCAACTCATTTTGTATAAGTATATCCGTTTTGACATTCTGACGACATGTCTTTATCTGTAGATATGTCATCAGAATGTCAAAACATTTTTAGTATGGAAATGTAATTTGAATGTAATTTGGAAAATTTTGTTTTGGATTTTCTTTGCTTGTAATACTTTTAAAAATCCAGCAGGACATACTGTGACGCTTGGCACCCGTTGTTAGTTTTACATGCTCATGCCTTTTTAGATTCAGTGTCGTCTGATGTAACACAAGGTTTCAAAAATGAATAAAAAGTTGCCATAGCACTATCTCTGTATCATGACCACCATTTTAGCCTCAAATTGAATTCTAAGCCAGTATCCTGCTCAAATGGCTCTTCTGCAAGGATGCTGGGAATCAGGAAGGGCCCTCTTTTGGCCTCTGCTTCCAATAGGCAACACTTCCTCTGGGAAAGGGAAATAACTCATAGTATAATCTGCTAAGACCCCCCCAATTTCTCTAGTATTTCAGGCTCTCCTTTCCAAAGCGTAAGATCAGAGAATAAATCTCTACCACAGAATGTCATGAGCAACATCAGCCAGAGCCTTTCTAAGAAAGAACTTGGCATCACACAGATATACAAAGGCAGACATAAAACCTAGATGAAGCCATATATAACAATCATGTCAGGAAGGAAACTAAAATACTCATGAAATAAAAGCATTTGCTTTGTAGCGACCTTAATACTATCCTCTTTTCTTTACTGGTAGATATTGTCAGCATAAATTGAAATCTCCTTACAAAAAATAGTATATTTAAAATCTTTGAGGAATGCATTGGTTTGGAGACTTTAGGTTATATGGTTCTTAACTCCTTAATTCCTTGCTCAAAGAGCTTTGGGGTTCATCCATTTTCCGTTTTAATGAAAATTTCCCAGTCTACAAGTGGCTTAATTCCTTGATTGGGAATTTGCACATGTTCTTTGTGAAATATACCACCATTAACCAGTGAATTCTGACCTTGACTTAGTATTGCCCGAAGAACTCTGGCTTCACATAGTTCTTCTAACTTTTTGATATGTGAAAACAAATGAGAAAAGCTTGCAATACAACTTGCTTTGAATGGCCATATATTTTGAAACTTGCTAAGGCTCGTATAAAGAAGACAGAAAGCTAAATCAGCCCAGCTCAGTGTGACACTTATGAAGAAAGACTACTTGTTCCAGAAATAAAGCTAAATCTACTTATGCCAGAAAAGCCTACCTTGGGAGCAGAGTCATAAGGGCAAAACTATTTCAGAACAGGGATGGACTATTTCCAGTATCAAAGGAGCTCTCTGATGTTCTTTCTTTAAGACTTAGTTCCTCTGATAATCTTACTCAGAATAAGGTTTCAGTTTATGGCTAGGAAAATGGCTGTTTGAAATGCATTATATTTTTAGCTAAACTCTTTCATGACTTTAACTGGTGTGTGTGTGTGTGTGTGTGTGTGTGTGTGTGTGTGTGTGTGTGTGAATAAAGTGAGAATAATTTTTAAACCATTGGCTAGGTTGGTTTTGTTTTTGCTTATTATGGTTAACTTCATATGTAATGGATTTGTCTGATCAACGGTTTCGTATAATTTCAATTTTTGTTAACACATATATGTCGGATTAGGTCCTAGAATGGCAAGAATTGGTTCATTCACAAAGAAAAGTGTAGCTTTTATATAAGATGGCTTTGTAAAAATAGAACCTGTTGAAATTCTGCTATCTTTATATAGTATTAGAAAAACAAACTGTTCTTTTAATTATGTAGCTTCTTGGGCAGAGCTCTGGGATATAAAATATTTGGAGCTTAAGGGAACACACAGCAGCTGGAGTCAGTGTTGTCAAATGAATGTACAAACGAAGAATAATAAAACTACATAATGAAAAGTTTTTCCCCTCATTTAATTCTAATATGCTGAAACACAAGTGTGTTATTGGGAGTCTTTTCACATGTAATTAAACTATTGAGAGACAAAAAAATTGAGTAAACTGAAGGCCAGGGAAGGACAGATAAAAGAATACTCAATTCCACAGAGCATTTTATCAGCTTACCACTATTTTCTCCATAGTGTGATAATAAGATGAAACAAATCAAGTGCTTAAAGTCTGGTGAGAGACTGCATATAACTGAATGGATGTCTTATTAATTATGTCAGTAGAATTTTTATTTTCAAAATGTAGTTTACGCTTAAAAGAAATGCACTAATAATTTCTAAACCTTGGGAGACAACCACCGGCAGCCTTTCTGTTGCTGCCCGACCTGCCCTGTGTAAAGGAAGCCACTTATTCAAAAGGTGAACATCACATCAGTTTGCTCCTTGCCTTTGCTGAAGCTTTGCACAAAGTTATTTAAAGATATGCCTGCGCCACTCCCAAAATGCCAAACCGTTCTATGAATGACAGTCCTCTTCCATTAGGAGAATTGTCTTATATAATGTAATTACATGTCCAAGGTATCTTGCAAGGTTAAACTTTGTACTTTGTTATACATGACCCTTCCCTTATTCTGTTCTACGTATTCCCATTGCCCTGCAGAGATGCAGAGGAGATTTATAATAGGAATAATACTTTTGAAAACTGAGTCTTTTGATTTGTTAAAGATTTTGTTGAGAAAAGAAAAAGATTTTGAAAATTAAAAGTTTAGAAACAGAATTGATGTTCAGTAGCATCTCAGGATTCACTGAGCTCTGTGGAAGCTGTGCTGGTGGACACTTCCTTCTTAATGTACCAGAAGAACCCTGACACACAGAGTGAGCTCCTTGGCCCCCAGAAGGACACTGATGGTCATGGAAGAAAAAATCTTTAACACTTGTTCTTGGGAAGGATTTGAAAATAGAGAAAACTAGTTTTCTTTAAGTTTTAATACTCACCTTTTCCTTAGCCTTCTAAATGTAGGGCAAAAAATCAATTTCAAGAATAACTCTGACTTCTACTGATAAAGAGGATATCTTAACACAATAATATAAAACATTCCCATTTAGGAGAACAGCCTTCCATTGTAAATAAATTGCCCATCCTAGATTATGAAACATCATCAGTGGCCAAAGGGAAGTTGTATTAGTCTTGTAAACCCACAAAAGACTTCAGAGTTCACTTACTTACACATTCTGCCCTATACCAGAACTCTGACTGTTTCGTACGTGACATTTGTCATCTACTGTCTCCTTGAATGGCTTCACCAATGGAGAACTCCTCATTCATATGCCAGTCTTTTTCATTGTTGACACCTCTTGTAGCTAAGAAGGTCGTTGTTCTATTAAATTTCCATTACCAGTTTTACATCCTGTGTATTTTCTGTGTGGAATAAAATATAATGCATTATTGAATTGAAGGCCCTGTTTGTTAGCCACTCAGAGAAGGAAAATATTTTGGTGAGTTTTATTGGGCATTTTGGTGGAAATTATTATAGTTTCAACATGCTACCATATTAATACCTAAAGATCTATCTGAAAATGAAGCAAAAATAATGAGTGTCATTTCAAATGATGTAGAAACTGAAGCAGAAAAGAAGTTGAGTAACCTCAGTATGACCCCATCGATGGCACAGTTGGGAGAGGCGGAAGAGAACATTTTCAGTGGAAAGGGGTTACAAAGTGAGAGTAAGAAAGTCTGAGTTCAAGAATCTGGTTGAATAAATTGCTCTGTGGCTGCATTTTGGTAATGTGGAATATGTTTATTTGAAACATTTAAAAAAGTGTCTCCTAAGACTCTGAACAAATAAATTTTCATCACGGGTCAAGATCCCTGAAAAAGAACAGGGTACCATGTGGTTGGAGCTGCTTGGAGGGCAGGGATGTTTTCCTTGTGGCTTAGAGATGTTTCTGAGGCTGTGATCGACGAAGTCAACCCATGAACTGGAAAACTACAGATTTAGAGCTGGACAGAGTCCTGTTGAGCAGAGAGGACAGGACAGGTATGCCTTTCAGTGTTTGGAAGAAAAGGTGAGCATTTGGGTCCTGTCCCTGGGGGGCTGCCTCATGCCCTATCTACCGAGCAGATGATATAGGAAAGAGAAGAGCAATTGTGTCAGCCTCTGGGATCTCCAGGAATAAGGAGATAACAGCTTTGTCCCTTCAACTGGCATTTGTCAGATCCCCAGGCTGACAAATGGGTTCTGGGCACTAGATGGCTAAAGTCTTAGGAGACGGTGCTATGCGTTGCAGAGGGAATGCTAAATCTTGACTGTGGAGCTTGGGGGAAGGAAAAGGAGGGTCTGAGACTCAGAGGAGAAGGTGTTGATCTAGTGCTGGCCCACAGTGCATTAAGCCCTAGATAAAGGTAAAGCTAGAGGCAAAGGATGATTTGAAATGTCAAGCCCAAAGCATCAGCTAGAGCAAATTGAGGTCAGGGTTAAGGGAACAGAGAGATGCCCAAGTGGTCGAGTTCAGGAGGAAGCATAGGAGAAGAGGCAATGAAAAATCAGGCCATTGTTTCAGTTGATCTGGTGGCCATGAAAAGTGTTCTTAAAACAGTGGTTGTCAATGGGAGGTTTTGTCCCCAGGGACATTTGGCAATGTTGGGAGACATTTTTGGTTGTTACAGCTGAGGGTGGGGCGAGCACAACTGGCATCTAGTGGATGGAGGTCAGGGATGCTGCTAAATATCCTACAATGCGCTGGACAGCCTCCCACAACAGAGACTTTTCCAGCCCAAAGTGTCAATAATCTGAGTTAAGAATCCCTTTCTTAAGAACTCAATGTACAGTCCTATAGTCATATGAGGGCTGGAAGAATTTGGGTTTTTACAGATCATTTTCTTCGAGGCCTTGTACTGATCATTTCTGAACTGTGCTTTGGTCATATGTCTCAGTTCTTCACATGGAGCAGGATGGAGCGCTGTTGAGCAGAGGACAGGATGGGTTGGACCTTTGAGTATTTGGAAGAGGAGGCGAGCACTTGGGCCCTTTGACTATTAGGATGGGTTCCAAGACGTTGGTGCCAGTGTTATGCCAGCCGGAGATGATCTTGACTATCATCCCTGCTCAAGGTAATATTGGGAGTGCATCATTTACTCTCTGGTTTACCTGTTTATGTCTGACCCATCTCACCTTACCTGCCGGCCAATGACTCTTCTCTTGTCTGCCTTAATAACTTTCTGATCTTTGCTTTGCCTGTTTCTGAAATGGCTGTCTACCCGACAGCTTCAGTGCTGATATTGATCTAGTCCAAATTTCTCATCAGATGTGGAAATCGAGGTCCTTCTGCAATGTACTTGGCCAAGGTCAAATCGTATCTCATGTAGTTATTTCAGAACCACACTGAGACACAGGGCTTTGAATTTCATGTCTCCTCTGTTTCTTTTCTGTCCTCCACATGCAAGAACTGCTAACTACTTATTTCTTCTTGCTGTAAACTTTCAAAACTTTATTTGCCTAACTTCTGATGAAATGTTTGCATTTGGACCATGCTGTGAAAATAGATATATATTTTAAAAACCCTATTGAAAATCACCATGGAAGATCAAAATTTCTTATGGAGAGAAGACACATATTTTCATTAGCAGGGGAGGAAGCATCATGCAGAGTGGGTAGCAAGGGGTCGATGTGCTAATGTGAACTTCGTGAAGTGCCAGGGTAGCTTTGCTTACCTCACCAGGGAGGGGTGTATCAATCCATAACAATCTCCTGGGCATACGGTCAAGATATCTGGTCCAGTTCTTTTCTTGGAAAGAAGGAGGGGTTCAAACCTGGGAATAGGTCTTCAGTGCTCTTAAACTGAGAAGGGGGTTTGGGAGAAGGATAAGGAAGAAATAAAGGATCCTGATTTGCCATTCACACTCACCCAGGGGCAGATTTAGGGTAAGAAACCAATTTTTATGTTTGGATCTTTCTTCTACTTAGAGTGTGTATGTTAGAGAGAGACATAGAGACAGAGAGATAGACAGGAGAGGGAGGGGAAGGGGCAGGGGTGAGAGAGAGAGAGAGAGAGAGAGAGAGATGAAGTGTTAACTATGGAAAAATTCTAATCCTGCTTCGTACACAGGAAAATATTTTCTTTTTACACTTAGGTCAAGAACCTAGGATACCAGGGGGCCCAAAAGCTGTCGCTGGGGGTGGTGGCAGGCCCTCCTTGGGATCCTAGTAAAAGAAAGGGGCTTAGTTATGCCTCGAGCCTTGGATGACCATTTTCACATTTCATTCATTCCCCCAAGTGTGAAGAATTTCAACTGTGCTTTTTACCAATCTCAGTAAGTAGGAATAGATTTTTTTTTTTTCTGGTGTATATTTGACAGCGTAGGGGAAGTCAGTTTTTATATGCTTTATTCTGCTTGTGCCTGTTTTGCCCATACAAGATGGTCCAGCTTACGAACAGAACAGGCTGTGTTCCAGAAAGTCATTTTAGATCAGGATTTCTAAACTGGACCAGCATGTTAATGGGCTTCAAGTCCACTGAAGTCCATCAGAGTATGCGCAAATTTTGCATGTATGGGCCAATCACATATTTTATGGCCAGGCAGTCCACTGCCAGGGATTTGGAAAGAGAGCTTTGACTCCTCAATGTTAGAAACACTGGTAATCAGCAGTTTGGAGTTTTTAATGCATGAGTCAAATGGATTCTGCCTCAAGAAGCTTACAGCCTAGTGAGGGAGATAAGACATGCATATAATGAATAGCTGCAAAGGTTTGACAAAAATGTCCTGCCCTTCTGAGAAAAAGAGATGACTTTAGGTGATGGGCATCAAAACAGCTTATTTTTTTCCCCCGAAGTGAATCAGGGGTATATAAAAGAGCAAATGAATGGAGCTAAGGAAAGTAACTCATTTATATGTGAGATGTTTACGAGTTAGATATTTTTAAAGCTTTGCCTTAATAATATGAAGATAGCCAAATTATATTTATGGTTACAAATACCATTTCTTAATCAAATATGAAAAACTGTATGAAAAATGAAACAGTAGAGCTATACTGATTTCACTATTCTCTCCATTAGACTGCATCCGTATCACTTGCTAAGAATACATTAAAAAGCAGACGTTGTACTGCATTTCTTAGCACTGTGACCAGACAGGCCCTGATAAAGGCATATTTAGACAATGAGAAATAGGGGTTTTTGCCACAGCACACCTTGAAATTGGAACGGGGAGCAGGATGTTCCCCCCCTTCTCGGTCTCTCCATCTCCTTCATTCCTGTGTACAGTCTAGCCGGAAGTGACATTCTCTGACCACTAGGTGGCACTCCTGCATAGGCAAGCGGAATCCCGATTTACCAAAGGGGAGGCGAGGTGCTGGGCTAAACTGATCTTTCCAACCCCTGAAAGTGATGTCTGCACCTGATAAATGAGCTGATGAAGGAGGCAGGAAGTCAAATAGAGTTTTGTGAAAGAGACTTTCAGGAAATCAAATTGATGACATTTGAGGTGACAAAAAGCAGAACCTGCCTGTCTGCTTTTGACATTTACATTTTTAAAAATGTGAGGTGCCTCAGGCATGACTGTTGCTGGGCCACAGTTATGGTGGATAAATTAATATGCACAAAACTGAATTTTTAGCTTCCCCCAAAGTTGGCTCTTCTACATTTCTGTTTCTCTTAATGGGATCTCCTGTTTTTCAGACTCCCAGGCTAAGTGATTTCTGAATTACATCTTTGATTCTTCAGTTTTTCTTTCCCCTATTTTATCATCAAGTCCTATTTTTTGTTTCTTCAAACTGTCCTCTATGGACCTATCTTCACAGGCCCCTATGGCCCCTTCTTTTCACTTCCATAACCTCTGTATCATTTAAATGGTAATTACATAAATAAAGATGAATTCAATAGCCTCTTCCTTGGACTAACTCTATTCTTTCCCCTTTCAATAAAACCTTTTATTACTGTCAGAGCTCATAAAATATAGTTTAATCACATTTATTTACTCATTGATTCATTTTATTTACTCCTCCAATAAATATTTTCTGAGTTCTTCCTCAGATACTGTTCAGACACATTTTAGACTAGGAAGGATTCCTTAAAGATCCATGAATGTGGGATCCCGCCCTCAAGGGGTTCCTATGCCAGTCCTGTGCTCAAGAACAGATAAACTTGTAAGATCCCTGAGGACAGGGAAGAGTGATTTACTATGTGGTGAACTGGCTTGAATTGGCTGAAATTTTGATAATTGGTTGTTGAGTTGGTCTTTCTATATTTGTGATTAGCAGCAAATTGATTTTCTGTATCTGAATCTGCGCCCCCCAACATAATAGGTGTACAATAAATATTTGTTGAATGAATGAATAAAAAGACACAACTCTAAACTCATCCATCATTTTCACCACTATAATCCCAAATAGCTCAATAACATAGAAACTTTTCAAAGCAATGGTCTTTAAATATTTGTTGAAATTTCCTTAGATAGTTCTGATTATTCCCAGGCAAAAAAAAAAAAAAATGATTAAGAGTGATGTAACAAGCACCTACATCCCATGCTTTTTTCAAATTATAGCATTTTATCATATGTTTCAGATCTATTTAAACAATTCAATATGTATTTTAATCAAATTCTATGTGTAAAGAAAGAATAAAAATTTAAAAAGAAAAAGTTGATATAAAAAAACAGTACTACCTCACCTGCCTTTTCATATTCTTTTGTTTTCCAGAGGCTTTCAAATATTTTAGTACTTAAGTATTTGTCTTATAATGCTACTTACTGATTTTTTAGTTTTGACTCACTACGGAAAATGAAGACATAGCTGTTTTTAGCTCCGCTATCCTTATCTGTACATTTGGGACATACTTACACATGTCCCAAATATTAGCTATTTATCTGAAATTCAAATGTAACTGGGTATCCTCTATTTCTATTTGTTAAGTCTGGCAACCCTCACCTCCTGACCACATATATCAGCACTTCCTGCTGCAAGCATTAAATTTAGTTACATCTTAATTTCGACTTGATCATTTTTTAATGTTTACATTCTGAGGAGTATGCAAATACTAATCAAAGCTGAGCTAGAGAGCATAAAAATATAATTTATTTTCCTTTTCTTTTTTTGTTCGTTGGTTTCCTTGGATTGAAAATTGGTTTCATGTTTGCTTAATTTTCTTTGTATCTACCACCTAACACTTCCCAGTTGTGTAGTTCTTGTCTCAAGATGTTCAGTTAACTTTACTTCTTGAAGAAATTTCTCTTAGAGACTTCTGTTCTGCTCTAGTCTCAGGAGATTGTTCCCGCGTCCTGCTGCATGGCTGGCACATTGGGGAACCTTCGTCATTGGGACCTGCGGCACTGTTCTCCTATGAGAGATCTTCTGTTTTGGGCTCCCTTGTCTTTCTCTTTGTTTACTCTCTCATTTTGATGGGACCTCCATGAGAAAGTTCGCCTAGAAGGTAAATGGATTGAGAATTTGCCCACGTGGCGATGAGTTTATTCTGTGCTCATACCTGATTCTCCTGTTGGCCAAGAGTAAGATCACATGTTGGGAATTATTTTGAAAACATTGACATATCACTTTTTAGCAGTATTGCTGTTGAGAGCTAAATGCCATCTTGAGATTAGCTTTCTTCTGTCTCGGGTGTTCTGAAATTTTACAATGATGCGTGAGCCCCTGTGTAGGACTGTGTTCAGTTCTGGATTCCTGTCAACTTCCAGACAAATTTAGGAAAAAGAGTTCAGACTTAGTCAACCAATAAATACTATTCGGAACCAATTTCTACCAGGAATGTCAACTTTTTATTTAAACTTATCAAATTACATGTTTTTCTTATTATTTAACACTATGCAGAAGACGGCACTTTAAAAATATGGTACTGAAATAATTCCTAATAAAATTACAAAATATTTTGTAACACAGGTTACATTTTTGCCTGTCACTGCACATACCACTCTCCTTTGAAATATAAACCCAATTTAAATCGAAAATCTGAAGTTTTAAAAACTAAACTAAAATGGTTGTTGCCTAATGTCAAGTTTGTTAAAAGCAGAAAGAAACGGCCAAATATTACTTATGACCACCTATATTTAAAGTACCTGAATTAACACAAATTTTCCTGTTTTAAAAACACTTAATTTGGTCAAATTTAACATTGTGGAAAAAGAGTGCTGAAAGCATACACAAGACTTCAGAGCCTGCTGTGGTTTTGAATTTTGGTTCCTCCAATAATCAATGTGTACTTAGAAAATGTACTAACCTCATTGAATGTCACCTCTTAAATGATTTCTTTTAAAAATAGCAAGTAAAAAATAACAATTCCTAAAGTGCCTTGTGCTTGCCACCTCGTCATATACACTCACAAAAAGCAGCTGGGGCCAGTTCTTCCAATTGTGTGCTCTAAGTGTGTCTGTGATGGAGGAGAAGCACCAGGAAATGACAGTGTGGAAAGCACTCCAGCAGCTTGCTCTTTTTCTTCTGTGGAAAAATCTGAAGAACTTCAGAGAAAAAATATACATCTTGTAGCTGTCAAATATCTCATTACAATTTTGGGGCATAATGAATGTTTAAATATTAAAAAGAACAATTTGGGGAAATCAATCATACATTATTTTTGAGAAAATTGCTTTAGCTGCACCAAGTTGATCAAAAAGACCATTTTTTCCCTAAAGATTAATGGATTTTTAGATTATTTCTGAATAACATCTCCCATAGAAAGTGAATAAACATCTATTTTCCTAGCAATAGTGCTTTTCATAGTGTTATAAATTAGAGATTCGTAATAGTTAATACCTTCATGAATAATCTATATTTTGAAAGTACTGTAATGATCAGTTTCACATATAATATGATAACTTTTTAAAGTATATGTTGTGGTTTGCAAAGAAACAGTTAAACAATTTCTCATTGCTGTATAGCTGAGCTTAACTGATAAATACCTAGCAACATAATACCTTGAATCTGATGATATGGAAAAAATTTATTTAGCAAACATCTGGCAAAGATATTTTTATTATGAAATATGATTTTTATTTTTAATACGAAATATTTTTTTCCATCATCCTTTTTCTCCGTCTATCATAATTCTTGTAACTGTCTGCTAGCATTTAACATTTGGTTAGGGAATTCATGGGAGTCTATTTTTGATAGGATTATTGAAGGAAAATATTTTTTAAATGAATAATATGAATAATGATAAGCATCTGATTATTTCCTTGTGAAGTAAAAATGAATAAAATGTACTAGAGCTTTTCATAGTAAAAAGCCATTGTTTTTTTCTTGGGCAGATTTTGGTCTGTACCTTTCTTTTCTGAAACTGAGTTTTAGTTGAAGGTTTACCTTTAATTTTATTTTTTAAAGGCAACTGAAATTCTAGGCACAGTTGCTGTAGTGGGCCCGAGATCCTTTCAAATCACTGCACAGGAATATTTTCCAAGCCACTAATTCCCAGTGGGCACATTTCACCCACCCTAAATGGGATATTTCTAAACATTACCATTTCAACCAAAGTTATTTGATAGATCGCTATTATTTATTGATACTATATA
Source organism: Pteropus medius (assembly GCF_902729225.1). Lineage (NCBI taxonomy): Eukaryota > Metazoa > Chordata > Mammalia > Chiroptera > Pteropodidae > Pteropus > Pteropus medius. The sequence continues at coordinate 24,073,218 of NW_024340696.1, read as the reverse complement.
AGTCTTGCTGCCAACATAATCTTAATAAGTCATTACAAGTCCACTGGGTAAGCTGTTTTTCCATTTCTTAAGCTTTAGTGCATGTGCTGTATAGATTTGGCATTTAATAAATCACTGGAGGGCCAGCAAACACATTATATTCCTGTAGTCGAGACTGTCTAGACAAAAGTGCATGGAGAGATCTTTCCACTCTAAGTAGCAGGAGAGCATTTGTTTGCCACAAATTGGTTCTGAATCAATTGCTCAGAAACCTGGCATATCCAGTCTTACTTGGATGTGGGAGGAGGGCAAGTCTAAGTGCTACATGGGGTGCTTTTCCGCCTCTAGTTTAATTGAATAACCAAGAAGCAATGCCTAAGAAACAATAGTCCTGTGGGAAAATGGCCTGGAATTTTACCCTTTTCAGATTTGGGAGTTATTACACCAATCTTCCCGTTTATTACCTTTGTTTACAAAGTGTACAAAAGGTTTGTTACAACAACTAAGAAAGTGATATTTTTAAGGGAATGAAGCAAGAAAAAAAAACCAGGAAGGAGAGAATATGATTTGCGATAAACATATAATGTGTGTATGTGATGTTTATCTCTTTCTCCTGTGGAGCTTTATTGTGGGAGAGGGAGAGGGGGGGATCCGGGACTGTGTTAGGGCTCAATTTTGCCCTTTCAGCCAGACTACTAGTAGTCCTCTTAACTATTGCTATTCTTGGAAGTCAAATTAGAACATGGTGAGTTTCTTAATAATACGAGTTTCAGTGTACCCCTTGGACTGATTGGGCTTTTCTGTTGCTGTTGATTCTATTTACTTCTTTTTGCCTAGCTGTTCTTTCATGCTGGTTGTGTAGCACCTAAAATTTTCTCTTATGGTTATGTCCTCTAGGTCTTTGACTTTAAAATGCTGTTCAATCCAAATGCATAAATACTTACATCATCTCTAGCAATGTGATTACGTTTGTAACCAGGCACTCTCATGAAATTGATTGAATTGAACTGTGACTGTCTGCTGGAGTATTTGTGTTCGTAGGGTTAACATCCTGTCGAGACAGACTGGGTGCTTAAAGACTTGGAGAGGTAGGGCAGGTATGCAGAAGGCTCTTCTTGTATCTAAGTGACTACCTGACACATCTTCTCCCAAAATATTACTCTTGGACAAGGGTACTGGACTTCTCCTTGGAGGAAGTTTGGCAGACTTCATTTCTATAACACATACAGGGTTGGGCCAAGAGGAGATCTCTAAGACTTTGGAAGGGAGAGTGAGGAAAGAAGGAAATAATTTCTGAAAGCATTAATTGGGGGCGGAGAAAGGCAAATTGAAGGAGTAAAGTTCTTAGGGGAAAATTTCTCTTACTCTGTAGCTGTTACCTATAGCTAGTGTTCTTATTTAAGCAATATTTCTCAACTTATTCTATTTTTATATTTAGAATCCCAGTTCTCCAAGAACAGAGACCTAATGTTTAAGTCCATATGTCAAAGAAGGAAATACTGAGTTTTTGTTCTTCATAATTAATAGTGAAAATCAACTTCTTTTACTACCAATATCGGTAGGATAAAAATTCCATAAATTAACTTTTTCCTTTTAGGCAAGAGGAGAAAACATTAGAAAATGTGCTATAACAAGAAAATGTTTCTTTTAGAAATAAAATTTAAGAATCTTTTGGAAAAAGTTTCTTTTTCCTCTTTTCCATATGTTGTGAACATATTGATGCCTGGAATAAATTCAACCTAGAGGCCATTCTGAAAAGGCAGAACAACCAAAGAATTCTTATGTATGATTGGAAAATCTCAAGAGTGCTAATTTAGAAGAATACTAATAAATAAGAATGCTTCTGTGAGTTTAGAATGCTTATCTAAATCTTTCAACTGCCAGCTGAACCTGTGAACACTTTGGCCAAGCTTTGTTAGTGTATATCTGACTTTGTCCAGATGTATCAGTGCCGAGAACATCTCAGGCAATTAAGTATTTGGTGAATCTGGATCATGTGTAGATAGTCAGTTTAGAGAAATGGAGGCATTTCATGACTCATAACCTGATTATTTGCAGACCTTAGAGAACTTTATCAACATTAACTTTCCTGAAAGAGATATTCTGTAGGTAGGTGCCAAGAATCATGAAACTACATCTCTGAAAGAGTATTCTAGACTTTTTGGTTGTAATAATAATATGGTAATAATGAATGACATTTTCATATTACTGCTTTAACATATATATTGAATTCTGTTGTGTTTTTTACACTTACAGTGTATCTCAATTTGGACCAGCCACATTTTAAGTACTTAATAACCATATGTGACCAGTGGACACTTAGTAGACAGCACAGCTCTTTAACATTAAGTCTATTCACAGGCAATTAACAGGATGCCCTTTTCTTGGGTAATTACAGGTAATACATGATTGTTTTGCAGCAGTCTCCTGAGATAATGCATGTCCTTCTGTTGTTTAACCAAAATAAGTGGTGAGGATTTAACCAAAATACTGGTGAGGATTTTCTGGTAGACAGGATTCTGGAGGAGAAGGATCTCTGCTGTAGCTGGATATCTATTGAGCATATGGCCCTGTGGCTTTCTAGATTTTCCTGAGGGTCAACCTTGCCCTCTACTTCTTCTGGTCTAATACTGTGACCCAGGCTCCTCCTGGTAAATTAGAAACAGGTTGTCAGGCTTTCCTCTAGTGTATAGCATATGGATTTATAGGCTTCGGGTGTTGTTGGAGTTACAGTTTTATTAGAAGTCCCATTGATTCTTGATCCTGTCTGTTCAACCAAAACCTAGAGGAAGGGCTATCCAGGTCTTGGAGGGAGGTTGTTTCATGGAAGTGGAGATGTTACAGCTCAAGTTTGTAGAGAAATAAATGAGAGAGTTTTCCTTTGTACCCTCGCCCCTTTCTATAACTGCCATCTCTTCAGTTCAGAAGATGTGTTTTGTTGCCCTCTAGTAAAATAAAAGGAGAAGGAGAATTAATAGTAATAACCTTGAGAGAGGGAAAAAGTCTAATGCAGAAATTTAGACAATCTATGAAAAAGAAAACAAAACAGTGCTTAAAAGAATTCTCTAATGGCTGGTCCAAAGCAAATTTAAACCTTTATGCAAAAGAGTAATTTAAATGATTCATAGTAAAAGTCGAGCAAATTTATCCAATCATCAGTCAGTATGCCAAATGATAGTGTTAGAAGAATTGCACATCAATGGGAAAAAATCAAGTTATTTCACATAGCAACTGGGTTGTTATCCAAATTAAATAACCAAAATGAGAAAAAGTTGTGTTCTCCACAGCCATAAATCAACAATAGTGGGCTCTACTGCATTTTTAATTGGCAGTATCTTTCCCCTTATACACCCAAATATGGATTCAGAAAGTATCTCTTCAGCTGCATGGGTGTTTTTATCATGCTTAACATTATAAAACCGTAGAATCGAGGGAGGTAAAAATGGGACAACAGGAGACAAAAGCTTTGTGAGATTGTAAATTATATGCTTTAATGCCATTAAGCCATGAAAAATTCTATTTCTATGTGGTTTTTAAGCCAATTTTTGAAGTCAACTACCTACCAATTAATGCCAAAATAAATGGGGCTGTTATGAGAATTAGTCTTCAACTTCGGAGAAGGTTTGTTTCTAATGTCAAGGCTTTGTCCTAATGAACACTGGAATCAGTGACTATTTCCCGGCAGAAAAGGAAATTTCTGAATATGAGAAAAATCACATGAGCTTCTTTTTCAAAGGCAGTCGTTATGTGATAAAGAGAGTTAGTAGCACTTAATATTTTTAATATTTGCTCTGGAAATTGGATGAAATCCATACCATTGATAACACGGTCCTCTCTAGAAGCCAATGAGTTAGTGCCCTGCAGAGACTGAGGTGCTTCTTGACAGTAAGTAGGTAGCTAAGACCCTGAGAATCCAGGACATGCATCTTGGTGGTACAGAGTAAAGCTTTACACTACTGTCCGAGGCCCAGAGCTGCATCCGTGGTCCCCTGCACACATGCTAATGTGGCCAGACAAGGCCTTATGTTTGGGGAAAAAGGTAAAACTGCAAAGTTTCTTTATTCACATGACTTTTCAACCTGAGCTTGCAAACACCAACTATTATGTCTCTGACCCAAGGATACCATCTTAGGAACTGAAAACATTTCAAATGAACAGAAAGTGAAATGAGATATTTTCCAACAGTATGAGCAAATGAAAAACCTTAATGGGCCAACCAGGAGACTTTAATTAGAGAATGTGGGTGAATATAATGCCCGAGAAGTGATGGGTCTGCCTGGAGAGCTTGTGCCCTTCTAAGGGGGCAACCACTGCTCAGGCAGAGCATCGATCGTGGCACTGCAGGCATTTCTGAAAGATCTCAGAATTCCAGATGTTTATGTGGAATTGCTTGATTTTTTAATGTTGGCAACAAATTCAAATTAAAAAAAAAAAAACAACAAAATGCAATAAGAAACTCTTTGCATGTGTCAAAAGAAACCAGTCTGCGAGGCAGGTGCAATCAGTGAGCTTTCGCACTGCAGTCTCAGTTTTACTGCTTTAAAAAGTCCCTATACTTAAAGAGAAAGAAAAGCTCCATCATCACAATTTTCTTTCTGAAGTGAGTTTAGTGTCCTAAAGTAAGCCTTAATTACTCATCTGTTTTTATTTCATATAAGCCCTGTGCTGGGTCCATTTTACTTTGGATTGTTTTTTTCCGAGCTGTGAAATACTCTCAGAATCCTTAGTCATTTAAGTTCTGCCCCGAATGTAGATTTTATCATAAAGCTATCTTTAATTCCTTTTCCCTTAAGCCATCTCCCACATATTTCTTAAAGCTCATTAATATAAATGTTTGTGTCTATCTTATTTGTTTCTCATGTTTAGATGGGGTAAAAGGAGATTGATTATAAGGGTCATAAAAGTAATGATGCATTTCATGAAAGCATGTATTTTGTAGATAACACAAACTTTAAGAAATAGCTTGGAGCTGGTACCCAAATTAATGGAATGAAATGACCTCCAGAAAATAATTTCTTTATACTCAGGTCATTTCAGCCCTTTACCTGTATGTATGTATGTATGTATGTATGTATGTATGTATGTATTTATTTTTTATTTGATTTTTTTTTTTAATTTTGGTTTTGATGACTTAATCCTAGTTACACTGGATCCTCTATAAAACTTAAAAAATTTCTGTTGGGCTTTGTAAAATTCTAAGTTTTCTCATAGTTATGATGTTCTTAACTACATAATCCAAATCACTCATTGCTGTGGATAAATGCTTCAACACTTCCCTCATTTAAAAAATATTTATTGAGTACTGGCTGGGCAGTATTCTGGGCACCAAATCTCCTGTTTTCAGGTACTTTTCACTGGGTAAAGCCAATAATAAGCAAATAGAATTGATTTTGGATGAAATCCAACCTGGAAAATGGAAAAAAGTCTAGGACTTTTGAATACAGGGAATTTAACATGGGAAGATTGTTGTATTGCTGTAGGAAGTATTGAGAAGCCAAACAGGATGTCGAGAAAACCCAAAGATTAGCAACAGTGAGAAACCGTGGCCACCCCTGGGCTTGGAAAGACAATTTGAGGATGTAGAGTTTTCACAGGTGGAAGTGGAGGCCCTCCATGGGGATGTTCTTCTGTAGTCTTCTGCCAGAGCCTACCATTGACCATCCTTCCCTGAAGCAAAGGATATTGAGAAGGAGGGAGGCGGTAAGGTAGGAGGTGGCCATGGGGACAGTTCTACTGTAGAAGCCGAGGGAAGAAAGTGTTCTAAGGAGGTTGAAGCATTCGGTAATGCCAAATGCCATGGAGAGTTCAATTAAGATGAGGATAGAGAACTGATTATTGGAAATGGCCAGGAAGGGCCCTTTTGATCACTATGAGACCTGATTTAATGGAATGGTCACAAAGGAAGCCCAGTTGAAATGAGTTGAGGAGAGAAGGCAAAGCACTAGAAGTCGTGGTTTTGAATAACTGTTGCATGGAGTTTTGCTGTGAAAAAGGTGTGTTTTGGATTAGAGTGACACTTGATATCTTAGCTACTCACTGGAAGCTAGAAGACAATGGGGTAATGCCTCCAAATTTCAAGGAAAAATGATTTACAACCTTGAATTTTATGTGGAGAGAAACTATCAATTATGTGTATGGATAGAATGAAGATATTCTCATATATGCCAGGACTCCAAAAACTGTGCCTCTGAAGCACCCAGTCTCAGAAAGATATTCACTAAAATGAGGGCATAGACCCCAAAAGAAGACATAAGGTCCCGAAGACAGTGGAAAGAGCATAGAGCTGTACAAAAGAAGGTCTTAGGGCAGTGGTACAACAGTTCTTGAGAGCAACCACAGCAGACTGGAGCAAGAACATAGAGGGGTCTAGGAAGCAGAAAGGTAATATTTGGGTAGGGAGAGAATAATTGAATGGATATGCAATCTCATATGAAAGACCAAATAAACTACACAAAGAACCATATGCAAAGGAAAATTAAGAGGCATTTTCTCAAATAAATTACAATATTTGGAAAAGATTAGAGACATTGAAAACTAAGTAAATGATAAACAAGATAATTGTGTAGTTAAGAAAATACACAAAGTTGCACAAGAAAGGAAATATAATCATAATACATCTGTCTAATGTTGCTCAGCAATGAACACTGATGATTGACTTAACAAAATGTTATGAACTAACTCTGCAGGGGAAGTTTAGAAGGGAAAGTCAAGTAGTAGGGTAGAGAGCTCGGTCCTCATTTATCACAGAGGGAATTAATGGAGGTTGTCTAAAATTGGTAGGCCACAGTTCGACATTATTATTTAGAAATAGGGAGGTCAGTGTTATAATGTAGCCCAAAGAATTGAAAGCTGCTGCCCTGTGCTGTGAGACCAAGGAGTGGGGCAGCCACGACTGTCTTTTGTTGTAAGCCTCTGCTACTCGCCTATTTTCTTTTTTATGAAAATAATAATTCTCACCTCTCTCCTTAAATATCTTTTGAAAATGTAAGGAAGTATCCTAAAGATATATGATCGTTACAATATTTGGTTGATACTTGTTTATTTTTTTTACCTCATTTAACTATTTCTTGTGTATTTGACTTATTTTCTCTGTGAGACCAAAAGTTCTCAAATTTTTGTTTTCTGAATTGCCACTTACAACAGTGGAAAAATAACTCTTTTATGTTATTAGGTCATTTAAAATGGAGACTCTCAGAGTTGTATTGTCTGTGGCACCTAGTAGGCACTCAAAAAATTTTTGGTTAAATTTAGTTGAATAATGAATTTTTAAAAATTGGTTTTAGGATCTAGACTAAAAAAATTCTCTTTCAATTAGACGTTTTTATTTTCAGTAAACCAGGAGATGGACAATATGTTTTAGATTCTTTGGCCCTTTCTCAGCCTTGTCTAAGATGAAGGCTATCTGAACAAACGACTTCATTTCACAGGTGAGTTGATTTAGTGGTCAGGGGTGCATTTGGTAGCTAAACTTCCTGGGGGACCGTGAAAATTCACGGTAAGTCATATGATGATTGTTTTATAGTGGAAGTAGATGATATATAATACCTGCCCTCAGTTTCTCTAGGAAATGGTAATATTTTTCATGTCTTGTATTGTCAGACTCCAGGGCTTTAATGACAAATTTGTTTGTGTGCCTGAACAGATCTAAAGCTTCTTCCTGAAAGCAGTGTGATCCTGCTGGCGGGAATGTCCATAGCTCTTCACTAGAATATGGGTGTGTCAGGCTATGTTATTTATATTGTCCAAGCAGTTTATGGGCGGATCCCTGCCATGTGGTAAAGAATTTTACCCTTGGGAATTGGAAATTCATTCATTCTTGATGTAAATGTCTGAGTGCTTTATATAAGCTTGGCAATGTGCTAGGGGCTGGGGTTATGGAATAGGAAGCAAAATATGCTCAAATCTATTTTAAAAAGACAAATAAACTATGTATAGGAAGCACTAGAAGAAATAGAAGTATCTAAAGGATGCCCGAAGAAATGATTTCTTTCCCAATGCAATGTATCTCTTATAGTAGAAGTTCAGGTGTCAGGTGCCTTACAACCAGGTGGGAGAGAGACTTCTGGTAAGGAGGGCTTCAAATCACACCTCGATTTCTGTTCCCTGTTCATCAACAATCCAAAGTAAGTGAACTTCAAGAAAAGGCCATGGATATCAATCTTGAGAACTCTTTTCAGTGACTTCATGCTGAACATCTGCACCCCCAGAATAGACCCTCTCAGCTCTAGTACTGGGTCAAGTCTGAGCTCTAGAAACCTCCATGTCTGTGCCGTGAAACTTAAGCTCTGCGTATAAATGCCTTTGCAGAATCAAATCTTAACATTAGGTCTCTGACATTTATCAAAGACAGGCATGGAAAACACGTATAAGCCTCTGGGCCTTTTGTAAATCTACATTTGAGGTCTAACCATTAACATTTTCTTTTTTTCTTCCTTCAAAATACCCAGTGACAAATTTATTCAGATATCAGAATCCCATTTAGCAGGACAGTACCTGATCTATAGCAGGTGCCAAAGAAGTATTTGTTGAATAAGTGAATGAATGAACTAATAAATATTGAGTCAATTATGTCAGGGTCTGCTTGGTAATTCACATGTTATTTATGGATTCCTCTGATAGCAAACTTGTATGTTGTAAAAACTACTAATAAAATAAGAGCTCCGAAAATCATTATGCTTCCTTTTTTTTTTCCTTTCTGCAAAAAATGTAACTGTTTCCTTATGCTCAGTTCACAGGTAAAACTACACACCCTTTTCCAACCTTGCCCTTCTTTCCTCCCTCTACCACACATACACAGATTTTCTTACTTGGCCTTATTCCTTCTTTGGAAATATATGGAGTGGAAATGATAAAGGACTAGCGGAATTCAGGTTGTACATTGCTGCCATGTATCTTTAATTTTGCTCTGTTGTGTTAAGGGATTGGTTTGGGAACAACTTTTCAGCCTTTTAAATCATCTATCTTCAATAAGTCTTATCGAAACATAGAAATAGCTCCGAAGCCAATAGCAATTTGCTCTTTTTTTTTTTTTTAATATTGAGAAAGTGCTGTTTCTCACCTTGAGTGGTGTACATGTTATTTGCTCTTTTTTCAAGAATAAAAATGGCATCATATATGCCATTAGGTTGTATTTCTCAACCAGTATTTAGTTGCTTTACCCTGCTCATCTCATAAATAGAAACAATTAGGGTGATCACGAAATACGCAGATTCATTAAATGCAGCAATATCCAAAAGTATTCCAAATTAAACTCAAGCAATTAAATATTTTTTCTCCCTTCATATTCAAGTCTACTGAGTATAGAAACTAGATTTTCATGTGCACAGAAACTTTACAGTATTCTTTTTTCTTGTTGTCTGAACTCCTCTCTCTGGAATAGATTTCTTTCAGTTTTGTTTATCCAGACTTAGTTGCCTCAATTCTAGATTTCTTGAAGTGCCTTAGGTTGAGCAGATAGCTTTCTAAATACAAGACTAGTAAATTTCATTGTACATGCAAAACAATAAATCTGCTATAAATTGGGAATGATAGAACATTTCAGATTGGAAATATTCAGGATCCAGAGGTGTCCTCCCGAAGCAACTTGGTTTTCTTACTAGCTAGACCTTTTCATCTTCTGAAAGTAAACGATGGTCCCTGTATACCTTAATAAACCTCTAGTGAGTTTACAAGGGATGTTTTACAATACAAAACTGAAAAATAAAAATGTAGAAGATCTTTAAGCATGTTTTTCCACAATCTGTAAGACAGAGAGCTTTAAAGAACCACAAATATATATTAGTAATCTTTGCAGAATTTGGGCATTTGGGATTTGGAGGCAGCCTCAAATACTTTGGTCTTTATCTTCAATCACATTATGTGACAAGTTTAAAAGTTCAAGCAATATTATTTGTCTTGAAAAATACTGCCTTATGTATTTGGAATGAAGGCAGATAGAAAGGGATTTCAGACAAAGGGGTAGCCCCTTTGTTCTGGAGATTGATTTTGAAATCTGAAGTTCTCAAATGAAAGCTGATGCAACAGCAGCTACTTATGATTTCAAAATATTAGCCATTTTCAGGGTTACATAAGCCAATAAGGAAGACCTTCGAGAATGTTTATCTTTGTCCAATCTGTCCCCTGGGGAAAATTCAGACAACCATTTTCTCTTTATTTTATTGGGTTCAAGCAACAATGTTGAAAGTTATGTAATCATTAAGTAAATATTGACAATGTAATTATACAGTAAATAATATGTTATGATGCAATAAGTAGCAGATAGTTATTTCTGTCTCCTGAACTACTATCTTCTGCTCATGTCTTAACATAAAAATTAAATGGTGATTGTGTTTCTAATAGCTTTCAATAGTCTTTCCAAATATTCTACCTGCTAGTGGAGTTATATAGATGGTAGTATTTTCTAAATTACTGTTATTTATATGTCAGCCGAATTTGGTGTTCTATACAATTTTTAAAATAAGAATAACCAAAATAATCCATTTTATAATGTTTTATAAATTCGAAAGGACTTTCACACATACCTCCTATCAGCAGGCAATAAATAGATTATTATTCCAAACTAAAAAGCTTAAAGTCCAGAAATATTTCCAGATTGGCTCAAGTTTAGGCAGTTGAACCTTGCAGATGGGAGCTGATATGTACTTTTCCAGTCCTTTAGCCAGTGCTATTTCTATTTATTCATGTTCCATCTGCAACAACATGTATAGATTAACTATTATGTATGTGTCAGGTATTGTACCAGGGGGTTGAGGATTTGCTATAGCTACAAATACTCTGTAGTTTATGGGCTGAAGAGGAGGGCAGGAGAATTGCAAGCTTAGCGCCAAGCCTATTGCAGAGATCTGGAGTCTAGAGCAGAGGACCTGGGACAGAACGGAATGCAAGGATCATTCATAAGATGGTTTATGTACATTTGTCATTCTTATTGTTCCTGTATAAGTAGGCTTGTCAACTGTGAAAGAGCAACCTTAGCCAAAGAGGAACTTGTTTACCTCGTGTAGAAAGTCTGGATGTCTGGAGTGCAGGGCGGCGGCGTGTCTCAGCAAGGTAATCGAGGAGCCAGGGTCCTTCTCACCTCCAGTTATACCATCTATTGTAATGCTTGAGAGAGCTCTGGGGCCACAGACCTGTCTGTTACAAAGACTCATCCCTTCCTAGCCATCACTTATAACAATTACAGTTCAGGTGTAGAAGACTCGCCTTTTCCAAACCTGTAGGACTCAGCATGTGGGGCTATTAATGAAGCTGGATCGCAGGCTTCAGGCAGAAATTCCTTCCTTTAGCAAAGTGGTATTTCCCTCCATCTCTGTAGACTGGTAGCTCTACTCTGGTTTTGTCTCCTCTTTTAGGACGTGGGTGAAAATAGCAAGGAGTCAGCAGATGCCAACTTTACGGAGAATTTCCCTCCATGTGTTCTGACACTATCTCGGGTGCTGCCTGCTCTGCATTCTGTATCCAGCAGGTGACTAGAGTGACCAAATGTCTCACCAGTACATTTTAAAGACCAGCAGCAGCCTAGTCCTCGGTAAGCTAATTTTATAATTCTTACTTCCAGTTAAGATTCTGTGTTATTCAGAATTGGGATGGCTGCGAATGGCACATATGTGACCAATCCCTATAAAGAACCCTACAAAGGATGAAGACTCAGACAGCAGAGATTTTATCAGTCAGAACTGAATTGCTTCAAGGGTTTCTAAAAAAGTGAGGTATAGAAGACAAAAAGGGGTTAGACTGGAAACCTAGTACCTACCTCAAACATCCAGCATCTGAACCTCTTTCTTGTTTCCAATGTTCCTTGTGGCTCATAAACAGAACTTGAGCTCCACCAATCGGATCTACCTGCCTAAGACACTAAACTGAACATTAGTGATATGCAGAGATGAGGATGGTGCAGATTCATTCTCACACAGGTGGTGGTGGCAGTAGTAGCAGTAGTGGAGTGATCTGTACTCATTTCCCAGAGATGTCACACAGAAGCAACAGTTCTTGCAAGCAGCATCCAGGCCCAGCATTTTTGGTGTCTGTGATGTGCGCTGTTGTCACTGTGCTCTGAGATGGTGGCAGTTGCATCCTGCTAAAATAGGTTAGTGCTGTAGCACAGTCTGGGCATTGTTCTTGGTTCTCTGATCTTATTCTCTGGCTTTTCTGGGTGTTCTCCAAGTTATGCGACATCATTGTAGTAACTCAGATTCTACTTAATCAGATTTACTCAGCTGTTTGCAATTTGGCACTCTGAGAAAAGGATTAGTATAGCCCGGAGGATGCTGGAATGTAAGTGGACCAAGGACAGGGAGAAGTAAAGCATGACTCTTGTTCTAAGACCAGGCAATTAGAAAAACAGTAGCATCGTTAAATTAAATTCTAATAGGGAGTAACATGGGGCAGAAGTTGTCAAGTTGAGTGTGACACATTGGGGACATCCTAGTGGAAAAAATCTAATAGATTGCTGGTGATAAGTGCCTAGAGCTTATAAGAGGAGATAGAGCAGAGTATATAAGAGATCCAAGCTAAGTGGTCAGACCCCCCTAAAAAAATTTAGTCTGCGTTAGAAGGTTAGTGAGAATGATAAAGTAGATTTAGTTTCAATGATCTCCACTTCGGTGTTTTATTGAAATAACAAATATATCCTTTGATATATGAGATGTGGATATAGGTGAATGAGAGCCCACGTCCCACGTGCCTACCGGTTTCCTCTGGAAGTGAGTCCACAATTCAGTGGTCAATGGAATCTTTATGGAAAGAGAAATATTTCAGGTCGGGGAAGGTGAGAGCAGTGTACTTACCGTTCTAAAGTTTTTAGGCTGGTGTAGGTCTCATGTCAGCGTGCTAGGGTCTACCCACTACTATATAAGACAGTCCTTGCCATGCCACAGTGATTTACTTTGGTCCTGTTTCCTAATGCATCTTTGATCTTACAGCATGCCTGACCCTGGTCCTTCAAAGGAGTCTAAGAATTTCGTTCAGCTTAAGTAAACAGATAGCCTGACAATAGAAGATTAGGCTACAGTAATCAGCTTAGGACTTTGTTGAGGCATTAAACATCGATTAATTATGAAGAGCACAAGAACCAGAGCAAAGGGCATCTCTATTAAGCTGGCAGGGTCTGTAAGTCTTGGAGAGCAGAAAAGAGATGGTTGCAGTGACCTCAGGGCTTAATTGTTAAGGCTCATAGTTTTTCACTTTGATTCACTAGTGGCATATCTAACAGCATTGCTAGATTTTGCTAAAAGAGATAAAGTCTGCAGCTAAATAATCCTGGATTAAAATATGAAAAAGGGCATGTTCTGAGTTGTCCAATTGGGAGATTGTCCAGAGGTAGGCATGCCCATGGCAGCATTTTTAGATGAAATGTCTAGAGTCGGTAGAGTAAAAGATTCATTTCTGCACATTCTAATGATTTTTGTATGCTTTCCAGAGATGTTTCTTGATTTAATCTCTGGAAAATTGCTTGCTTTCAGATCAGTAGAGTGAATTTGAATTAGGTTTCAAATTTTGACAATGGGTATGTAAGAGCATGGCTAACTATTTACAGTCTGGTTTTAGAGCAAGGCTACATTTCCCAGAGTCCCTTGCAGTCAGGTGTGCTTGTGTGTGCAAATGACGTGGGTCATTTCCAGTCCTGACCCAGGAAACTTCTCCTTCATGCACCTCTGCTTGATGAAGGAGCCTGATCCCTAAATCACTTCAGGGAGATATGCCACTGCTGATCAAGAACATCTGTATTGCAGTAACTGTGGTGAGAAATAAACTTCTCTTGTGTTGAGCTGCTCAGATGTTGGAGTTTATATGTTACCTTAACTAATGCGGACTATTGTAAAAATATCAACAACTTAAAGCTTTGTTTGTATTTACCTTGACTCTGTAAAATTTATCCAGTGTTTAGTAAATCACGGAGCTCTAATGACACATCTAACTAATCACCTCAAGTTCTTGTCAGAACTGTTTACATTCTTCTCTGACTGTTGGACTCCATTTCTCTGCAAAGTCTTTTATTCCACATCTTCAGGTCTATTGGTCACTTGGGTTTAATTCTAGAGTATAAGAGAGAAATATGGACTAGACATTTAATTGGGAGAGTTAACCACCTATATAATGATTTTTAAACTACAAGGTTATTTGGGGATCTACATAGAGTGAGGGGATAAACATCAATGGCTGAGTCAGAGGTTGTCAATACTACCTTTTCACATAGCCGTCATCAGTTCATATAGAGTGTCCCTAAACTGATAATATATTTGTTCTGCAGACAACCCCTGATAATATAGCTTTGAACTCTGTGCTTCGCAAACTTAGTTTTAGAGAACTAATGATAACAGTCCATCTATTCCACTACACCAAGGTCTCAGCTTGCCCTAAGGGGCTTATAAGAAGCAATTGTCTGGACTGGATATCATACTCAGCTTGCCCTAAGGGGCTTATAAGAAGCAATTGTCTGGACTGGATATCATGTTTCTTGTCCTTGATTACAGGAAGCTTAACTACCACTGGATGCAGTGCCTCTTTTAGGTGATTTGCAAGAGGACTCCCCTGAGTACCTGGAAGTTCCTACCTATGGGCAAAGTAAATTTTAATCAAATATGTTTATCTCTTTGCTTTGGTGGCTAAGAAACTCAAGGAACTTGTCTTCTACCAATCACATGTGCCATCTGTGTACTGATTGCTTCCTTGCCTGTATCTTAGCATCTACCATCTGCAATGTGATAAGTACTAGGAAACAGTGTCCCCATAGAGCACATGTTCTTTCCAACTTTAGTTTCTATACTCTCTGGTCTAAACACTATACTTATTTAAAAAAAAAAAACATTGGATTATATATGTTTATACGAGCTGCATGAAATCCTCGTTTAGCATGAGGTCAGGTATATAAAGACATACAAATGGTCTGTTTTATATGCCATACAATGGGATGGATCCTAGTTCTACTACCTGTTCACAGAGGTTGATTACTTAGTTCCCTAGCATTCTAGAACCATCACTCATCAGAAGAATGATGCCAGCTCTTGTCTTACAAACTATGGCTCTGAGTCTCCAAACTTTATAATCTACATAAAGGGTAGTTAGGTTATAGTTCAACTTTTCTTGCTAATTGTTTTATTTCACCTGAAGAAACTTAAAATTCACATAAGATCTTGGCAGCTCTAGCTCAATAGGCCCAGTCTTTGGTTCCGAGCTCAGTAATTAAATATATACTGAATTCTTGCTATGAGTTCCAGGATTTTAATGCTCATCTGGAACCTTATCACAGTAGATAAACAGAGGAAGCTATTGACAAGGCAATTCCAGACTTCGTAACTTAGATTAAGGGTCCTGAATTTGGAAATCCTGAAACTCTAGAGGGGCTATACATAGGTTTTAGAGAATTCATGAACTATCTATATAATATGCATAATTTTATACTGTAATGTGTATGTAAATTACTTGATGCAGAAGATGTCCATTTTTTCCATTGGCATTCTCAAGGACATGAAGTTAAGATAGGGCCAAATGGTTTACATCAGTGCTTTTCAAATGATCTATGTGAAGTGCCAATTTTTTGTTTTTCTTTTTTAAAATTTACAACCTAGTTAGATCACTATTTAAAAAGTAATAAAAATGAGTAGCTAAACAAATGAAATGCTATATGTTGCAGCAATGTGTAATTGCTATATAAGTTTCTAATGCCTACTCTGAGTTTCTGTGATTAATTGGATGTATAAATTGAAGGAGGAAAGGGTTAAAGATTATCCTAAGAATTTAACTTTGGCAGCTGGATAGATGATGATGGCAAGATATGATATGCAAAAGAAGCAAGTTTGGGTAGCAAAATATTGAGTTTAGTTGGGTTATAGTAAGATTAAAGTATCTGTATAACACTCATGTGGCTGTCACCATAGATTTGTCAATATAACTGTATATGTTAGAAATTTGGGCTCTAGGGCAAGATCCTGACCTAAAAGTCACCTGTAATCATTGAAACCATGAGAGCAGATGATATTACATTAGGGAATGGTATAGAGTGAGGAGACAAGAGGGCTAAGGTTGATATGCATAGACTACCAATATTTAAAGAATTGGCAGAGGAAGAATTACTTGGAAATGAATTGGGGAGGAGACATCCAGAGAAGTAGGAAGACAAAGTTTGAAGTATTTTAGAAATTAAAGAATAGAGTTGCCAGGAAAAAAACAGGAAAAAAAAATAAGATTTTTATTTTTTTTTTATTTTAAGTTTTTAAATCACACTCCGAACTACAATTACCAAAGAGGTCCAGTAAGACGTCCAGAAGAGGTCATTGGATTTAGATATTGATGCACTGATAACAGTTTCTGAGAGGTGTTGAGGGCAAGAAAGAAGGCAATTTCAGAAACTGGAGGAGTAAATGGGAGGTGAGCAAATGCAATTGGGGTAAAAAGACCTTTTTTCCAGAAGGATAATAAAAAGTGCCTTCCTACAGTGAGGGTAGAAAAAAGAAAGAAAATGTGATGGTTTTCTTAAGGAGAGGCACATTTAGGCGAGGGAGAAGCAATTAGAAGAGAGGGCAAGAAAAAGAGAGCAGGGACATTAGGTACCTCCTGTGGCAATCAGTAGAGGACAGGATAAGAATCACAGGTAGCTGGGTCAGCCTTGGAAAGTTAATTAGAAGTACTAGCTCTCCACACAGATTTATAGATGGTCACGGTTTTACCTGTTGATTAACTGGCTGTTCTCTATATGGCTGTTAACTGATTAGCTTGTGTCCTGTCACCTTCATATTTTTGCTGAAAGGTAAAAATGAAATGAAGTATGTCTAGGCATTGTGGAAGGAGGCACCCGATTGGGCATTTGAATCTTCTTAGCCCTGAGTCATGCTTCAGTGTCATCCGTTTTGTTCATGACATGCATTTCTAACTCACTATGCGCACTTGGGAAAATGGTTATTTTCAGAACTGACTTGATTCACCTGTGTCGTAGTTTAATATAGAAGTAGGTATGGTTTGGTTATGGTGAGATTTGGCAACTTGGTCTTTGTGATAATACATAATCTTTTGATTTCAGAAAACATAATTATTTTTTACATGACTGATCTTCTGGGTACTTTTTATTTTTGATCAATTATTTTTATCCCCTAGAATTCCTGCAGAAATAATTCTTCCTATTTAAGGTATCTGAACAGCAACCGGTACCTAGTTCAGTTTAATGTATTCTCTATGAGACATTGAAAATAATCAATGTGAGTACTGGGTAGAGGCTAATAGAGAGTAAAGTAGCCTATTGTTTCTAACCATTTGCATCATTTCTGGCATGTCTATTGACAGCATTCACGCACGAGGCCAAAGAGGGAATGGGCTTGGAGCCTATGCTGCTTTTAAGCCCTGGCTGAAACACAGTTTTTAAATCACACTCCGAACTACAATTACCAACAATAAATTTATCTATCATAAAGATGCGGGAAAGCAGAAAATGACTTTCAAAAGACAGAGTGATCTTTAGAGACATAATCTGTACTACTCCTAGGAAGCCCAGATGTATCCCCTTGGGAAAGCTCCCCGCTGCAGGAAGCTGCCACACTTGATTTTACCTCATTGTCTCTAGTTTCAACTCAGGTCAAGTAAGCAGACCACCTTTTACTTTGAGTATTCTTCAGAGAACCAAAATATTCCAAGAATATTGCCTAATTTTTTTTTTTTTTTTCTGAGGAGAGCTATAAGGCTACAGGGGTTTGGGGTAGACTTCAGGAGTCTGTTCTCTGAAGACCTTTGTGGTTTCTCCGTACTTGTAAACCCACTTGATTATAATCGCAAAGGAAAAAGACAGTGATTCACCGTGTTGGTGCTGAAGAAAATCATTGATCAGACAGAAAGTCTTCCCTGTGTCAAAGTAAGATATATCGACGGTGCTTTTTATTTCTCCCAGGAAAGAATAATGTAATTGATCCCTGTAATATGCTAACCAGTTTGTTCATCCTTTGTTCAGGATAAATGTTTATTTGGGAATATGTCTCACAGAATAAACTGGCTTTGGGATAAAGACTGGGAGCAGATTAGTTTCTAAATAAATCTCAATAAATACATCGATAAAATGAACAGCAGGAGGAATAAGTAATACAACTAGGAATGTCTTAAATAAATACATTTACATGTGATAATTTACAAAGGATAATTACAGTAGAAACACATCTTGGGCTGATTGTCTCAAAGGCATTTGTGTGAAAAACGAAGATTTCTGAATTAGAAATTCTGTTGAGTAGAAACAAGAAGTAAGTGAACATGTTTTCGAATATGCAGTAGAAAGATCACCAGCTTCTCTAAAGACCTGACACTGATGTTCATCTTAGTATATAAAAGAGAAAATACACTGAGAATGGGAAATGCAGGAGCTATAACAGCAGCTGGAGAGGTGACTGTGATTCTAATGGATTGTTCGTGTGTAACATCAGTGCTCCACTTAATTTGGTGGGAAAGTAATTCGCAGAATTAAGACGGCAGCATTAGTATTGTGTTGTCTTATTAAAAAATGTCTATAGCTCATTGAATGCAGAAAAATTTTAGAGATTTTATTTTGCAGGAAGCCAATGCAGTAGCTGCAAAGTAATATTACCAAAATGAAAAACATTAGGGAATATGAGCAGCATAGGTTGGTACATTAGTTTGTGTTATTCAGCCAGTAGGGAAAAAGGCAATACACTCTCCTATTTGAATGACAAGCAGAAGAATTCAAAAGGATAACAGTCATTGTTTTTGTTGTTGTTATTGTTGTAGTTGCGTGTCTGTCATTTTTTTTAATTAGCCGTATTAAGCTAAGGCAATTTTTAAAAACTTATTTTGAATATCATTTTACATAATTGTACATGTGGACTCTTTCATTCACTCATGGATTTTAAATGATGTGTTTTGCATGTCAGAAAACAAAGCAAAGAAAAGTAACCTGTACTAGTAAGCCCATTGTAAGGCATCCTTGCACATTAAGATGGAAAAATGTATAAACAGCACTTGATAAAATTGCAAGAACTTGCATGTAAATTTAATTTTCTCTGCAAGTGCAGTTAGCATTATTTTTTTCCACTGGTCTGACATACTATTTTTGAGGGAGAAAAAAAATGTTTTTGCTACCATGGCAACAGTATCCTTCTCTTGCTTTCCATCACAAACCATAGTTTCTAAGCATAACTAGGAAAATTGAAATGTGGGTTGCTCAAAATGATAAGCCAAGCATAGTAAGCATTCATCTAAGTGAATATTTGTGTCATTGTTCTTGCACTCGTGGTAAGACTGGAACTTTCAAGGTCAACATATTCGTTCATAGTTTTCACATCGCACTCATAAAAGATTATTGCCACTTACTGGGCAACTTTTCTTTTTCACCAAATGTCTTATTAGCATGATTTTCCAAAGACGATAGGAAATTAAAACACTCTGTAGTACAGTTTATTTTATAGTGTTGCGGAAATGTAATACAAAGGAAGGGCACACATTCTAGTGAGGTTTTAGAAGAGAAATGATCTGCTGCTTGACCCAGAGTGTGTGTTGGGGGAGGAAGCATAGCAAAGGCTTACAGAGAAGCTGATGGAGCTCATTCTATTATTTGTTTCAGGGGTGATTCTGAAATGGTGCCTCTCTCTGTGATGCCCTTGCAATAACAATATTATTTTTATTTTCCTTGATCTTTCACAGCCTGTGGATATTTCTGCCTGCAAGGTAAAATATGATTTTGCTCCATGGCTAGCTTTTAAAATCCTCTCTGCCTCTGCTCTGACACTAGATAAAAACAGCACAGCCTTTGCTGCCCTTTGGCTCAGCTTCACATCTCCTCTCTCTTCGGCTTTTTCTTAACCTCTGTTTGCACTGACACTAGGTCTAGAACCTCTTTGCGTAGCCTCATTTGGATGGGCAATCATTCCACACTGGCTAGCCATCCCTGACTCGGCACTTGCTTCAAGTAATTGCATTTGGAGGACACATACCACACTTACTGAGGCAATCTTGGACATATTATAGTGCCTTGTCCAGGCCTTTGGGATACCACCCACTGGGGTCTGCTGTGCCCCGTGGGTCTAGCTTGTCAGCACAGAGAAATGTCCGTATGGACTAAAGACCGACATGGACCTCAGAGTAGATTTGCTTTCTTAAACAGATGGCTGTGTATTTTTCTGCCCTGCAAGGACACATCTTGTTACATTTGGCAAATTCAAGGCTGCTTCACAGACAGAACTGATGAACCCAGAGTAAACCAGAGTTTACTTTCTTGTCCTTCATTATACTCAGGGTTCAAAATAATCATTCAATTTCACCTTAGTATGATTACATGTCCAAGGAGATGTTTGTTGTTTTTAGCTATTGAATTGATTCTCTATGTCAGATTTAAAGGAATGCCCAGATGCTGGTTTGAGAATTTCGGTCATATGGCAGTAGAGATTGGCTTTTTACGGCTGCCTTAATGGGACTAATTGTATTCACTGAAAAGGCTTTGTGGTGTCAAAATGGCCTCAGCTTTGGGTCACACCAAAGCTTTAATTGCCACCTTTGTCACTTCCTAGGAATATCACTTTGGGTGAATTATTAAACTCCTTTGAAATGGAGATGTGATGCTTATGCCAGGCTAATCTGAGATGCAAATGACTTACATACACTAGAGCCTGACTTGGCATAGGGGGCAAACTCATTGTGTTACTTTCTTCTCTCTGATAGGACTGAAAAGGTCTCAATGGAGTTGCAGAGTAACTGTGTGTTGATATGCTTCTCTTTTCTTCCTATCCTCCATTTAACAAACTTTATCCTAGGTGGAGCCGTGCATGTGGAAAATGCTCAAATAGTATTAGTTTCCCCTTTTTAAAAACTCGAAACAAATTGATTCTTAATTTTCACATCAAAATTACTTAGGAAGCTGTAGAACCTAAAAAATTAAGTATATTAGAGCCTGAAAAAGTAAACTGCATGCGGACCTTGAATTCCTCTTCCATTGGCCTAATAACTCTATAGGCAGAATAGGGCATATCTGAGGATTGTAAAATGGCTGGCCTATGGCATGGCCAGTCCATTCCTTTCAGTCTTCTAAGAATTGATGCAAGTTGCAGCCAGATCAATTTGGCTATGGCAATTGGTATCGATTCTGTGGACGGGCAAAAAGAATGGATTTGCAATGTCACGGAATAGTTCATTTGCTTCTTCTTGATAGTACAGTAGTCTAGGGAAAATCACACAGTGGAAAGAATCAGGAAATGAGGCCTCCTCTCTTGATCCCTTCTTATCTTTGTCTTGCCCTGTGACCACCGGCTAGACAGCTCCGTGTAAACGCTCCCATGGAACATCTGAACATGTTCCTTGACTCACCTTTCTGAAATTACTTCCTACTTGTCCTGAGGGGTACTATTACATAAGCTTGAATGTTCAACATTTTCTTTCACTTCCCTCCCTCCTTTTTCTGCCTTTTTTTGGTCCTCCCCCCTCCCCGAATTCTAATCATGCACCAACTTTGTTTCTTACTTAGGAATATATCTCAAATTCTTACCAGGATTTTCTATACCCTCAGTCAGTCTTCTTGCCTGTTCTGGAAAACATGCATTCTACTTGTAATCTTGTTGGGTATTGCCATCCGTTTTCTCTTTTCAAATGCTACTTTGCTTATTTCTTTCCCTGACTTAGACTCTTCCTCAGCCCTGTTGTAGCACCTTTAAAAAACTCTCCAGTTTGGGTGACTGCAGAAGATGAACATTTCACTTTCTGTAACTGCTTGGCAGGCTTAGTTGACAGAGATAGAGAACAACAGTCCATCAAAATGTATGTTTCCCCTTTAAAGCCTAGAGTTGTCACTGAGAAGTGACAGCTTAGGCAGGAGCTACATTTTCCAGTGTCTGCTTAAATCCAGTTATGGCCATTACCTAGTACTTCCCAATGTTGTGTGAGCGGAAGTGGTGTGTGTTTGTTCCAGGCCAAGCTGCTCAAGAAGTGAGTATTTTACCCAGACTCTCTCTTTCCTTCTATTGGCTGGAGAAGACACTGAGGCCTTGGGTGACAGTGAGACTCCAACATGGAATGACCCCAGATAACTGAATCACGAAGTTAAAAAACATACGTTTTATTTTTTTTAAATTTAGTGAGAAAGCAATGTATATGTCTTCTACATCACTGTATTCTTCGAAGCGCCTGGTGTACAGGATATTAATATTTGATATGTTTTGGTTTCATTCCGAGTTGCAATTTTTTTGAGAATGTGTTAATTTACTCAAGTACACTAAGCATCTTACTATAAAAGAGACTACAATGACTCTAAGGCTGTGATGTCCAAAATCAGAAGGTGCTGCCTCTCAAAATGAAGAGAAAGGTTCATTTAGGCCACCTCTTTGGAGCGGGCTTGGTAAATGCCCAGAATTCCAGTTCCTGGTTGGACATCTAGGTGGATTTTACCTAAAGCCTACATGGCTGGGACACAATGAAGATGTGGCACTCCCCATCCTAACAAAAAGGATCCCATTTTTTAATAACAGAAGATCAATCCACACTCCCCTACCAGGTAGAGAGAGGCATTAAGGCATGAATAGAAAAGTTGAGTTCTTCTAACTTAGATTTTAAAAATATCAGATTGTTTCCTAACTTTTATTAAAAATAAAGTAGGAGGTAAAAACATGAGAATGTTGAAGTCTAATGCTAGCTGTGTTTCTCAGTTTTATGGTACTTGGATACCAGTGCCCTTATGTCAAAATGACTAGATAATGACTCACATTTCCTCTTTATCTTTACTAATGTCACTACTTTGTTTTTTTTCCTTTTAATAGACTTTTGTATTTTTACTTTTGTTGTTGGCTGACATTGAAGAATAATTATTTCTTTTTCATAAAAAGAACAGTATGAACTTTTGCAGCATAAATGCTAAGTATGTTAGAAAAAAATGTTG
This sequence comes from Pteropus medius, assembly GCF_902729225.1. Taxonomy (NCBI): domain Eukaryota; kingdom Metazoa; phylum Chordata; class Mammalia; order Chiroptera; family Pteropodidae; genus Pteropus; species Pteropus medius. The sequence continues at coordinate 24,050,396 of NW_024340696.1, read as the reverse complement.
TAATTTAATAATGCAGAGTCTGTGCCAAGCAATGTATGACTGAACAATGGTCTAGTTTAATTTGGATAAACTACACTCCAGGTAAAGCATTCTTTATTACAGAAATGTCAGAAAGATATATTTATAATAAAATTGACTAATGGAGAAAGTGGAATATAAAATAAACTCAGCTTCAGTGTAACTATATTGGTGTAAAATTTTAATAAAATAGTCAAAAAGGGGGCAAACTTGATTGATTGTTAGTGTATTAGAGTCAAAAGTAAACTTTAATTCCTCAAATTTTCTTTTTAATCAGGATAACAGCACCATTGCGGATTAGAAGAAAGTCATTTTGTAGTGATATGACCAAAGCGTTTGTGATAGTATAATAATCTAATAAAGAATAAGATGGAAAAATCTTTGAAAAGACAGCTAGCCGCATGCCTAAGAATTAGATGCATTCTAAAATGAATTTTATCTATGATGCAACAAGATGTGTTCCAAACAAAAAATAGAAAATTAAATTTGGGGAGAAGGTCATTTTTTTTTTCTCTCTGAAATATGCCTGACTCAATTTAGTTTATGGATGATCTCTTCAGAATAATAAAGTTCTCAAAATACTGTTTATACAGAATTTATCTAGGCTGGAGCCATATTGAATAAAATTGTCTTTTGTCTAACTTGTGTAAAATTAAAAATTAACAAATTTAATTTGTGAAAAACAATTACAAAACATTTGAGGAACAATTGCTCCTGAGTTTAAAAAACAGAATGCTAGACATATCATGGCCAGATTATAAACTTCTAGAAAAAGGATAGGTACAGAAATGACTGTGTCTGCTGCTAATAAGATCTGAAACATCATTGTGATTTGACGGAAAATTATTGCTATTTGGTAGCAATGGAGCCAGTGTCCCTAACTGATACTTAATAAAATGTACCAATCTGCTGTGCTCTGAAGGAAAATAACAATTATTCATATCTAAAGTGGTATGTTGAAAATATAGATTTATCTGTTTTTATGTTTTCAGTAACTTTTTACTGAATGGCGACATTTGCCTCATCCATGAACACTTATAACCTAATTACTGTATAGATGGTCCTCAACTTAATGATGATTAGTCATACGATTTTTCAACTTTATCATGGTGCAAAAGCAATATGATTCAGTAGAAACTGTACTTTGAATTTTGAATTTTGGTCTCTTCCAGGGCTAGTGCTATGCCCTACGATACTCTGTCGATACTGGGCAGTGGCCGTGAGCTGTAGCTCCCAGTCAGCCATGTGATCACGAGGATCAACAGCTGGTACTATACAGTGTACTGTGTTGCAGCATTTTTTGGATATCGTGTTTTGATTTTTTACATGCCATCATGTCTACAAAATGCCCATTCGCGTGCCAGTTGTGCAGTGCATATTAGCTTTTGGCTGTGCATATTAGTGGCGATACCCATACAGCCATTCTGGCTTTTACTTTCAGCACTTTATTTAACATAATAAGAGATAGTCAACACTTTATTTTAAAATAGGCTTTGTCTTAGATGTCTGTAGACTAATATAAATGTTTTGAGCAAGTTTAAGGTTGGCTAGGCTAAACTATGATGTTTGATAGGTTAGGTATATTAAACGTATTTTTGACATACTATACTTTCAGTTTACTGTGAATTTATTGGAACTAAGCCCCATTATAAGTTGAAGAGCATCTGTATAAAGTACCAAAAGAGTTTAGAGTGGAAGACTAAGTCAACTACAATTTTTCTTGCTTAAACTGATCTCTAGTAACAAAAGGGTAGGTCCACCATTCATTTCTGACCAGCCACTGTCCTCGTAGGTAAAATTTGCATTTTGTGCTCAGTCATTCTTTCAAGCCTTCTTTTTCTTTAAAAAGCACAGATTTTCAAACATTAGTGCTCTAGTCCTTGGATCATGGCTATACCATGACTCCTGGGATCTTAGTTAATATGAAAAGAGCCAGTCTAGAAGACCTGAGGAATTATTTAGCCTGAACACAAAATTATTCCAAAAGTTAAATGTCATTAAAATATCCAATAGGAAATACTATCTGGATGAGGTTTTTCAAACACTTGTTTTTCAAACCAAATTCTATATCAGGGTTTAACCACAGAAGCAGAATATATGTATTTGTATGTATATAAACAACATGTATACATATAGACATATATTATATCTGCTATATATATTATATATATAGTAGGCTGGAACCCCACAACAATGAACTCAAACCCTGTTTTCTCTTGTTGTCTTTGACCTTCGTGATGAGTATATCCTGCATAAGCTGGGGCCTTTTGTCACAGTGTTTGTCAGTGTTAAAAACCCAGACTCCAGGCCTGGGAGTCAGAGAAGCTGAAGGAGGATCCAGGGCAGGTAGTCACGTTCAGGTCTGGATGTTGCTTCACACCCAGCAGGTGAGTCAGCAGATCAGCAGCAACATGTGCCAGCTACAAAATGGCTGCATGGTTCCTTCTCTTCCTTGTTAATCCAAGTAGCTCAACTGGAGAATAAGTCCCTCCATAAAAAGCCGAAGGAACAGAGTAGGTGAGGAAACTGGCCCAGACCAGACAAAAAGGAATGTGAGGTTATTAATATAAAGGAATATAACTGTGTGTTTTATGTTCTTAAATAACGTCTATTGATATACCATGATGGTGCAATAAGTATTCAGCTCACATCTCTTGCATAGCTCATGTGGAACATTCTTCTTCATTTAGAGAATGCCTCTTTGATCATTATTGCTATAGCTTTTGTTCTTCTTTGAATCTCACCTCTACGTTTCATCAGTGATGGAAGCATGTGAATTCTAGCATACACCTATGTCTTTTTGATGAGTGAAATATTTGACAAAAATTACAAGGTAGTGGAAATAGATTAATCACTAATAAAAATTTTCACCACCTTTTGTAATATGGCTTAAACTTAGTGGCTGGTAATCAGAGAAAGAAAGGGAAGCAAATGGAATTATGAAAAGTGGATGGAATTGATTTTTTTTAAGCATAAGGAATTGCAAGGAAAGACACAGGGATACTGACGTAAATGCAGCTTCCAGTAAATCTCATTTCTCTTAGCTGTAATTATGAAAATCCTCTTGAGCATTTCAGTCTGTTGTGAGCTGCTTTGCTGTTTTTTACAACGGAGACAATTTCAGTTATCTTAGAAATCTGGTACTGCCTTCAGCCAGATGCCCAGAAGACTGTGGGTACTGTGCTTAGGGTCAGTTGTTGCTTAAACTACTTTTGGAGTCTATTCAACATGACAGGCAGATCAATCTTTTCAATTCAGAACTGATGAAATTCTACATTTTAGAAAGCATTGCCTTTACAGTATGAATTCAATAGATGTTTTTAGGGCCTTTTTTTTTTTTTTTTTGGTCTATTTTATTGGGGCTTCTCTAACTGCAGAATGCTAAACCCATTTGGAACTTTTAAACAGGCTTAGTTCTCTCAATATATGTATACCGTTCTGGAGTATAAGGAATTAATCTTAGAACATTGTCTTGTATAACAAACTATTGACACTGATTTTAAGTATTTTGCATAGAATAAGGAAATAACATTACAGCTGTAGTGACACCTAATCTTTTAAACTTATAAATCATATGCTGAGATATGCATAAATGAAAAATACTAGGGTAAAATATGCTATTTCTAGGCTATAACAAGTAGGATGGAAACTCACGTTGTTTACCATTTAGACTTACATTACAATCAAAATGCTTTCATACTTGAGCCACAGGTAATTATATCTAAAAATAAATTAGTAAAAGAGCAATGCATCTTAGAAAGTAGAAGGCAATAGGCAGTAGCAGGATGATACCTGCAATGTAATCAATGTGAAAACAAAATCTTGATTTTTTGTCTTTATGTAGTTAAAATAATGAGTCATCTCACTTAACAAAAGAATTTATGGGAAATTTTGAATTTTTTGTTATACTTCCTAAAGTCGTTTTGAATGGATTTTTTTTGTGTATGTGGACTTATCACAGAAATTACTCACCTGTTTTTAGCCTAGGAATTGGGCTATTATTGTGTTAAAAAGATGCCCCTGAATCAGTGTAATGAGATACCTTTAGGCAGGAAACAAAGGGCGTCGACCTGCAGTACTGGTGGAAGAATGGCCTTAGTAAAGAAGCTCTCTTCTATGTTTAAAGGTATCAGAATAATATTGTTGGAAAGTATAAAATGTTCCAGAAAGAATTCCTTAATGATGTGTAGTGCCTTCCAGCAGCCCATGCTAAAATAAAGCCGTCTCTACACAGTTGCTTTATTTATCCACATGCTAAATCCATGATTCTGGTGTTGACATTTTAGGTAAGTGATAGTGGAATAAAACAGCTGTAAGTAAATGAAAAGAGATAAAAAAATACCTTTGGCTGGGCCATACATTAAGTACACACTACTTAAGTAAGGTACTGTAGTGAATTTAGTGGTACACATTTGTAACAGTACTTGTTTTTAAAAACCTATGGTTTTCTAGTCTACAGCCAGGCCACCCTGAACGTGCCCGATCCCGTCTGATCTCAGAAGCAAGCAGGGTTGGGCCTGGTTAGTACTTGGATGGGAGACCACCTAGGAAGACCAGGTGCTGTAGGTGCTGTAGGCATAAGATAAATAAATAAACAAACAAACAACAAAAATAAAAACCTGTGGTTTTAATGTCAAATATCCTGATTGTGAAGCTCATAGAACATTATAACGTTTTTGACAGAAGTGCTAGTGTTGTTTGCTTTCTATTCTAGTTAAAGTGCCATGAAGAAAGGTTTAAATATGTGTCTAACAACCCTCCTGCCTATGGAGAGATCAGAGATGTGCTACAAGCCTGGTTTCTAGCAGGAGAGAATGCTCTCAACCATTTTTATACTCTGCGTTTCGATTGGTTGATGATTTGGCTTTTCAGGCTGCTGAGGCTGCAAAAAGGAGTGAGGAGAACTAACCAGCCACTAAATTTTGAAACACCGAGGAGGTCAGAGAAGCCGGGTTATTATCATCTCTCAGTGAGCACATAAAGCATTAAACTTTTTCGGTTTCATTTTTGCGACAGGGATTTTGACAAGAACATAAAATAAAAACCTCATAAATTCATGCTGCTGACAATGATTATAACATGACCAGGGAATGGTATAAATGTCAACGTTTCTTGAATCAATTCTAAGATTGTGATCTAGCAGACCTCCACAGACACTGGAAATGATTACAGTAGAAATTCTCAATTTATGATTATATTATTTGAAGAGGTGAAGGGATTTCAATATCACACCTGACAAAAAAGAATTTAAAAGTCACCACCAAATTCAAAGAAATAATAGACTGTTACAGAATTATAAGGCTTTATAAGGTTTCTGAATCCTCCTGCGAAGTACATAAAACAAGCCCAATAATTCCAAAGACCCTCATATAATTACATTTTGGTTCAAATTAACCTCAGGTTAACCTTTCAATGATATAAAAAACCTTACTAAATCTTTCTGGAGCAGTTGCACACGTTATTTGAAATTATTAGCGAGGCTCTCCTTACCTGTGGCTTTTCGTGGAATTATTGTTAGCTATAGAATAATGTCTTTGTGTAAAATATCTGTGCCTTCTTTGGTTATTGAGACCAACTAAACTCTTTTTAACCATGTGATAGAATCACCAGATTAATAGAAGTCAGGTTTTTGGGGTCTAATTTGTACCAAGTAGAAGTTAAACACAACTTTAAACAGGAAAAAAAAAAAACCACCCAAAAAACGAAAAACAAACAAACAAAAAACAACAGAGAATGTACATTATCCTAAATACCTATATCTAAAATTTCTTAAAAGGAAACATTTTTTAACTCTTCCTTCCTGATCCTAGAGTTTCTCTGAAGAGTCCAAGGAGCCACTAGGTGTTGCTCTAAGACAACGTCCTATAGATAAGCCAACCAGCTGCTTTATGGCCTTGAGATTTCATAGGTCATTATAATTTCCTTAAAAATGTGAAGATTAGATCTGAGATTTAGAAAATTAGCTTTAAATAGTGTCATGATTATCTATTAAACTATATAGTGCATACACGCGTGCTCTCCCCACTTCTGAAATGCCTTGTAAATGAAAAACAAATATAAAATCCTATGTAATACCAATGATTGTATTCATTTAATATGGAAATAATCAGTTTAAGTGTGGCAAACACAACTACCTTTTGTGTATATTTAAGCAGTCCCCAACAGTTGATTTGGTTGTTAATTACTGACAATTCTGAACTGAAGAATTGTTCTAGCATCAGGGAAATGGAACCTTATCAAGCAGCTTCCTCAAAAGGACTTTTGGATCTAGGTAGTGCGACACCATTGTCTGTCTTTCTCTCTCTTTCTCTATCTCTCAGCTAATAATCCAGTAACCCATCTGGTATTCTGTGACATTTGGCACACACACGAAATGAGTTTTCTTGGTTCATTGCTGTTTCTCCATAGTTGAAAACAACTCTATGCTTTAGCTTGGCACATTTAGGCTGATCATTACAAAAACCAGGACTAGAATGTTGAAAATGTTGCAATACAAAAATGAGGTGAACTAGAAGAACTTTAGGGGAAACGTTGAATAATACCTGGATTCCATACAGGAGTTTTTCCGTGTGGCTCTGCATTTTACAGGGCTCTGAAGGAGAAAAGGACAGAAATGCTCTTCCGGTAAACAGAACGTGGGTACAGCATACAAAATGACCTGTAACTGTCTCTTTGAGCTCAAGTCATTCATGGTTTCTTATCTCTTAATTAATTTGAAGGAGAATAAAAAATTAAACTATAGAGAATTAGAATTTTGCTTTCATTCCATTTCTTTTTCTTGTTTTTTACAGAGGCCTCAGTAGGCTGTCAAAAGACAGAGTGAAAATTCTCTCAATGCCATTTTTGATTCTGCATCTTTGGCTGAGATCAGCCATTGAATCAATTCATCAAGGACTTAACCTTGTTCTTGCCAGGGAAATAGGTCTGTTGATCTAATTACCTTTTACATCAGTGATCATATCGTCTGTTAAAACAGTTTTCCTGAAGTATTATAAAGTAGGAAGTTTACAATTTCAAAACTATCAGAGCCTCTAAACAATGTTATATTTTCTTTGTCATCTTGTATATACAGTTGCCCATGACTAAAATGTTTAGACTGAGTTTGTATGTACAAACCTTATTAATATATTTGGAGTGAAAAACTTTAACAGAAAAATGTACATGTTCTTGTTTATTTTGGAATTTGCCTATGATAGATACATTTTAAAGACCAGGAAATTTTTCACTGTAGTATTCCTTAGAATAGACTATTGTAAATAACTGAAATTTCTGTCCTTTAAAACACCAAACACCTTTTATGTTTTACTTTTTATCATGGAAACTCTTTAAAATATAGTACATATTTTCAAGATACGCTGACCTGAGTATACTCAGCATGGATTAACCATTTCTAGATTGCTCAGAACTAACAGATTGGTGACATGTTATAATATTCTTGCTTAGTAAGATGATCTTTCAGACATTACTGCACGATGAAGGATCTTTGACTTTTCATTAGGCCATACCATGTTGGTACACTTTTTGGGTTCCTGTATTTGCTTTGCAATATTTTTTTCTATCTTTTCAGTTATGTGGATGATAATTGGAAACCAGAGACTAGAAAGAGAAGTGAGACAATATATATAGCACATAATGTAACCTTGGGGGAATCATTCCTCTGGGAGGCAAGAGCTGAGATCTGGTGAAGGGGATGAGATTGGTACATAAATTCTCTATCTATCTTCACTGCTGCTTTTAGGCATTTATTGTTCACCTTCTGCATGTTAACTGAGTTCTGGATGATGGAGGTTTGATAGGTGCTATCTCTGAGTCACTGAAGTGTTATATCTTCTTTTTTTTTGCTGGACCAAGTGTAAGACTTGACATGCCATGTACTAAATGAGAAGACATTACCATTTCCTAGAAATGCTACCCCTCCATCTTAAACTCCAGTATCATAATCTTTGAATCTCACTTCCATTATTCTACCATGTCACTTCCGTTCCTCCTCTCTGCCTTTCTTCAAACCTCTTCAAACTCCCAGGGCCTTGACCCTTCAATTTTTCTTTATCATCAGCTTCTTTTATTTCTACTTCCTTCCCTAGCCAGATCAGATGACATGAATCCATTGCTATAACTGCATTATTTTAAAACTTTGCTCTCTTACTTATCCCCTTTATACTTTTATTTCACTCACCTAAATTATTTCAACTGTGTATCAGTGCAGTTGGTTTTACAACTTGACTGTTGAGAGCAGTATTGAGTTGGAAGGCAGAGGTACAAGAAACAGATCTAAGAGATCTAGAAAACTACATACTGGGGAGATTAAGTCCAGTAAGATCTCTTCAAGGACCATTGATTTCCTTATGTGTCGCTAGTCATCTGCCTTTCCATTTCCCACACTGTCATACTCTCACTTGGCATCACATTCTCCTACAGCCTCTTCACTCCTAGCAAACCATTTTACCTCCTGCTTCCCAAAGAATGTAGTCACAAACTTCTCAATTTCTTGAGTACTGCCATTATCCATCTGTTTTCTTTCTTTCCTTCTTTTCTTTGAGTTCAGGGGATGACTTACCTTTTTTCCTGCCTGAAAATGTTATTCCACCTATGTTCTTCATGCCATTTCCTTTTGCTTTTTACTTAAGCACCTCTCAGCCCATCAGTGGTGTACTCTCCCATCCCTCTTATCCAGCCTTCTTACTGAATCCCTTAGGAAACATTTCTTTCTCTTGGCTCCCACTGGCCATATCTGGGTAAATTTGAGCATCAAGATTGAATAATGAGGGTAGCCCATAGAATAACATAAGAGTTCCATGAGTCCAAACTGATTTAAATAAATACATGAAAAAGTGGAGAAAAAGCTCTTTCTTACATGCCAACAAAAAGAAGGAAAAATTGAATTAGAAAATCAATTTGGCAATCATGTTATTAATTCAAGTAAGGATCATCTATGAATAGATCATCTAAGGACACAAAAAGTAGTGCGTGAATGTTTTTAGGAGTAGCAGGTTATTTACTCAGTCTCAAAGAATTTTCTCATAAGATACTTATTAATTACAAAGAGATAATTGGTAACTTTACAAAGGAGAAAACTGGCAGACACCACTTTAATTAAATGATCACCGTTAACATCTCCTGGAATCGGGACAAATAGATGACATCTGAACCTCCTACTATGCAATGCGAGGACACAACCTCATTTTTGTGCTCTTTGTACAAAAAATGCATAATATGAATCTTATCACGAAGCAACCTTAGACAAACCCAAATTAAGGGACATGTACAAAAATAAATCTTCTCTGGTCTTCAAAAATATCAAGGTCATGAAAGCTTCTGTATTAAAGGAGAATAAAGAGATATGGCAACTAAATGAAAGCACTATATGATTCTAGATCGGTACCTGGACTAAAACTTTTGTTTATTTTGCTAAAAGGTCAGTAGGGGGACAACTGGGAGAAAATTTGCATGAGGTCTGTTGACTAGATAATAACAGTGTATTGGTAGGTTTGCCCCCCAGTTTTATTGAGATGTTATTGACATATAACATATATAAATTTAAGGTGTAAAATATGATTTGATACATGGATATATTTTGAAATGATTACCACAATAAAATTAATTAACATTTTCATCCCCTCATATAATTTCCCTATGTTTTGTAGTGATAATATTTAAGATTTACTCTCTTAACTTTTAAGTTTATAAAATAAAGAATTGTTAATTATAGTCACCATGCTATACATTGTATCCCCAAAATTTATTCATCTTATGGCTGGAAGTTTGTGCTCTGCCCAATATCTCCCCCTTTCCTCCACCCTGCAATTGGCTATCACCATTCTATACTCTGTTTCCATGAGTTCAGCTTTTTTTTTCCGATTCCACATATGAGTGAAAACAAGCAGCATTTGTCTTTCTCTGTCTGACTTATTTCATTTAGCATAATATCCTCCAGGTTCATCCATGTTGTCACAAATGGCAAGATTTCCTTGTTTTTAAAAGCTGTTGTGTGTGTGTGTGCATGTGTGTGTATCACATTTTCTTTATCCATTCATCTGTCAGTGGATACTTATGTTGTTGCCATGTCTTAGCTATTGTAAATAATGCTACTACGAACATGGGTTTCGATAACCCATCAAGATAATAATAATTTTATTTCCTTTGTATGTATATCCAGAAATAGGATTACTGGATCATAGAAAAGTTCTATTTTTAATTTTTTGAGGAATATCCACACTGTTTTCCATATGGCTGTACCATTTTACATTCCCAGCAACAGTGGACAAGGGTTCCCTTTTCTCCACATCCTTGCCGAAACGTGTCATCTCTTGTTTTTTTATAATGGCCATTCTAACAAGTATGAAGTGATATCTCTGTGGTTTTGATTTGCATTTCCCTGATTAGTGATGTTGAGCACACATGTTTGTGTTGGCAATTTTTGTGTCTTCTTTGAAGAAATATTTATTCAGGTCTTTAGCCCATTTAAAAAAATGGATTATTTGTTTTATTTGTTATTATGTTGTATGAGTTCCTTATATATTTAGGATATTAACCTCCTACTATACATATTATGGTTTGCAAATATTTTCTCCCATTTCATAGGCTGCCTTTTTATTTTGACTGTTTCCTTTGCTGTGAAGAAGCTTTAGTTTTATATAATCTGACCTACTTATTTTTGTTCTTTTTACTTGTGTTTTAGGAGTCATATCCAAAAACGTCATTTCCTAGACCCATTAGCTTTTCTCCTGTTTTCTTCTACTAGTTTTATAGTGCCTGCTCTTAACATTTAGGTCTTTAATCCATTCTGAGTTAATTTTTGAGTGGTATAAGATAGGGGTCCAATTTCATTCTTGTTCATACAAATATTCCGTTTTCCCAGTACCATTTATCGAATAGACTATCCTTTCTTCACTGAGTATTCTTGGTTCCCTTGTCAAATGTTAGTTGACTGTGTTGGTTTATTTCTAGGCTCTTGATTCTGTGCCATTCGTTTAAGTGTCTGTTTTTATGCTGGTACCATACCGTTTTGATTACTGTAGCTTTGTACCATATCTAGACATCAGGATGTGTGATGCTTCCAGCTTTATTCTGTCTCAAGACTTGCTTTGGCTATGTTGGGTCTGTTATAATTCAATATGAACAACTTTAGAATTTTTTTTTCCAGTTCTGTGAAAAATACCACTGGAATTTTGGTAGGGATTACCTTGAATCTATAGATGGTTTTGGGTAGTATGGACATTTTAATGACACAAATTCTTCTCATCCATGCACAATCAACATCTTTCCATTTATTTGTGTCTTTGATTTCTTTTCGATGTCTTACAGTTTCAAAGTAGAGATCTTTTACTTCCTGGTTAATTATTCTCAAATGTTTTATTATTTTTGATATTATTATAAATGGTATTATTTATTTTTTTCAGAAATTTCATTGTTAGTGTATAGAAAGGCACATACTTTTTATGTTGATTGGAATCCTGCAACTTTACTGAATTCATTTATTAGTTTTACCATTTTTTGACAGAATCTTTAGGATGTTCTATATATAAGTTTTTGTCATCTGCAAACAATTTTACTTCTTTCCTACTGATTTGGATGCCTTTTATATTTTTTTCCTTGCCTTATTTCTCTGCCTAGGATTCCTTAGTACTATGCTGAAAGTGGTTAAGAGTGTGCACCTTTATTTTGTTCCTGATCTTAACAGGAAAATTTCAACCTTGGGCTGTTGAATATGATGTTAGTGGTGAGCTTGTCATATATGGCCTTAACTGTGTTGAGTTGCATTCCTTCTATATCCAATTTGTTGAGAGTTTGTTTGTTTGTTTTATCATGAATGGATGTTGAATTTTGTCAAATGCTTTTTTGGCATCAATTGAGATGACTGTATGAATTAGAGCCTTCATTCTATTAATGTGGTGTATCATGTTTATTGATTTGTGTTTGTTGAATGATCCTTGCATTCCTGAAGTAAATTCCACTGGATCATAGTGTATGATCTTTTAATGTGTTGTTGAATTCAGTTTGCTGGAATTTGGTTGAGGATTTGTACATCTATATTCATTAGGAATATTGGCCTATAGTTTTCTTTAACTTTGGTATCAGGGTAATGCTGGTCTCATAAAATGCATTTAGGAGTGTACCCGCCTCTTCAATTTTTGTAAGACTTTGAGAGGACTGGTGTTAATTCTTCTTTAAATGTTTGGTAGAATTCACCACTGAAACCATTTTGCCCTAGGCTTTTTTTTTTTTTTTTTATCGGGAGGTTTTTGATTACTAATTCAATCTCCTTAATCGCTATTGTTCTGTACAAATTTTCTATCCATGATTCAGTCTTAGTAGGTTCTATGTTTTTAGGAATTTGTCTATTTCTTCTAGGTTGTCTAATTCGTTGGCATATAATTGTTCATGGTAGTTGTTTGTGATTCTTTGTTTTGTGTGACCTGTTATAATGTTTGCACTTTCTAATTTTACTTGAGTTCTCTCTTTTCTTCTTGGTAAGTCTAGCTAAAGGTTATTTTTTTTAATGATCTTAGTTTCATTGATCTTTTTCTCTCTTTAGTCTTGATATCATTATTTCTGCTCTGATTTTTGTTATTTCCTTCCTTTTACTAACTTTGGGCTTAGTTTGTTCTTTTTCTAGTTCATTGAGGTATAAAATTAGGTTGTTTATTTGTGATCCTTATTTTTTTCTTAATGTAGGCATTTATTGCTAGAAACTTCTCTCTTAGAACTGCTTTTGCTATATCTCAAGTTTTCATATGTTGCGCTTCCATTTTTGTTTGTTTGAAGGTATTTTTTGACTTCTCTTTTGATTTCTTTTTTTAACTTATTGGTTGTTCAGGAGTATGTTGTTTAATTTCCAAGTATGTGTAAATTTTCCAGTTTTCTTCTTCTTATCGATTTCTAGTTTCATACTGTTATGATCAGAAAAGACATGTAATATGATTTCACTCTTCTTAAATTTGTTAATACTTAGTTTGCAAACTAACATATCCTGGAGAATCTTTCATGTGCACTTGAGAAGAATATGTGTTCTACTGCTGTTGGATGGAATCTTCTGTATATGTCTGTTAGTGTAATGTATAGTTCATTTCTATTATTTCCTTATCGATTTTCTTTCTAGATGATCTGTCCATTGTTGCAAGTAAGTTATTGAAGTTCCCTACTATTATTGTATTACTGTCTATTTTTGACCAGATCTGTAAATAATTGTTTAATATGTTTGAGTGCTTCAGTTTTTGGTTGTGTATATTTTACAATTGTATTCTCTTGATGAATTGATTCCTTTACCATTACATAATGACTTTCTTTGTCTCTTTACAGCTTTTGACTTCAAGTCTGTTTTGTCTGATATGTATATCTACTCCTACTCTTTTTATTTTCATTTGCATGGAATACCGTTTCCATCCCTTCACTTTGAGACTTTGTGTGAGTCTCATGTAGGCAGCATATAGTTGGGTCTTGTTTTATAATCTATTCAACCACCGTATGTCTTTTGATTGGAGAATTTAATACACTTACATTTAAAGTAATTATTGATAGGTAAAGACTTACTGATACCATCTTATTGTTTTCTGGCTGTTTTCTAGTTCCCTTGTTCCTTTTTTCCTCTTTTGCTGTCTTTGCGAATTGATATTTTCTATAGTGGTATGCTTTGAATTCCCTTCTTTTTATCTTTAGTGTATCTACCATGGATATACTATTAAAGAGGGTGGGAAACATAAATTCACACTAGTGCATTGCTCCTCTCCCATGCCCAGGTAAATTCACACTACTGCATCGCTCCTCTCCTGCGCTTACATAAACCATAGTATAGATATAGCAGTATATTTTAAGGTGATTACAACTTAACTTTGATCACATATAAAGCCTACTCTTTTACTCTTCTTGCTTATAGTTTATATTTTGAATATGACAATTTACTTCCATTGTATCCATTAGCAAATTATTGTAGCTATAGTTATTTTAATACTTTTGTCCTTCAAAATTTTTATGCTATAAGTTATTAACATATTACAGCATTAAAATATTCTGATTTTGACTATATACTTACCTTTACCAGTATGTTTTATACTTTCATTGTTTTCATGCTACCAGTTAGCATCCTTTCATTTCAGCTTAAAGAACTGTTTTTTTTTTTTTTTTTTTAGCATATTTTATAAGGCAGGTCTAGTGGTGATTAATTCCCTCAGCTTTTCTTTGTTTGGGCAGTCTTTATCTTTCCTTCATCCCTGTAAGACAAATTTACTGGACACAGTATTCTCGTTTGGCAGTTTTTTTTTTTCTTTTAGTACTTTAATATATCATCCCACTATCTCCTGGCCTGCAAAGGGTCTGCAGGAGTCTGGCTGGTGCTGGGGTGATTGGCTCTGAGGTTCATGGTGAACTTGGTGCTCACTTGATTCTCCTTCTCCCACAGGGAAGGTGTTTCTCTTTGCATGGGGTACCTGGGCATGGGAGAGGAGTGATGCAGTAGTGTGAATTTATGTTTCCCACCCTCTTTAATGCATCTTTTCTTATTTTTGTGCTTTACCCAGCTGCTGTAATCCCTCACCTGGAATCTTTGGCTATTTTGAAGATATTTTTGCACATGGATGATTGTTCAAATTGATGAGTACTAGTGCTAGAAATTCCTATGTCACCATTTTGCTGATATCACTCTTATCAGTGCTGAATTAGTATCAATGTCCTAATTTTGATACTTTTGTACTGTTATGTAATGCAGTGTTATTGATTTTAGTAAACACATACCAAAATATTTAAAATGCTAGGATTAAAGGGATATCATGTCTGCAACTTACTTTCATGGTTCAGAAGACAAATGCACACATAATAAAGCAAATATAATAAGTCGCTAACATTTGTAAAATCTGGGTGAAGAGTACAGGGGGATATTTTGTACTATTTTAATAGCTTATTATATTTTGAATGTTTTTATTCTGAAATGAATAATTAAAAAAAAACCATTATTTTAACTCCTCCTTTTCTAGGTATCATATATTCACTGTATTTTCTCTTCATAGCCAAAATTGTTGGGAAAGTAGTCTGCTATTCTGGCAGTCACCTCTTTATTGTACCACAATCTAGATTCACCTTTAAATTGGTGAAATTCCTTTCTTCAAGGTGACCAATAATCTCCTAGTTGTAAATTCCAACAAAAACTTCTCAATTCAAATTTTACTTCATTTCTTGATGGCAGTTTACATTTTGGCCTTCTTCTTGATACCTTTATTATGAACTATACTCCTATGTCCAACTCTGTGTGAATATATCACATAGCAGGGGCATCCCATGTTCAACTGTTTGAAGCTAAATGTGCTACTTTATCTTTTCCTCTCTTCTCTTTACTCCTACCTGCCTAAATATGCCCTTACTTCCTCTCTACTCTGAGAAATGACATTGCAATCTATCTATGTACCTTGGTCAGAAACCACTTTTTCCTTACTCTACCTTAAATTCTTACATTATGCAAATGCTTCTCAAGTCTGTCCCTTTATCTTTATTGCTATTTCTATATCGATTGTTTCAGTTTAGTCCAGTTTACTTTCTTGCATGGGTTACTCGACCATTCTACAGATTTCGGCCTGAGAGGGCGTTGACTTGGCCTTCCTAGCCGTGCAAAATTGAATGGGTCATCACTTCTTAAGACTCACTTTCCTCATCTGCAAAAAGGTCTAATAATGTGTACATAAGGATTTTTTTTTTTTTTTTGTAATCATCAGACAAGGTAAAATATCAGGTAGCTTTTGTTAGCTGTGGAAGATTATACCAATACTAGTTGCTTTATTCTGTAAACTCGTCTACATTTTTAGAAGCACACTTACTGAACTGGCTTTGCTTTTATGAAATGCATGCTGCCAGTGGGGTCAGGACAGAGTGAAAGCATGTATAGATGTGAGGGTGTGAGAATAGTCTGCTGGTTCAAAGAAAATGCCTTTCCTTGAGCACAGAGATCTACAGAAGTGCTTGTGTACTTAAGCCAATATCCATTGGCTTAAGCAGTCAATATCCATGTCAACTATACTTTTATGCACAATGATATGTAGCATAAAACAAGACTTTCACAGCCCCTTTCTTGTATTTTACAAAAGTAGCTCCTTTGTTTTTTTTTCATTAGCTTACTAAAGAACAAATGTGCCTTGGTAAAGATTCAATAAAATCAATTAATTAGGCAACCCTTTTAAGCAACAATAGAAACAGAAGTCAGGAGTTGTGTTAATGCCTTGTCTTGGGCAGATAATGCTCAGCACTTGCTCATGTACTAAAAGCACAGTCACATAGGTCAGTATTATGTTTGCTGAAAGACTGAATGGTTATTTTACTGAATGGATGCTGCAGCTCTTGTGCTTGTTTTATATAGCTAATTTAATTGTTGCCAGTGGCAACTGTAAGGTTCGTGTCAGCTACTGATGTCATTTATGCTGCTGAAGCAAAGTCTGTGCCAGTGTTTCCATTAGAAATCTCTATATTTAAAAGAATACTGCTTGATTAAAGAAACAAATGGAAAGAAGGAAGCTTCAAGAATTCTGAAGAGATGGAGATAGGACCCCTTCTGGACAAAAAGATGAAGACTATACAGTAATTCATTCATTCATTCATTCACTCATTCATTCAACAGATATTTACTGAACATCTACTGTGCCCTATTCATTCATTCATTCATTCATTCATTCATTCATTCAACAAATATTTACCGAACACCTACTGTGTCCTATCCAGTATGCATGATATAAATGGTTGAAATGAAAAATCATAGTCCTAGGTCCCCTGGAGCTTACAGTCTAGAGTGGAAGACAAATGATAAGTAGATAACAAATAAGTAAATATATAATTACTATTGTGATTAAGTATGAAGGAAATAAACAGGAACTGTAACCGATTTTAACTGAATGGGGATGTGACAGTGGTGTAGGGTCAGGGAAACCCTCTCCCAGATGTTGTTATTCAAACTAAAACTTGAAGGGTAAAAAGAATCATGGGTGAGTTCTAAGAAGAGACCTGTATATTTGAAGTTCCTTATATAGGAAGTGAGTTTGGAGTGTTCAGAGATACAGCAGTCTGTCTGGCTTAAGGTTGAATGTTCATTTTGGTCTTCTTGAATTTACAGTGAAGCCAACATGTCCAGATTTTGTTTTTCTCTAGCATCATTCTGCTGCATAGATATAGGTATGAACATGTTAGACAGCTGGGTTCATTAAGAGTCGGTGTTTTTTTTTGTTTTCGGTTTTGTGTTTTGAGTATGATGGTGAGAGAGATGGGGAGCTGATGGAAGTGCAGAGACATGGAAAGAAGTACTTTACGAATCAATTTTAAGGATGTAACATGTGTAATTCCTTCTCCTTAAGTGTGGGCTGAACCTAGTGACTTGGTTCTAATGAAGAGAATACAGCAAAAGTGGCGGAATATCACTTCTACTATTAGGTTATAAAAAGACCATGACTCCCCTTTGGGGGACTCTGTTTGCTCTCTCTCAGATCACTTCCTCTAGGTAAAGTGAGCTGCCATTTTGTGAGAAAGTGTATGGAGAGGCCTGAATGGCAAGGAATCAAGGCTTGTCAACAAACACATGAATGAATTTAGAAGTGAATTGCTCCTCTCACCTCTTCCCTAATCTCTCACCTGCCCCTACCCAATTGAGTCTTCAGATGAGATTGCATCCCTGGCTGGCAATTTAGCTAAATGGCAGTCTTCTGAGAAACCTTGAGCCAGAGGTACATAGCCAAGTGGGACCCCATTCCTGACCCACAGAAACAGTGAGATAATAAATGTTCATTCTTTTAAACTGTTTTAGTAGCATATTTTTTCTGCTAATACTAGCCTTTCTGGCCCTCAGTTTCTTTACTTATGTATGTTCAACAATAGAACCAGTAATTTTTGAGGTCATATACATGCATATTGCTATTCGTTATCTCAATTCCTCATATGTTATCATAAGCCAATTCTATCTAATTCTCTCTTCAATAGTGAAGAATAGTCAGCATAATTCTTCTAAAAATAACCCTTAAATATTTAGACAATAAGAAAGCCTCACTTCCCATCTAAATGTATAGAAACAATAGAAAACTTTGGATGTTTAAGGATTTGGTTTTGTCTTTTTATTCTCTATTGCCAGATTTACTTATTAAAAAAAAAAGGCATTACACGGTTAAATGATGTATTACCTAAATCTTATTCTTTATAAAATTTTGTGAGAAAAGATGTATAGATACATTTTTGCCCATGTAATTTGACAGTGGTTTTATAAAGCTTTAATTTCAAAGAAATAAATGCTATGATCAGTTGTTATTTGGCAAAACAATCACAGAGATTCAGACTATTTATCCTAGGTAAATTCAGAACTCTGATGATTATATCAGAAATGCGTTTTCAGTGTCTATTAGGACATGGCATTTTTGATGTGAGGATTACCATGGAGTCAGAAAACATTTTCTCTAAACATGTAGCAGAGGTCTTTCTGCTGGGCACCCATTAGATGACCAATATGTTCTTATTGATTCAGAGATCTAGCTCTCAGCATATGTTTTCCAAAGGGAACAGAAATGACTCCGTTGGCATGCTGGAGGAATGACGCCAATTAGCCCTCAGAGAATCTCGGACTCCATTCAATTGTGGTAGTTCTATACAGCAACTCATTAAAAATAATAACAAGTGTTATGTAAAACCTTCTCTGGGTATTGATTTCTGCTTCTCAATATGTTGTATTTGAATTGGAGCCCTAACTTTCTCCACATTGTGAGCTATCACTTCTCCTGTGAAGTCAAAGAAATGCATTTGTTTGGTTTGCTTTGGGATGTGTGCATATGTGTGTATGTATATTGTGTGTCACCATGGCTAATTTCCCAAGGAATGATTGCGCTGTGTCATATTAACTTTACCACTTCTTTGTGTTATGAAGCTCCAGAAGTTAGCCTGGGATAGAACCCACATTGTAAACAAATGTTCATAATCATTAATAACAAAATGATCTAAAAATAGATAGTTAGAAGCCAAAAAATACAAAAGCAGTCTGTTTGTAAGCAGCATGTACATCTTTATATTCTGTCTTGTGAATTGTCCTCATTTTCTGTTGTTCTGAAATTTGATATAAATGCAAGATCTTAGCTACAAAAGACTCAAATCTCTTCAGTTATCCAAGAATGTGATTCAGACTCATCAGTGAGAGGGGATGTTGGCAGTGCCGGCAGGCCACTCCCCATGCCGCAATGACTCATTCGTCCTTGACAGAGGCCCTGTAACTAGACCACTAACTGTGCGCTGTGATAGCTCGGCCAGTGATGAGGTGACCTGTGGCTAAAGGCTCAGGGAGGACCACCAACTGCTTTCAGCTAGGTCAGTGACCAGCTGTCAGCTGGGAAGTGTCTCCTGTCAGTGCCAGCCTGGGGGAGATTCAAAGTGCTGACCTGGAGGGGAAAGAGCAGAACTTCTCAAGAACTCACCCTATTTGCATTGTAAAGACAGAGAATGAGGTGACTTTGGGAGGCAGCCCTTGTCCTTAGACCTCCCACAAAGAAGCAGACGCATTTAAAGGGGTGGGAGCACAGGGCAAGACAGAATTCTCCTTGTTGGTTCACTGCCTAATTTTCATGCCACTCTAAATGCAAACACTTTCCTTTGTTAGGAAATGTGCTTTAGACTAGGGCTTAATGCTGCATCACTTTGATTTTTTTTTTTTTTTTTTTTTTTTACTTAGTCTCATGAATCCTTCAACCTGATGTTAAGTAATTTGAAAATAAGAAAATAAATAATTTAGGTTTTTTGCAGAGATAGAAAATGCTTTTTAATCCTATAATGTTTTTCTCAGTCATCCCCAAGCTTAGTGAAGAGGACGGCCTTAAAAACTGAAAGCTTTGCAATAATTTGGAGGCAGTGTGTGCTGGAGAGAAAGTGTGCCTGAAAGCATCATCAAAACAGGGGTGAGGCGCTCCATAGATATGCGGGTAGTTATTTATTACAAAATAAATTATGTATTGACATGAGGAATTACACCATAATTTTCTGTTTGAGATGGTACCAAAGTAAATTGGTTTCTATCTAAAAGGTCACATGAAATGTTGGCTTTGTGTTTCTGTCATGACATTTGCCTTATTGGCATTCAAGAGCATTCCCTCTGCTTCATGCAATCTCTGTCTCCTTTCACTGTGTTTACAGATAATCCAGCAACTTTGCAGGCCAAATGGCTTTCTGAATATGAGCCCACAAAGCATTGAATCAGACAGTCTCCTGCTTAGAGAGTTTTCAGCATAGTTCAGCCATAAGGCAAACATCAATAATTGCTTTAGAAGAGAAAGTGATAGGAAATTGTTCATAATTTGCCATCACAATAATTAAGAGTGGCTAGAACTATTGCAACCGCTATTTAATTTCCCCTTCTTTAAAATTAGCTCTGTTATTGTCAGCAACTGCTCTGTGGTGATACCGATTAACACTGTTTGTCTGAGGGCTTCTATTTGTAGGAACAGATCATTTTCTCACCTCATTGTGGAACCGACGATGCATTTTGATCCAGGCTATTTTACATTTGCAGTGAGGACATGCATGAGCTTTCAAAGAGTCACTCAGTTGCTAAGCTGTTGTTGAGTTCTGCTCCACAGGCCTCTCCTGAAATGTGTTGTACTGCATATGGCTTAGAACAAATAATCAAATGCCTTAAAGTCAGAAAAATAAAATGTGTCTTAAAACTATTATTGTGTAATAGTTTTCATGTCTGTTTTGGTAGGTGAAGTTTATCGAAAAAGTCAGTTCAAGTGTGCTTAGAAAGCTTGGCAACATCTCTCAACTCCCTTGGCGGGCATCTCATGAAGGGGAACAGGTTATTAGAGGGCAATGTTAGAAACCCCGTCTTTGGATAATAAATTGGATAGTGTCATCCTGGGTCTGAGCTGCCCGCAGCTAGAATGGCTAGAATTTCTGTCTTACGTATCATACTTTAAGAACCTTCTAAGGACTCCAGAGTCACACTGTTCTCTGCACTCTCCTGGCTCAGCACATCCTGCCTCTTACTGCACTAATTTGTGTATTAACATCATCTCTTTTACCAGGCATTAAGCCCTTTGAGGTCAGAATTTTGAATGCTCACAGTCCCCAACTTGTAACATAAAATAGTTGCTGAATAACTATTTGTTGAGTGATGGACTGAATGATGGATGATTGGCAGTGCTCACATAGAAGTTGCGGGGAAAAGTGCTCTCCGATGTAGGTCCAGCGGGCAATTATTAACTGTCTCAATCTAGAAACACACTGACTGTAGCAGGGGTCTCCAAACCCCGGGCTGTGGACTGGTATGGGTCTGTGGCCTGTTAGGAACTGGGCTGCACAGCAGGAGGGGAGTGGCGGGTGAGCCAGTGCTAGCATCACTGCCTCAGCTCCACTTCGGATCATCAGGCATTAGATTGTCATAGGAGCACCAGTCCCTGGTGCCAAAAGGTTGGGGACCCCAGGGCTACAGAACAACAAATTAGGTTCTATTAAAAGAAAAAGGAAGCCAACTACTATTTGGTGAAAGTTTTGCAAAACTCCTCATTTATTAGTTCAACATAATGTGTTGACTGCTGAGCATATATCAGGAACTGTCTTAGGCACCTGAAATTTCCCAACGGGCAGTGCAATCCATGCGGTTGTGGGGTTTATATTCTGGTATAAGAAGTCAGAAATAATAAGCATAATAAATAAATCATTCATTATGCTAGGATGTGACACATGTAATGAAAACAGTGAAGCAGGGGACATGGGTTGGAGCACTGGTGGTGGGGGTTAGGCCTGCATGGGTCTCAATTTTAAACAGGGTCAGCAGAGTAAGCCTTTGAATTTGGGAAAAGATTTGAAGTCAGTCAGGAATTACTACGTGGCTTTTAGGAGAAGCGCATTCAAAACATAGGAATTGCCTGAGCAAAGGACCTAAATTGGGAACAGGCCTGGAGTGTTCCGGTAACAGTGAGGAGGACAGTGAGGTGGGAGAGGGGTAAATGCTGGTGCACCAGGAGGTGAGGTCAGAGAGGAAATGGAGCACCCGATCAAGGGCTTGGTAGACCCTTGAAAAGCTTTTGGCTTTTACTCTGAGTGACAGAGTTAATTTAATTCACTCCCTCCTTTGCAGCTGGAACTCCCATTTCACATCCGTACTTATATCTATTTCAGCAAGTAACACATCGTGTTAAACTGCCTTTTTCCCTTGCTAGACTCTCAGACTCTAAATGCCATTTTTTAATCTTATTCTTCTCTGTATCTGGACCAGAAGAATGAATGCACATTGTAAATGCTCCATTATTGTTTGTTGAATTGAATTATGACAACAAACAAATCACAGTAGCGGGGATCGCACAGTATTGTAAAAGGAACACAGATCATAGTTTCTGAGGCAAAGGAGTTGGTGTAAGGATGGACTGTACATTTCTTAGCCAGAGGCTAGTATTTTTATGTTAAAGTCCACCGTTCTTTTCCTTTTGTGCAGTTTCCTCATCACATTCTAATGGTTGTTCCCAAAAAGCCAGCTGTGATGCTAAAGCTTACACTGTCCTCTCTAGGGCACTTCTGGTGGTTAAGCTACCAGTCTCGTGAGGTAGGGCTCTGGATTGTAACACAGATGCACATTGGAATCACAGGGGAGCTTTCGTAAACTATCTTTGCCTCAATTTATCACAGAGCTGTTGAACCAGAAGTTCTGAGAGTGGGACTTACGCATGGGTATATTTTAAAAGCTCCCAAGTGATCCTAATATCCAGCCAAGGTAGAGAGCCATTGATCTGGAGCTGTTCTAAGACTTTCAGAGGTGGCCCAAGTTTTCCATGAACATTTGGACTACAGCAAAGGGAATATGGGAAACTCTCACCCAAACCCATCAATTGTTGGCAATGGCATGGCTTTTGCATCATGATGGCAGCCCAGTGGTATCTTGTTACATCTGCATGTTTGTTTGGGTCCATATGTAGTGATGAGCAAGTAAAGAGTTGAAGGTTACCTGTTCTTTAGGATAACTGACCTATCTGTAAATCAACCCATATGAGATACTCACAGAAGCTAAATTAGGAGCCTGTTATTGGGTCTTCTCTCAAGAAGAACACATGCCTGGTCCTGTCAGGGTGAAATTCTATTCTGGGAAGCTGTGCTGTTAGCCACATATTCCTGATGGATTAATGAAACACTTTGCACCCCAATTTGGTGCCTATCACAGGTTGAGTACTTATCCTCAGTTGTTTCCCAACACTAGTCTAAGTGTTGGGAAAGCATGCCTGTGGCCCCCAATTTAGGCAACCTATGCAACATCAAGTCACCTTGAGCTTGGGTGTCAAATGCCATCTACTCAAACATAACTGGTCCTCAATAGCCCTGTGGTCCCACTTTTCTTTAACCCGGGTGTGAGCATTGGTGGTGTTCATTGTGTTCAACTGTGATCATGTATACATTTTTTTCTCACAAAATGATAAAACAAGCCTTTTGACATACTTGAAAAGAGATCTTGCCTTCTTAATATACTCATTGATCAGATAATTCTCAGTGCCAGAGTAGGGTCTTGTGCTATCAGGCTTTATGAATGTTTGATGAGTTTAATTCTTTTATATCTTCATTTCCCCTTTATTTACCACTGAGTATTTTTGAAGTATCTACTAGGTACTGTGCTACACCCTGGGAGCACAAGGTGAGATGAGTATGGCAGTCTTCCTTCAGCTAACATTCTAGACAAGAAAATGGACATATAAGAAAATCAGAATATAACACAAGAGCTCACCTAGTATGGAGGGAGATAGGAGGTCGAGGGAGGGTCTTTCAGGCTATGGATGAATCGAAAGGCAAGGAGTTAGGGAAACACATCAAGATTTGGAGAGCAAAAATATTCCTGAAATAGAGGTATGAAGGAGATGGTGGTGGATATGAAGCTAGAGTCATAGATTGGGATCTGATGGTAAAGCACGTTCACGCCTAGTTGCGGAATTTGAACTTGATCGTGAAAAGGCAAGGTGGTGCAAATGAAAAAGAAGAGAAAAATAAACTTTGTAGTCAGAAAAAATATCTGATTAATTTTTGTCTCTGCCATTTATTAGTTTATATAACATTGTGCTAATGATCAGAAATAGCTCTCAGTCTCCATTTCCTCATCTGTAAAAATAAACATGAAAACACCTAGCGTGCAGGGGTAGTTCGAGGGCCAAATAAGACAGTGTTCATGAAAGTAAGGACAATTGTGTGGTAGGTTCTAGAACCATGCCATCTGCTACAGGAGCTACTAGTCGCATGTAGCCACTTAATTAAAATTAAATATAATAAAAGGATTTATTTTTGACAATCACTAGCCACCTTTCTAGTGCATAATGGCTGAATGTGGCTAGTGACCATCATATTGGAAAGCCTTGATATAGAACAACCCATCATTGCAGAACTTTGTGTTGGTCGCTGCTACTCTAGACAGGTTTCCCTTGCTTTTCTGAAAGCATGTCTCCTAACCAATGTAGTTAATGTGTTGTAGTATGCATTAGGTTGTATTATTAAAAAAGTTTTTCTTTAAAATAAAGCTTGAAAATGGGCTCAGATCAAGATAGGATTTCCCTCTGAATTGTCAGTCAAGAGCTGGCACATAACCTGTGATGACTGTAGCTGACGCTTCCAGCTCTCTCTCGCAGCCCTGCTGGCGGGCCTGCCTCTAGGCATGGAGTTACACTTAATTCTCTTGGAAATGGCCAGAGAGACAAGCAGAATGCTCCAGAGCTGAGGTACAGTTGCCCTGGGGACTTATCGCAGGATCTAAACTGTATCCACTATGGGATTGGCTATAGGGGTGACTCATGCCATTTCAAATAACAGCTTAATTCATCCTGTTCCCTTGACTAAGGTTTCGTAGCCCAGGACATCCAGGATGATGGCCATTTCTGGTGACAGATAGACACCTGGACTGAACTCTCAATTCACTTCAACTTAGGCCACTTGCCTATAAAGAATTTATTAACTTCCAGTTTCTACCTAACTTTTGTTTTTCTCAGGATATTAGGTCCTTTTTTCAATAGAGAGGTTACTTTGAAGATTAAAAAAATTTAGAGGGACTATTGAGAGACTAGAATGTATAAAAGTTAGTTGGTAAATTAAAAAAAGAAAAAAGAAAAGAAAAAGCAACTAAAGCTTTCCTTAACCTCCATGGGGAAAAAAGAGTTCTTACTGACAATTGTATCATGGTACTATATTATTGCATAATTTATTTTGTACACATAATTGACTTTTACTTGGGAAGCAAGAAAGCCTATGTGGAAATGTTAAAAAGAAGTCAAGTGAGAGACCAGCTGGGAGAAATTAAATCTATCAGTGTGAAAATATAATAAGGTGAAAGGAATCTGGCATATATTGAGGGGTATTATGCAAATACAGTGAGTTGCTGGAAGCAGACTGTAGTGACTTGGGAGTTTTGAAGAACAGACAGAGATTCAGTAGGCAATGAAAGGTGGTTAGGATTATGGTGAGAAATGGAGAGGGGTTTCAGACAGGGAAGATATGCTAAACAGTAGGGATGGAAGTGCACCTGTCCTCGTTAGTGGGAAATAAGGAGCCCATTCTGACCAAACGCACACGTAACTGTATGGACGAAAAGTAAATAAGAAGTAGGTTTTGATGCTGTTCAGCTCAGACTGGGTGGGAAGGAATAGACCTTGAATAATATAGCAATAATTAAGTAAGTTTGTTTACTGCATAATTTGAGTCAGGCAATGAGCTAAAATATTTTCACTGTACATTATTTAATTTAACCTTCACAACAGTCCAATAAGGTAGATAATTATATTTGATAGATGAGACAACTTAGAGAGGTTAAGTCATCTTCCCAAGGCTAAAGTGTTGGGAGACAATTGCATCTCTGTTTATCTTTATAGCAGGGCCACTGGCTGCTTCTGTCTTGGACTAGGTTTTCGTGGACGTTTGCATGAATGTCTGCGGTTTTGAAAGACAGAACTAGTGTTTCCTTCAAGATCAAAGAGCAGGTTTATTTATTTCCTGCTGCAATAAAAATAGTGTCTCCTCTGAGACAGCTCTTGAGCAGGCTTGACTGTCTACTATAAAAATTTGGGTTTTCTAAGCTCAGGGTTTCTGTCCTGGAATGCATGTGTTGGAGTCACTTGATCCTTTCACATTTCCCTGTGGGAAGAGGCTCAGGGAAGTGGAGTGAATGGTGACACTTTGGCTACTTTGTGCTATTGCTTTGAGTAGTTTATTTGTTTTTAATTAAATAAACTTGCCCATTTTTAATTACATTTATTAATTCTTTATTTAATTTACTTGTCTCTGACCTGGGAGTTTTGTGTCTTCTTCCAGTATCTATCAAACTGTAGCAGACTTGTCAGCTTAGGATAAATTCTCAGCGCATTCACAAATGTTAACCTAAACATCTGGTAACTAGCGAAACGAACTCAGGAGGCTTTAGAAATCAATGATTAGGTGATATGGGCCTGTGCTAGAGTGGCTTGAAAGGGTGAAATGGATTCTAGAGACAGAAAGGAAGAAATCAGCTTGTGAGAGAATATTTCGGGATGGAGTGTGGGGCAGGAGCTGGTCAGAAAGTGTGAAAGGTCAAAAGAGATATTGAAACTCTGAGCTTGGGCAAATAAATGCAGAATTAATAAAGTGGGTGACTACAGCTAGTTCTTGGAGGAACAGTGGCAGCTTTTATGTTTTTAGTTTAATTTCTCTGAGGTTAAGAGCTGGAAATTTAAAAATTCTCTGTATAAGATCTAGCAAAGGAAGCATGAAACTGATGCAGGACAGGGCAAACTCCCTGGTGGCCTTGCACCAAGAGAGAAGGGTTCTTGGCTTAATGAAGGAAAGAATTGAAGCACACCAGAATTAGAGTCAAAAAGAAAGTTAATTAGAGGAGTATAGAGAAAAGGCCCAAGACAGAAGAAGCAAAGACAGAAAGCAGGACAAAAAAAGCAAAGACAAGAAACAAAGACAAGAAGCCGGGAGTGTTTGGGGAAATTCAGTTTATACATCATTCTTAGTTTCTGTGAATTACAGTTTAAAGACTTTCTTTACCCATTTGATGGTATGGGCATGCGGTGTGAAAGATAAGAGTGGTAGGGAGAAAGGAATGGTCATGTAGTAAGAAAGGCCTGCAGGCAATTCCCAGCCTTTGATCCATAGGTTCTCCATGGTTTTAGCCATAGGGAATGAATGATTGTGTTTATTTTGTGTAGGGTATGACTTAAAGACTCTGTTTTTCTGTATTCCTTTTACAGTGTGAGTAAATGGTTTTTTAGTGATCCCAGCAGAAATCTTCCTTCGTTCAGCAGGTGTCCTCCTGGTCTGGCTGTAGGGCTGATCAGCACATTGCAGTCTCTGAATATAGCTTGATTTAACATTTAGTTCTCTTGCCTCCTCCCTACATTAAAACTTATTAACTAGATCTTTCCATTGCTCATCTCCTTTCAAATTTGAGTGGTAGAACTGTGTAGAGGACCTGAGAGGTAGCTGCTTACTGTTGGCTGCTTACTCTGTGTGTGTGAGGTTGGAGAGGGGAGAAGAAGAGTGAGTGGCTGGAGCCGTATCCCCGTAGCTTTTGAGGCCGCTTCCGACATTCTCAGGCTTGCTGCAGGCTGTGTCTCTCTCCTAAGAAAAAGCTTGTCTCATAAGCACTGTTGTTTAGCAAAATCACCATTTTAGTTATGCTGGGTGAGTGCTTTGCCCTTTTACTCTTTTCTTGGATGGACTTTTCAATAATAAAAGCACAAAATGTCATCTACTGCTTCTGCAGTGTCACTTATGATGGCAATAATTTAAATCCCTTTTTCCTGTGTTGCCTATATAATTTGTTGGGTTTCCTAAGAAGCAATGAAAGACAAATTAAAAGAATGACAAATAAATGCCATCTATTTGTATATTATCTCCCGATCCCTTCTGCTTTAATCAGTTGTTGTTAGGTAGCTAGTCAGACATGAGCAACAGAGGGAACAAAGGAATAGGGGCCCAGCATAGAGACAGCCCAAAGAATACCCTATTGGTAGTAGAATCATGCACATGCGTGATAGGAAAAGAGTTGTATAGCAGTCAAGTGTCAATCAAAATGACCTCGCTTGCCAATCACCTAGGAATGCCTTTGGAACCACCCATCACAGCCCAAATATAATGCAGACATTCCCACTTCTGGGTCCTTTTTGCCTTTTGTGTTATTGTGTTGGTTGTTATTATAGTGCTCTGTTACAGCTCTTCAATGAAACCATGTGCCTCCTTGGGACATACTTTGTCTTTCTAAAATATACTTTTAATAAATTTTTTTCTAAATCTTACTGACCTGTGACTCTTCATTGCATCAATGAGGAAAAAATGAGAAAAAATGCTAACTACACTTCTGCATTGTTATCCCTCTCCACTCACCTGCTGTTGGGTCAACACCAAACTTCGATCAGCCCCAATGGTAATATTGTCATTTCAGAAAATCATATCAGGTTGTGTTTTTAAAATAACGAGAAATCCTCTAAGAGGATCCAAGTCGATCGAACCTGAGGGGCACAGTTGCAATGTTCCGTGTATTGTATTCCTTTTGGGAAAAAGAAAATTGCTCAGTGTTTTCTATTTCTGAATCAGTTACCAATGTTTGGTGAACTTTATCTACTGCTACACATTCCCTTAGTGAGTGGCAAATTATACAATGACAAGATTATGTTGCTGTCTACCTTAGGAAGTCTATGGAGGCAACACTTCACGCCTCTCTGACTAGAGTCCAAGTGACTTGAGAATAGAGTAGCACAATTGAGTTGTAAAAAAAAAATTTAATCTTTAACAAAGGAGGCATTTTTTTTGTTAGGTGATTTTTAGGAGTTGTAGATTAGTCAGCCACAAATGTACTATGTGGGCGTAAACCTGTTTTTTCCCCCCTTCTTTTGCTTTTCTTCTTTTTTTTTTTTTTAACATCTCCTGTATCTTTGGATGACAGGTTCTCAGGTGAAGCGCTGAGGATGTCACTGAAAGCCCAGTGGAGTTAAGTGTGTAAAATCAGTCTGAACATATGCTGTAATGGATTTGACCTCAAAGAGCACTACAAAGAGAAATTGCAGATAACCATCTGAACTGACTTCTGAAGCTTGTAGCTCTGACTCCCGAGATACAGAAAGAAAAGTGAGACCAAACAGATAGAAATGAACAACTCAGAGATAGCAGAATGTATACCACTCTGAGTTTAAAAGTAAATGAAGCTAAACAACAACAAAAAAGATTTTATTCTCTAGCTCTTTTTAAATATTCTCTTTGGTTCCCCTAAAATGTCCTTGAAGTACAATAGCTAACTAGCAGCACATATTATACTTTTCCTGATCACTCATTAAACTGAATATTTCATTAATACGTAAATATATAAAAAATGGGCAAATAAATGGGCAAATATATATATATATATATATATAATATAAAATTAATAAAACTTTAGAATCTAAAAGCAGGTGACGGCACCATTGAGGTGCCCTAGTCTTACCTACTACCCAGTGCAAAAATAGCCTTAGCTATTTACGTGATTTAAACTAAGATTTGAATGCTTCTGTGATGAGCTCTCAGTAATTTATGGTTTGTTTCTTAGTGCTACAAAGGTAAGGTGTTTAGATGCATAAAATTGCAGACATTGAGAAATATTATGGCAAGCATTATTTTTGCCATTTTTACCATGCATACACCATTGATCGCACATACACTTCTTTCACTACTGAGCTCCGTTTTCATGCTTGCAGTCTTTGTTTTACACAACCTAATCAGTAACTAATATTTGTTATGCAGCCAGCTGGGCTTAGGGCTAAAGCGTGTGGCCGTGAAACAGCTGCAAGCTAAGTGGCTTACTTGGAGTTTAGATCTGCCATCTTGATCTTCTGTTGCCCAGACAGAAAACAACATGCTCTAATCAACTAGGCCATAGGGATTTTGTGTAGATCCTGAAATTAAAATATAAACATGCTCACAGAGGCCTTTGTATTTGAATTGTTATTCATATGGCCTTAGAATATGGACTATGGAAATCATATGGACTATACGATTTCAGATTTTGCTAATGTCACATGTGCAAGCCTAAACACACACTGTATAATAAGGAACGATGGAAATATCAGAGCAAAAAGTCTAGGTACCACAGAAAACACAGTTGTGTCAAATGTGCAACGATATGTTAATTAGACTGATTGAGGTTACAGTGAGCTTTGACTTTTTTTTTCATTTAGAATTGTTTTCTTTTTCTTTCTCCTCCTCCTCCCCGTCCCTGCCCGCTCCTCTCTCCTCCTCTCCCCGTCCCTGCTTTCTTCTTCTTCGTTGTTGAATAGCTAGGATTCCTTGCAAAACATTTTTTAGAGCATTTGTTACCTAGAGAAATATTGCAGCAATACATTCTGCAGTGTCAGATGATGTGCTAGTGATTATGGCTGCTATGCTGAAATAGTTATTTCTAAACAATGTTTCCACAATACTCTATTGTATAATTTGTTGGTATCATTGCAAACTTACTGATGGAACCCTTTAGAAAAAATGTTTCTTTATAATTAACTCACTCTCATGATGAAGATGGAGCGAGATGACTTTGAAGTTGTCTTTCTTGTATTACGCTTCTTTCTCTATTCTGCTTCTTGATTTTTTCCCCTCCCGTTCTTTGGAGTCTGCAAATATAAGATCATGTCAGAAGTATGACATGAAGCTATCATGAGGCATAGTTGCCTGTATGCTGATTGTTGAGCCTTAAGTCACCAGCACTTTGATTCATAATTGAGCACTTTGGTTCATAATTAATATAGAGCCAAAATTCTGGGCATGCTGTTGTATAGGCATGGACTTGCTCTTGCTAAAATGAGCAGGCAAAATAAATGACAAAGTGGAATAAAGGAAATGTTTAATATAACTGCCAAGAGAATATTCAGTGCTTCAGAACAACCAGTGTGAAGGCAAACATATTTACAACTAAAATTATCTGTATCGTCTTTTTGTTTGTTTCTTTCTCCCTCTAGTTTTGGAAACTCCAAGCAAAGAGGATAGTATGCAGAGAAGCATCTCAGAGTGGTGGTTTGTATTTTTTCTTTTTAGCATGTCTGAGAATGAAGCACTTCAGCTCTCATAATCGTTTTGCTGGTTTTTAAAAGTGTGCTTTCCCTTGTTTTATGGACCACAACAAGCTGAGCACAGCAGCCTGCACAACACTGTTCCGTGGGGTGCGAAGTCGAAGCCATTGAACACTCTGAATTTCTCCGGTGTGTCTCAATGGCAGCACCCCCTGTGCTAAATGTGTGTGTGTGCTATTCCACTGAGAAAATACAATGTTCAATGGCTCTCTGAGTTTCTCATTTCATACCTATGGAGAAGAGGCTCAGTGGTTGCCTGTTGAGTTTCATTGTGAAGTAGTATGGATAATCTAGTTCAAGGTTCTTTAAAAGGCACACAGGGAAAGATGTTATGTTTCTGCCTATTTTTCTTCTTTTATGTGTTTTTCTTCCATTTTAAAATGTATATTTTGCCCGATTAGTCAAATATGACATTGCTCTAATTTTATGGTAGGTAGAATACATAGAAACTAATAATTCTTCTGATGAAGGCTGTCCCATGCCAGTGTATTTACGGTAATTTATGATACTTTTTCTGGTCTCTTCTGAGTATATGCTGAATTTGGTTCATATCTAAGCGTATAATCAGAATATTAGGCAGTCAGAAAGTTGCCAGTTGCCTCTTAGCTTTTTCTAAATGCTGCTAAGTTTCTCTAGACTGACTGGATTTACCCTCTCAAAGACACTGTTAGTAAGTTCCTCAGTCTGTGAAATCTAAAATAGAAGAATTAGCAGAAAGAGAACTATACTTAAATAATATGCACAATATTTTAAAATCTTTTAAAACATTAGGAAAAGTCTTTGGAATAATTAGTTTATATTTCATAGCACATCTGTTAAATTAATAACTGTTGGATGGAAAAATGTCCCTGCTACTTCATAAGCAGTTTTTGGAAAATTATTTGTTTTCCCATAATTACACCTGTGTCTAACCTTATAGTTGTCAGGTCATTGTTTTCTATTGGTTTTTAGCTAGTAGGATAAAATGGATTTCTTATGTCATTAGGTGGAAAAATGTTTTCTGCTGGTAGCAGAGAAATTGTATGTAGATGGCTTTAGCTTTCTTGCAAGACTAGTGTGAATGGATATAGGTTATAGGATATGCAAGTGGAATTTGGAGATCCATTTGTGAATGTCAGCTATGGATACTACTTTAATCACTTCCATTTGCTTGAAAAAAAGATCATGGCAGCTAAGACTGAGAATAGAAAAGTGAATGTACCAACAGTATAAAAGTGCATACAGCCTTTAATGGAGAACCATAATCGTAGTAATACAAAGTAACTTCACTGAGTCCATTCCCTTTCTGAAAATAAGTTTCTATTTCACATGTAATTATTAAAAATGAAAAAAAGAGAGCAAGAAAGGAAAATAATAAGGTAGACTTTAACCATATATGTCACCTCAACACAAAGTAAAACGGACACGCTTCTTGTCTTTGATTGTGAAAAATTGCTAGTTTTGAGCACAAAAAAGTAATGTTTTTGCCTTGTTCAGACAATACATTCTATTTAAATGGGGAATACAGACAAGTTGTTATGCAAAGTACTTGACAGTATTTTGAAAATATATCACAAATATAAGATATTATTTTCTCCCCCTTTCAGAGAAGAATGTTCCAAAATATAAAATTGATGAGAATGAGATTCTTATATGGAGAAGAAATTTAACTTGAAATAAATCTCTCCTTAAGTGGAGTTTAGATTTGGGTATATTCATATAGAATTTTTCTTTGAAGCTAGATGCAGAGTTATTAACCACCATGTCACCAGTTATGAAATGAATGATAATAAGTTAATAGATTGTTTATAAGGGTAAGATATTTTAAGGAAAAAAGAAATAGCACTTCAAATGATGTTGATATTGGAAAAACTGCCCCTACAAAGACTGAATGACATTTGATTTGAAAAAAAAAAAGCAGAAGATAGTAGACTCAAGGGAAAAATGCATAATAAAAATAAAGGATGTTTGGTTAAGAAAGAGCATTATAGAAAAATAATTAGGTGTCATAGTTCACAAAAAATATGTTTACATGTATAAATATGTTTGATTCTTTTTGGATTAAGTCAAATAATTAAATAGATTTCTGAATATAGGTACTAATTAAAGTCATCATTGTGATGCTGTTTTCAGGGAAAAAAAATTCCAACACATTCCCTAGGTTATGTAAAGAATAGATATGAAAAGGATGAGGCAGAAAAAAAATCTTTCTCAACATTAGTTAGATAGTTATTAGGATATGTTGATGTAAGAAACGCCCAAACCTGTAGAGAATTTTAATGAGTTTATCCGAGCCAAGCTGACAGCAATTGCCGGAAAGCAAAACCTCAACAGATTAAGAAAATGTTCCAGAGAATGGCAGTTTTGTAGCTTATTTTATACATTAGAATCAAAGGAGGAAGAATAAGCAGGATTACATAAAATTCATTGGTAGTAGATTAAGAGAGCAGGAGAAAGCAAAACGGAGAAATCTCTGGGATTGGATAAAAAGTAAAGTGGAGGGACATATACTTTTTTTTTACATTGGTGGGTAAAGAAGAGTTAATAATTAAGAATTACAACACATAGAGATGGTGTGCCAGGGATAAGATGACCATGAGGGGTTCTGTGGTCTGTGCTCTAGTGCTGTGGGTTGTGCCCCAAGGGATCCGAAAAAAGGGGAATACTCTGACACTCCAAGGGTATGTTATCTTAGATGCAAAAAGGCAATAGACAGGCTCACTTAAGATAAAGATTGACCTTTGTCAAGAAAGCTACAGGCCCAGGATGTGCCTACCTGCCATCACCTGTTTTTAGTTGGGAGTTTTTATGTTCAGGCAGACCATCTTATATGTTTAATTTCAGCGTCTTGAGTTTGTAGGGCTCACCATGCTGGCCTTCTCTGAGCTTGTCAGGTTTAGTATGTGGCCCCTTTTTCTTCCACAGGTACTATGCTAAAGTTCTAAAAAGAAGATTAAGTTTTTTTTTTTTTTTTTTTTTTTTGAAAAAGGTCAGGTGAATTGGAATTGTTAAATGATGTAAAGTTTTTATGAGGTAAATGTATGGTAATTGTTTCTGACATCCATAAGCTGAACGACTCATTAGCCAGTAGCGCATTTGTGGAAGCCTAACACTCTGGCAATTTACCAGGTATCCAGAAAAGTCTTAGCATTCCCTGTTAGAGGTGAAGTTTGCAATATAGTCATGGAAGACTAATACAACAGTCGAGTTCAAGAGAAGGGATATCAGTGTGATTTGCTGAAGTGGGCTTCCTGGGAACTGTGAAGACTTACTAGGGTTTGCAAAATGATCAAGATTCGGAAGGAACAGAGACAAGAGAACCATTTTAGCAAGAGATACAAGGTGGGGAGAGAATAAGTGAAAGCGAAGGTGCAAAGAGGGATGGCAGGAGTGCAAAATGTTTGTTTTGGTTCGAACCCGATGTGGATGTGGTTCTAAATTCTGAAATTTTTATATTTCTTTCTTTGGAGATCAACGTATCATACAGCCAACAAACATAACTGTTTTAGTGATGCTGAAGTTTAAAGGAAGCAAATCCTGTCCTTAGAATGTCAGAATTGGAAATGATCTTAAATACCATGAGTCAGTTTCTCATTTTACATATTAATCCAAGAACATTAAGTTACTTGAGGGAAGGTCATCCACTCTTATTAAATCCTAGGGTGAGGAATAAAAGTCAGATCTGATCCAGGCTGGTGTTCTTTCTGCTAAATCCTGATGGGCTTTCTTATATAAAATTAAGAGGCAACTTTGATCTTGTTATTTAAGGCATCTTTGATAATATTTGAACAAAAGTGAGGTTTAATGGTTCAACCTTGGAAAAGGATTCTGATGAAATTTGTAAGCAGTTGCTCATATGGGTGTACATGCATTTGATCCATTGAGATTACTCGGGTGAAACATTCCTGTGTTGTTATTGATAATCTTAAAAAGTCTAAAGGCTGTCTTTAGTGCAGAGAAAAATGTGTTTTACATTTTCTTTATTGATACACATGGACCTTTTAACTCTAAGGACTGACATTATTCCTGGCCCTGGCTGCATTCCACAATTGTGTCAAGGGTGCTTTACATTCTGTTGCAGCTACCATTTTTTGCCAGCTGGCTATGTGCTTGCCTGTCTATTAATGTTTTAGAAAGTGATTGGAAGCTCCCTCACTTACATCGATAAAATGGGAGGTCCAAATCATTCATAAATGCTCAAGAATGAATTGCCAAGTGATGTCTTCTGAGCTCGTAGCCCCATGGGCTCTTGCCCCCAGCCGAAAGGTAGAATGAGTTGTTCTCTTGACAATGTGGAAACCTTGAAATTATAAAATAAAATGCAAACTTAAACGTCACTTATTCACGTGTACACTTATCACTTTAAGTTATTTTTTAAAATTCAAATAAAGGCTGAGAGATATAATGGAACCTTCTAAGGTTTTTAAGTGGGTTCAATTTCTGTTTATGTTAATAATGTCAAACATTATCCTAGAATGCATTCCCTTTTGAGCATGTTTATCTGTTATATGACTAGAATGACCAGAATGCCTTGTTTCTTCTTCGTTTGTAGAATTCTTTCCCCTGGTCGAATTAAAAAAAAAAGAAGAAGAAAAGAGCCTTTGAGCCTTCTTCTTTCTTTCACTTAAAGTGACTAATGGACAGCTTAAATTTTATATACATAGGGGAGAGATCAGTTCTTCGCACAACGCACACTATATCTTTAATTGATACTAGAGTCCATCTAAGGCATTAATAAATATGTTGTATTAAAAGAGTTGAAAATGAAAGGTAATCATTGTGAAAACAATAGGCACAGAGTGAATGGATTCAGGAATAATTTTTAAATATTTTAAAAACTTTAAGAGATCAGAGTAGTTGTATTTTTTAAATGTCCACTAGATAGTTTGCTTTCTAATGAGACTGAGTAGTTTGAAATCTTTTACTATTGAACAATTTAAAGAATTTCTATTTTTCATTTAAATCACTTTAGTTGACCTAATCACTTGGCTGTTTTGCAGGCTGTGTAGGTGTGACGATAGCCATCATTTGATTCAGTAAAAAACAAAACCCATTAAATAGTTAAAATGAGGTTATGTACAGATTACTTATTAAATTTCTGTTTTATTTTTGAATTGATTGATTTGGAATCATTTTTATTTAATTTTTCGGTTTCTTTAGAAAAAAAATGAACTAAAGTGGAAAAAAAAAATCAGGCTAAATATTTGAGTTCTGCTCCTGACACTTTCTTTAGTTTTCTGGGAAACCTTGGCTAAATTTTCAATACCTCAAGATTCCTATCTATAAAGTAGGAACAGAAGAGAGTTGCTATAAAGATAAAATTATTCACATGAAAAAGTTCTTGAAATTTAAAATATTGTATACATGTGTCTGAATTCGGTATAGTTTCAGAACATTTTTCTAATTATTCTTTTCCCCTCCGATTTTCAAGGTCATGCTGTATGATAATGCTTCCTTGCAATGGCCATATTTTCATCTTTTTATTTTCTTACATCTATTTTGCTTCCTGTCTTTTGTATTTTTTTACCTTTTGAGGATTCATTCTTGATGAATGTTCCACTGCCTATGTGATTTTTGCCTTCTTCATTGGCTGAGGGTAATAACAACCATCCTTAAAGACATTTTAGTCTCTTTTGATATTGCCTTAAAATTTTTACTTAAAATTTTGTCTTTAAGAAATGCTATGCATTTGGGCTTTATTTTTGTGTGTATTTGGAAATTATTTATCTTTGCCATGAGAGCTTTTCAAACAATAACGACAAAAGTTTTCTGGCAGTTTTCTTGAATTTCTTGATGCATTTAAATTCCACTATAAGGTCGTATTTAAATAACTTTTTAAGTTTTCCTCACCGAATTACTAATTCATTTATCTATTTATAATGTTCTCCAGGTTTATTAATATACTTATACATTACAATATGATTACCACTGTAGCCTTAGCTAACATACCCGACATGTCACATAATTACCCTTTCTTTTTTGTGGTGAGAACATTTAAGATCTATTCTCCTAGCAACTTTCAGGTATATGATACAGTATTGTTAACTATAATCACCATGCCAGGCATTAGATCCCAGAACCAACTCATTTTCTTACTGGAAGATCATGCTCTTTGACCAACATCTCTCCATTTCCTATACCCCCAGCCCCTGGTAACTACCATTTGACTCTCTTTCTACAGTTTGGCCTTCTTAGATTCCACATATAAGTACTATCATACAGTATTTGTCCTTTTCTGTCTGACTTGTTTTTCTTAGCATACCCTCAATGGCCATCCATGTTAGCTCAAATGGGAGGAGTTCCTTTTTTCACGTGGATGAATAATATTTAATTGTGTGGTGTGTGTGTGTGTGAGTGTGTATAAAGTTACATTTTCTTTGTCAATTCATTTGTTAATGGATATTTAGGTTGTTTCTACATCTTGACTATTGTGAATAATGCTGCAATGAATAGGACAGTGCAACAGGTATCTCTGAGATTCTGATCGCAATTCCTTTGTATAAAGTAGGATTGCTGAATTATATGGTAGTTGTATTTTTAATTTTTGAGGAACCTCCATAATGTTTTCCATAGTGCCTGTACCAATTTGCAGTCCTACCAGCAGCGTATGAGGGTTCCTTTTTCTCCACCCATTTGTTATTACTTGTCCTGTAGATTATAGCCATTCTAATAGGTGTGAGGTGATATCTCATTGTGGTTTGGACTTGCATTTCTCTGATTATTAGTGATGCTGAGCATCTTTTCATGTACCTGTTGATCATTATAATTTTTATTATATACTCTTTAAGATCTATAAAAATATGTAGTAGTTATGTACATTAGGAAGCATAACAGAGTGAGCAGTCATGATAAAAATCTACTGGGGCTAGTGGTCAGTGAGTGTGCACCCTTTGGGCTGTTCAAGTCATTTCTGGCTGTTTCTGTTCTGATTATTTGGACTATGTCCTACCATTTGGTAGACATTTTGGATGTCTCTGCTATCACCACCCAACATTTGAACAAAGGCATTATCAATACCATTGAATATATTGAATATATCTTTTGCTTTTATTCCAACTACTTACTTTCTTCTCTGAGGAAACTACTATTCTGAGTTTGTTTGTCATCTTCTAAAAAAGTTTTTCTACATATATCTATATCTCTAAACAAGATATTATTTAGTTTTCATGCTCTGGGTTTTATAAAAATAGTATTTGCCATTTTCAGTCAGTGTCCTATTTCTAAGATTCACTGAGATAGTTCTGTGAAATAGCTCATTCTTTTCCACAGTGCTCTGCAATGCCACTCACATATCATGTCTCCATGCATCTAAAAGTTTGTTTCTGGGCTCTCTATTCTGATCGATTATGTCAAATTCTCATTTGAAATTCCCTATTCCAATACCACATTGTTGTAAATGTCCTTTGTAATTAGTGTTGGTATCTGGAAGGACAAAGCTCCCATTGTGTGCTTAATCTTCAGGAGTATTTTGACAATTCTTGAGTTTTTATAGTTATGTCAAATTTTTCAGATCAGTTTTTCAAGTAACTTTTTAAAAAAGTTGAAAATTAATTAAAATTGTATTCCATCCAAAAATAATTTTTGGGAAAATTGATGTTTTATAAAATTTAACCTTTTTTTTTACTGGTCATCATTCAATCAGAGAAACAGAACCAGCAGGAGATATTTATTGGGAGATTTATTGCAGGGATTTGGCTTACATGATTGTGGGGCTTGGTAGGCAAATCTAGATTCATAAGGGCAGGTCGTGAGGAAGGGTGGGTTAAAACTCAGGACACCCTGAAGCTGCTGCTCCCCAATGGAATGTCACCTTCTTAGGGAAGTCTTGACATTGCTCTGAAGGCAATGTCATATCAGGCCCACTAAGATTATTTGGTATCACCTCCATTACTTAAAGTCAACTGATTATGGACTTTATAAAATACCTTCATAGCAACACCAAGATTAGTATGTGACAGAATAATTGAAGATTGTAGACTAGCTTTTCAGCACATAAAATTGGCCGTCACACTTGTCATGGATTTAGTAGGATTCTCCATTTATTTATATTTATATTTTCATATTTAATGCCTTTTCATAAACTGATTTTCTCTATATGGTTCTGTTTTTTTATATTTTCTAGTAGTAAGATCTCTTGGTGTAGAGGAATTGAAGTTGATTTTTGTATATTAATCTTCTATCTAACTGGTTAAACTCATTATATATACTAATTTTTTCAGAGATAATTTTAGGTATTTTATGTATGCAATTATATGACTTGCAAGAATAGCAATTTTGTTTCCTCCTCTTTGGTGCTTATGTTTTGTTTTTTTAAATCAAATTTTAAATTACATATGGAGACCAGAATCAATAAAATGCATAGAAGAAAACATGGGAACAAAACTCAAGGACCTTGGACTTAAAGAGGACTTTATGAATTTGACCTCAAAGGCAAGGGAAGTAAAAGCAAAAATAAATGAATGGGACTCCATCAAACTAAAAAGTGTCTGCTCAGCAAAAGAAACCGTCAACAAGGTAAAGAGACAACCATCCAAATGGGAAGTTTAAAAGCTCAAACACATCTGCTA
The DNA here is from genome assembly GCF_902729225.1 of Pteropus medius. NCBI lineage: Eukaryota > Metazoa > Chordata > Mammalia > Chiroptera > Pteropodidae > Pteropus > Pteropus medius. The sequence continues at coordinate 24,010,810 of NW_024340696.1, read as the reverse complement.
TAAATACCTCGGTTACATGGTGCAACTGTATATGGTCTCTGATACTCTGGCTACTGCTGAGGAAACCAATAGAGGTAAATTATTCTTTTACATTGTAGTAGTATAATTTTCTATTTTGTATCACCTTCCAATAAGATTTTGTATTTTTAAAATAACTAATTATTGCAGCGAAATTTCTGTGAAAAAAGGGTAATGTTTTGTGTAATTTGGTCCGGTGAGTCTGTCAGGTATTTGAGCAAGCATAAAGCAATCAGAGGTATAAAATCATTTTTTTTTTTTTTTCTCGAAGAGGGTATTAAAATAAGGAAGCCCAGCTGGCTATTGAACTTTACTTCTGGTTTATAATCACAGTGAATGTAAATCAGCTGTTATCAATTTTGTGCAGTCTGCATCTACCAGTAAAACTTTTATTTCCAACATGTTTAGTGATAATCAAGTCTCTGCACCTAGACCTAATATCATGAGGTAAAGGGAACTAAGAGTCATTAAACTGCTAACTGGTAGCACAGAATCCAGTGGTTTACATCCCAATTTAGCTATCTTCGCATCAGTCTGTGAGTAAGTCTTAATATCCCATTTCCATAGTAGAGGAACCGAAGTTCAGAGGGTGAAGAGCTTGCTCATGGTCACACACCAAGAAACGAAGGAGCCAAGTATCAAACACAATAATTATGTTTCCCACGCCTACAAGTGAAACCCAGGAATGATTCTGCCCCATAAATCTTTAAATCCCCTTTTTATAACAACATTCTCATTGTTGCTGAGAGATGACCTTCCCTTGCTTTAGAAAGTCCTCAGTATGTAAGTCCCTTTGGCTGAAGTGTAGTGGTTGGCCTGGGTTAACTCTTCTTGGTACCGTTCCATTCCGTTCTATTAGAGCTCTGTGAGGCTGTGGAGCCATATAGCCCTTGTACTGAAGAAATTAAAGAAAAACAAAGATGTCCTGGTCTCCATCAGCCCACAAAGGAATCTCATACCTTAGGGATAGCTATAAAGGAACATACAAAATCAAATCATGGCAAAACAACTGAAAAATTGTGCTTGTTTACTCTCAGCAAGAAGGATTGATTTTTACTTGTTCTATTTTCAATTAATTTACCTAATTTAATCTTTAAAAATGTCACCTTCCCTTCCAACCTTAGTAATAAATATAAATTTTTTCTTGATTTCATTTTAGAAGCCTCCATGTTTATTCTCAGCAGCCGCTGCCCTTTTGGGTTGAGTTGAGATAAAGAAGAAGAGGGAAGAGATATGAATAGAAAGCTTTTAGAACACGTCTTTTCTTTATTTAACTTTTACTAGAATGTACTTCCAGAACATTTTGATTCGTAAGTGTATATAAATGTATTTTCCTGGGTTGAAGGTAGAACATTAGGGTTCAGGGAAAATAATTAATGATAAGTTAATAGAACTGAACACCATACAGAGTACTCATCTACAGAGGACTTCCCATGTTTGAAACGAATGATTTCAGAGTGTTGCTGAAAAAAATGCACATCTTTTGCTTTGACGTTGACCAATATTAGTGCCCGTGCCCTCCACCTTCGTTCAGCTCTCTAGCACTGTGCTGGAGACCAGTGTTTCTCACATTTTTATGTGCATTTGAATGGCCTGGGATTCTTATTAAAATGCAGATATGATTCATCAAGGCTGGATGGGGCTTAAGATTTGGCATTTCTAATGAGCTCACAGGTGGAGCTACTCCTGCTGGTCTGCATTTTGAGTAGCAAGGCTATAAAAATTTTAATCCCTGAAAATATAATCTTAAGAACTCTACATGGACTATGTGGCCTGTGTTTACATGAACTAATTTTTTTTTTTTTTGATGGACGTCTTACACTAAATATTTGACCCTTGAATAATATCAAAGTTAAGGGTGCTGACTTGCCACACGGTAGAATATCTGTGTATAACTTTTGAGTCTCCAAAAACTTAACTATTAATAGCCTACTGTTAACAGGAAACCTTACTGATAACATAAACAGTAGATTAACACATTATGGATGTTATATGTGTTATGTACTTTATTCTTACAATGAAGTAAGCTAGAGAAAAGAAAATGTTTTAAGAACATCATAAGGAAAATACATTTACTGTATTTATTGGAAAAAAATCTGCATGTAAGTGGACCCACACAATTCAAAGCTGTGTTATTCAAGTATGTTTCTACGTAAGGAAGACAAATGAACAACAGCTACAATTCGTGACTTAATTCATGCTAGGCACTGTGCTACATATGTTATTTGGTTCTTGAATTCTTGATGAGAGATTTAAACCAAGGTGTAAAGCAATGGTTATATAACTCCCATGAGGCCTTGCAACATGATAGAAGCTGCATTAAGAGGTTTCAGGTGTTTAGATATTGTTTGCCTCTAAAACCTGTGTTGTTAATCACCACTCTATTATAAAATATTAGATATAAATATAAAATATTATCTAAAATATCTAATATAAAATATCTAATATAAATATCTAAAAATATAATATCTAAAAATATCTAATATAAAATATTAGATATAAATATAAAATATAACTTAAAAACTTTTAAAATGAAATGAAAAGATAAAGGGCATGAATTTAATGGTCAGGTGTGGATTCGAGGCCTGAGTCTTTTCATTTACTGTCTGTTTAAACTTAAGAAAATCTTACTGCTCCTGTTTCCTCATTTGAAAGTGGAGATATTACTTGCTCTGCTCTTCTCTGGAGAGCACTTGTAAGGTGTGAAGATCAAATGAGATTATGATATATTGTGTTTTGTGAACTGTAAGATAGCACACAGAGGTAGTTTCCTTCTCTCCTCAAACATTCATTGTCCATTGGTCCATTGCATGTCAAGAATAGGCATAATAGCTTAAAAAAAAAAAAACTAAACTAAATATTTAGCTCCTTCTCATTTGATACTTGAAGGTAGGAGAAGCTCCATGCACACAGGAAGCTTGTTGCATCTGGGTCATAGTTAAAATATGTATAACTCAGGACACTCAGTACTGTCCTGACCAAAGTGGCATCTGTTTCCTTATCTTCCATTTCAAGATGGTGGAGCCAGTGATCCCTAAATTCCTTCCCAGAGCTAACAGAGTTTCTATTTTCACTTTCAGGTGATAACTGTCAATCGGTTAGGTCTGCAGAGTGTAGATGATGTTGATGATTATTATTTTACAACTTTGCCTCTGTTTCTTTGTGTATAACTTTTATCAAACTCTTGTAAAGTTTAGCTTAGAAGCTGCAACTGATTTTCATCCTGAGTAAATTTCAAAGTTGGAAAGACTTTTATGGAGATGATAAAATAAAGTACGATTTATAGGCTGGGAGTTAAGGAGATTAGTGGTCAGTATACAATATTTTAGGCAGAGGGCTGTTTTAGGGAAATGTGACCTGAAACCCAGCTTTAGTAAACATAACAAATCTCAGAGCCAAGGAGAAGCAGCAGGAGCAAAGTTATATGCTCTGCTCATATGGAGTTGGGAGAAAACCACAAACAGAATAAATTCCTGAGCTCCATGGGGAGACTGTGGAAGTAAAAGTCGGCCATGACTGAGAGGAGATCTGGAAGCCAGAAGAAAAGTGAACAGCTCAGATGCCTGTGATATAGCAAGGAAAACATAAAGAAGGGAGTGTTTTTTAGGAATAGAAATAAGAACTACCATCAGTCCTTTTACATTTACATATCACCATTAAATATAATGCCATATTTTGTTCTGAAAACATTTCTTTGTGATATAAATATCTCCACTCTAAAAATGAAGAAATTAAGCCTCAGAGAGGTTAATATATTTATCCCTGAAGTGGAGAAACTAGAAACTCTAAATTCCAAGCATTTCCTGTTGTGCTCTGTAGCCTCTTTTGAGCTTAACTTATTGAAATGCATTCTTTTCACAAAGTCATAAAATTGTCCAGTAAAAATTATTTCACGTATATTCTCCATGTTCCCAAAATTAATTCTCACAACTTATGTCAGGTTCAACACTCAAGTCTGCTCTAAGAGAATTAAAAATCCCTCCCTTCCTGCATCTGTGTTGCTGTCCTTGGGTATCCCATGTCTGTTCTACCTCTTATAGGGCTGGAAAGAACTCTGTTTCCTTGTTGGGGGTGGGGGGAACATATTTTCCATAGTCCTGGTGAATCTTCATAGAATATTTTCCACAATGTGTAGAGTGTGTAGATAGTGACATTGGTAAAAATGAAGGTCCTATGAATTAAGTAAAATTGTAAACTCTGTAAAAACAATATTTGCAAAGATGATTAAAAGGCGAAGTCCCAGTAGCTATCATGTCAGAAATTATTACCTTGTTGAGGATATTATGTCTACTTATGCCCAAGGCATAAGATTATTTTTATTGTGTTTACTCTGCTTACTTGACACCCTAGTTTAAATCTGTTGAAAAGCAGTAGACAACTTTTTTTTTCAGGAGAGTTTCAAGAGTTTTTGGGTCTCACTATGATTATCTCTCTGCTTGAGGGGCTGCCACTGAATTGCCGACATCTGCAGGCTGGGCCTGGCCACTCCTGGGCTTTCTCAGCCTCTACCATGACAGGAGGAATGTAGCACCCTGGTTTGAGGCTGGCCTGGACTTGGAAGCTGGAAAAAAGATGCCTCTAAAAACATAATATTTAAAATGATGTGAAATGAGTTAGTTGGTCTTAGGTAGGCAAATGTCGACTTTCCCTTTTCTTGCTTACTTTCTCCCTGTCACCCCATGCCCCTAATCCTCCTAGGACCCATAACCTCTCATCACTTCACCTTATGACAGTCCAACTCTGCTTCCGCTGGGGAGTTATCTGGTCTTTAGGTGCTCCCCGATGTACATCAACTGAATGGTGTGTTTAACTTTTATTTGAACCATTTAATTATTTTCTTTTGAAAGACTAAATTCTCTTCTGTGGTAACTTAAAGTGTAGACCACTTGCCTCTGGAACCCATGGCTGCAGAGGAAGTGATTAGAAAAGGCAGAGTGTTGGTCAATTTTGACTGCTTTTTGGTCTTTTCAGAAATTACTGTACGAGAAAGCTGACTTCAGGTAAGGATTGGCCAGTTTGCAAGTGGAGAGGAGAGGTAATAGAAGTTTGCTAAGGAGGCTCCCTTTACCTATGGCCCACACTCTAAAACGAGTGGGAGCTCAGAGGTTTGGGGTCTTATGAGACCGAATGAGCCAACCTCTTCTGTCCACCAAATGGCAAGAAAGCAGAGTGTTGCCCAGGGATTTGTGGCAGTGAAGATTAGGTTAAGAGTAGTGCTAGGCATATCATCTCAGATGACTGCAAGGCAGCTGCCATGAAACTTAGGAAATAAGCACAGAAGCCAGGGACTAACAGGAAAGTGGCAGACTTAAAACTCATCCAGAGAGCTCTGGATGTGGTTACTTTTACATAGAACTGACTGGTAGCAAACAGATTAGACAACTAGTACATTTGTGGGGAAATTCTGTTGCCAAAGCAACGACTAATGGGCCTGGACATTCTGTGATGTTTCAATACCTAACACAACTCACAGCTTTCCTACACTGCACTAGCAGGAAATGAGCTGAGATGTTCAGCTCCCAAGCAGAACATATGCTCCAACACTTGATTCAAATGGGGCCATGGATGAAAATGAACAAAAAAATCTCTAGAACCAAGGTTGGCCAACTATGACTTTCAGGCTAAATTCAGTCTGTGACCTATTTTTTATGGCTTAGTCCCTAAGAACTATTTTACATTTTTATTTATTTAATCAAAATTAAATTTTATTTAATAGAGTGTTACTCTTTACATGTATTACTTTTTTCAGCTTTATTTTTAAAATTTAATTTTCTAGCTTCATTGAGTTATAAGTTATAAGTTGATAAATGAACTTGTAATATATTTAAAGTGTACAACATGATGGTTTGATATATGTAAACAATGTGAAAAGAGTACCACAATCAAGTTAATTAAAACATCTATCATTTCACAAAGTTACCTTTTTTGATGAGAATACTTAAGATCTGTTCTCTTAGCAGATTTTATGTATACAATATAGAATTATTAACTACAGTCACCATGTTGTATATTAGGGCCTCATAACTTCTTCATCCTACAAGTGAGAGTTTGTCCCCTTTGACCAACATCTCCCCATTCCCTTTTCCCCTAGCCACTGGCAAACAACATTCTATTCTCTGTTCCTATGAGTTCAACTTTTTTTTCTTGTTTTCACATATAAGTGATATCATATAGTATTTGTCTTTTTTTGTGTTTGGCTTGTTTAACTTAGCATAATGTCCTCCAATTCATCCATGTTGTCACAAATGGTAGGATTTCCTTCTTTTTTTAAGGCTGAATAGTATTCCTCTATGTCTGTATGTGTGCCTGTCACATTTTATTTATTCCTTCATCTATTGACAGATACATGTTGATTTCATATCTTAGCTTTTGTGAATAATGCTACGATGAACATGAGAGTGCAGATATCTCTTTGAGATGGTGATTTAATTTCCTCTAGATAATTACCCAGAAGTAGGATTGCTAGATCATATGGTAGTTGTTATTTTTAATTTTTTGAGGAAACTCCATATTGTTTTCTATAATGGCTGTATCAGTTTACATCCCTACCTATTTTACATATTTAAAGAATTGTAAAATAAAACACAACAATGACAAAATAGAAAAATATGCCACAGATATCAGATATAGAACAAAAAGCCTAGAATATTTATTATACAGCTCCCAAAAGAAAAAAAGTTTAACAACTTGTACCTAAGAGGGTACAGCCAAGAACCTTGGACAATGGACAATGGCTTCTAAAGAGCAAAACCAAGGACAGTGAGATGGACCAATTAAGGAACTTCATTCTGATTATATAAATATAATCACAGTTATAACTGCTCTTGCAGAGGATATTTACAATGTCTATCTAGGGAGATTTGATAGTTGCCACGATTGGTAACTTCCCACATTCTTCTCCTTTCTAAATAGGAGTGACTATTGTGGTTATCCCTTTCCTTCTTTCCATTTGCTTATTAAGTGCTGAGGAGAAGATAACTTGTTATTTGGTTTATAGGTAGGTCTCTAGTTTTGAGGATGCACATCTAGACATTATAAGGACAGCACATCACCCCAAGATCCTGAACTCTGAATTTGATGCAATATCAAAATGGGCTTTGGGCTGCCACCTTGGGCAGAGGATGAGTGCATTCCAAATGTGGGAAGAAGAGTGAACATGGATACTTGGTTGGCCAGAGGGGCTACTGAGTGCATTCAGTGTCCATTCTCTACTTTTTCTTTTTGTAAACAGAACTCTGTGTTTTTGTGGGACCCGTGGTTGCAGAGATAAGAAAGACTACTTTTCCCAGCTTTCCTTGCAACTGGAGACAGATATATGACTAAGTTATAGACATAACTGGCTGAAAAATGGCAAAGACTGGAACAACCATGGAAACCATGAGTTAAGATGATAGAGTTGTCCTGTCAGTCCTGGATCCTCACCTATGGACTCTTAGACAAGAAGAAGAAATAAACATTTTATTTAAGTCCCTGTATTTTGCAGTCTCTGTGTTATAGAAGCTATTTATACCCTTGCTAATACAATGCTGAAATCTAATTAATTTCAAATATTATCTCATCCATGAAGCTTTTGTAATTCTCCCAACTCAAAGCAATCTCTGTCTTTCAAACTCCAATAGCACTTTGCTCTTTGCGCACAGCACTCATTATACTTTGTTTTATGGTCATTTCTTAGTAACTAGAATCTAAGCTATTTGGGGGGGATGGGGGAAGAGAAAGTGATATCTAACTCATAGACTAGACATTAGGTTCACACACTGGGCTTGAAATATAAAAGTTTTTAAATAAATATTTGCTTAATTGAATTGCCTTTTTAATCATTTTCTAGTTGAATGCATGTGGGAAATAGTAAGATGATGAACCCAAGCCAGGAATCTTTCAAATAAGATGATATGAATAGTAATGCATGATATATATATACAAACTTTTATCCTCCTGGCATTATCTTATCAGTCAAAGATGATTGATAATTTGGTGAATATTTCGTCTTCTTAAATAAATTATATTCCCTTGAGTATCTTTTTATAGAAAAGCATGGCATCAAGTTGTAGTTATAGACTGCTTGAGAAAAACTTCCTTTTGTAAGAAAGGACTATCTTATTGTTGGATTATGTTAAAACAGGTAGTATGTCTTTGTTGTTATGAACATGGAATTTGGTTTCACATAGTTCTCAGTTTGGATTCTGACTTTGTCAGTTGCTAACTGTGTGTGTGGCCTTGGGCAGGAAACTTAACCTTTCTAAACTTGTTTTCTCATCTGTAAAATGAGCAGAACAGCATCTATTTTACATAATTTTGTTATAATAATTAAAGTAATATACATAAAGGACTTTTTCATTATCTTGAAGCAAAGCACAGATATCTTTTCAACCATAAGCATTTCAGTGTGTATTTCTAAAGGATAAGGACTCTTGCTAAAATACAACTATAATACCATTATCACAGTCCTCCAAATTGATGAAAGACACCTTAAAATCATCAAATATCTTCTCAAAGTTCAAATTTCCTATTATCTCATAAAAATGTCATTTTAGTAGTCTGTTTTGAAAAAAGTTACGAATTTTCTGTAATGAAAGATTTCCAAACATAATTTTCAAAAACCTTAGCTCATTTAAAATTTCAGTCCCACAAAGCGAACACATTATTTCTTTGTATTTGTGGGATGAAATATTTCCCACCTTATTCTCTTAGTAATTTGGGTTATGACAGTTCATCAAGATGTGTAGTAAGTTTCCTGTCATAAATCACAGGGATTCAGTGCTGAAATTCCTCTACATAGTTTCTTTCTGTTTAAAAAATTTAGCTGTTGCCTGCTGCATATGTGGCTTTATCATTTCTCATCTTTAAAGATGACATTGTAGGATATTGTTAGTTCCTCATGGCAGATACTTTTTACTGTTACAGGATTAAGTTTTGAAACGATCAAGAGAATGAATTACATTTTGCTCTTTCTATACATTTGTATATCCTTTTCTTCTGGGGGCATGTCCTGGCCACCTACTTCAGGGGTAGTTCAGCGGTAGGCACTGGGTGAGGATGGGAAGATACATAGGAAGCAGAAGACGTGGCTCCTGCTCCCTAGGAGCTTTCACCTAGCTGGGGAGAAAATATACACATAGAAAATGACGTGAAACCAATAAAAGCATCACATTCACAACTGCAAAAGTGAAGGACAGAGTTCATAAGTTCTGATAGGGTGCAGCACCTTGGAGAAATCAGAATCAGGTGGGTTTAATCGAAGAAGGCTTTTGGAATAGGTAATCTTGAATTCCGCTTAGAAGGAGTTGATAGACATAAATTTGAGTTGAACGAAAAAGGCATTCTAGGTGAGAGGAAAGAAACAGACATAGAAACAAGGAGTCATCAATGGGAATTGAGTTTAGAATGAGTGGGGCTTGGATTAATGATTTCTTATTGTGTTGGTTAGATGCTAATATAGAATGTATATTAAGGAAAACATGAGCCATGAATGAATATGACTTATGCAAATTTTAAAAACCATCATTTCACTATTATAGAACTTTTCAAATGTCTCTGACTGCAGGAATTATTACTGTGTAGGCATAGATGTTCTGGAAGCAAAAATGAGGCAGTCATAATAGCCTCTAAAATGAAACAGGCACAACATCTGGGGTAGCATATGGGTGTAGCACGGAAGAAGCTGACTTAGGCGTCTGTTTAAAAAACAAATCCCAATCTATGCGTGCCAGTTGGTAGCTGGTAGAATTTTCTTTACTCATCCTGGAAGTATACAGCAGTAACAGAACCACAGATATGTTGGGCTCTGGGTGTGACTGTAATTCAAGTGGAGGCAAAGAAAAAATAAATTACTCTGTGTGTCAAGAGTTAATTATGATTCTCATCGATACTCATTATTTATAGTTTTCCTTCCTTCATTCAACTGTCCTAAGTACTTGTTGGGCTCCACTAATCAGTTGTGCTTGTGGGACATTTTAGTTCTGAGCAATGTGGAGGAAGAAGCCTGTGCCTCCATTTTTATGGCACAGGAGGAAGCGAAGGCTTTGAGATTTTGCAGACAGCGGGGCTGCGAGTTTTAGTCTCTGGTCAGAAGTGGCATTGGTGTTGGCAGTAGTGTCCTTGCAGCAGAGTTGAGCTCTTGGTAGGAATCCAAACTGTAGCACATGGTGCTCAGTAGAGGCAGTGGCAGGAGCAGCGGTTGCCCAAGGCTGTCCTTAAAGGCTTGGTTTGGGGTGCTGTTTCTGGAAGCTTCAGCCTCAAGTCTGGTTCTTCAGCCTTTCCAAAGATTCTGTCAACCACTCAATAACATTTAATTAAACTCCTTTTCTGCTTTAATCACCAGAGTTAACTACCAGTGCTTGCAATGAGAAATTCTGATGTAGAAGAAAAAGGGAAAAGAGTTTCATTTCAGGAAGGAGGTACAGGGTCTTGGGCTTTTGTTAAAGATAGATAGAAGTGTTAATACTGTTATGGAGGCAGAGGCCAGACAGCCAAGTTTTGAAGAGCAAAACGTTCTGAAGAAATGAAGCTTCAGGTAAGACAGAAATCTGTGGGAGAGGGAAGTTAAAGAAAAGTCGAATAGTTAAGAAGGGCGGGGTAGGAGATGCCACAGGGTCCGTGGGGGAGGTCCAAGGTGGGATGCATGGAAGAAATAACAAAAAGAATGGAAAATTTATCTCTTTATTTCCCTCTCTTCTTCCTCATCCCCCTCTTCTCACCATCTCTTTCTTCTTCCCTCCCTTCTTTCCTACTTCCCTTTCTTCTTTTTCCCCAAAGGAAGATTGGGTAAGAAAAGAATTGAGTGAAGATGCTAAGAAATATTGAAGTCTTGAGAAAGGGAAGTTGAGGAAACACAGTAATAGGGTAGGTAAGGGGATATGCAGAATGTGTGGGTTTTGAGGGATTTTGGAGAATAATTTTAGGAACTTGTACTATGGGAAAGGTAATAGAAAAATTAAATAAAAATGAATGAAAAATTTCTGAGTGGCAGCATGTTGTAATGGAGGCTCTGGAGTCTGAATATGAAGTGGAATCATCTAGCCAAGCTTAAAATCATAGCACCTCTATGAAGTTTTGGAGAAGGTGGGAGCTGGGCATGAGTCTGTCATCCTGGTGGGGTTCACTTGAAGTTTGAAAATGGCAATGCTGGTTTAGGGGAAAGATAAGAGAGTAAAGGCAATGTTGAATGTTTTCTATATTTCAGAGGTTTTTTATCTTTCTCCCCAACCCTCTCCTCTTGAATTTATTTACCTATGCCATCTTAATATTCCTTCAGTTCATTTATCCAGTTTTTACCCTTTCTTTCTCTTCACAACCTTCTCCTGTTCACCTGCTATCAATTTTCCTTGTCACTTCATGATATATTTGCCTTAGGATCCTGCTGTTTTTTCTTCTCTTACTATTTTGATGCCTGATCCCTTTGTCTTCTCCCTGAAGTTTATTTTATTTTTCTCTTCTACTTTCTCTGAGTTTTATTTTTTGTTTCTATCAGTTTATGTACTTCGTATCTTATTTTTCAAGCTTCCTAATCCTTCTAGTTTTTGTCTTCTGACCTTTAATTTTCTTTTTCTCTTTTAAAAGAGATGATGTCTTTTTCCTTTCCTCTTGTCAGCATTTCAGTGTTCGTCCTGGCCTTATCCTTCCCTTAGAACCAAGGGATTTCAGGTCTTGTCTCCCTTATGCTCTTGGCCCTTTCCCACATATTCTCTTCGAAGCTGCTTTTTGGCCAGCAGATGGGTTTTATTTCTAACTCAACTCAATCTGGCACAATAGTACACTTAGCCTAAGTAGAGCAGAAATGAATATATGGCCCATTCCTTTCTAATAGGCTCTTAGGGCCAGATGAGGGGGAAAGAAACAACAATAAAACTGCAACCCATCATGATTCAATATTCAATGCTTCTAGATTTGTAAGTTCTTTCATGCTTTGGCCATATTCCCTGTCTCCAATATGTCCTCCATTAATCAAAGCTCTTTTAATCAAATGAATACCTTCACTATCCTATGAATTTCTAATCCCAATTTCTAAGTTCTTGCCATTGTTCATATTGTTTTATTGCTTGGAACATTTCTTTTCTCTCTCAAAGTTTTAAGACTTTGCCTCCCATGACTATTCTGGATTTTTGCTGATCTTCCTTTTCTTTGATTTCCCCTACCATTGGATGTACCAAACAATTTAACCTTAATTATATGGTGTTTTAAGTATTTTCCTGTGTGCTAGTTTACTTTGGCCAATGATAGAGGAAACTCTGAGACTAGAGCTTATATCTTTTAATTCTGTATCATCCACAGCATCTAGAATGGTTCTGGGTACACAGTAGGCATTTAATATGGTTGTTTTTTTGAATTATTACCCTCATGTAGTATAATTCACATTACATTTTTAAAGCCTACTTAAAATATAAATTTTGCTCTGAGATGAAATGACCAAGTGGCCTGCCATCATTTATTCCATGCACCAATGATCTGTGCAACATTTCCTCTGGTGTCTTCCTGAGCTGGCAGGAACCAGCCATTCATTTAAATTGGCAATAGACATAGAAATGAATTTGTGCGCTGTCTTACTTGGTAATAAAACTTAAAGTGCAGTGTAATTTGTGATGGTTTGAAGTGGTAATGCAATTTTGGCAAGTCTGCTATATCTCTACAAGACTTACTGTTCAAAGATTTTCAGGTCAGTAGGTTATAGACTCTCCTTCTAAAAACAATTGATTAAAACGGCCTCCTCTGGATTTGATCCAGTCTTTATTGGCAATAAGCAAAGCACAGATTACATTTTTTGGTTGAATTTTTCAGGATCAGACCAAGCAGACCTTTTTATACAGTGCTTTTGCTGGTCTATTTTTATCACCAAATATATTTCTTCTCCTAATTTAAGAGATAGAAGATAATAAAACGTGAGTCCAATCCAAGTTGAGTTTGGAATTGAAGCAGCAAAGGAAATAACCTGTGACTCAAGAAAAAAAAAAAACTGATGAGAGTAAGAGCATAAAATCATTTCAGCTATCCAACTTTCTCTACAGAAATCATCCTCACATTCTTGGATATGTAAATGTAAAGCAGTTGGATGTCAGCATGTTAGATTTGATAGCTTTTCAATAGCTAGCTCTAGCTGGGGATTTTAAACCGAGAAAGTAAATATTCCTATGTGTTAATGTCTTCCAATCCAGAATTTATTTCAAAAACTAGATTCTAAAAAAAAAATTGAATTTATATTTGTTTCTTGGTTCTAATAAAGAATTTTCTTAAATGATTCCCAGGTTTTCTGTTATGTTGGTGTCTTTAATCCTAATGATCATTCTTAAAGTGATTTATGTCTTAAGAATTGCAAACCAACTTTACTAGAATCCATCTTTTCTTGTTGGATAAAATACATCAGGCTCCCATGCCACATTCCTGCGTTCATCAAAAGGGGTGAATTTATTAGCCACCTGCATAGTAGTAACTCCCAGTGACAGAGTAATTCTGCTAGAAATCTCCTCTGGAAGGTTTACCAAAGAGAGCATGCAAATCTTTCTTGATTTAATTGAACTCCTATAAGCAGCTGTCATTATATTTCCAAGGGATTTGCTTTATCAGGGAATCTAAAAAGTCATAATTTTCACTAGCTAAAAGAACTTGGTCAACACTTTTTTTCCCTCCCTGTTGATGAGCTACTTTCCTGGTTTATCTGCTCAGCCTCCTTCCTGCCAATGCCCTTAACACCTCCACCTTCTCAACTGTCTATTGCACCTGACAGGAAAAGTAGCTAACACCAAAAATATCCAACCAGCTTGGATCATTCTTCTTTCCTGCTCACTGCTGGAGAAAATTAGACAACCATTCAAATTAGTGCAATTTTAAACATTCCTACTGAAAACACCTAGAATCATGCTGTGAACCAAAAATTACTCATGCAGTCCTTCAGCAGCTTCATCTCCCATTTGAGAGTAATAATTTTAAGCTTGCATCAAATTTCGTAGTACCCTAACTCTAAGCCTTACATAGTCATACCCAATCATTGACTTTTTCCTCATACTTCATATAAAATGAAAACAAAAACAGAAGTTATCAAATATGAACTGTACGTCCCATCTCCATTCATGGCCATCCTCACTTCTTCCCTGCCTATCTCTACTAATAAGTAGCTCTTCCGTAAAAGTTCTTTAATCACCTTGTGCTCTACATTTTCTTCTCCCTCTTCTTTCTAAAACCATGTTCTCTCAAACTCTGTAGTCTATCTTCAACCTCTCCCTGTCTACTGACTCACTTGGTTGGTATGGGCAAGTCACTTTTGCCATAGTAGTCAATAAACCTATTCACAATTAATGATGGTTTCTATCCATTCACCCTATATAGTTGCATTTTTCTGTTCCTTTTGAAGTTATATATGGCCATGTGACTTGCTATGGCTAATTACAGGTGATGAGTTTCACTGATGGCTGGAAGCTCTAAGAGCTAAGGTGATAGAACCTTCACTTTCCTGGGCCCCTGAGTGACTATGATGAACACAGCAGGCCCTTGACAACCTGAACTGGACATGGAGAAATGTATCTTCAGAGTTTTGGAGTTGTTATTAACTGAAGTATAACTTAAGCTATCTTGATGGACACAATTTTCCTTCCTAAAAATTACTTTCCTGAGATTCTGCTTATATTCTCTTATATTACATTTATTCTTAACAACCAAGTTTCTTAAAAGAAATTTAAGCTTTTTCACTTTCCTTTGATTCCTTAGCCCCTCTAAATATTTTTAATTCTACTTCATTAGAATTATTCTTGTTAAACTTGCCAATGACTTCTTAATGTTTCATTGCAGTGAACTGATTTTATTACTCTACTCAACCTTCTGTAGCATGTAGCACTGTTGACCTTTAGAAACTTTTCATACCATTCACTTCTCATTCTCTTCTTTCTTTTTCCTCAACCTTTTACTTCTTCCTTTGGCCTCTCTTCTACCATTTGCTGCTCAAATGTTGGTGTTCCTCAGTATTTGGATTTGTCACCCTCTACGCTCTTTCATTTCTCTTTTCTTACAGGTTCTATCAGTTACTGCTTACTCAGTCATGATTCCAAATCTACATGCGATGAAGATAATATTGTGCAACATTAAACTAAGGCATTTTGATTTTCGCCATTAAGTCATGAACTTTGCTCTGATTATGCTGCAGTCATTTATTTGGTAATGACAGAGTTGCTTTTACATAAATAGCAACCTTCTCGTAACAATTCCAATTGTGAGTGGGATGACAGCTTACTTTCCTGGGTCCTCTTGGAAAAAAAGGGCTGGTACTTGATATGTGTGCATGAAAATGGGCTTGACACCTATAGAAAGGGTGGATTTGCTAAATATTTTTAGTGCCCAATTTTAACCTATTAAACCTAAAGGACTCAGATCATTGAGTTCTCCTTCTGGTATAGCAAATATACCCCATCTATTCTTAAGGCATAGGCAGGAGTCTGGACCAGGAAAGAAGATCACACAGAGGAAGTTTTTGCTTCTGTGTTTTCTTGTTTGTTTTTTAAAGTACCCCTTCTGCTCCTGGGAGCTCGTTAAGCAAAGAAGAACAAAAAGGAGGAAGTAAGCAAGATGGTCAGGTGTGTGTTCTAGTCTTCTTGCCCCAGGCTTCAAATAAAAGATCAACCAGGGCAGACAGGCATACCCCATCCCTGTTGGGAACTTTAGTAGAAGACTGCTATGTAAGGTAAGGTAGACCTCCAACAAATGTCAGTGGCCTCAACATGAGCAGGCAGAGCCTTGTGATCAAGCAGGGAAAAGAGTTTGTTTGGCCCTGCTATACCTGCTTGGTGCAGACACGGAGTGGAGGGTTGGGGCCTTTCCTGGTGCATAGCAGAGGTTAGGAGTGGATCGTTCTAGGTATGAAGGGCCAGAGAGAGAACGGGAATGTGACTCAGCCATAAAGTAACAAAGAGAGACTATATCAGCTAAGGAGTGAGGCTATGACTAAACTAAGAGAGGGACTAGATAAGAAATAGATCGCATAAATTACAGATGTCAATATAAGGTATAAATGTATAGAACTTGGCCAACCATACTTCAGAGGGTAGTTGGACTCATTACCACCTGTAACTTAAGAAAAATGCTTTAAACTCTGTTGGCCTTGTAAAGGTCACATTGACTGTCCCTACTATATAGTATTCCTCACCAAATAGTAATATTTTTCCATTACTTTTAAAGGTTTACCAATTTTCTAAACAAATAAGCAAAAAAAAAAAAAAAACAACACCAGAAAAAAAGCCCTCCCAAACCTAGAATGTTCTATGCTGTAGAATAACTATTTTGCCGAAGTTTTTTTTATTGAGTAAAGTATATATGTGTGTGTGTGTGTGTGCTGTAATATGTATGTATCTATGTATATCTATGTATATGTGTGTGTGTGTGTGTGTATATATATATATATATATGTATATATGTATTCCTTTATATTTGTGAATGGGGCTATGAGATGTCTCAAGGCTTTAATTCTCATCCTAGTTCTTATACTGAGCTAAAACTATAAATACTAAATTGTTACCTAACGCTTTTCTCATCTGAAGCATCCAATTTGCCAGGAAAGCCCTTGACCCCTTAGGGAGGAGATGCTGGATTTTATAGTCACATATTTATTTTAATGCTGAAGTTATTTTCACAGTTAATTAGGTAGAACTTTCATTGTACATGGTTTAAACTAAACTAACTCAAACTCTCGGTTTCCTCTTTACTGTCCTGAATAGAAAAATTCCTCCAGGTATTAACATAGGTGTTTGGTCCTGGTGGACTCACATGAGAATTCTGTCAGCTTTGACTTCCAAGAGAGCCAACTAGGTAGGTGGCCTCCATCACAGAACCAAACCTCAATAGCACAGGTTCCTTTCTGGGTGTCTACAGGTTGCACAAGTATTTCAGAATTCACAGTACTCTTTCAAATCCTAAGGAAACAATGGCCATAAATATGAGCTTACTTGCTTTTCTTGTCTCCTTAGCAATTTACCAAGTCGATTAAAATTTAAGTAGTTAAATTCGTGAAATCAAATGAAGAAATTCACCGATCCTTAAAACCAGCCTAAGGTTGTATTTCTTCAACCTCATTTAAATTGGAAACCTTTCTGAAATGCAGGAAAGGTAAAGAGATGTTGATTTTTGTTTAGGTTGATAGTCTTGGTGCCTAGCGCAGGGCTTGACTGAGCTTTTTGTATATAGTGATTTAAGTGAATAAATGAATGCAGAGAGAGAGAGAGAGCGCGCGCGTGCAAGCGAGAGAGAGTGTGCGAGTGTGTGAGCGTGCAGAAACAGTGTGGGCAGGAATATACCACCACCAGAACACACGGAGAGAATGAGAGAGAAACAGGCAACTTCATTTCTGCAAACAAGTGTAGAAATGGAGTCATTCTTGTTGGGCTAATAAGCAAGCATGTGTGTTTAGGGGTGTGGAAAAAGTAGCCTCTGGTAAGAGTTCAGGGAATAGTTGAAAATATTTGCAGAATTGTCTTATGCATGTATTACAGTTAATGACCTCTAAATAATCATCTAGCATACGTTAATCTTGTGATCATAATCATTAACACATAATGGTTACACATGTAGAAAATTCCCTAAAAACCCTAATTTTCCTTGGTCTTGTTTGTTAAAACATATCAATTGCTACATCCTCCACACTTTCCACTGAAAATAGAATACTATAGAATATGTCATTTCTCATTGTTCCTAGAGAATGAGTAACTGTGTGAGATATTTCTAATATAAATAGGAAAGAAAGACACTTGAAAGCAAACACCAAAAGGCGAATGGTGGTTGTGAGTTAGAATCATATGCATTTTTCCTCTCTGTTTTTACAATCCTGGGTAATGTATTATTTTAAAGTAATATGTTACTTTAATAATACAAAAAATAAATATATTTAAAAATCCTCCAGTATGGTCCTAATCAGAGCTCCTGAATGTCACTCTTACGGCATATTTTTGGCAGCTAAACAGTCTGCTCCATGGGGAAGTCCACTGAGTGTCTTGTAGATGGTGGGATCAAACTCCTTTTGAAAGAGAAGATCTGATGAACTGGTGCCTCTCACAGAGAACCACTAGCTATTCCACAACATTCTGCTCTGCCATGTGCCAAGAAATTTATTACTGGAACTTGCTTTCTTAGGAAAGCATTTATTTACAGACCAGATCTAACTAACTCTACCATAACTGCAACCACAGGCCCTTTTTGAGTTTATCAATAAACTCTTCCCCTAGCCTGGCCTCTTTCCACCCTGCTGGCAGCCCAGTTGATTATGACAAGAGTGGAAAGATATGGAGCTTGAAAATTCATCCATCCCAGTAGTCAAAACAATTTTCAAAATAAGAGAATTTTATTAGTATAATTTTATGATGATAATAAAATTAATTGATTTTTATGGTTTTGCATTACAAAAGATAATATTATTGGTACCCACCCCTACTGAGAACACAAAAATATGGTCCTTGTGTAAATTGTGTCCATTAACTTCATTAGAATGTCAGTGGAAATAATCATTCATGTTGGAAAAGTTCCCTCCTCCATTTCAGACAGAGGGTCACAGGTTCACCCAGCAAAACAGCCTGTACAATTGGTACTGAAATTATAACTTTTAACAGGCATCTATTTTATAGACAGAAGAAAACTTTAATGTCTCCATATTAACCTGAACTGTGCCCTTTGAAGTGTTTTAGAAAGGCCTGCATCTGAAAATAGGAACGCTGAGGAATCTAGGACTGACTACTTAATATGTAAATTATGTTCTCTCTTGTATTACCTATAATGACTGCTGACTCGTATTAATGAGCTGGTGATACATTAAGAAACAACAGTGCCCTTTCAAAGCCATAGGTGGTAGCGGCAAGCTGATTTATGATCTAAGGCTTATCTTTCTCCATTATTCTCATCACTTGACAAGCATCTCCACCCCCCAACCCCCTCCATCGCTTCATCGCTAACACCTAAGCTGTTGGGATTTCTTTTCCTCCACACAGACAGCACTATTTGCTGCTTTGTAAAAGTATCGCCCCAACCCAGTGATCCAGAAGTGGAGCTCAGCCATTCTGCTCAATAAAGATAACAGCTCCTGGCCTGGGTCCTATCTCAAAGCTCTCTAACCCAGTCATAAACGGTTGAGCTTCAGAATCTTCATTCAGCTGCAGTTGTGCACTTGTCCAGCAGCACCGATAAACCTCGAGCAGGAGGTGCTCTGATGGCCAAACAGAGCAGCTCGTGGTTTTTGACAAAATCTAGATTGCTGTGACTTTTTATTACGATTAAAAAAAAAAAAGTACAAATATTGAATCCTCCTCACATGTCCATCAGGCATATATATATCTATGGCAAACCCGGGAGTCATAGTTTAGCCATAATATCATTTAGAAATTGACCACACAGGAGGGTTTTGGAGTGGTGGGTGCAGGTACCTGCTGCAGTTTTACACATGAGCCCCTTTTCATCTCCTTTGCTCTCTTTCGGGGCGGGGGGGGGAATTTTTAAGAATAACCCAGCGGTTTAGTTTCCTATATACCATATGCTCTCATAATTCCACAGGTCTCGTTTTGCTTTTGGCATTATCGTGTTTAGATTAAATTAGAATATAAGGTTTAGCTCCAAACCATACCTCTTGGCCCTTCCTTGATTAGTTTAGATTGTGCTCTGGCTCAGCAGTAAGAGGTGAGGTCAGCTGTGCCGCTGGCCAGGGAAGCACTGCTCAGGCCAGCTTCCCTTTCTCTCGCCAGCTCTCATTTATATTCCAGAGCTGTTCTAATAAGGATGCTACGAAGCAGTTCTATCCGTCCATGGCTAAATAAACCTTAAATGAAATCTTTCAGCGTGGACGCAAAGTGCTTTATTATCAGCATGCATTTTAAGCAAATACCAATAGTGCTTTGTTAAAGATGTACTCTCTGAGATCGTTAATGTTCTGCTGTAAAAATGTAGCTTTTCCTGATGGTCCAGTACAGTCTGGTTTTATGATTAGGTTTAGATGGAACACTGAGTAAATGGAGGGGAAGGTGGCTTCTGCATGGTAAAACAGGAGAGCCCTGCAGTGTTTTATCCTGTCCTGAGGTGGAACTGGTTCAGAGTGGCATCCGCCATTTCAGGTTGCCTTATTGCTGGACGATCTCTTATCTTTTCTTAGGGACCTCTGGTGGGAGGAAGAATGTAATCCCACAGCCTTCTTTGGTCCTTTGTTTGATGACTTTTCTGTTCAGAGTGAGCAAAAAATTTGCTAGGAGCCGAGAAGAAATCAGGGTGGGCAAAATGAGAAAAACAAACAAACATGTGGTCCTGAGTTACTCCTCTCATATCTTTTTTGTTTCAGTCACATGGCTCCTAGGGAAACAGAGAGTTTGCTGATGGCCAAGACCATCAACTAAGAGTAATTAATCACACCCAAAGGCATTGGAGTCCCACACTATTTTCCCTCCACCAGTAGTTTCAAAGATACAACTTTCTTTTCTTTTTCTTTTCTTTTTTTTTTTTGAGAAATTTTAATTTATTTACTCAGCACATGGAACTATAGATTTGGATGTTTACTTGTGATGGACTAATTAAAAAATTTTGAACCACTTTATTAAAGTATGACTGACAAAAAAGCTGTGTATATTTAATGTATACAACTCAATGAGTTGGGGATAAGTATACATATGTGAAACCAGCATACCATCAAGGCCATAGACATATCCATCATCTCCCAATGTTTCCTCTTGTTGTTGTTGTTGTTGTTGTTGTTGTTCTTCTTCTTCTTATTATTATTATTTGTGTGTGAGAACACCGAACATAAGATTTACCCTCATGGAAAACTTTAGCATACAATATAGTATTGTTAGCTATAGGTGCTGTGCTCTATAGTATAGATCTCTAGAACTTTTTTTATCTTGCATAACTGAAACTTTATACCTTTTGGCTATCACCTCCCTATTTTCTCCATTTGTACTCTCTGCTTCTGTGAGTTTGACTATTTTAGATTCCGCGTGTGAACTCATACAGTATTTGTCTTTCTGTGTCTGACTTATTTTACTTAGCATAATGTCCTGTAGATCCATCCATGTTGTGATAATTGGCAGGATTTCCTTCTGTTTTAATTCTGAATAATATTTTGTTGCATATTTATACCACATTTTCTTTATCCATTCATCTGTCGAAGGATATTTAAGTTGTTATTATATCTTGCTTATTGTGAATAATGCTGTAATGGACATGGGAGTGAAAATATTTCTCTGAGATCCTGATTGCAGTCCCTTTGTATAAATATCCAGAAGTGGGATTCTTGGATCACATGGGAGTTCTGATTTTAATCTTTTGAGAAACCTCCGTACTGTTTTCCATAATGACTGTATCAACTTACATTCCCTTCAACAATATGCCAGAGTTCCCTTTTCTCCACTCCATATCCTCACAAACACTTGTTATTTTTAAATTTTTATTTATTTTTGTTTCTTTGTTTTGAAAAGGGCCATTGTAACATGTGTGAGGTGATGTCTCATTGTGGTTTTGATTTTCATATCCTTGATAATTACTGATGTTGAGCACCTTTTCATATACCTATTGGCCATTCATAAGTCTTCTTTGGAGAAAGTGACTGAACTAAATCTTAATCATTTCTAATTTCTCTTACAATCTTGCAGGTGTAAAATTGTTTAAAGAAGAGGATGTTATTTATCTATACTGATACCTACAAAATTGACATTTGCACCTTTGACTATTTAAGAACTGTGACTGACAGTCCATGATGTGTAGTAGTTATTCAGCAATTTAACAAGCAGTTTAACAATTATTAAATTCCTTTTCTGTGCTAACCATCGGTCTGGAAGGTAGGGATAGAAGAGTAAAAAGAAAAAATAATATAGGAGGTTCCAGTTCTTTTGCAACTTAACATTTTAGTAACAAATCATTCCGATGAAGCATGAGTTTGAGTCACACTGTTTACAAGGCTCTTGGTTGAAGCGATTCACTAAGATGCAGAAGCAGAGCTCTTTGCTTGGACACCTGTCCTCCCAAGATTTTGCTGTTTTCTTTTAATTATTATGAAATAATAAGTAGCTCTGTTGAAGTATTGTTGTAGTATTGTTGGGCAATCTGAAGATTATTGAAAGTGTCCAGGTGCGACCTTTGTGAATCTACTGAATTCGAGCCCACATTTAACATTTTGTTTTAAGGATAAAAGTTATTTGGGGAAAACACTCAGCTAGTATTATATAGTAAATATTATTTTTTCAAGTATTAAATATCTTCTTTCCACACCGCACGCCCCACCTGCCCCCACACACACAAACTTCAAAACTCAGAGCCTTAAACAGGCTGAGTTTTCTAGTACTAAGAAAGATTTGATTCAGAGTTATTTGACAGTCAAAACTATCCTATCTCTGGGCTGATTATCTGTGTTTTGTGGCAAATCTTACCTTATAGATAAACCTATTTTAGATAAGTGTTGTTTAATAGACTCTATAAACTCGGCATTCTCTGTATGCATTGAAGTAATTTGCTACTCAAATTTTTCTTTTGAATTCTTATCTATCTCTCTTTTCTATCCAGTTCCTCCACTATTCATCTTGATCTCCTCAGAAGTTCTATAGCAGAAATGAGATAGGAGTAAAAGAGTGTCAGCATAAAAGAGAGGAGAATGCATCAGCATATTGTGGTTTGCAAGAAATAACTGAGTGGTAAGGCAGGGGAAGAAATATATTTTAGAGAGAATCAAGGTAAAGGAACCAGATCATTTCCTTGTTTTAAAATCAAGTTTTTCACAGTGTGGCACCATTTTCTATTGTTTCTGTTATTGTTTGTTTTGATCGAGTTAATGGAATATCAAATGGAACACATTGAAGTATAACATTATTTTAGTATTGCCTCTCTTTTAGATCATTTATCCTTTGGCCTCCCCTATAAATGTTAAAAACAAATTCAGTGGACAGTGCTATTACCATGAACAGGCAGATGCCCATTAAATCCATTCCATAATGCACCTGTGGAAACTGAGCCACAGAGAACTTAAGTAACTTGTTCAAGTCACAGAAAGAGTGAGTGGCACAGTAGAGATTTGAACCCAGGTATCCTAACTTCGATGCCTATGCTTTTGAAGTCTATATACTGTCTCTTAAGTATTGTAAACTTTTAAATATATATTTATGAGTGCTTTGGAAACACCTTGAATGTTTGTAAAACTGTAGATTTTTGGGTCCCATTTTCATGGATTCTGATTCAGTTGGCCAGGGAGGGATATCAGAAAACTATTTTTAACAATAGTTCTAAGTCATTCTAATCAGCATGGTTCATGGATCATTCTTTGAAAGCAATGGTTTATAGTAATGGGAAGAAGTATAGTAAAGTTGTTTAGGGCAAAGGCTCAGAAATTGAATAGCTTGGGCTGGTATTTTAACTCCTAAGGCTCCGAGCATGTTGCTTAAACTCAGTTTTCTAACTTTTACAAGGGAGGGTGAGGATAAGGGGTTTTTGTGACGATTTAGTCCCTCAACCAGTAGAAAATGCTATGCATAGTGCTGGCAAATAGTAAGCTCTCAATTTGTGTTAGTTATTATTAGTGCAGCATGAGTAGCTCATAATTAATTCTAGTGTTGTATATGTAGATACCTCAAAAAATATAACAAAAATGTTTTCTTCTTTCATTCGATCATATCATCAACAAATATTCTGACCTTTATGTATTTCTGACATTCCTTTATTCTCTCCCCACGGCCCCCGCCCCCCCAAAAAAATCATTTCCCTGAAGTTTTCAACTTTAGTTTTTAAGTTCCTGGCTTTCTCTCTCCATTCGAAAGAACTGTTTTTCTGCCTTCTGTATCTCCCGCTGAGTTAACTTGATTGTGTAGCACTAAACTGGGTCAGTTGGGGGAAAAAAGGTGTGGGTGGGAGAAGATAAAAGGCTTTTAAGGAAATCTGAGATTAAATTCTCACCAACTAGTGGAGTGTCATCCAGGTCTTTGTTCTCTGTGTCTTCTTTTGTGCTAGTGTGGTTACATGACATAAAGGTGATTATTTAAGTAATGCTATTTTACTCCTCTTAGTATAATCACTGTTCTTTCATTTCTTTCCAGTGATGACAGACGAGCCCCTCAGAGACTATTCAGAAGCTATTGTAGAAGGGAACCAAGAATGAACCAGTATATCTTGATAAAAGGAATGCTGACTGAACTGCATGGGGGAGGATATGGACTTTATCTTTAAATATACCAATATCATTCTAATAATCAACTAGGAAGATCAAATACCATATCGTGTAGCTAGAAGCTTAGTCTCCCATTAAGATAGAAGAATGAAGAAATTGAGAACAGAACGTGAAAATGGGGAGCACTTCCCTGTGGCCCATCACATGGTCCTGAATGGTCCACTGAGTCCTTGACCTTAGGATCCCCTTGAGATGAAGAAGAAATATGTGAGGATGACTTGAGACGCAGAAGAAAGGGAATATTAATTGTCTTATTCCCTGTACTATCTGGAGCTGCTAAAAAGATATGTGAGTTCCCAACCTAGTTTTAGCAACTTTAATTCAGACTGCTGGGTCCCAAGATACCTGGTTTCTATCTTGTCCTCTTGGCAATGTTCTGGAGGGTCCAGATTCCCCCTAACCCCTGCTTTTTGGGGTCAGATTGTTTCTCAAAGCCTAGTGGGTGATGTAGTTATCTGTTGCCTATCTTAGAGTTCTTGTGAAGAAAGAAAATGTTGAAAACTCCCTGAACTATCTTCATTTCCTGATATTACTGTGTCTAGATACTTTTATCTCTCAAAGAAACAAAGGAAATGCCACAAACTGATTTGCAGCAGTTTGATTTAATCCCTGTTTCTACTCACAATCATAGATAAATTAAATGGTACTGAAATGTGTGGAACAAATATATATCATATGCTGTTTAAACATGAGCAATACGACATATAAAAAACAGGAGAATCAAAGAACTAAAACTAATTATATAAAGTAATTTATATGAATTTGCATAGTGTTTACATGATTATTATATATGTAATACATACCATATACTTTTTACTTTAGACCAACAAAACTTTCTGAGATGATGAAAATATTCTATATCTGTGCTGTCAAACAGAGTAGCCAATTAGTCACATGTGGCTGTTGAAGTCTTGAAATGTTGCTTGTGTGATTGAGAAATGGAATTTTTAATTGTATTAATTTCTTATAAATTTTAATTTAAATAACCACGTGTAGCTAGTGATTTCAGTGTTGTTCAATGCAAGTTTAGAATGGCATGATCTGAATAAGGGGGAAGAAGACCCACTTTTGGATAGGGGAGAGTCTACTTGGAAATAGCCTCCTCATTTGTAAAGAAAACATCTGCTCTATGTTTGTGCTTGTTTACTGAGAAAAAAACAAAGGATTGAAAATGTAGAAAAGAAAACTTGTTTTTTCTTTGTCAGTGATTTTTTGTATCTATATTTGGTTAAAAGAGATTATAAATAAAACGGGGATATACTAATACATAGTCATGTTCATATATAACAAACACAAATTTTATTAAGTATTGGAACATTTTTAAAAGTTTTTATCGTTTTTTATTTTAAACTAGTACTTTAGAAAAGATAAGGGGTAGAAGTGTATTCCATTAAAAATTTTTTGAATATCATCTTATTTAAAAGAGAGACAAAAGTAGAGCCCTATCTTCAAAAGGGAGGTTGTCTTTGAACTGGGACTAATCTGATACATCTAGACAGGTTTTCTATGGTAGGATGAAAAATGTTTCTCCAAAGATGTCTGTGTTCTAATCCTCAGAAACTGAATATGTTAGGTTACATAGCAAAGGGGAATTATGGTTGCCAGTGGAATTCAAATCGCTGATTATTTGACCTTAAAACAAGATTATTCTGGAGTGTCTGGGTGAGACCAATGGAATCACGAGGGTGCTTGAAAATGGAAATGGGGGCAGCAGAAAGTCAGAATCAGAAAATAAACATTACAGAATTATAGTTAGAGAGAGACAGTATAACTTTATTTTTAAATTATGGTAAAAAACACATAATATAAAATTTACCATCTTAACCATTTAAATGAATACAGTACAGTAGTGTTAACTATACATATGTTGTTGTGTAACAGATCTCTAGAAGTTTCCATGTTGTGAAACTGAAACTCTATACCCATTGAATATCTTCCTTTTCCCCATCCCCCTGGTAACTACCATTTTACTTTCTGAATTTCACTACTTTAGATTCCTGATGTAAATGGAGTCATGCAGTATTTATCTTTTTGTGACTGGTTGCTTTTATTTAACATAATGCCTTTAAGGTTCATTCACATTATAGCACGTGACAGGATTTCCTCCTTTTTAAAGGTTGAATAATATTCCATTGCATGTATATACCACATTTTTTTTATTCATCTATAGGTGGACATTTAGGTTGTTCATATCTCTTGGCTATTGTGAACAATACTGTAATGAACATGGGAGTGCTACTATGTTTTTGAGATCCTGTTTTCAGTTCTTTGGGAGATATATCCCAAAATGGGATTGCTGGATCTTATGGCAATTCTATTTTTAGTTGTTTGTGGAAACTCCATCTGTTTTCCATAGCAACTGTGCCACTTGATGTTCCCACCAACAGTGCACAAGCGTTCTAATTTCTCCATATCCTTATCAACACTTGTTATATATTTATTTATTTATTTTTATAGTGGCCATTCTAATGGGTGTGGGTTGATGTCTCATTATGGTTTTAATTTGCGTTTCCTTGATGGTTAAGGATCTTTTCATATGCTTGTTGGCCATTTGTATATCTTCTTTGGGGAAAAGTCTGTTTAAGTTCTTTGCATGTTTTTTAATGGGATTATTTGGGTTTTTTTGGTTGTCGAATTATAGTTACTCTTTAATGTATTCTATATATTAACTCATTTTCAGTTAATGATTTATAGATATTTTCTCTCATTCCATAGGTTGCCTTTTACTCTGTAGATTGTTTCTTTTACTACACATAAATTTTTTAAGTTTTATATAATCCTATTTATCAATTTTTACTTTTGTTGCAGATTCCTTTGGGATCATGCCCAAGAAAATACCACCTAATCTTATGTCATGAAGATTTTCTCTTATTTTTTTTCTTCTAGGAGTTTTATAGTTTCAGGCCTTATGTTTATGTTTTTAATCCATTTTGAGTTAGTTTTTGCATATGATGTAAGGTAAGGGTGCAAGCTGATCCATTAGCATGTGTATATCCAGCTTTCCCACATTTATTGAAGAGCTATTCTTTCTCCATTGTATAGCCTTGGCACTCTTGTTAAAGATCATTTAACCACATGCATGAAGGTTTAATTTTGGGTTCTCTATTCTGTTCTGTTGGTCTACATGTCTTCTTTATGCAAGTACTGTACTTTTTGATTAATTCAGATGTTATGAACTATTTTTGTCTCCCCCTGCCCCCCACATTCATATATTGAGGCCTTAACCTCTAATGTGACTGTATTTGGGGACAAGACTTGTGAGGAGGCGATAAAGTCTGTGAGGAGATAATAAAGATAAGGGAGAGACCCTAATTTTATAGGACTGGTGTTGGAGGAGGTCACAGAGAGGAAGTTACCACTGATTGACTCTCAAGCTGGACCAGGGCAATCAAAGGCTCCTCACCTCTTTTTCTGTCCTTGGAATGTATATTCTGCTCACCGTTCCCACAATGGGAACTATTTTCAAGGATGCAGCCTTGGAAGAACAGTGTGTTGTTGAGACTATCTGGATGGTCACATGACTGACCCTAGTTAGCATCTCTATATAAACTTTTAAGATTCTGGAATGCAGGTGCAGAGATCTACTCTTCTCATGACTGCCTAAGACAAGCCTTGTGGTGGCACCTGCAGACTGTAGGGAGGGAGTGGAGGAAATTCCCATTGATGCTTGGTATACAGATGGGTACAATTGGGGCGACCCACACCCATGGACTATAGTTACTATTCCGTTTGACACTGACACGATCTGGATGGAAACAGGAATGAACTACAGTAGCCAGTGGACTAAACTCTGAGTATTTTGGCTGGTGATTACTAATGAGCCTTGGCTGTTACCCTTTGTACTGACAGTTGGGCTACTCTAAAAGGATTAACCCTATTGCTTGGACAGTGGGAAATCAAGGTGGGGATGATCATGAATAAGCCCTTATGGGGTTAGGATATGTGGAAAGATGTTTGGGTTCACCTGCAAAAGCCTGAGGCAGTCCTGTCTTCCATATTCCAGCTCATAAGGTGCTGACACCCTCTGACAATCAGGAACCCGATGTTCTAGCTGGGGTAAGAGCCCTGCTAAGGATGCCAGATTGCCCTTGAAATACAGTGATT
The DNA here is from genome assembly GCF_902729225.1 of Pteropus medius. Taxonomy (NCBI): domain Eukaryota; kingdom Metazoa; phylum Chordata; class Mammalia; order Chiroptera; family Pteropodidae; genus Pteropus; species Pteropus medius. The sequence goes on along the minus strand of NW_024340696.1, from coordinate 23,982,543 downwards.
TGGTCAATGTAGTAACAATAAGTCTCATGTGTTCTAAACAATGCCCAAGGCACTGCCAAAGGAGTCTGGGCCATCCACCTGAATACCCAATCAGTGAAGGATTGGAAAATTGATTGTATTGGCCCCCTTCTTCTGAGGAAAGTTACTAAAAATACCTCGATTTGTGTGCACACCACATCTGGCCTAACTCAGGCTTTCCTCTGTTGCTCTATCATGGATCAACCTACTATGCTGCGGAGAACAGCAAGTCTCATCCTGCCTGGAAAGGCGTTATCTACTGAATTTGCAATGGAATATCCTACGGGGATGGGATTACTTCAAACCCCTGGGTGAAGGAGAGCTACTCAGTCTCCTGGGATCCTGTTTTCCTGCTGCACACCAGACCTGTGGAAACACACTCTGTTCGGAATGAACACACAGCATTGAAAGAGGGGAGCAGGTGAGGATCCTGGTCTGGCATATCCTGCCCTTTGTCCATCTCCTCGTACCAGGCAGTGCTGCCTCCCCTGGCTCGCATGTATGGTATGCACAACCAGGTCAAATGCCTAAAGATGCAGCCACATTAACAGCATGTTATAAGTGTAATTTTTACAGATGGGGAAGACATTCCCATACAAGTCTCTACTAAATGTCTGTTCTTTTGACCTTCAACTTCTGCTGTTCCGGTTACGGGATGGGCATCTGATGGAAATACTTTTCTACTGTGGACCCACTCATATACCTGACAAAGAAATCAATTCTGTTGGGCATGTGGGTAGCCACCCTATTTAAGTTCATCAGGACTGCTGTGTGAGTAGCACCACCCCCAGATGGGGACAGGGAGGCCCTAAAGGAGTATATTAAGGAAGAACAAGCTAGGACTAGTACTCTTATTTCATCTAATATTACCAGTACTGATCCAGAAACCTGGCCTATAGCACACATAGAAGCCCTTACTAAATTTACCCAGCAAGCTTTAAATGATAGCCAGCAAAGCCTGTCTTTACTGAAGACTGAAATGTGTTTAATGAGGAAAGCTAGCTGTCTTTCAAAATAGAATGACATTGGTCATAATTACTGCCTCGCAAGGAAGCACCTTTGCTATTATCCAAATAGAGTGCTGTGTGTTTATACCTTGGAATGTAAGCTCTGACTATTGTTCCCACAGTGAGAGCTGTTTACAAGGACCCAGCCTTGCAAGAGTAAGGCGTTATTGAGACCATCTCTATGGTATATGTGACTGAACACAGTTAAGGCTTCCATGTAAACTTTTAAGATTCTGGCAGGTAGGTGCAGAGATCTCTTCTTCTTACTGTCACCCAAGACGAACCCCTGTAAGTGCCCTTGCTTGTTAAAACTACCATCTACCAATCTGGAGTAGTCTTCTTTTTTCTTCTCTTTCCTTGCTCTGCATGTATGAGTCCAGTTTCAGATTTCACCCAGGAAGCTCCTGAGGTTTGAAGCAATAGCTAGTGCCTTAGAAGAAGGAGAAGAAACCGCAGAGCTTTTTCTCTCCACATGTGCACAAAGAAGAGGTCATGTGAACATGCAGGGAGATAGCTGCCATCTGCCAACCACAAAGAGATCTCACAACAGGAACTGAATTGGCTGGTATCTTGATATGAGACTTCCCAACCTCCAGAACCATAAGACATCACTTTCTGTTGTTTACGCCACCCAATCTGTAGTATTTTGTTATAGCACTTATAACAGACTAAGACAGTAGCTTTGTCATATGTTTTGAAATCAGAAAGTGTGAGGCCTCCAGCTTTTTTTCCTTCTCAAAATCATTTTGTTTTTTTAGCTTTTAGATTAATTTTAGCATGTATTTTTTTTTTTTTAATTTCTGTAATAAATGCCATTGGGAATTTGATCAAGGTTGCATTTATTCTGTAGATTGCCTTGGGTAGAATGGACATTTTAATAATATTAAATTTTCTAGTCTTTGAATAAGGATATCTTTCCATTTATTTGTGTTTTTAATTTCTTTCAGCAATGTTTTGTGTTTTACAGTACAAGTATTTCACCTCTTTGATTAGGTTCATCTCTAAGTATTTTATTCTTTAGATGCTGTTTCAAATGGGATTGTTGTCTTAATTTTTTTTGGATTCTTTGTTATTACTGTATAGAAATGAAACTTTTTGCATGCCAGTTTTGTATCCTACAACTTTGTTGAATTTGCTTATTAATTCTTACAATTCTTTTTAAATGTGGAATCTCTAGGGTTTTCTGTATATAAGATCATATCATCTACAAATCGAGATAATTTTACTTCTTCCTTTCCAATTTGGATGCCTTTTATTTCCTTTTCTTGACTAACTTCGAGTTCTAAGTTGAATAGAAGCGATGAAAGTGGATATCCTTGCCTTGTTTCTGATTTTAGAGGAAAAGCCTTCAGTTTTTTACCATTGGATATGATATTTTCTGTGGACTTTTTACATATGGCCTTCATTATATTAAGGAAATTTTCTTCTATTCCTAGTTTGTTGAGTGTTTTTATCATGAAAGGGTACAACATTGCTGGATATTAGATAGAAAAGGGCCACGAGCTAAGGAATATGAGTAGCCTCTAGAATCTAGTCTAGTGTCTCCATAAAGAAATGTAGCCCTGGGCTGAAACTTTTATTTTAGCCCAGTGAGACCCATGTTGAACTTCTAACTTACAGAACTATATTATTTGCATTGTATTCTATATTATTTGCATTGTTTTAAGCCACCAATGTTGGGGTAGTTTGTTACATCAGCAATAGAAAACTAATACATTATACCTATTTCTATATTGGGAGTTTTCTGCAAATGGGCAGACTCACATAAAGTAGCAACATCAAGTATTAGTCTTTTACAGTTTGTAAAGCACCATATGTATACATGCACCTACCATTTATTCAGCCAAGTAATGTTTAATCTTGCTTGTTCTGGTCTTTTCCTAGAGTTTGGGGAAATTAGGCAAATAAACAATATTTATTTCTTACCAGACACTTTGAGGTGGCTAATTTTATCCCCCTTTCCAAATAAAAAAAGTAGTGAGATTTTGATAAATTAAGTGACTTGCCCAAGGTAACACAAATGACCTCACTATATTCTCAGGGTTATCTCCACTAGAAATTCTTAGAAAAATAGCAGATTACATTTAGTTTGATATCTGTTCTGATGTAACTTGAAATTCCATTGTTATTTCCTATCTGTTATATGAACATAAGAAGCCATTTAGGCTTTTAGCATCTGTGTGTTCTGTGAAATGAGAAATAAATATTTAAGTGAATAGTCCAAGTGTAGTGAGATACAGGTAGAGCTCCTTGACATGTCTTGGAGGAAATGTTTATAAATATATGCTATGATTGCACCTATTCTTTTAGACATCAAGATATTCAGGGCTATATATGTATCACTTTAAATGAGCATGAAATCTATCAAATAACATTTAGTAAGTAGTGGTATTGGTGGTATTAAATGCATGAAATACTCATACTACCAGATAGACTATGGCCATAAAAATCCTGACCTTAAGTATCGTCTACTTATTTCATTTGCTGAAAAGTTATCTAACATCATTACAATTCTACAGATGTTTTGCAGATGTCTTTAAGGATATATTTCTGCAGCTTGTTATTAACTTCTGTGCACTATGTCAGATTTCCATAGCATATTAATTAGAACATTGTGGAATTATAAATAAATATGTTTGTAGCAATCGAGATGAAGAGCAGAACTATAAAAATGATTATGAAATCTAATTAACATTTTAACAGTAAAAAGCTTAATGCCTTAATAATACAAGAGAACAGTCTTAATTGGTAGATAAAATGATGAATTCTCAAGTGGGCTTCAGAGTGGATGAAACGCTGCTATCAGTATTTAATGGGATATGTCAGATTTTACCACCATTTAAAAGAATGCAAATAAAAGTTACCATAGAAATCACCTTGACAGAAAACTGTACAAAATGCAACACAAACTATCCCTCAAGCAGCCTTGCAGGAGATATTATGATATCTGACCATAGTCTTTTCATGTTATCATTTGATAATGGGAGGAAATGACAGCATGTATGTGTGTGAATGTGCATGTATGCCCAATATAACTTGGAAATTATAAGAACAGTATGAAAATTCTAGAGGCAGAAATGTTCTTTTTTTTTAATATCATAATTTCTCTTTGATAAAGCTACAAATGCTAAAGTTACGTATAGCTTTAACAAAGCATTCGTCATAGCCATGCTACTATAAAGACAAAGCAACCTAGTAGATGCTCATAGTATTTGAATTTAATATCCTATTTTATATTTCAGTGATTATCTTCTTTTGTATCATGGCTCTGTGATATTTAAGCATCACGTTTTAACAGACTGGTCTTGCACCAGTTAGACCAGTTGCCTTTTCAGAGGCAAGCTTCTGCTGTCGTTGAAAAAAAGCATTTTTTTTAATCCTTGAAAAAAATACACGTTTTCCTTTAACTATTCTGCAATTACAATATAAGCTCAAAGCTTAAAAAAAATCACATGTATTTTCCAGAAATTTTTAGTAAAAGGAGATAATATTGTAAATTCTCCTGCTTATTAAAAATAGGTGTTGTAAAAAAAATTAAAAAAAAATTTGTTGCTGAACCAAAGGGGGGGGAAAACAATTATAGACATATAAATGTAAAAAAAAAAAAATTGTAATGATTATCTTAAAAGGTAATGAGAAAAGTCTGACACTTTTTTTCTTCAAACAATTTATGTATGTTCAAATTGGATGAATATTATTTTTAATAACAAACATAAGCATTATTCAATAAATAAACAAGAATCTTAGTGTTCCCACTTTACAACCAGTTAAGGGATACAGATAAATGAAAAGAAAATTGGAAATATTTAAGAGAAAAGATGAAATGGGTAATAGAGGAAAAGAGAAGTTGATTGAAGGAGAGTTATAAAGAGATACAGGAATCCTTTGAACAGAGAGGCAGAGCTAGTAAGGTATGGGAGGAGTGGAAACAGTGGGAGGCAAAGATTTTTTTCTCTAAAACTTCTCCTGAAAATATTTTATAGATACAAAAGAAAAGGGTTCACGTCCCTCAGAGGCATTTAAAATGTAGGTAGAGAAGATTCAGAAAAAGAAATGTCCTGTTTCTTGTTAAACTTATAGCACTTTATTTCTTTCTCTTATGTCGCTTGTATCAGGCCTTAGGTTTTATTGTTAAAAGTGTACCCAATCAGACTCCCCCACTGATCTATAAACTCCTAATTCATTTTTTAATCTCCACAGTTCAAAGCTTCTAATCACAAAAGATTGAAAGACATAAAGAGGATAAACAAAGAGAAACTGACAAACCTATAAACATAGAAGGAGGTTTAATATACAATTCCTGAAACACAGAACAAATAGCCAGAAACATTAAAGAAAGAAAGAATTGGGGGTTTAAATAATCTATTGAAAGTTTGGTTGAATAAATACATATAAAAGCTTGTATCCAGTATAAAAAATGAACATTATTTTAAAGTACACACAAATTATTTTACAAATTTACTCGTGTAAGACTGTAATGGAAATCTCAACACATTAAAAAATATCAACATCATACAGACATTTTCAATCACAACGTAATAATATTTTTGAAATCAGAAAAATTAAGTAATTTCCCCTTTCTGCCTTCCTGCATGATAACTTGTGGGTAGAGTACACTTACAATTTGTGAGTTAAAGAGGCAATTAATTAGAAATCAGAAAATATTTAGAACTGAACAAATATGAAAGCACTATGTATTTAAACTTAGAAGATGCAGTTAAAGTGGATGTTAGGGACCAATTTACATTCTAAATTTCATTAATTGAACAAAATAAATATTTTGAAAATATGAAGTCATTGTTTAAATCAAATAAAAAGAACAACAGAGAAAAATAATTTAGAAGGAAGAAAATTAAAGAGATGGAAGCAGAAGTTAATTAAATAGAAAAAAGACACAAAATAAAAATCATTAACAAAATTAAAGTTTCCTGAAAAAAATGATGAAATAAATAAGCTTCTATGAAATTTGATACAAAAAGATGAACAGGATAGGTCCAAATAAAGAATATTATCTGTGAAAAAGGAGCTATAAGTCCAAATATAAAATATAAATAGAGATTAAATAATTACAAGGATATCCATTAAGAAAATTTATGCCTATATATCTCAAAACTCAGAAGAAATATAAAAATATTTAAGAAAAATATAAACAAACTAATAATGATTCAATAAGAAATAAGAAAAAAATAAGAAAAAAGTATTAAAGATTTTTGTTAAAAACTCCTACTTACCTACCCAAAACACCAGGCCCGGATAGTGTTTTGGAAGGTAGTTGTTTATTATTATTATGTAAGTCTAGAAATATTTTATAGAAATGTCTCAGATTATATTACAAGAGGAAAGCTACCAAACACATTTCATGATAATAGTTTTATTTTGTTACTGAAATCGAAAGAGAAGATTGAAAAAGTAAGTAAATTTTGCTTATGAAACTGGGCATAAACACTGAAAATCACATTTAATAAAGAGAATCCAGTAAAATCACAATTAATAAAGAGAATCCAGTAATATACCAAAAATAATGTGTCATGATCAGATAGGCATCTTTCTCTCTCCTATATATATATATTTAAACCATGAGATGTCAATGAAATTTTAGAGGCACAAAAACAAATGTATGAATGGTTACTGACAACAGATTTGAGAAAGCAGAAATGTAAGCCTACAAGGAGGAAAACCAAGAAAAAGCAAGGTAATTCAAGGAGACAGACCTTAAAACGTTCCATAAATTGTGAGCATCAGATACTTGTGAAGTCAGGAAAATTGGCTCAAAAATCTATTTAAGAAGCAAAACCAAAGGTCACCTCTTCTGCCCCACTCAGCCATAACCACTATCCTTCCTTCACCATAGTGGAAGATGAGAGGTTTGCTTGTACAGTGGTTGAACCAGAAGTAATCTCCACTCGTAGATACAAGACCTGGCTGGGATATTAGGGACAATAATGAAAACGGAACTGAGTGTGAGAATCTTAGCTCCTCTCTTCCTCTTTTGCTCTGAGAATGCTGTCAGCCAGTTTATATTCCTCCGGTGGAAGACTGGTTGCTGAATCATTTGTGTGTATATGTGTGTGTGTGTGTGTGTTGACATTGTGTGTGTGTGTGTTGCTTATGTGCCATAGTCTAAATATTATCTAATATAATTTTTATCTGGAAAAGGATGAAGCAAGAAGTCTATAGATTAGATAATCTTGTTGATGACAAAGTGTAGGAGGTAATCAAAATAATAAGTATGAGGTCATTTATTCATTTATTCTTTCAACAAACAAATATTGAACAATACTACATTCAAACCTATGCCTGGCATTGCTTTTATAAAAGTTGATTGACATGACCTTAGAAGACAGAGAAAATTGAGTAATCATTGACCCTGTTATTATATTTATGGGAATTGGTTAAAATATATATTTTAGGAAAATATTACCCATGACCCAACATTACTTGCTTCTATTAAGGGACAGTGTAAAGTGATAGTTGAGTTGAACTGTCATGTAGTTTTGTGATTTTTAACTAATGAATTAGAAATTGAGTCATTTATTCTTATATAACTGTACCTATTTTTGAATCCAAAGAATTGTGATGGTTTTTAACATTAATACCTTTTATTTAAGGTGAAATAACACTGCTTAGAATTCAAAATGAGTCATGACTATGATATCATTGGCTTCTTACAACAAGCCTTTGAGGTAGTTAGGGCAAATGGCATCATCTTTATTTGCAGATATTAAAACAGTTACAGGGCACCTTTTAGCATTAGACTTGAAACTGAGAACCTCAGGTCAAGGTCTTGTCTCTGCTACAGCTAGCATTGTGAGTGAGCTTGGGTGAGCACTTATTGTGTCTGGACCTCAGTATTCTTATCAAATAAGAGGTTTAAAACTGAGTTTTTCATAGCACTCGTATTTCTGTAATCTGAGAATGAAGACTTCACTAGTGAGAAATTGTACCCAAATTAGTGCCCAAACTATCACTTAAAAATGTTTTTTAAAGTTTTAAAGTTCTATAGTTACTTTAATTATTTCATCTCCATCCTTCCCTGTCTCCTCCCCTGCCTCCCTTTTAATCTTCCTCTTTCCTTTCTTTTACAACCAATGGATTGTCTGAAGCTCCATCCTATCTTAGCATTGGATCTCATCCACACTTGTCAAAGAGTTCACGACAAAAGTGATTTATATATTTATATCATCAATATTACTCTCTCTACTGAAACTTTATCAATAGCATACAAATATGTTATATCTTCCATTAGGAAGAACCTTTTCCTCCTCAGTCACCTCAGCCATTGCATCATTACTTACTCCTAAACCCTTACTCCTAAAAACGTATTGTCTCTTCTTGCTGGCTTCATTTAAGTTCTATTGCAATTAGATCAAGTTTTTATCCACACCACACCACTGAAAGAGCTTTTATCAAGTTTATTCCTAACTGCTAAATAGCATTCTCTAATGAGAATGAGTCTACCAGCTGAACATTCCACAACTGAGCATTCTTCCCCCTTAAAATGCTCTCAGCAATAGGTTTCTGGGATTCATCTCTCTCTCTTGTTCTCTGTCCTGACTGGCTGCTTTTATTCATCCTCCTATACTGGATCATCTTCTCCCTAAACTTAATTAGTGAGAGCACTTCAGCCTGTGTCCTTGAACCTCTTGTCTTTTCTAGCAAAGCTCATTCCCTAGGTACCTTATTCAAATTCATTCCTCCTCTCTTAGTCTGCTTGGGCTGCTATAATAAAACACCATATTTGGGGGGCCTGGGAGAAAGCAGTGAAAGGTTAAAGAAATACAATTCTGTAGTCGATAGATGGTCACAGGGATGGGAAGCACGGCATAGGGAATACAGCCAGCATTAATGTAACAGCTAGATGTAGAGCCAGAGGAGAAAAAGAGCAATCGAGGGATCGTTTCATAAACTGTATAAATGTCTAACCAATGTATTGTATACTTGAAAGTAATAATGAAACAACAACAACAAAACACACCATAAACTGGGTGGCTTAAACAACAGACCTTTACTTCTCACTATTCTGGCGTCTGGGAAGTCCAAGATCAAGATGCCAGCAGATTTGGTTCCTGGTGAGGATCCTCTTCCTGGCTGCAGATAGCTCCCTTCTTGTTGTATCTTTATTAATCTTATCTTGGTAACCCCACCCTTATGACCCTATTTAAACCTATCATCTCTCTAAGGTCCCACTTCCTAACACCTTCACACTGAGAGTTAAAGGCTTCAACTTTTGCATGGGAAGGGGTGGATACAAACCTTCAGTACATAACAGTGACCATATGTATATAGCCAGTCTATATTCCTGTCTTTAACTTCCTATTTGACATCTCCAAGGGGGTTCCTGACCTCCTACTTATCCAACCTCTCCAACCCTCACATTCTCCACCTGCCCGAGCCACAGTAGATCTCTTTGAGGATGCCAAGCATGCCTCTGCTGTTTTGTTCATTGCTTGGTCTTGTGCGCTTTGAAGAATGCCTAGCACATAACAGGAGCTCAATAAATATTTGTTTAAAGGAAGAATGAATGGACAAAGCATTGGATGATTATATGATCAATAGGGGAAAGGACGATAAGTTATTTGAGAACATGGAGTGTGGCATAGCAGAATCACAGCTCGTTGTAGTTGAAAGGGAACTACAAGCTGATGGTCAAGTTGAATCTCTTTACTTTGAATATTGAGAATTCAGAAAGTTTAGAAAACTAGTTCAAGATAAAATAGCTAGAAGCAGAGATAGTTCTAATTTGCAGGTGCCTGAGAACCTCATTCTAGTATTCTTTCTATATATCATGCTAGACTTTGGACTGTTCTTTTGGCTGCTGATAGTATAACTTTATCGAGGTCTCTATAACTGAGTTAAAAATCCATTAATATAAATTTTCATTGAGCTGACAAGAATGTAATATACAATAACTATATAATCTTCAGATTGTCTTAGACTTTGTCTTACTCACAATACCTATCTTTTTTTCTCTACTTTTATCTGATTTACTATATCTAATGGCTCTGGCCCTTTCCCCTTCTCACTGTACTACAATATCTATTTCTTCTATCATTTTTTCTTCTATCATTTTTTTCTTCTATCATTTTTTCTATTCTATCATTTTTTATCATGATGACTTTATGAATCTGTATCTTGAATTCAGATCTTTCTTCTAAGCTCCAAACTTGCGTTATAGACATTTGTGCTCAAATATTCATCACAAATTGAAAATATTTCAAACTAAATCTCATTATCTCTTGCTTCTGTTCATCCCTCTAACAATCCCATTCTTCCTTCTGCCTTTTATGGCCCATGGATGGTCCCAACACCGATTAAGTCAGTGAAACAGCTCTGTGGGAATCACTCCTGAATTTTTTCCCTTGCCCTTCTCCTATGTTGAATTCATTGCCAAATCTGGATGTTCCATAAACCTCTCTCCAACTGCTCTCTCCATTTTTTCTATCTCAAGCACCACATTCCCTGAATCAGTTTCTCATGTCTCTTCCTTTTATCATTGCATTAAGTCTCTGTCTAGCATACCTTCCTCTAGTGTGCCACAGTGTTACCACATCTTTTTATAAAAGAAATCTTGTTATGCCTCTCCCCTGCTTAGAATTCTTAAACGATTCCCTATTGCTTCCAAGAATAAAATCTTGAAGTCTTAACATGACACACAATGCCCTTTTTGATCTGATTCCTGCTAACCTTTCTAGGCCCACCTCCTTGCTTTTTCAGTCTTATCTTTTTTCCAGAAATATTGAAACTTTAAGATGTCTGGTTATGCCATGTATACCCACCCCATCTTGGATTTTGCTTGACTGCTCTGAACACCCCTTCTTCTTACAAGGTAGAAGTTGTCTCTTCTGAGGAGCCTCTGTGATCTGCTTCTTCTCCCCTAGACTGGATCCAAGGCTGCTATTCAGTGTTTTTATTCTCCTGGTCCAGACATCCATGGGAGTATCACTGAACTGCAGAGTAATTGCCCGCTACCTGCTGAACTTTTCCATTAGACTGTAAGACCTCTGAGTTCTGGGCTGTGTCTATATCTCTTATTTATTCAGCATTTAGAAGGATACCTGGCACATGGTGATTCCATGAAGGACTGAATGAGAGGTCTGCAGAATAGCATCTTGTTATATGTGTCCTGTCATTCAGCATATTTGACGATAATGAGTATGAGAGCCCTTCATTTCACCTTTAACTTGCCTTAACTTTAGCCTAGCCCCACTCACAGTGCTTCCCTGGTTTTGATTATAATAACTACAATCAAATTATAGTTGTCATTTTTATGGCACTCAAATTTTATATAACAGTTGGAGATACGTTTTTAAATTCAACTCCCCTGAACCAAACGAAACTTGTGAAATAATTATGATCACCTTTCTACTAATGAAAGTACAGCTAAATAGAGAGAAAAACTGACTTGTCCAAGGTCACACACATGGGAAATCACAAACTGGGAATTTGAACCTAGTTCTTTTGGATTTTTGTTAAGCATCTTGCAAGCATCTCTCTTAGGGTCTATGCATTTTATTTACATTATTTACAGTTTTAAAAATTCTTCCTCTAGAATTTTTCTAGACTCCTCAGTGGTCTAGAAAAAAACATTCTAGAGAAAATCTTATACTACCTCAGAGTTTAGAAACAGAAGGAGAACTGAGCATGCTTTTATACAAAATGTTTGCATTAAAAGGGAGAATAAGTAAAAGATGAGAGAAAAAAGATAACATATAAAAGGGAATTATTTTTGATTTAAGGGATGCATGTGTTCAAGTTTGAATTGCAAATTCAATTAACTGAAACTTATGAGTATTAAAATTTCATCACCTTGTATTTTTTTTCCAATTTGATTTTCTCAAGTTTCTTATTTTATCAGACAGAACAAAAAAATTGTTACTTGAATATAGCTACTCTCATAATATTTTAGAACGACAATAAATTGAGCACCAGAAATCACATAAGAAATCTTGTTCTTATGAGACCATTTTTAGGATAGATTTACAGGCTCTAAAAATTATTCAAGCTTCACCTATAAACAAATGTTTGAGCCTTTGATGTGTTTTCAGTTGTTCAAAAGGTTAAGTCAACATCCTGTATTATTTCTGCATTTCTTTATTTTTATTTTTTTTTATGGTTGGTGTTGCCACTTAGGACCCGATATCTAACCACAAGGCAGGGCAAAAGGCTTGCGGCCACTGCTACAATCAATGCTAATGTTGCTCTTTAGCCAGCTAGAAATTGGACTTGGTATTTCTCTGGAGTCTGAAATCCTTGGGTCATAACACTAACATCTCCCAGCACACAGTGCAATCTTATTTAACCTTGCTTCTGGGCATTGTACATTTTAGAACTATTTCACTTTCCTGAACAGGTCTCCAACTGACTTATGTTGTGAGTATGAAGTTGTTTTTCTCATGTAAAAGAAAATATATTTGGAAAAGCAAGAAATAAGTCAATAAGAATTAGATATATGCACATACATTGAAATAAATGGTTCCGAGACCTTAATTTGTTAAAGATGCAAATGGCTAAGTATGAATTGTTGCTATGGATAATTGAGTTTCAAATGTGCTTAATAAAATATAGGTGCAATTTTATAATTTGAAGTTTTTACTTTTAATTACTGACAAGTAATCATTATTGTAGAGTAAAAATGAATTTATGGAAATCTTTATTGTATAGGAACAGCTTCAGTGGTTCTCTCCTGCACTGAAAAAAGCACCTTTGACTGGCATCTCCATCTGACTTCGGGGATAGAGTAAATATTTGTATATTAACTGTAACAGTGAATAGCTGATGAGTTAACAAATGTTCCTGGTGAGTCAGATCTTCTCAGTGGCTCCTCCCACCAGCATTTCTGGTTTTTATCTAGTAGTGGTAGTTCATTTAGTTAACATAAAAAGCATTTGGATCTTTTTTCCAAAAAGGAGTATATCAATCTGAAAGATCATTTGGGAATATACTTTCAAGAGCACCTACATTACACATGAAGATTTTCTAATCCTTGTTTCTATGGTTGCTAACACCCAGAAATTTTCATATGTATTAGCTGTATTTTGATGCAGTGATTATCTGCTAGAGAAGTCCTGACTGAACTGCAGCCATTTCAAAGTTTGGGGAACCAGAAGTTGAATCAGAGTCATAGTATTATCCAGTGGCTGTAGGATGGGAGTGCATATTAACATTCCATTTGTAGGATTTACTCATTTAATAAGGACTTTTTAAATCATATATAGTGGATTTCAGGGGTTCATTGGCTCAGCATTTGCTCTGATAGGCGTTCAGTGCATGAGTCCACTCCCTTGACTACATAAGGACATGGTTGACCCAAATTGAGACAGTTAGAATCTCCCTCATGTAGGGATTGAGCTTGAGAAAGGTAAGGAACGATGGACAGTGGTGGGAATCGAGTCACTTGATAGTAACATTTCCATGAATCCCTTCCACAGAAGCCTCTGGAGTTGCCCTGATACTTCTCTTTCTTGAAGCAAGAGAAAAAGGCTCTTTCCCTTTTCTTATTTTCTTAAGATAACTGGAATCTGTTTCTTTTGCCTGAAAATGAAGAATCTAAACTGGTATAACTGGTTTAAGGCTAATGAAGAACCTTAATTTTCACATAATTGTGAAGTATTTTAATTCACAAGAGATATTAACTTGCTAAAAGTTATTACTGTGAGGAACGGCTACTCATAGAATTGATTGTAAACAAACTTGTGAAATAGGCTGAATTTATCCTGGAATTTTCTGTCTCATCTTTCTGGACCCTTTATTCTCCTCCTCCTCCTCCTGCCATGCCCCTCAAAAAGTTTTTACTTTTGAAGCCACGAGTGTAGAATGACTCTACACTACTAATTTCCTAGTTTGGGTTTATTTCTATTGTATTGCCGTAATTACTAATAACACCTCTCTTTACTCTCCAAAGTCTCTCAGTTTATGGCCACCTAACTTAAATATTTTTAATATCCTTAATAAGTCAGGTAAAGAAAGACAAATACAAGACAAAGGCAAATATAATCTCATTTTATATGACATCTAAAAAGACAAAACAAAACCAAGTTATAGAAACAGAACAGATTCATAGTTGCCAGAGGTGGGAATGGAGGGATGGGAGTGTGGGGGTAAACAGAATGGGTGAAGGGAGTCAAAAGGTACAACCTTACAGTTATAAAATAAATAAGTCACAGGATATAATGTATAGCATGTTGACTACAATTAATAATATTGTATTGAATATTCAAAGGTTCCTAAGAGAGTAGATCTTAAAAGTTCTTATTACAAGAAAAAATATTCCATGACTGTGTATGGTGAGGAATGTTAACTAGACTTATTGTGGTGATCGTTTTGCAATAAATACATATATTGAATTGTTATGTTGTATACTGAAACTAACATTATATCTCGAATATACCTCAATTAAAAAAGAAAGAAAACAACATACTGTTCAATGGGAATAAAGTTTCAGTTATATAAGATGACTTAGTTGTAGAGATGCGTTGTACAGCAGTTTATCTATAGTTACGATACTATATTGTGCGCTTACAAATCTGTTAAGAGGGTAGATCTCACATGAAGTGTTCTTACCACTAAAAAAGAAAAGAAAAGAAAATGGCAGGCATTCAGAAATATTTATTTTCTTCTCCTGACTTCCTTCTGCCACCTATACCATTTTTTCTTTCAGTCATCTTTTCTCCATTTTATTTATATTTCTAATCACCAAGATTATTTATTATTGTCACATTATTTATGACTTAAACAGCTCCTGTTTTATACATACTTTATTGGCCCTTTAATCTTCTCTCACTTGTACCTTGAAAAATACCTGGAGAAAGCCAAATATCCTTTTCATCCAGTTCAAATATCTTGGCTATAGAATATTACCAGCAAAAACACCACTTTACCCCATGCACACTGCAGAAAAATCAGAGTCCCCAATTACAACCAGGCTCTAATACTGCTAGTTGACCCTTCTGATGTACAAAGGAAACTTCCTCCATCATGTTCTTCCACAGCTGTGTCATACCCTTACTTTTCTTCTCAACCCCAACCTGCCACCCCTCTCCTATACTCACAGATGGTTTCATCAATTCCTTCTTCACAGAGAAGATGGAGACCGTCAGGCAGAAACTGTGTATATATCACTTTGCACCAAAACATGTACCCAGTGTTGCTATATCTAAACTCATCTCCAATACCCTTCTTTCCCATGGACTTGGAGAAAAGGAAATTTCATTTTCGAGTTCCAGTTCTTTATTCAAAAACCTTGTTCCTTCTAGTATTTTTTCTCTCCTGTGTCTACCATCTTTCCCTTATTATGGCTTTTTCTTTTTAGCATAGTTTTGCATTTTAATACTCCCAGGTCCCAAATTTCAGCCATTCCAGAAAACGCATAATTCTCCAATGTCTTTAAATCACATCTCTAAGCCTTTTCTGCAAAGTCCCCCTCCCCTCCTCCCGCCCCATTCTTCTTTTCCCTAAGTTCATTCTTATTTGAAAGTCTTCATTCTGGCCTTCTCTTGCTCCTCTAAGAAAAATTTCCACTCCCAACCCTGCCTTTCTTCATTGAGTATTGCCACTCAGCACTCTCCCATGCCATAGGCAAACATCAACCTGTGGTTTGCTAGGCTACCTTTCCCATTATAATGGGAATATTTTGAGAACAAGGGCTGCCATTCATCTCTCCATGTCTAACAGTCTAGTCCAGAGCAGCGTTCTTCACCACTATAATACACAGAATCAGTTTCATGAAATATTTCCCCATGCACTCACCTCAGCAACCTAAAATACATGATTGCAAGACATTTCTATAGGATATTTTAGGATAAAAGTAGTTATTTCTCTCCCTTTGCTCCAAGATGAGTCACCGCCAAAACTAGCTATCTAAAACCATAAATCTGGTTATAATAATGAAGATAAGATCTGAGCCAAAGAGCAGAAATGAATTTGAACAGCAGAAAAGACAGATGAATAAAGTGGAGAACAGAAATGGTGACCGGAACCTTCAAGTATATGGGTTTTATGAAAGTTATGTTATACTTGAAGTTATCTAATGCTTTCCATGTGCCCAGGCATCCTGTATATTAACTCATTTAATCCTTATCACAACTCTATGATGTAGACACTGTCATTAAATGCATTTTACAAATGAAGAAATCAGTACTAAGGTTGATAAGTAACATGCATGGTTAGTAATTGGTGAGGCTGGGATTTGAGCTCAGGCAGGCCGACCCCACAGTCCTTGCTCACCCACACAGAACAATTGCAGGGTAATGAAAATTGTATGATCTGACAAGTGATTCAATTATTGAAATAGCTAAAAATATATTTAAAATGAGCCACTTTTTTACTGAAATCTGTGAGGAGTACTTTTATCCCATTGTAAATTGGTCTTATTTCCTTTGTTTGAAATTTTTCTGAACTAGCGTCAGTTATAAATATGTTAATATTTTTCTAGGATCCAGTAATAGTTTATTAAGAAATGTGACTTCAAAAACACAGAAAGTCTACTTATCCAAACATAGAGTTCTGGGTATAAAAAAGAAAAAGCAAGAATTTTTTGAAAAATAGTATTCCCATATATAAAAGTTGGAACTGTTGCCCTTCTCTGAAAAGCATACATATTTGCTAACCTACCAAATAAATCTACCTGTTTCTACTCTGCTTTAGTGGTTTTTCTGTATTAAATGTAGACAAATAGAAGAATCACAGTACTTCCAAAATGCAGTACTTCTCAAACACTTAATCCTCCTGTGCAATTTCCTTTATAGAAGATGTCTGCCTTTAAACAGATTTGATGAGCTTTTTGATGTTTTGATTTCAAAAAGGGCTCTTGAATTTTGAATCACCTTACTCAGGAACAATGTTTTCTTGGTGTGCCTTCCATTTCTCTTCTATATGGGGAAATTATACACATTTTTACTAAGTCATCAGTTCCTACTTGAAATTCTACCTTCAGTTTCATGCATGCATGGCTATATAAAAATGGGATACGTTTTATATGCTTCAGGAACTATGCAGTGAAAGCAGGATCCAGCAGAGATTTGGCTATATCTGACAAATGCCAACTGTCAGATTTTCCCTTCTCCAGTGTTTGACATGATAGAATCCCTTACAAACATGTCGATTCAGGCCAGCATGCTGCATACTAAATTATGAAAATAGTGTTCACATGTTAGCATTGAAAAAAGTGGACTCATTCTGTGGTATTGCTCTGAAGCGAATCCTTGGTGATGAGACAAGAAAAGAAGACTATCCATCAATTATCTCAATATTTTGAAGGCTGTAGCATAGGGTGGATGTTTGACTCTTGCTGTGGGATGGCAGGTTTGCTGTGATTGTGTAGATCTAATTCTATGATTTTGGTTTTGATGACAGATGTTATAGGAATAATATTCAACTTTGTATGTGTTCTAATATCCTTGTGGTGAAAATGACTATATGTAGAATTGTGTTTGTACTTGTTAATTGAAGCTGCTGTGCTTTGTACTTTATTTCAGAGCATCATGCCTGACCAGACAAAGAGGAATAACAATTATTTTTAGCAAATATGGGACTGGCTTGCAGTATTCTTGGCATGTGAGGAGCTTCTAAACACACAGGGAGGGGAAATCAGGGGTCACAGGAAAGATTTTCACTTGTAGGATATCCTTGTCATTTCTGGAAACCAATAATGTTTTACATGTTTTTTGTTCCAACCCTTTATGCACAATACATGGACTTTAAATGTGGAGTTAAGTAAAGTGGACATGTCTGTGACAATTGCAAGATCTACTCTCATTCTCTCATTTTTTCTGTTTCAACAATTTAACCATTTTAAACCCTTATCATAAGTACAATTGAAGATTTTACTTTCCAGTTATACATCAGGCTAGAAATCATTAGAAGAAAAAAAAAAATGCTTCAACATATACCCAGTGGAAGGTGTCTCAGCGACATATGAAAACAGAAGGATAGTCCATAGGGAGTGAATATTCAGGAGCAAATGTCCAGGCAACTCAAACAACCACACTGCTCTCTTTTTTAAAAATTAGCCATGGGAAATGAATTTAGCAGACAATCTTCTGTCCAAATCCTCCCAAATATCACTTCAAGATTAATCTTTTAAATATATTTTAATTATGTCTCTAGACTGATAAAACAATGAAATGGCCCCCATGTCTAAAGGACAATGGCCATGTGTCATACTGATATTAAAGGTCTTTATCAAACAGTCTGGTGAATTGCCTAGATAGACTCTCTAGGTCTTAGCTTTGGGTTTCTACTAAAAAACACCTGCAATTATGGTGTCTATCCAGCTGAAGAACTTCTTATTCATTGTTATTAATTACTAACATTTTCAAGCAGTTATTATGTGCCAGCTATTGCACTGAGTGCTTTATATGCATGATCTCATTTATTTATCACAATAACACTGTGTGGTAGGTTTTATTATTTCCCCAATGTTGAGACACAGAGGTGTGTCTGTGTGAAACTTCCCCAAGATTGGAGAGCACAAATTTAATGCGTCCAGTCTGACTTTAGAGTTAAGAGTGATCAAACCACTAAACTGCACTCTTTCCATTTTGCTTTTTATTTTCTATATAATGTTTTTTTGGATTCTGCCTTAGATTAACCTCTCAGGCTTGCTACCTTGGTTGCTCTGTTCGTATGACTTTCTGTCTGGTTTTACACCTGAGCCCTGTCTGACATCAAAATTGGCTTCATATTTCCTACTCCTTAAACCATCCCATATTCCCAGATCCAGTCTGACCTTCACTTCCTGCTGGGGGTGCCCTCTCTGCCAGTATCTTGAAGAAGAATTATATTAAGTGATTTCCGCATCATCATATTCATTGACTTTTTCTTCCACTTGCCTAGAGGTTTGGGAAGTATATCCTTAACCTTCAATTGAACAAATTACACTTCTGTGGCATTTGGAAAGTAGCATTATTCTTTATATATGGCAAAATGTCCCTTTTCTGAAATTTCATGGGACGTGTTTGTACCACTCACATAAAACCTGTTTATTGCCTTGTTTGTGGTCATTTTTGTATGTTTTTTTTCCTACTAGGCGGTAAACTTTGGGGAATTGGCGCTATAGCATTTGCCACGTATTCCTCTAGGCATAAAAGAGATATTTTTATGGCAGGAATTCTAAGTGGCCTCTTTATGTGTCTGCAAGCTCTTCTTTCATTTGTCCCCTAAACTTGGGCACTCTGAAAAGTTCTGACCTTTCATTCTTTCTCTTTGCTTTCCATTCTTTCTTTTTAGAAATCCCACCCACTCCTATTGCTTGTTATTGTTGTTAGGTGGATGATTCTGAAATCTGAGCCCTCTCCCAGAACCTGTTATGCAGTACCTTGCTTTTATTTGTCAGATGACTGTTTCTACCTCAACCTCATATTTTTGTAACCAATCTTATAGTCTCTGCATATATACCTCTTCCCTTTACCCCAAACCTTCTCCTTTTGACCCTACCTATTTTTATCAATGCTCTTACAAGTATATCAGATAACTGGTCTCCAATTTCAGTAGGATTTTATTCTCCCTATCTTTCTAATATTGAATGACAACAATAACAATAATTAATGCTTATTGTACTAATAGTATGTACTAGACAGTGTTCTAAGGTTTTACATGGATTATTTCATTTAAATACTTAAATATTATGTAATATCTAGTCATTTCTCCCACTTTATGTACAGAGACCTCATCAGTCACACAGACCAGTTGATTCTTTGGTCACAAACTCTTTCTTACCCATCTTTTCAGTCAATAGGATTAGCAACAATAGTTTATTTTGGAATTGCCCCAGTCATGAGCTGGTCTTTCTTCCTTTAGACCTTCTTCCCCTTAACAATGTATTCTGCATACTTGCAGAGGGTTATTCTTTCTAAAATATTGATATGACCATGTTACTTTCTGACCCCAAGACCTTTTGTGATCTCTCTTATTTTGCGTATTGTAGTCCAAAAATTTTCCCTTATATTCAAAGCCACCATTTATATTTCCCAACTTATTCTTTACTGTCACACCACAAAAGCTATAGGCAAACTAATTCCTTTTAATATTTTTTCAATTTTCAAAGTTATTTCTTTCCTCCTCTCTACTTTGCTTATTTTGTTCTTAGAATATGAAGATCACTCATCTCCCTCTTCCTTACTCCCATCTCATCTCTGCCTATATAAATTTTATATCGCATCAAGACTGGGTTTGAATGCTACTTTGTACTTTAAGTACCCAGAGAAAAGGAATGTCCCTTTTCTGAAATTTCATGGGATATTTGTTTGTACTACTTACATAAAACCTGTTTATTGCCTTGTTTGTGGTCATTTTTGTATGTTTCTTTCCTACTACGCTGTAAACTTTTGGGGGGATTGGGGCTATAGCATTCACCACGTATTTCTATAGGTATAAAAGAGATATTTTAATGGCAGGAATCCTTAGAAAATATTTGACTGTAGGAATGAATGAAGAATCCCCTTTACGATGTATCTATCTCTTGGTTCATAATTTTTTTGGGAGAGACATAGTTTCTATCTAGAATCTGGTAAAATTGAGAATTTTTAGCTGGAAAAAAGAACTACACATAGAGGCAAGGTTTTATATAAACTTCAGTGCATTCCTAGATCTCCTAAAGCCAATTCAGGTTAAGAAACCTTGAATTTCCTCCAGATATTTTATGATCTGCAGCTAGGCGGTATAACAGTGGAGGCCACCAAAGCTGGGAGGAGTCCTTTCATATTTCCGTGCCCAGATTTCCAAGCTATGAACCACACTGTCTGTCTATCTCAATGGGATGTGAAATAATAATAGAGAAATACATCTGGAAGTGTTTATTGGCACAGAATTCAAAATTCAGGATACATGGCAGGTAGGGTAATGTACTGAGGATATGCAAAATTATAAAGACAAAAATATAAATTATTCTTAACCCATGAGGCTATATATACTTTTTATATTCCAATCAAGAGAACTTCAGTCATGTATGTAAAGCACATTTTTATATAGATAGACATATGTAGAAGGGATTTCTGTCCTCTCAGGCCTCATAAATTAACATAAACATACTGATTTAAAATAAAATATAAGAACACAACAGCAGACTTGTTAACAGTAGTAGTACTTTGCTCAGAGAGTTGTGTCTATAGAAGATAGATCGTTGAGAGAGAGAGAGAGAGAGAGAAAGAGAGAGAGAGAGACGGTCAGTCTATGTTCCTTAGGTTTTTGGTTCAGTCTACAAATAAAGATCTTAACTAATGAAAATTTTTATGATGTGATGGAGCCCACTGGAAATGGGCTAAAACCATTAATTCATTACACAAAGTTCTCTGCGGCTACTTTTCTATAGGAACACCTTTGCTCTCTAATGAGCTTATATGCATAAGAGAGAGTTAATGTCACTTTCCTAGTCACTGGAGCAATCTATCCCACTGTGACATCTTTCTCGTGAACCATGACATTCCGAAAAAGTGATTGTAATTCTTCTATTATTTCACAGATTGTTCTGTCAAGTACTTTCCAGGATGTGTATGTATATATATGTGTGTGTATATATATATATACACACACACATATATATATGTGTGTGTGT